>NC_081310.1:2520000-3145000 GCF_026419965.1 Kogia breviceps | reverse complement strand
TGAGTCCATTTTTCTGACATTCAGGAAAAGGCTGGTAGGAAACTCTACAAACAGAAAACAGAATAGTTGTTGTCAGGAGCTGGTGATAGGGTAACGGAGTATTGATTGTAAGAACTGAAATGTCTGGGGTAATAGAAATGCTCTACGCTTTGATTGTAGCATTTGACAAACTGCATTGAACTGTATATTTTTAAAAGCTGATTTTATTGTATGTAAATTATACCTCAATAAATGATGTTAAAAATTAATGTATTCAGAAAGTTCATAATTCCACTTTTATAGATTCAGTTGATACCTGTATGATCAAATCAGCATATTTCTCTGGTCTGTCCCACTCTATTACTAAAATTAGAAACACAGAACCTTGCAATGAAGAAGTGTTCAAAAAAATTGCTTTTCCTAGATTTTCTAAAGAGGGTAGCGGTGCTATCAAAAGTGTATTGAGGTATTATCATTACTAACATTGGACAAGGTGCCATATAAAACCTATGGTTTTGTCTTCAGATTTCTGCTTTCCAAAATGTTTATAAATATAGTGATTTTTTTTGTGTGTGTGTGGCATCAGGTATTGGTGGAGTATATCAGCACCTGATTTTTCAAAGTGGTTTTGACATAACTCTGATCATCCCATTTCAACTTTCTCCTTTGGAAGAATATGCTGCATTTTATTGCAAATAAGGAAGAGGAGAAGTTCAGGAAGAGACAGGGAATGGGAGAATCATTTTATCTGCATGTAAATGCTTGCGGTTAATTTTCCCAGTGAAAAGGACAGACCCTCAGAAATATACAGATAAAAGAATACCACTCACCTTTCTCCTACAAACTAACAAAAGCAAATCAGCATTTTATCTCCATGCTATCTGAAAGAGTAACTTTTCACTTTAAAAGATGCCTAGGGACACTGAACATTTGGTATCACTTATTTTCTTGAACATATAGAATAGTGTATATAAATATGTATACAGGTAATGGCTTACTTCCTTCATATAAATTTCAGCTTTAAAATATTTCACAATTCATCCAGCTTCATAGTACTTTAAAATTATCTTAATAACTTTCATCCAACTCTCCACTCATAATTTGTGTTCATTTTAAATATAAAACCTGGGACTTCCCTGGTGCACCAGAGGTTAAGACTCCATGCTCCTAAGGAAGGGGGCACAAGTTTGATCTCTGGTCAGGTAACCAAGATCCTGCATGTCACAAAGTGCAGCCAAAAAAAAAAAAAAAAAAAAAAAAGAAAGAAAGAAAAGCTTTGTCTTAAAAAAAAGTAAAACTTAATTCTAACTTTACTTAATTTTTGATGGTGGTATTGGGTTGAAGTTGAACTAATTCTATTTTTTAAATGTATCTTCCCAGTGATCTAGAGCTGCATTTTGTATATGAGATGTTGACCACTGTGATTTTTAAAATTATCATTATCTGGATTAGAGAGTCCAGAAATAAAATGTATCCCCATTTAGAATTATTCACTTACCAAACCAGCAAAACTCAAACAAAACATATTGTCGTCATGTAAACAAGATATTCATTATTGTTTTGCTCTCAAATCTCAATCCATTTTTCAACATAACAAGTCTTTTGGCTTGTTTCAATCATTTGTACACTCAAAGACCTTATTATTCTGTCTTTAGCCTTCATTATACTTGTTTTGTACTACACTGCAGAAATCTGAAAATAAATTATCACTGCATGTTGCTGAGTTTTCAAATCAATTCCCTCTTTGATCTGAACATCTAGCTTATAGTTAAATCACTACATTTCAATATTTCATGCAAATATCCTTTTTATCGACATTTAAAACATGTTCAGTAGCTGATTCTCGCCTCACCTTTCATCACTTGACTGCAAGAGAAGATTCCACATATGCAACTTTTCCAACAGTAACCTCAGTCACTAAACCATAATGATCTAAGTAAAACTGGGATCTCCAACACAGGAAACGGATGTTTAATTAAAGATGACTTTTGCCATTAAATCATTCTTTACCTGGTGGCCAAAACCACGGTATTCTCCTGTCTCTCCATAATATTCACTTTTCTCTCCTCTACAATTTTTAGCTTTCAACTCTTTTTCTGGGAATATGGTGTGTGGACAGTAAATGTTAATGACTCTGAACTTACCAATACTACTATTTCTGGTGGCATCTTCTCCTGAGAGGTAGAACTGCTTCCCTGTAGAGCCTCTGTGGTTCCTTCACTTTGATTGCAGCCTAATTGTCCCTCCTGCCCTTTATCACCCCATCTCTAAGTATGCAGTGGTGTCTAAAGTCCATGAATTTTTGCCTTTTGTATGCCAAAGGGAGTCTTTGCACACTTCCTCATCTGTCCTGCTCTCGGGTTGAGGTTAAAACAAATATGTAGAAAGGCAATGGATCCAAGGCCAGAAAGAGTGTTGGTGAGGGAAAAAAAAAGAGTGTTGGTGGGTGTTGCTTTCCTCAAACTATTACATTGTATCACTTTTCCTTTTCTTTTATCATGCAGTCACTTTGACCCTATTCTCAGTAGATATCTTCCTAGGACATCTCCTGGAATAAGTTATTTTTAAAATCATTTTAGACATGCAGAGATTCATGATTCACAGCACTTTCACAGCCTTCAAGCTTTATGATCTGACTTTTGAAAGAAGCTCCAATCCTAGTTTATTATTTTGTACATCATCACACTGAGATCAATCATTAACACTCCCCTTTAAATAAAGGGAATAAATTATCCTCAATCTGTCATTAGCGTCTACGCTTCTTTTAGTATGAATATTTGAGAGACTACTTATTTGTGAAATACTACGCGGCCCGCAAAGAATTTTAACTGGTACCAAACTCGGCGGAAAATAAGATATTTACAAATAAAATAAATAACCAGGAAGTCAGGGAAAATTTGATACCACTAAAATGAGTGTTTAGATCAAAAAAAAGATTTTGGCTACCAGATTCTAACTACATTTGTCATTTCCCCAACCTTACCAAAATACTTGAAAATGTAAGATGAACTCAGGACTTGCCTTGTTCTCCTTTGAAGAAAAAAAATCTATCCGTGTTTTGTATTCCAGTCGTGAGAAATAACTTTACTACTGCAAAGGAACAGCCACATGACTGAAACTACTCCTTTTTAATGCACCGAGATTCACAACGTCTAGCCTCACAGGCAAAATGTGGGCATAACTCCTAACCATTTCCACTGGCCACATTTCCACAATGGACACGCGTGCCAATTAGAGGCACCAAATTAGTAGGAGGGATAACCAGAAAGGACTCAGCCAGGCATACCTAACAATTTCGAATCCATTCCCAAACTATTTTAAAAATGTTTACAAGTAATTAGGTTCCTAGTTTCACCACATTTTACTCAACAAAAATCAAGACTAAATGTTCCCATTTCTCTTTGCAAACAAGTATTAGCAGATGATAAGAGCAGTTTTTGCTAAATGTATAAGATGTTGTATAAAAACATACCCAATAAAAACACTGGAGAATTCCACTGTGAGATCATCACCACTTTAGAGTTCATCTCACATTTTGAAGGACACCCATGAAGCATCTAGGTCCGCGGGGTGAGGAATGGTTTTTCCTGAGGGTTGTGTCAGCAGTTAGGTTTTCTGCAGAGTTCTGCTTTATGGCCACTAGGATGTCAGACCTTGAATTTTCACTTTTTCCTCAACAGTCTACTCACCGTCTTCCAATTTCAGAGTCAAATTCTCTTCGTAAACTCTCATTATCACTCTCCTTCCTCTCTGTTTGGGGATATTTTTGACAATCTTTATAATAGTACTAATATAACTTCTTCTACAATTGTACCCAATTTTTCCCTTTCATTTTTTACACTCAAAGCTCCTATTTTATATTTCTTATATTCATGTATATATGTGTGACTTGGGGTAAGTTATTCAACCTTTCTGAGTTTTTTTCTTTTTCTCATTTGATGAAAAAATCAACTTAATATCTAAATTACAAGATTTAATGAAAATTAAGGGGTTAAATGTGATAAGGTACTAAAAAGCAGAAAACTGAGACTGTCTCTTTCAAGCCAAATACTCTTTTCTGGTTTTCTTCTTCTCTCACTTTCTTTTATTTTTTTCTTAATTAGGCTATTCTTTCTATAATACATAATACATTTACCTTTCTCATTTGTGCATTTGATTCAAGTCGACTCAAATCAACGAGCTTGCACTCAGAGGTCCTGTTTTATATTTTTAATATTTCTTTATATGTCTGTGGCCTTATTTGTTTTACCTCCAACAGCTAGGAAATTCCAGGAGACCAGTGTATTTAAAATAGGCTTGATGGTGGCCAGGGCTGGTCAGCTGCCACAGCCTCGGCTCCATCTGTTTCAAAAGGCCTTTGGTAGAGCTGGGTGTTTCTGCCCCCGACCCCCCAGGGGAAGGGAGGGGGTGAGGGGTGTCCAGTGAATGTGTGGTATCATATGGTCAAAGGCATTTTCGATTCCACGGCTCATACCTGGCCTACCAGTCCTTCATATTCCTGATCATTGCCAAGTCACCCCCTCAAGACTGTCCCCTCCTGCCTCAGCCACAGTTCCCCAGCTACTAAGTCACTGATTTGAGCTACTTGGGGAGAAAATGTGACCACACTTAATTCTATTATAGATCAACGTTTTAATCAGCCACGCAGGCTTTTACTTTAGCAAGAAAGAAGCAAACACATGTGCTCTGTTCGTGTGTTTAGTCCCATAGGTTCAAAGCTCTCTTTTGAGTAAGAATAAAAGCTCAAGTGTTGTGTATTCTGTTTTTTGTTTTTGTTTTTGATTTTCTCTAAAGAGACACCATCTCATGCCATTAGTTAAAGAATACTGAGTTTCATGGATTGGATTTTAAAATATGGATGCTTGCAAAGCATGAACCCTATTTATCCTGGTCGAACGTTGGGATGCCATTGAAATTGAAGTGGTATTGTGTAAAGTTTTTGCTGGATGGTTGTTTTATTTATTTTGCATGCAGCTTCTGCAAAGTTCGAACAGTAGCAGTTTGTGATGCGGCAGCCGGTCTTCCAACAATACCAAGAATTAGTCTTTTGTCCGCACACACCGAGGGCAATGCCGCCTCTGTCTGAGGGCGCACTGAGGCTGCTGCCTATTTTCGGCTGATGACTACGTTCCAGACTCAGGAAAACTAAGCGCTGCTGTTATGGTACAAACCCTGGGTTTTCCTCTCGGCAGCCCCTAAAAATAACCCAACAAATTTGTAATTTTCAAGATAATTTTGGCTTTGGTTTTATAAGTGATGGCATATGTATCTGGACTATGTCTTTTAACCTTGACTTTGTTTCAAGCACTGTCTCTGAATACGTCAGCTCTCAGTTTGGACTAAGCAAATGCATATTAAATTATTTTGGTTTAGTAGCTACATGAAAAAAATATAATTGCAAATATTTTGGAGTTTATTCAGCATATAGTTTACCTAACACTCATTTCATTTGAGGAAAATGAGGTGGAATAAATCAATGGCTAGAATATATGAATTTACTAAGGCTTAAACGTTTTCGTTGTCAGTTAATGCAATATTTTATTCCCAGCTACTTTTCTGCTGCTTCAGACATAGAAAAAAGAGGTGTCGTTGAAAAGTAACTTAAGGTATTTTTAGGCTCTGTCAAATTTTCAAACTTTCATTCCTGTGGGGTGCTAATTATATGCACAGGAGGGTGAAAAGTCTGCCTCTGCCACCTTTGGGATCCTGTGACCCCCAGGAGAAGGGATTTGCAGCTGCTCTGCAGTCTCTGCTCAGCGGGAGGACGGCACATTGTTTAACAAGGAACCTGGAGCCTTTCCTGGCCAGCGGAGGAGGCAGCTGATAATCACCGTCTGTCCCCGTGACCCCAGACTCTACACAGATATGCACCACCGGGTCATGTACGTCACCTGCGTGCATGGTGGGAAAGGCCGGGCGTGAAAGCAGAGGCTGGACAGCCATGTACTTGCCCTCAAGCCCTGAGCAAAGCCAGTCCCTGCCCTGGTTTGCCTGATGCTGATCCGGAACTTTTCACGCTACCCATTCACGTACTAGATGGCTGTCCTGTCCTGAACAAGGAAGGTCAAACCGCACGCAAAATGAATCTGGAGTTTCAACTTGGTCAGAGTGGGTCGTGAAGAACAGAGTGCTGTATTCGGACGTCAGGAAAGATGTATCATCTACAGAGAAATATTCAGCAAACGAGAGAAGTTCCTCCTTTAATAGCCCTTATCTCTCAGTAAGCTGGGAACGCGTATAAGCTGATCTTTCAGCATTTCGTCAAGCACTTGTTATGCTTTTACTGTGAGTATCTGGTAGGAGATGACAAATCTGGAAGTAGGTTTATCAGTGTTTTTGTTTTTCAAGTTATACGGTGATGAGTAAGAAATGTAGGGCGGGGGCCGTGACCCTCTGTCAGTAATTGATCGTATCGCCAAGTCAGAGAAAGTCTGGTTAGGACACATGAATATGCCAGGGTGCAGGTGAGACGCGGGTACATCAGGGGGAGGATGGAAGGAGGAAAAGACACGGGAAAAAATGCATCTAATGTGGGAAGGCTCTTCCTGGTGACATTTCACTGCATAAATGCGCTTGTCACGGATGGCGGGAAGGAAGGATAGATGTCTGGCACGTTCTCCCTAAATTGGCTTCTTGTTGCACTTCACAAGAGAGAACGTTTCATTCTACCCGAAAATATGATGCATCTTTCTCAGACTAACCGACGATATAAATGGGCTCGTGTTAAGACTCAGAGTGCCTCTGACACGCCCTGGAATCATCAGAGGGACCCCTCCAGCCTCTGGAGCAGGTATCTCAGCAGCTGTAACGGGTCCTCCACCCTACGAACGCCACGGGGAATGGAAGGACGGGGGGAGAAGGAATGGCACCCCCTCTCCGCGACGTCGCTTGTCATAACCTGACAGCTAAAGGCGTCTGCTGCCTATTGGAACATTACTGGGAAAATCAGAAGACTTCAGTGCATCTCCAGGGCCTCACACAGGTTACGGCATGTTTTCTCAGCACTTTCTCCTGCACCCTGCAGGGCAGCACAGCAGAGTCTGGCTGGGAGGGTCTCAGTGGTCCTCTGCATCGGATCTCCGATCAAAAGAACAAGGAAGACAGGGAGGACAGAAAGAAGGGAGAGAGGGAAGAAGAAAGAGAGAGAGAGAGAGAGAGAGAGAGAGAAGGAAGATAGTGGAAGAAGATGGGAGTGAGAAGAGAAAGAAAAAGAGTAACATGAACTAAACACAGCTGAGACATGATCTGTCTTCTGATGAGGACCAGGGGGAGAATGGCAATTAAACTATCTCAAGTCTCTCATTGAATTGAGTCCTCTTCATTGAAAACAGCTTAGTATGAAAGGGAATTCCACATGATATCTTTTCTTTTTTTATCCAGTTCAATTGACCAGGACAGAAACCTGATTAGATGGGGGCAAGCAAAGCAGCCTGGGCTTTGCTCTTTCCAGAGACAGCTGGAAAGGCGATGTACCATCTGCGTGGCTATCGGCAGTGGGGGTACGTGGCCAGGGCCACGCGGGTCAGAACACCAGTGAGTGGGTTTGTCTGACATAAGATGCCAGATACAGTTCAGCCACCCTTGGAAATTTCAATCCAATTGGAAGAGTATATAAGATTCAGGACTTCCGAAAAACACCTACCAAGTAGCATACCCAGAGGGACAAAATTCTAGGCACTCAGCTCCAAAATCTATGCCACCATCTTAAGGAATACTCTCCATCCCAGGAAAGAATTATGATCTTTTCTGGGCCTAGAATTTTCTTCCCTACTTCTTCCACAGGTAAGAAGTTCCCTCCAAGACAAAATGGAAGCACCACTTTGTGGATGTACTTCACTGACCCCAAAGCAAAGATGTGTGCTTCCTCTGAGGGTCTCACGAGACATTATAGAGGCATCATCCCAACCTGACCCCTTGACACAGAAATTATTTTGTTCAGTCTCTCTCCTGTGGCTTCTCCAGAGCAGGACCCGTGTCTTGCTTATCTTTTCAAAAATGATTTGTTGTGTTGAGACAGTAATTTTTCTCAAAAGTAATGTGGCACAAAGAATGACTGTAGAAGCTTAGGAGATGCAGAGAGAAAAATATTAAGAGGCTTTCAGAGATTATCAGATAAAACTTGACTAGCATAGAAAGGAAAGGGAAGATATAAATTAAGAGGGTTGAAGTGGGAGTGTGTTTAGGGAGAGGGGAGTGGGAGAGTAGGTTAGTGGAGTAGAAATAAGGAGGTGGAACATGGGAACTAGAGAAGGAGCAGCATGTGAAACTGGGAGATGATGCTGGGGGAGACTGTAACTTGAAACTGTGGGAATCAAGTCGAGAAGAAAATTTGGTTCCTTTTTGTGAGGAGAGAAGGAAGGATTCGTGGGAAAAACATTGAAGGCTACACAAAAATGTTGGTTTGAAATGGAATCAGTGGCCATGTAGTGAACTGGACCCCGCTGGATACGGTGGAGAAACACCAATAAATAAAAGATCTAAAAATGGCTCGCGTTGTTACTAGGACTTCAGTGGTCAAAGGGATTTTTTTGAGCATTATTTCACTTGGTTCTTGTAATGGCCCTATAAAGAAGACAGAGCAATGATCAGTAACTTTAATTCATAAATGAAGACACTGGTCCTGTTCTTAAGACACTTACAACAAATTAGGTGAGAGAATGCAAAAAAATAACAGCAAGCAAGGGCAGTGCCTGAATGATAATAAGTGTTTTATGTGTTCGCAGCTGGCTGGTGGGGTGCTGCCACTGGCATCCAGTGTAAAGAAGTTAAGGATACAGCTAATCAACCACAAAAGTATAGAATAGCCCCTACAAAAACGTACCAGCCAGTCTAAAATGTCACTAGTGACACAGCTGAAAAATCTTGGTATACAGAGACCCAGTGAAGATACTTATTTAGCCAAATTGTTGATAAAAATAGATACTTTTGTTATATAAGCATTAGGTATTATTAGCACAAATTTCAAATGGCAGTCTTCACTTGAGTGATACGGAGATAACTTGCTTTGGTTCAGTATCTAAAAAACCAGGAATTTTTTTTTTTAAATGTCATGTTTAAATAGGAAATATTCATTATTTAAAATAACAAAATCCAAAATATGGAGCTCCCTACAGAATGAATGAACCAGTTTCTTCAGCAAATACATTACGGGGAAAACACACACAAAAGAGAAGGGGAAAACCATCGATAAGAAGAGACTGAAGGGCTTCCCTGGTGGCGCCGTGGTTGAGAGTCCGCCTGCCGATGCAGGGGACACGGGTTCGTGCCCCGGTCCGGGAGGATCCCACGTGCCGCGGAGCGGCTGGGCCCGTGAGCCGTGGCCGCTGAGCCTGCATGTCCGGAGCCTGTGCTCCGCAACGGGAGAGGCCACAACGGCGAGAGGCCCGCGTACCGCAAAAAAAAAAAAGAGACTGAAGATTATCGGCGAATTACAATGCATAAACTTTGTTTAAATTTTAATTTGAACAAAAACCTTTTTGAAAATTTATACAACAGTCAGAGCAACCAAGCACTAAATGGACGTTTGATAGTTTCAAGGGGTTTTTGGTTTTTAGGTGCGATGATAAAATGATAATATGATAGTACGTTATAAAAAGAGACTTTCTCTTTTGGAAAGATATACGGAAATAGCAAAGGAGAAAAGTATATACTAACTGGGATTTGTGGGAGGAATTACGTGCTGGTGTATATGAAAAGTGACTGCTCATGAGTTGATAATTTTTGAAGTTGGAATATGTATAATATGAGTTTACTATACGGTGCCATATTCTTTAAGTGTGTATATATTTGATACAATCACTAAAATAGTTTTTAAAAAGCACTTTTACCCATACATGTAGGTCAACATAATTTTTCATAAAAGTGACGTCACAGTGCAATGGGAAATGTATAGTCTGGTCGATGTTGCATCAATTGATTATCCACTCGAGAAAAGAAAAACAGTGTCTTAACCTCTCTACTCACCCAAGTCACAAAACTCAATTAAAACTAACTGTGATATAAGTGTGAAAGGTAAAACAATAACAGTTTTAGATGAAAACATGGGTGACCATCTCCATGACTTTGGTATAGTGTGATTTTTCTTAAACAAGACATGCAAAAATAGCTGTAAACTAAAAAACAAAGTTAGATTGATAACTTCTGTTTGTCAAGTGACTGAATTAATAGAAAAGAAAGGAAAGATATGTACAAGACATTTACCCTACCAAAAATCATGTCTAGGCTATGTAAAGAACACCTATAAACCAACAAAGACAGAAAACCTAGTGGAAAAATGAGCAAAACACTTAAGCAAGTCACATAAGTATAGGAGAAGGTACTCATCTTTGTCATTTATTAATAAGATGCAAATTAAAACTACAGTATTCTATGTCTACTACCTCGCTGGAATTGCTAAGATGAAATGACATACAGACAATATTTGATGTTGGTGAGGCTCTGTAACAACTCTAAGTTTTGTACATCGCCAGCATGAGATATAAGTTCATACAACCTCCTAGAAAAGCTGTCAGGCAGTGTCTTCCGAAGCTGAGTGTATGTATACCATGTGACCCAGCAACACAAATTCTAGGGATGGACTTCCCTGATAGAAAAGTGTATGCATGCTTACCAAATTCCTGTACCAAAATGTCCAAAAGTCTAGTGAAACCCTACATATCAATAAAAATGAACTAATTACAGCCATAAGCAAAACCGATATCAATCTCCCAAACATGATGTCAAGCAGAAAGCTACACACAGCAAAGGAAATACAATATACTTTCATTGTAATAAAAGCTTAAAGACAGGCAAAACCAAGCTATGGTTTTAGAAGTTGAGAGCAGCCATCCTTGGACAAGAGAATGATAAGTGGGGTGACATCAAGGAGGTTCTGAGATGCTGGCAATTCCCTCTTTCCTGGGGGAGATGGCGGTTGAACAAGCACATTCAGTTTCTGAAAATTCATGGAACAGCACATCTAAGATATACACATGTTTATGTAAATATGTTATATTTCAATAAAAAATTGCCCCACAAGCACTCCCGGCTCGACCTTGTGTTAAAGCCGAGTAATTAAATATCATAGAGGAAGTATTTCTTGTGATACTTCTGACAACGTGATGTGATGATAGAATAAATGTGTCCTTAAAAATAGAAAAACTAAACCATGATAAAAGAAATCAAATATTGCCACAGACCGATGACGGATATTAATTTTGATAAAATATCAAACAAACTGGAAAGAAAATTATTGTTGTATTCTCATGATTTTAAAGTAATATTTCAATATAAAATGAATCAATCCACATGTGCAAAGATGCACTTGATTAAGCTATGTAATATCCTATGCAATTTGAAATATTAAAACTTGGAATATTTTTTTCTTTACAAGTTTTTACTAAAAACAAAGCAAAAGAGAAAACATTGTAATTGAAGCGATAGTTTTGCAGAAATGCAGATAAGTTTTGCAGAAATGCCATTATTTACAAACTAGGTATTACTCTTTGGTGGGGGGGAATAATGCTTTGATATCTATCAGTTGGTTCTCAATACTATTTTTTATCTCAGCAGGGTGCTATCATGTCAGGAAAACAATGAAGTACATATTAAAAAGTATGTCATTAAGAAATAATTTCTCTCTAGAAAAAGACTGGTTACCATAAAACTATGAAATGGGAGGCACAATTTGATTAATAGAAGGGAAAAAAATAAACTATATTGGGCGTTTATCATGTTCTAGACTTCATTCTTGGCCCCATATACGGTTTTTCTTTTAACCCTTAAAACAATCCATTGAGGTTGATAACATTGGCCTATTGTGCAAATCAGTAAGTTGCCTAAATATGAAAAACTAGTAAATGGTTGAAATATTAATTGAGGTGTGAATCACACAGAAGGTCATGATCACTGCGGACCAGAATGGCCAAGGGTATTTTCATAACTAATGGATTCTGAATTGGACCCTGAAGCGTAGGTCATATTACATTTTGGAGAAGAGTTCATAGCAGAAGTAGGAGTTATAAAAGTAGATATAAACTGTGTGCACTTTACCCTGCAGGTTTGTGGCAGGATGAAAGCTGGTCCCCAAAGATAATCAGATCCTAATCCCTAAAACCTGTCAATGTTACCCTATGTGGGAAGAGGATCTTTGCAGATGTGATGAAGTTAGAGATCTTGTGAGGGGGAGACTCTCCTGGACAGTCTGTGTGGACCCCAAATGTGACCACAAGCATCCTTATAAGAGGGAGTCGAGGGAGATTTCACGCAGAAGAGGAGAAAGCAACCGCAAGACAAGGAAAGCCACCAAAACTAGAAGAGACAAGGAGTGGATTCTGCCCTACAGCCTCTAGAGGGAGCCTGGCCAGCAAAGACCTTGGTTTTAGCTGATAAAAATTAGTTTGAACATCTGGCTTCCAGAATTTTAATAGAATGAATTTGTGTGTGTGTGCGCGTGTGTGTGTATGTTTTTAAGCAGCCAAGTTTGTGGTGATTTGTTTATAGCTACCACAAGAAATAATACAAGGCTTAAATAACCTTCGTCTGAGTCCAGTGACGGGTCCAGAATTTCTACACTGTAGGGACTTACACAAAACAACCTGATTGGAATGGGCCCTCGAGACTTCCCTTACTCTGTTTCCCAGTGTGGATGCTATTTTCACTTGAATTGTAGGTTTCGTGGGGGAGGGACTGGTGGAAGAGAAATTTTGAAGAATAGGGGGGTCTTAAAGAATCCCATGGGCTTCTTGATAACCAGACTGTGGAACTGCCAATCCTAGTCCTCAAAGAGAAACTGCTTTCTGTCTTGACTTTCCTCGACTACCACTCGTGTAAGACAGTTGTAAAGATGGAGCAACTGGGCGTGAAAACAGCACAGGTCACAAAAGCCAGATTGCAGCTGCACCATTAAGACATCTCTCTTCCTGCCCCGACTGCAAAAAAAAGCAGGGGAAGAGGCATTGCAAGAGCTGCCCTGGGGCAATGACAAAGCCGCCCATCAGCACCCAGCCCAGCCCTCCACGCCCCACCAGCCTGAGCCTGGCAGGAGCTAGGAGAGGAGAAAACACTCCTCCAAACTGATTGAGAGATGGAACCTTTAGGGCTGAGCTTTCTTAACACATCGACGCCTAGAATGTCTCTGTCGTTTGTCCAGGATTTCATCTTGTGAGGGGAGGGAAACTTTGACAGTGTTTATGTAAAGAAGGAAGAGTGAGAAAGAATAAAGTTGGTTTATGATTAGATTATTCAGTTTAACCTGTTACAAAAAAAGTATTCCTCTGCATATACTTCGTTTCATTTGCACAACACTGAGTTTAAAACGTTACAGAGTTATAGCAAGGTTAAATAATTGGAAGTTACGCAGAAAGGGAATAACAGTAAGAGCTATTATACGCTTTCTTAACCTATTCTGTTCTTTGTTAAGCAGGGTGCTAGCTAAGGGCTTAATGGATATTATCTTATTTAATCCTCATGTAACCCCCAAAGGTAGGTAGTTTATCTCCAGTCATCAGATGAAGAAACAGCCTTAAAGAAATTAAGTGACAGCTGACTGTCACAGAGCAGGGATTTAACCTACATTTATCAAATTCCAAAGAACATGTGCTTTCTGCTTTGAAATGTGTAAAAAAATCTAACCTGATCTGAACTTTCAGCAGAGCATAGGAATTCTCTGTCAATGGATGGGCTTGATTAGGTTCATAAAAGGAAAGGATTAGGACTTGTGAAAGTCTGTACGGGAAAGGATTTATTTTGTGACTCTGGTAAATAAAGCCCTTGCCAACTTTTACCTGGTTCTGTTGGAAAGAAAATCAACAAATGTATTTCAGAAAGGGAAATTCATTTAAAGTCGATTCATGGATACCTGTAATATTGCTACCGAGGTTTTGGTACTGCTGCAACACACTTCCAAAATCTACTTAAAAGACAGGTAAGAGCATTAACGTTCTATCTGCAGAAAACTGGTGGGAATTGGCTGATCAGTTCTGGATAAATACCCTCCCCCTTAGATGCAGATCAATGCATCGATGCAAATGAGGAGGAGTCTATGAGCAATTTGCAAGCCCTGGACCCCTGTCATGCAGAGTGTAACTTGCTAGCAGAAGAGCTGGAATCCAGCCTTTCTAAACCCCTTCAATTCAGGATTGAAGCAGCTGCTAATGAAGGTCTTGGAGAAACTGTTCCGTATGAAATGCACAATCACAGAATGCCTGGGTGTTTGCTGTTTGTCTAGGGAGCCATGAGAGTCTAGAGGAGAGAGATTCATCACAATACAGAGGATCTCCTGCCAATGAAGGAAGATTTTGTAGCAACACAAGACATAGATTCATCTATTTTATGATCCAGCAATAGTGCAATCGATTTGCTCAAAGATAGTTTAGTGCTATGAGACATGGGATTGAAAGACCCAGCTTACCGCTCTTCTGACTCTCCTTAGTTGGGTGATTTTTGACCAAGTAGCTTCTATCTTCTCAGTTTTAATCTTCTAAATTGAATATGATAATGCATATTTTCTACAACTGTGAGTAATTGCCACATGACATACAGATATTTTTTAAATGTTGACATAGCTGTTAGATTGGGGATTCCATCTCCCTCTACAAAATGTTGCTTTTCTATTTCCCAACACAGGAGAAGAAAAACGTAAATGTGACAGAATAAAGGAAAAGAACTGTCCTTGATGCATCAAAAAAAGGGATCCCGCCTATAGGGTGATGGCAAGCTGCCTTGCAAATGGGAAATTTGGCTGGTGGGAGGCCTGCTAGACATAGACTTCCTTTCTCAGCATTTGCACTACTTTTTAAATAGCAATTACTACACATTATCAGCATCCATTTTTTTCCAGTGTCATACATGCTAGTTCTTTCTTTCTAGCTAGATCATTAAGTCTTCAAGGTTTTGTTTCCTGGGTTAGACTTTTCTCTTCCTGCTATGTGCTAAACAGTGCTAGGCACAGAGAAGTACACAAGAGGTTTGCCATTGTCTTTTTGAAAAAAATTTTGAGGAAAAGCACTATATACAGAGGGTAAGGGCATGTTTTGACATTAGATAAATCTGAGTTTAAACTATGCCCCTCACAGCTTCGGGACCTTAGATGAAATACATAATCTCTCTACCTCAGTTTTCCCATCTGAAGACTGGGGATAATGTTATAAACTAACTATGCCTACTACAATGAGGAGTAAGTAACACAATGCATGTCACATGCTTAGCCCAGTGTCCGGCACAGATATAGGTAAATGCCCAGTAGATGTTGGATATGTTTTTTTGAATTTGATTTTATTTTTTATACAGCAGGTTCTCATTAGTTATCCATTTTATACATATTAGTGTATACATGTCAACCCCAATCTCCCAATTCATCCCACCACTACCACCCCCCATCTGATGTTGGATGTTATTTGTATTGTTTTCACCAGATTTGGCAATAAAAAGTGGAATGGTCACGTAAGCCAGGGAAAACTCCTACAATAGCAATAAAACCCATTTCACACTTGCTCTGGTTTCATCTTATTGCACTTCATTTATATTTATAGTCTGCCTCATGTTCTTTTGAAAATGCATAGTTTTAAATAAATAAAGTCAAGGAAAAATGCAAGGAGCTATTTTTAAATAATTAGTTAATTTTAGGCACAAGCATATTAATGTTGTGAAATTTGGTGTATTTGGGGGTTCTGAGGTAATTAACAGTGAAAAAATGGAAAAGACCATAAAATTTTTACTTTCATGTCTCTGTGGAATGGGTAATATTTTTAACCTCAGTAAAATAAAAAATCAGTAATATTTCTAACAGAAGAGCAATATCTGAAAAAAATAAACTTATCAAAAAACTTTTATAGCTAAGAAACCCAATCAGTATTGCAAATCTTAGTAAAAATTACAATTATATATGCAATATATAATGTATATGTTACATTCTTCAAACCTATGTTTCGCACATGTTTTGTTCATGCTCCATTACACTAACATTCAGGATAATAAGGCGGAGACCTAGATACCATTAAATTTTATAGTCTTATTTCATAGGAAAGAAAACTGAGGGAAAAAAAGGGCTGAGACCCCACCCACCCAGATCAGATTGGAAATTAAAAGCAGCTCTAGGGCCATAATCTCTTTTAATTCATGTTGTCATTGTTTTTCTTAATGATTTATTCACAAACACAGTCATACATCTAAATGTTAACATTCAACTAACCTAGTACTTTTGAGCTCCCAATGTGTCTAGCAGTCCTGTGTAATGAAAAAGAGGGTGGATAACAAATGATTTCATCACTTGAGTCTATTTGCCAGCAAGTAAGGAGCCATCGAAGATTCCTTTTCAAAAAAATACCTTCCTATGAGCCATGGATCCTGACATTTTATTATTAGAGGATTATATATTTGAATTAAATTGATTAAACATTCTGAAGATCTACTAAGATGCAAGAATTGGTTAGAGAAGAAAAAGCTATATATTTAGGGGTTATCAGTCATTTACATTTGAAAGAACAAAGAGACCAAATTGGATCCATCAACTATATGATGCCTGCCTATCTGTATTACTGGACAATGGGCATTTCTGAGGACAGGGCTCAAACCTATTCATCTTTGTGCCATTCCAAACTCCCAGTGTCTGGTACCAAGGAAGAGGTAAATTTTTGGATGATTTTTTAAAATTGATATTCATTGGGCCCCTACTATGTGCAATTCACAGTGCTGGTATTTTTCAGTACGTTGTTTCTTTTTAATTTAACAATACTTTGAAGTAGTTACTATTTTTCTCCATTTACAGATGAGCAGCCTAAGACAGGGAGAGAACAGATACCTTGTCTAAGCTCATACGATTAGCAGACGGAGGTGCTGGAATTTGAATTCAAGTCTTTCTCTTAAGAAGCATTTCTTTCCCTACCTCACAGACCACCACAAAGTCCAGAGAACCACAGACTCTTAGAGCTTGAAGAAATCTTCAAATTATGTAGATGCTCAAAACTAGTCATATGGGGGATTAAAGCCAGTTTTCTTCACTTATTGCCCTCTCGTTTCTCCCTAATACTAGTGTAAATGAACTGATCAAATTGACTCCTTTCTCACTGTTCATTGAAAGCACATAAGTAAATAAATCATAATTTTTGAGGGGAGGAAACAAAGTGGAATAATAGTAACAGCTCACCATCTATACTGCAATTAATATGTGTGAGGGATATGTATTAGTTCCTTCCATCACCATAGCAACGCTATGAGGTAGAAATTATTATCATTCTCATTTTATGTACAAGTAAACTGAAGCTTGAAAATATTAAAGAACTTTTCTAAGTCCGTATGTGTGTAATAATGAATTTGACCTCACCCAAAGAGAGGCCTAGCCTTTCCACTGACTGTTGAGAGGTAACCACTAAACCCCTGGATTTCCCAAGTGATAGGTGTGTCTTTTTTATTCATAGTAGGTCCGTTGGACCATACCTAGTAACTGATTGTAATGATTCAAATACCACAGAGTGGAGAGGGGGTGACAGAAGATTGAGTTCAACCACATGGGCAATTAATCAATCAATCAAGGAATTGCAAATTAAAACTACAATGAAATATCACCTCATGCCTGTTAGATTAGCCATCAAAAAGGTTACAAAAAATGTAGAGGATGTGGATAAAGTGAACACTTGTGCACTGGTGGTAGGACTGTAAATTGGTACAACCACTATGGAAAGCAATATGGAGGTTCCTCAAAGATTAAAACTAGAACTATCCTATGATATAGCAATTCCACTTCTGGGACTATATCTGAAGAAAATGAAAATATTATGTCAGGAAATATCTGCACCCTTGTGTTCATAGCAGCTTATTTACAAGAACCAAGGCATGGAAACAACCACCAAAGTGTCTATCATCCACAGATAAATGGATAAAGAACTTATTTATATTATATATATAATAGAACATTGTTCAGCCATAAAAATGGAGAATCTTGCCATTTGTAATAACATGGATGGAACTTGAAGGAATCATGCTCTGAGAAATAAATCAGACAGAGAAAGACAAATACTGTATGATCTCACTTATATGTGGAATCTAAAACAAAGAAAAAAGCAAAACCCATAAAACACCCAAAACTCATCAAAAAAAAAGAAATAACATTGATTTCTGGTTATCAGAGGCAGGGGTGGAGGTGGGGGAATTGGATAAAAGTGGTCAAAAGGTACAAACTTTTAGTTAGAAGATAATTAAGTCCTGGGGATGTGACGTACAGCATGATGGCTACAGTTAGCACAACTGTGTGGTAGATTTGAAAGCTGCTTAGAGAGTAAACCCTAAGAGTTCTCACAAGGGAAAAAGCATGTTTTTTTTTTTTTTCTTTTTCTTTTGTATCTTTTTTTTTTTTTTCAGATTTTAGGTCTATCCAGCCTCATTCACTTTATTTTTTAAATTAATTGTTATTGGCATATAGTTGCTTTACAATGTTGGTTAGTTTCAGGTGTACAGCAAAGTAAATCAGTTATACATATACATATATCTACTCTTTTTTAGATTCTTTTCCCATATAGGTCATTACAGAGTATTGAGTAGAGTTCCCTGTGCTGTACAGTAGGTCCTTATTAGTTATCTATTTTATATATAGTAGTGTGTATGTGTCAATCCTAATCTCTTCTATCTTTACAAGATGATGGATGTTAACTAAATTTATTGTGTTAATCATTTCACAATATATATAATCAAGTCACTATGTTGAACTCCTTAAACTTATAAAATGCTGTATGCCAATTACAAATGACCCTTGAACAATGCAGGGGTTAGGGGTGCCAACCTCCTGCACAGTCAAAAATCTGCATATATCTTTTGACTCCTCCCAAACTTTACAAATAGCCTGCTGTTGACCAGAAGCCTTACTGAAAACGTAGGCAGCCAATTAACACATATTTTGTAAGTTATATGTATTATATTCTGTATTCTTACAATAAGGTAAGCTAGAGAAAAGAAAATGTTCTCAAGAAAATCATAAGGAAGATAAAATACAGTATTGTACTGTATTTATCAATACAGTAAATTAATATCATCTGTTTACAAGGTGAATCATCTGTCAGTACTTACATCAATATTGTCTTATATAATACAAAACACAGTAGGCGTTATATGTATTACTAACACTAGACATCAAAAATAAAAATATAATGTGAAAAAAATTCATATTTATTTACAGGTGTAACCATTCATGCATTGATAATGTAGAAACAGCAATATGATTGCTTCATAGTAGCCTAGCAAAATCGGTACAATTACTTCAGCTTAGCCTATACACTCATGAATATACTATTGTAAAAATTTTATGACACATAGTAATACATATTCATAATACAGTATTGGAAACACTGTTACATTTTCTAAAAATGTATCACCTGTGATAACACAGTGATATGCAGTTTCTCTAATTATAAGACAGAGAGGCATACTGTATAGTAATGTAATTCTTTGAAAGCAAAGTTATTAAACAGTAAGAAAACTAACACATTATTACTTTTATTTTAAATATCACTCACTTTATGCTTATGTAAGGATAAACTAGTATCTACATATATTTTATGCATTCATGACATACGTAATATTTTCTTATTTTTTTCGATATTTCTAGGCTACATGATTCATCTGCAAGTTGTTTCCAACTGTTGCAAATCTCAAAAACAATCCAATTATTTGTTGAAAGAAACTCCACATATAAGTGGACATGCACAGTTCAAACCTGGGTTGTCCAAGGGTCAACTGTACATCTCAATAAAACTGGAAAAAGATCTACCAATCAACCATGCCTACATAAGGACACTCCAGTGGAAACTCTGAACACTGAGGTTCATGAGAGTCTCTGGCATTGTCACCATCAGTACCAGGAGGGTGCCTTGTCTTTTGGACAATGGAAGCTTTGTACTTGGAACTGTCCTAGACTCCATCCTATGTGTCTCTTCCTTTAGCTCGTTCTAATTTGTATCCTTTCCCTGTAACAAATACAACCATGAGTAGAGTAGTTTTCAATAAACTTTAAGAGTTTTCTTAGTGAATTACTAAACCTGAGGGTGATTTGGAGAAGCCCTTAAACTTGTAGTTTTCTGAGGTTTGGCCTCAGACTGAAATGCTATGCAACTAAACTGCTCTTGGCTTACTGGTTCCACCAGACATCAGCAGTCACCTGGAAGTCACCACTGCTTCCTGGCACACACTTGGGCTGTGGCGACAACAGCTGTTTGCTGCATTTGCCAGTGTTGCTGTGAGTTCCCATCCTGAATTTAGAACTTGAAATATCCCTGGGTTCTAGGCTGAGCTGAGTTCATTGCCTAGCTTCTAGATGACACTCTTGGGGATATCCGTTTATTGATTAACTTAGCTTATGATAGGTTCCTCCAAAGGGATTGAGATATGACTTCCCTTCAGTGCCATGGGACTGGCTGGATCAGTTCATCAGGTGACACTGACAAGTGAGATGTAAGCTGAGTTGCCGTTTTCGCATATATGTCTCCTGCCCCATTGAGAGAGGGTACGTGCTTCTGCGAGGCACCCATGTGTCTAGAGCCATACGTGGAGTCAGAGTGAGGGCATTCACCTTGGGGACCATGGCATGGTGCCCTCAAAAGGTGTGGTTCTGAACATAAACTCATGTTGTTGATTACCTTGCTGCTCTCCTGCTTTGTCCCCTGACCCAGGGCGGGGACACAGAATCAGGCTCTTGGAAACTAGTGCACAATGCTAATGAAAACAGAAAGGGGGAGTGAGGAGGTCATGCAATTGATTCAGGAATATAAGACACCCAGATGGTACACAAGGACCTTATGAAGCCCTGCCTTTAACAGTAGGCTAAGGGCTTTATGCTCAAAACCCAGAGCCTCAAAAATACTGATGAAGCCACTGTCTGTGTCCTGAAGGTGGGTCCAGACCCCAAAGAGGTCAGTTAAGACAACCTAGACAGGAAGGTTACCTCCTATGGGTAGAGCCACTTGAAAACAACAAGGGATGGTCTGGTAACCACCCAGTGGGTAAAAATAGAGTGAGGAAATGTTTGAAACTTTCACAGAAAAACTGTCAAATGCAGCTACACACCGTTCTGTTGACTGTTGGTCTCATTCCAATTACACTAGGTACTTTCACTGTTTTGTACTCCAGGGGCCCAAACCCTCCAGTTAAGCCATTGCTTCAACCAGAAAGGTGTGGGCAGATACTGAGGCCCACAGGCTACAGAACCTTAAAACCCAAAGACCTCATCAGATAGCCTATCACCAACAAAACCAACAACTGAGGCAAAAGGCCTTATAGGAACTGGCTACAGACTAAACATAGAGCCCCAAACTCAGGCACAGATATTTTAATTGATGCAACCTGATACCCTATTAATAAAATACTCTCAAATCAGGCCATATGATTTAAAACTTAATTGTAACAAAACCCCTCTCATCACCTTTCTAAACCAACCTTGTACTGCTGGAAAATTTTAGATTTGTTCACCCCTAATGGGAATTTTAGTGGTGCCGGTCAGTTCTGACAGTCCATTATGACAGCATCAAGGATGCCAAAGTCATCTTTTCTAGCTGTGCAGCCACAGTCCCCTTGATTTAAAAGATATTTATAAGCTAACTAATTTGTTGAAATAATTCCAATGAATTGGGACCACTAGTACTAAGGATATCCAAAATTTATATTTTGAGTCCAGACTACAGGTTTCCCCCTACTATCTACATGGGTTCTCATCGATCTTGTCCCCCTGTGTTTGGTTATGTGGGTTTGTTTCCTAAAACTGTACAAATGTTAAATTTTTAATCTTTGGTGATATGATATTAAAAAGAAATTGCTTTTCTTCTGTTATTGTTCACCTCAGTCATCTTCATCTATGCTTAATCCTTACTAGTCACTTGTGCTATTTCATTTTCTTCTTTTTTGTTTCATTTCCCTTGGAACATCAGTGTCATTGTTACTAGTTTCTGAGAACTCATTTATGACTAAGGATGGTAACCATTTGTCATGCAATGGAAATGAAATACCATGTTTTATTGCCATCAATTTACTATGGTGTTTTTTATTTTGTTTCTGTGTTAAAATATAATCATGGTGTGTTTAAATAAATAAATAAATAAAATTTACACGTCAGGACCCCAGGCCCAATGTTGCCTTCAAATCACACAAGAGGATCAGCCTCTTTGTGATCCTACAGAGCCACAAAACAAGACCCCCCATTAATCTGAGTGGGTAATTACTTGAAAAGGTTTCCCAGTCCCACAACCCCCTTGATATTACCCCAGCCTAAGACCTCACGGCTGGAGATGGCTTTGGCCCCTACACTGAGGATGACTCTACCCTGGACACTGAAACCTCTGCCACAGTGACACCCATGAAATGCCACTCCTCAGACACTGACGAATTGGATACAGGACATGGGCTGATTTTCTTCATGTGATATAATGGATTCTGATACGTTTACTGAGCCTACTGTCTGTTTAGCCCATGATCCTAATATCTTCCAGGCACCCTGACAAAACACACACCCCTACTCTCCTACCTGAATCGGGTTACTACTATTTGTGCCTTTCTAAAAATCAATGGGAATTTTTGCTTTTCCCAGGAAACAACTACCTCCTGAAGGTCAACCACTGGACCTCCTGGGGAGAGGACTACTCACTCGAGTCAGTTCTCCTACTGCCCCCCAGGCTTTCCATTACTACTTCCAGCCCTGCCCCGTGTCTCCAACCATGACCAATATGACCAGCCTTTTCCCTTGCTCACAAGCAAACATCACTGATATTTACATATACTTTACTAAACTACCAACCACATGCTCTCCGCCACATAACTGCTGGGCTTTCCAACATGACTCAAGAAAAACAGCAAGATATTATATAAATATGTGTGTGTAGATATATATTATACTTTATAGCTCTGCCATATTGTTAGAGATCCCAGAATTTTCAGATTTATTTTTTTGGCTAATGCCATACAAGTGGGAAACTTAGTATGGGCCATCCAGCAAGGACTCTTTAAACTTTGACTTGTATTCCTTCTTTCTACCCTCCTAATAAAATGTTTTAGATGCTGTTGGGGGCAACTTATGTCCTAATCTTGACAGGTCTCTTCTATCATTACCCCAAAGTTTCCTTAATGTAATGTCAAAGCATCACAGAGCCAACTGGGTTACCATGAATTTTACATTTTATTATCTGATGCTTTCATGTCTGGGGTCTTATTGACCCTGGAAGGGACTGTCTCCCCACAAGTTTATCCAAGTTCTAGAGACAGTAAACAACCCCCCGCCTCACCCTGAGAGCAGGGAGCACGCCTTTCAAATGAAAACCAACTAATGATCCAAAGCACAAACCCACCACCGCCTCCTTTACTGGGCTTTTGAGTTCTGAGCTGCCTTAATTACCACTGGGCCACATACCAAACATCTTGGTAAGACCCCTATGCACCAAGGCCGCCTGAAATCATTCAAAATATCCAATCTTAATCCTCCTAACCCTGCCTTGCCTATTCCTTCCCACAAAAACTACACTAAAGGCTCTTTCCCACAGTTTTCCCTTCTGAGCCACCTGACCAACCTGGCACCTTCCTGTGTGCTCCGCTCTCCCTGGATGTGGTGCCTTTTCCTCATGGGAACTGAGAACAACAACTGTTTTTTCAATGGCAGTCATCTTCTGAGCTAAATAATAATAAAACCTATTAAAACAGGAAACTCATCTTTTCCAAAGCAAAGGACTATGTTTATCACGCTTTTGCCCAGAAACACTCAATGGTTCCCAAGTTCCTAACTGATAAAACTCCCAATTTCAACACCCTCCATAACTGCCCCCATTTTCCCTTCCAGCCAGGCCGACGTCCACTTGGTCCCCTGTGCAGTCTGCAGAGAGGAACGAACCCAAACTAAGTCTGAGCAAAGCTGTCCTAGAGACAATGTCTAGAAGGCAATTTAGAGAATGACTTGATACAACCAGGTAAAGAAAATGGGGGTGGTCTGCGTAGAAATAATGGCAGAAAATCAGAACTGGAGGAGGAAGAAAGGTATACACGGGAGCCACAGAGAGCTCAGTATTTCTAATGCGAACTGAGAAGTGGCCGGAAGGAAAATAGAGGGAGAGGCCAGATCATGAATGCCCTAGAGTAACCTTCAAGTGACCTTGGCCCATAATCAGAGGAAAAGGGTAGCCGTTGTGGAGTTTTGTACATTAAAACAATCTGGTCAAATGGGAATTAGCTGTTGTACTCTGGAGTTTTAATTAAAGAGAGACAAGACAAAAGACCATGAGCCACTTCGTGGTTATTCCAGGAAAAACATATGTTACAACAAAGGTGTCGAATAGGTTAATGATCCTAAGCATAGAGAAAACGTGCTGATAGAAACAGGTTCCTCCTTCCACAAACTTCTTTGAGAGGTACTGGGGAGAGATGGAGAGAGATAGTTAAGGTGGAATGCTGGACAATAATTTTTTTTTTACCTGGATGAGAATTGAAGTTTACAACTTCAATTTCAGCAGAGTTGGAAAAGTTGGAAATGAGTGAGAGATGCAAAACATGTGTGGGAAAGAAGAAGAGAGGAAAAAATCAAGAGTATCAGCTGGGCATTTGAAGCAGGAGTGTTTCCTCCCTCCAGGGGCTATGTTGTGATTGGTCTGGGGTGGACATCAGGAGTCTGAATATGCAGCCAGACTTGGAACGACTAAGGTAGCTTATTCAGTAGTTATTTAGCACCTACTGTGTGAAAAGTACCGTGCAAAGTCATTTGCATCCATTCAACCTCTGGCTCACACAAAATGTTGGTGTTGTTTTTGTCTCAACGGCAATGTGTTACCTTAAAGAACATACTGTTTAGTCATCAGAGCAAGACTCTCAATGTTAGGATTTTCCATTTCTGCTCTTGGTGTTTTTCTGCAAAATTGCTGAATACATAGTTGTGGACAAATCCTTAACCTCTTAAATGTGTCGTCTATTTTTTTCCTTATGAAAAAACACATGTACTTATCTCTTCAGTAAAGGTTTTGAAACAATTTTCAGTCGTGTTTTGTCATTCTTGAATGAATGAAAACTTTCTAAACGTACCACATCTCAAGACTCCTGTTCTTAGAAAGTACCCAACCAGAGGTTTTTGGTTTTTTTGTTTTTATTTCAAAGTGAGGAACAATGCTGCCTGTGATAAGAAGTGCCAGAATTAACATCCAAGGACCAATAGAACAAAACAGACACCAGTTGTAGGGTGTTTTTCTGTAGAACAGCTTCTATGGTTCCAAAGGTGCCCTCTCATCTTGGTGTCCTGCAGCTGTGTCTGCGGTGTTAATGTCTGTGGTCTCCACATCTGTTGACCACTGCTAACATGTTGCTGTGATGCAATGGATTAAGTAAACAACTTGTAGTAATTTAGTAAGAAGACGATGCTACTACAGCACGATACAGTCGTCCCTTCTTTCTCTTCAAGCCCATATCCACAAGGATGACGATTTCACAAATCATAAGATAAAATGACGGGGAACCAAGACTGACTCTTATGACTCTCAAGAGCGCATACTATTTAACTAAGATAGGAAACAAATACTAACGACTTGTAAAGGTACCAATTTAATGATAATTTCCACAGTTTTCCTTTCCTTCCTTTAAAATTTTCAATCAAGTTTCATTAGATCAACCCATTAACTTCACTTGTCAAATATTCACATGAATGTGTAATAGAAGATGAAGTAAGTAGCTGCAAGCAGCCAAGGGACAGAGTTAGAATTCCGATCCAAGGGTGTCTGACTTAAAAACTAATGCTTTTCTCATTATGCTGCATTCTTGAATAGGGTATTTGAAAGTATCCTGCATATATTAAGGGTAAATTAAGTGTCATATTTCTTTATTCTTCAAAAAAAAAAAATGATTCAGGCATGAACTGATAGCTTACTTTATAGTATCCTGGGCTTTTTTTCTGTTCCTGGTCCAAGTGTCTAATGCCTCCCATAAAGACATGTATCTTTACTGTTTGTTATCAGTTCAAGCTGCCATTCATAGAAATTCTTTCCAGTCTAAATAAGATTATACACATATTCACAAAAAAGTAGAGATATACTCTGTTCACTCCTTCTAAAAATCACAAAGTTTTGTATAAATAGTGACTATGGGATTTTTACATGGATTATTCAAGTAAAAAACAAAATATTTGAGGTTTTGCTTTGTTTAAATAAACCATCTATTTTTACTACAGTAGGGGATCAAAGACATTATGTTTCTAATGCTGACATGGAAAGGGATTAAATCATGGGTTAGGTGAAAGAGATTAAAGGGAGAGGCATGACTTTGTAGGCTAATTGGTACCTAGATTCTGTGGACCTATGTTTTGAATGGTAATACTGCTAAAATTCTACAAAAGGGTTTTAAACTTAAGATACTGGAATGAAACTATGTTATTTCCTTTTCTAAATTGCCTGCTTTGCGTCTCAATACAGAAGCTAATAAAAGCTAAGAACATCTTAGTGAAATACCTACACTAGCTTTTCTGGCCTGGACCTACTCAACAGTAAATCAGAACAAAAACAGCTATTTCAATGAACATTAATAGCATACCAATGTTAAACATTAAGCTTTTGCATAAGTTCAAATGTAAAAGGTAATCAGAAAGCAACTATGGCAAAATGCAGTTGAAGGGCATTATTGTTCAGTAACATTTTGTACAATTGCCCAGGTTGCAACAGTTTTAGTCTAAGTGATTTCTATTTAACAATTAACCAAAATTTGTATTCTTATGTGAAACTTACATAAGGAAAGGTACACTAGTACCTGAACATTGGCCTTGATGAAGAAATTATTTGTGTTGATGGTTCTCATTTTGGAATTAATAAAAATTGTTTCTATACCTTCACATGGATTTCATATTTTAAAATGACATTATTCAGATTAACCATGGTTGATTACTAATTCCAAAATGTCCCTGTGAAAGAGCCAGGTGCTATAAGCCTGGACCTCACCTCTATCTTTCTCCCCAGTCTTGCAAAATGAAACCCACACTTTACTTCAAACAACTCTAAATAGGTTTTAAAATGTTTCTTCAGTTAAACACCAGACTAATTGGAGCATAGCTTTCTGATTAGTTTACTTCAATATTTATTTCTTTTTGTTAGTACTTAAAATATTTCATAATAAGATGACTTTGCCCATTACCTTGTTAGCAGTCTGGAGCCAAAGCTTTCTCAAGTTTTGAAAAAAATAAATTTAATAAATAACTGTTCTTGAGTTAAACCCTGCTATTTTCTAAGTTGCTTTTATTTTTCAGAATTAGACTGATTATGTGTGTCACGCTCAAAGTGGCTTTGAGAGAGCAAATGTAATAATCTACCTGGAACTGAGCCAACCACTTTAGATACTACACTTTCAAGTGGCCATAAGAGTCTGCTCTCTGTGGGCACCTAGCAACCAGTCCTCAATGACAGGAGGTATTTTTTACTCTGTGGCTATAGAAAACCTTTAACAAAAACCACCGTCTGAAAAGCAAGAGGAGCAAAATAGATAATTTTTTACATTCTATATAGTATATAAAAAATGATGCAATCCCTTTTTTCTCCACTAGGGTGACAGACACCTGCTCCCATTGCTTTTAACCCCTTGGCAGATTTTTCATGAATTGATACTTTTTAATGGAGGAAAACCAGACAAAGATATCACAAAAAAGAAAATTATAGACCAATATCATGGATGAACATAGATGCCAAAATCCTCAGCAAAATAACAAACAGAATCCAACAGCACGCTAAAAGGATCATACACCATGATCCGTTGCAAGGATTCTCCAATATACACAAATCAATCAATGTGATACACCATATTAACAAATTGAAGAATAAAGACCATATGATCATCTCAATAGATGCAGAAAAAGCTTTTGACAAAATTCAACACCCATCCATGATAAAAAAAAAAAACTCTCCAGAAAGTGAGCATAGAGGTAACCTACCTCAACATAATAAAAGCCATACACAACAAACCCCCAGCAAACATCATTCTCAATGGTGAAAAACTGAAAGCATTTTCTCTAAGATCAGGAACAAGACAAGGATGTCCACTATTGTCACTATTATTCAACATAGTATTGGAAGTCCTAGCCACCGCAATCAGAGAAGAAAAAGAAAAAATGTATACAAATTGGAAAAGAAATAAAATGGTAACTGTTTGCCAATGACATGATACTATACATAGAATATCTTAAAGATGCCACCAGAAAACTACCAGAACTAATCAAAGAATTTGGTAAGGTTGCAGGATACAAAATTAATGCACAGAAATCTCTTGCATTCCTACACCACTGTAATCAATGTAATAGGCATATCCATCACCTCCCAAAGTTTCCTGGTGTTTTGTTTTGTTTTTCTAAGAACACTCATGAGATCTACCCTCTTAACAAAATTTTCAATGCATGATATGGTATTGTTGACTATTGGCATTATGCTGGACAGTAGATCTCTAAAACTAATTCATCTTGCATAACTAAAAATTTATACCAATTGAATAACTCCCCATTTCCCCCTCCTCTTGGACCCTGGTAACCACAGTTACAGTCTTTTGCTTCTCTGAGTTTGCCTATTCTAAGTACCTGTATAAGTGGAAACATGAGGTGTTAGTCCTTCTGTGACTGACTTATTTCACTTATCATAATATCCTCCAGTGCTACCCATATTGTTGCAAATGGCAGGATTTTCTTCTTTTTAAATTCTGAGCGGTATTCTGTTGTATGTATGTGCCATATTTTCTTTGTCCATCATATTTTGGTGGAAATTTGTCTTCTTTCCATAATATGTTTTCATTCCTAAAATTTCTATTTAGCTATTTTTTTCAGGATTGCCTGATCACTTTTGATAGTAACTTATAGTTTGCTCATTCTGAAAATTTAGTTATTTCTTTAAATAGCTCATCCATAGCTATTTCATGATCTCTAGCTGATAATTATAATATTTAAAGTTCTTGAATATCTAAAACTATTGTCTTTGCTTTTATTGATTTGTATTCATGTGTATTTGCATGTTTGGTGATTTTGATTATGTGTGTAAATGTAAACATACATATAGTGATTTATGATATCTAAATGAGTATATGCCCACATAGTTTTATGAGTTTTATATAGAACCATATATAAAATAAAACCTGTAAACTTACAATGCAGAAGCTTTTCTTACAGACGATTTGCATTTGTTTAACCTGGCAGCAGCAGATCTTTAGCTCACTTCCAGAGTCTTGACTTAATCCAAGAATCTTGCAAAAAAAAAAAGCTCTACCTTTTTGCTCTATACCAAGACTAAGTGTCTTCACTGCAATGCTGCAATGCATTTGTCTTCAGAGCAACATGACTTTCATATTTGCTTACTATTCTCTGCTTTTAGTTTCTGATTTTAGTTCTTTTTTTGGTTTTTATCTCCTTGATGTATCCCTTACCTCCTCCAAGCCCATCAATGTAACAAGCATTATGAATATATATGTTTATATCTCTAAAAAAAAAAAAAGAAACCTCTTGCATTCCTACACACTAACAAGAGAAGATCAGAAAGAGAAAATAAGGAAATAATTCCATTTACCATCACAACAAAAAGAATAAAATACCTAGGAATAAACCTACCTAAGGAGACAAAAGACCTGTACTCAGAAAACTATAAAACACTGATGAAAGAAGTCAAAGGTAACATAAACAGATGGAGAGATATACCATGCTCCTGGATTGGAAGAATCAATATTGTGAAAATGACTATACTACCCAAAGCAATCTACAGGTTCAATGCAATCCCTATCAAATTACCAATAGCATTTTTCACAGAACTAGAAAAAGAAATTTACAATTTGTATGGAAACACAAAATAGCCAGAGCAATATTAAAAAGAAAAATGGACCTGGAGAAATCAGGCTCCCTGACTTCAGATTATACTACAAATCTACAGTCATCAAGACAGGATGGTACTGGCACAAAAACAGAAATATAGATCAATGGAACTGGATAGAGAGCCCAGAGATAAACCCATGCACATACGGTCACCTTATCTTTGACAAAGGAGGCAAGAATATACAATGGAGAAAAGACTGCCTCTTCAATAAGTGTTGCTGGGAAAAAAGGATAGATACATGTAAAAGAATGAAATTAGAATACGTCCTAACACCATACACAAAAATAAACTCAAAATGGATTAAAAACCTAAATGTAAGGCCAGACACTATAAAACCCTTAGAGGAAAACATAGAATACCCTATGACATAAATCAAAACAAGATTATTTTTGACCCACCCCCTAGAGAAATGGAAATAAAAACAAAAATAAATAATGGGACCTAATTAAACTTAAAAGCTTTTGCACAGCAAAGGAAACCATAAGCAAGATGAAAAGATAACCCTCAGAATGGGTGAAAATATTTGCAAACAAAGCAACCAACAAAGGGTTAATTTCCAAAATATACAAGCATCTCATGTAGCTCAATATCACAAAAACAAACAACCCAATCCAAAATTGGGCAGAAGACCTAAATAGACATTTCTCCAAAGAAGACATACAGATGGGCAACAAATACATGAAAAGAAGCTCAACATCACTAATCATTAGAGAAATGCAAATCAAAACCACAATGAGGTATCACCTCACACTGGTCAGAATGGCCACCATCAAAAAATCTAGAAACAATAAATGCTAGAGAGAGTGTGGAGAAAAGGGAACCCTCCTACACTGTTGGTGGGAGTATAAATCGATACAGCCACTATGGAGAACAGTATGGAGGTTCCTTAAAAAACTAAAAATAGAACTAGCATATGACCCAGAAATCCCACTACTGGGCATATACCCTGAGAAAACTATAATTCAAAAAGAGTCACGTACCACAATGTTCATTGCAACTCTATTTATAATAGCCAGGACATGGAAGCAACCTAAATGTCCATCAACAGATGAATGGATAAAAAAGATATAGCACATATATACAATGGAATATTACTCAGCCATAAAAAGGAACAAAATTGAGTTATTTGGAGTGAGGTGGATGGACCTAGAATCTGTCATACAGACCGAAATAAGTCAGAAAGAGAAAAAACAAATACTGTAAGCTAATGTATATATATTGTATTTTAAGAAGCAGTACTGATTAACCTAGTAGCAGGGCGAAATAAAGACTCAGACACAGAGAATGGACTTAAGGGCACAGCAGGGGAAGGGGAAGCTGGGACAAAGTGAGAGAGTAGCCTTGACATATATACACTACCAAATGTAAAATAGATAGCTAGTGGAAAGCTGCTGCATAGCACAGGGAGATCAGCTCACAGCTTTGTGATGACCTAGAGGGATGGGATAGGGAGGGTGGGAAGGAGGCTCAAGAGGGAGGGGATATGGGGATGTATGTATACGTATAACTGATTCACTTTGTTATACAGCAGAAACTAACACAACATTGTAAAGCATTTATACTCCAATAAAGATGTGAAAAAAAAAAAAAAAGATGCAATCTCCTTTTTCTCCACTAGAGTGATAGACACCTGCTCCAATTGCTTTTAACCCCTTGGCAGATTTTTCACAAGTCGTTACTTTTTAACAGATAAAAAATGTTCCCTGTGGTTGTTGGCCTAGTAATTTGAGACCATCTTTCATATGCATTTAAACAAGCATATTTTATTTATTTTAATTTTTATTATCATTATTATTTTTGGAAACTGGGTTAAGGAAAGGAAGAAGTAAAACTGTCACTATTTGCAGATGACATGATACTATGCATTGAAAATCCTAAAGACACCACCAGAAAACTACTAGAGCTCATTAATGAATTCAGTAAAGTAGCAGGATACAAAATTAATATACAGAAATCTGTTGCATTTCTGTGTACTAACAATGAAGTACCAGAAAGGGAAATTAAGGAAACAATCCCATTTACCGTCACATCAAAAACAATAAAATACCTAGGAATAAACCTACCTAAGGAGATAAAAACCTCTACTTGGAAACTATAAACTGATGAAAGAAACTGAAGATGACACAACCAGATGGAAAGATATACTATGTTCTTAAATTGGAAGAATCAATATTGCTAAAATGAACATACTACCCAAGACAATCTACAGATTCAATGTAATACCTATCAAATTACCAATGACATTTTCAGAGAACTAGAACAAATAATTTTAAAATTTGTTTGGAAACACAAAAGACCCTGAATAGCCAAGACAGTCTTGAGAAAGAAAAACGGAGCTGGAGGAATCAGGCTCCCTGACTTCAGACTATACTACAAAGCTACAGTAATCAATACTGTATGGCACTGGCACAAAAACAGACTTACAGATCAATGGAACAGGATAGAGAGTCCAGAAATAAATCTACATACTTATGGTCAATTAATTTACCACAGAGGAGGCAAGAATACACAATGGAGAAAAGACAGTCTCTTCAACAAATGATGCTGAGAAAACTGGACAGCTACAAGTAAAAGAAAGAAATTAGAACATTCTCTAACATCATATACAAAAATAAACTCAAAATGGATAAAATACTGGCTAAAATACCTAAGCTATTGGTGTCACAAACATTGTAGACATAATTACTGGTATGTGACCCTTGAAGAGTCCCATTCCCAAATAGAGGTGCCTATTTTTTTCCTAGGTAGATAGCCTTATTCTGACGACAGCTGAAAACTAAACTACTAGCAAAGTGGAAGCCTCAAGGATTCTCATCAACAATCATTCCTTGCTTTGAAATGCCTAGAACTCTGTTAAAGCGCCGTGGATGATAACAACGAGAACTGTTTCCTAATTCACTCACTATTCTACTTGACTTTGAGCAAATTACCTCCTTTCATGGTTCTCAGTTTCTTCAACTGTCATATGAGGAATGTCAAATTAGAAAAACATCAAGGGTTTTTACCTCTTAAAAATTCTAGAAAACCATGATTCTAAAATCTGCTTTTTTTTTTTTTTTTTTTGTGGTATTCGGGCCTCACTGTTGTGGCCTCTCCGGTTGCAGAGCACAGGCTCCGGACGCGCAGGCTCAGCGGCCATGGCTCACGGGCCCAGCTGCTCCGCGGCATGTGGGACCCTCCCAGACCGGGGCACAAACCCGTGTCCCCTGCATCAGCAGGCAGACTCTCAACCACTGCGCCACCAGGGAAGCCCTAAAATCTGCTATTTGATTTCCTCTCTACCTAAACGTTTTGAGTACTTATTATGTGCTAGACACTTTCTAAATGTTTTAAAAGTATTAAATCATAATATATTCACAAAATCCTTATCAGGTAATTATATTTGATACCCATTTTATAAGTATTAGGAAGCATATAGAGATTAAGTATCACGCCTGCTGTCACAAAGTTAATTTGTCATGAAAATGGGGTTTGGATCTAGGCAGTTAAACCTACGCATTAACTATTCCACTATACTTTCTCTAGATTTCTCCAAAGTGTTCTGTGAAACACTAGTTCTCTAAAATTATTGTGAAAAAAGAAAAGTTGTGGTCTATTATTTAGGACTGTTTCAGTTTTAAGTGACAGAAATTTTAACACAAACCTACTTAAACAACAAAAAAAAATTAGCTCAAGATGCCAACATGTCCAAGGTAGAGGGTGACTCTGGCTAGATTCAGATTATATCATGATGATCTGACTACGCTACCTTTACTTCTGGTGCTTCCTTGGGCTCCAGGCAGTGGAAAGTTGGGGACAGCAACTCTAGTCCTTACATCCTTAGACCTTCTCAAAATTATGTCATATTATCTCTGATTGGCTCACATATCCATATCCAAATCCATCACTGGAAAATGAGTTGACTGGCTTTAAGCCTGAATCTCATGCTCCACTCTGGGATTCTTGGAGAACTGACATCACCAAACCCACATGGATGAAATACGGGAAAGGAAGAGTTTTTCCAGACAGAAGTCAGGGTGTGATCACTAACACTGTTTGATAAATGTCAATAAATGTCCAAGACATGTAATTAAGCTTATTTTAAAAGTATTTTATAACACATTTTTATTTCATAATATATTTCTTTTTCTTTTTTTTTTTTTTTTTTTAATTTGCGGTATGCAGGCCTCTCACTGTTGTGGCCTCTCCTGTTGCAGAGCATAGGCTCCAGACGTGCAGGTTCAGCGGCCGTGGCTCATGGGCCCAGCCACTCCACGGCATGTGGGATCTTCCTGGACCTGGGCACGAACCCGTGTGCCCTGCATCGGCAGGCAGACTCTCAACCACTATGCTCCAGGGAAGAAGCCCTGTAACACATTTCTATATAAGCATCTTAAAACCTCCAAGATGTTCTGTAACAAAGAATTTGTTTCAACTCATTGTTTTCCAAATGTATTTGACATGGTACAAATTATTCAAGTAAAATTTATTAGCATCCCTTTGAACTAGTATTTATGCAGAACTTATTTTGGGGGATGACATTGAAGTTCAGCTTCTGACATTTAGAAACTAACATATAAGACATGCAAATGATCCCTCATTTCATGTTTCCTGCATTATCAACTTCCACCTGACTTACATAAATCTGCCTTATATTGAGCAGTATTAGAAATAACACTCCTCCAGTATATAATATTTTTAACAATACAACTCATTAAGCCTGTATGATTATAAAGCAAAATCACAAGTTAGAATGCAAAATCACAAAGTTAATCACAAGTTAGCAAAATCACAAGTTAGAATGTCTATATAATTTATAAGGAGTTTGTATTAGCTTTTGCAAAATTTGAACAAACTTTAGTGGTTTAAAATCACAAATATTTGTTATGACTTTGTAGGTTGACTATGTTGTTCTTCTGGACTGGGTCAAATCAGCTGGGCTGGGTGGTCTAGGATGGTCTCAGGCTTTCATCTGGTCTTTGGTTGACTGGTTGATCTGCAATGGCTTACCTCTGCTTTATGTGGTCTTTCTTGCCCAAGTAAGCAAGCAGGCCTTCTTAGTATGGCTGTTTCACGTTTCAAAAAGATCAATAAGTGGGGGAAAAAGTCAAAGTGCAAGCACTCTCCTAACCTCTGCTTTCATCATCTGTATTGCCTTGGTTAATATCCCAATTGCTAAAGCAGTGACATGTACAATGGCACATGGGAAAGTGGCATGATAGCAGAATTGTAAATTGGGAGGAATCAGTGGCCATTTTTATAACCTACCACAAAGCTCTTAAAATCTGCTTACCTGAATCCTAGCTTTAGTTTATTGACCAAATGGGTTAACTGTTTCAATGAGCTGTTGAATAGCAAGGTTTCGTTTATTATCAGAAAGTATTTATTAAGCATATATTTGTATTTCTTCTTATGCTGATTTTCAAGCAGGTAACTATAATAACTAGACTGGTCTTCATTGATCTGTGTTTACAAATAGACATTGCTTTAGGCAATGTCTGTTATATGGATTTGATCAATTTGTAGCTAAAGCAGTATTTTTGAACAATATTACTACTAAGTACTTAGTCATCAATATAGGGTTCATCTGACAGTTTTGTCTTAATGACTAAAATGTCTATTTGACCAATTCAATTTGACCATTTATAAGGTAATCAACTGTTATAATTATTGATCTGTAAATTACATATCCAGGAAATCACATAAACCTAGTCTCAGGCTCTTTATATTTCAGATGTACTTTTAGTTAACTATGTCTCTGATTCACAAGCTACCAATGTAGATTTGGGTCACATGAATAATTAAAGAAAATAAAAGTTTCAAGTCCTTTAGTTTGATTGTTAAGGTTGAAATTACAATTGGAATTTGTGTGTGTGTGTGTGTGTGTGTGTGTGTGTGTGTGTGTGTGTGTGTGTGTGTTATAAAAGAATTTGAATTGAAACTCAAAGGACATAAATTCACATTGTTCTGGTTTGGCATGGAAATTCAAAGTTACTTCCAAACTGAAAAATTCCATGTGTCCATCCTTATCTTTAGTTTGTAGCAGAAGTTTGGGTATTTAATAATCATTTACGCACCTTTTAAAAAATCAAATGCCAAGGACAGTTGGCTGTAACTGATCAAGAAATGAGAGAATTTCTATTTTCACTTAATTAACTTAAAATTTTATTTATATTACCAAGAAACTATTAATTACAAATAGAACTTTGGGGAAATGGGGATTACAAAAAGAATAAGGGTAACAAAAGTCTATCAAAGTATTTTTCTTAATAAAAGTAGATTTATTTCCTTAAGAATATTCTTATATCCTTCTAAAATAGCCAACTAAAACTCTAGCCAGTATTTTTTTTTGTAAATCACTCGTAGTCTCTGCTATAATGGGGAAGAGAGAGAGTTCTGGATAGACATACACTAAGATATTTTTTAAAGTTGAAAAGTATATTTCTGGGAAGGGGTAGGTTATGAGGATCTTTTATGTATTACTTCTTTGTTTTGTACTTTCTGAATTTATTTTTTTGCAATGAAGAGGTATTGATCAGAAATGGAAACTATTAAAGTACAAACAAGAAATGGGTGGTTGATGCCTTCGAAAGAAAATTTACATCTTCATAACAATACTTGCATTTTTTTCAAAATTGCTTGATGTTTTTATCTGCAATTTCCCTGTGAAATAGATAAGGTACGTAGTATTAACCTCATTTAATTTGTCAAGATATGGGCATATCAGTGATTTACTCAGAGTAGTGCATTGAATTGGAGGTGGATTTAGGGCAGAATGGATGTATTCAGTGTTTCTCTCTCCCCAGACATTGAGGTGAGAATCATAACTGCTACTTGATGTGTTTTTCTTTTTTTTTTTTTCTTTTTACTTTACTAGATCTTTATGGCAGTATAATTGCTTCATAATACTGTGTTAGTTTCAGTTGCACAACAAAGAGAATCAGCCATATGCATACACTTGTCCTCATATCCCCTCCCTATTGAGTCTCCCTCCCATCCTCCCTATCCCACCTCTCTAGGGCATTGCACAGCACCAAGCTGATCTCCCTGTGCTATGCTGCTTCTTCCCACTAGCTAATACTTTACATTCGGAAGTGTGTACATGTTGATGCTACTCTCACTTTGCCCCAGCTTCCCCAACCCACCCCATGTCCTCAAGTCCATTCTCTATGTCTACCTCTTTATTCCTGCCCTGTAACTAGGCTCATCAGTACCTTTTTAAATTTTTAGACTCCATATATATGCGTTAGCATATGGTATTTGTTTTTTTCTCTTTCTGACTTACTTCCTCTATATGACAATACTAGATCCATCCACCTCACTACAAATAACTCAGTTCGGTTCCTTTTTATGGCTGAGTAATATTCCATTGTATATATGTGCTACATCTTCTTTATCCATTCATATGTTGATGGATATTTAGATTGGATTCATGTCCTGGCTATTGTAAATAGTGCTTCAATGAACATTATGGTGCATGTCTCTTTTTGAATTATGCTTTTCTCAGGGTATATGCCCAGTAGTGGGATTGCTGGGTCATATGGTAATTCTATTTTTACTTTTTTAGGGAACCTCCATACTGTTTTCCATAGTGGTTGTATCAATTTACATTCCCACCAACAGTGTAGGAGGGTTCTCTTTTCACCACACCCTTTCCAGCATTTATTGTTTCTAGATTTTTGTTAATGGCCATTCTGACCGGCATGAGGTGATATCTCATTGCAGTTTTGATGTTCATTTCTCCAATAATTAGTGATGTTGTGCATCTTTTCATGTCCCTGTTGGCCATCTGTATGTCTTCCTTGGTGAAATGTCTATTTAGGTCTTCCACCCTTTTTTTAACTGAGTCGTTTGTCTTTTTGATATTGAGTTCCATGAGCTGTTTGTATATTTTGTAGATTAATCCTTTGTCTGTTGTTTCATTTGCAAATATCTTCTCCCATTCTGAGGGTGGTCTTATTGTCTTGTTCTTGGTTTCCTTTGCTGTGCAAAAACTTTTAAGTTTAATTAAGTCCCATTTGTTTATTTTTGTTTTTATTTCCATTATTCTAGGAGGTGGGTCAAAAAAGATCTTGCTGTGGTTAACGTCAAAGACTGTTTTTCCTGTGTTTTCCTCTAAGAGTTTTATAGTGTCTAATCTTACATTTAAGTCTTTAATGCATTGGAGTTTATTTTTGTGTATGGTGTTAAGGTTGTTCTAATTTCATTCTTCTACATGTAGCTGTCCAGTTTTCCAAGCACCACTTATTGAAGAATCTGTCTTTTCTCCATTGTGTGTTCTTGCCTCCTTTGTCATAAATTAGGTGCCCATATGTGGGTGGGTTTATCTCAGGGCATTCTATCCTGTACCATTGATTTATATTTCAGTTTTTGTGCCAGCACCATACTGTCTTGATTATTGGGGCTTTGTGGTATTGTTTGAAGTTGGGGAGCCTGATGCCTCCAACTCCATTTTTCTTTCTCAAGATTGCTTTGGCTATTTGGGGTCTTTTGTGTTTCCATAAGAATTGTAAAATTTTTTGTTCTAATTCTGTAAAGAATGCCATTGGTAGTTTGATAGGGATTGCATTGAATCTGTAGATTGCTTTGTGTAGTATAGTCATTTTCACAATATTCATTCTTCCCATCCAAGAACATGGTATATTTCTCCAACAGTTTATATCATCTTTGATTTTTTTCATCAGTGTCTTATAGTTTTATGAGTACAAGTCTTTTGCCTCCTTAGGTTTATTCTAAAATATTTTATTCTTTTTGTTGCAATGGTAAATGGGACTGTTTCCTTAAGTTCTCTTTCTGATTTTTCATTGTTGGTGTATAGGAATGCCAGAGATTTCTGGGCATTAATTTTGTATCCTGCAAGCTTACCAGATTCATTGATTAGTTCTAATACTTTTCTGGTGGCATCTTTAGGATTTTCTGTGTATAGTATCATGTCATCTGCAAACAATGAAAGTTTTACTTCTTCTTTTCCAATGTGTATTCCTTTTATTTCTTTTTCTTCTCTGATTGCCATGGCTAAAACTTCCAAAACTATGTTGAATAAGAATGGTGAGAGTGGACATCTTTGTCTTGTTCCTGATCTTAATGGAAATGCTTTCAGTTTTTCACCATTGAGCATGATGCTTGCTGTGGGTTTGTCATATATGGCCTTTATTATGTTGAGGTAGGTTCCCTCTATGCCCATATTCTGGGGAGTTTTTTTCATGAATGGGTGTTGAATTTTGTCAAAAGTTTTTTCTGCATCTATTGAGATCATATGGTTTTTATTCCTTAATTTGTTAATGTTGTGTATCACATTAATTGATTTGCATGTATTGAAGAATCCTTGCAAGCCTGAGATAAATCCCACTTGATAATGGTGTATTATCCCTTTTTGTGTGTGTGTGTGTGTGTGTGTGTGTGTGTGGCACGCGGGCCTCTCACTGTTGTAGCCTCTCCCATTGTGGAGCACAGGCTCCGGACGCTCAGGCTCAGTGGCCATGGCTCACGGGCCCAGCCGCTCTGCGGCACGTGGGATCTTCCTGGACTGGGGCATGAACCTGTGTCCCCTGCATCGGCAGGTGGATTCTCAACCACTGTGCCACCAGAGAAGCCCTGTATTATCCTTTTAACGTGCTGTTGAACTCTGTTTGCTAGTATTTTGCTCAGGATTTTTGCATCTATGTTCATAAATGATATCAGTCTCTAATTTCCTTTATTTGTGATATCTTTTTCTGGTTTTGGTATCAGAGTTATGATGACTTTGTAGAATGAATTTGGGAGTGTTTCTCCCTCTGCACTTTTTCTCAGGAGTTTGAGAAGGATCGGTGTTAGCTCTTCTCTAAATGTTTGATAGAATTCGCCTGTAAAGCCATCTGTCCTGGACTTTTGTTTGTTGGAAGATTTTTAATTATGGGTTCAATTTCATTACTTGTGATAGGTCTGTTCATAGTTTCTAATTCTTCCTGGTTCAGTCTTGGAAAATTGTACCTTTCCAAGAATTTGTCCATTTTTTCATGTTTGTCTATTTTATTGGCATATAGTTGTTTGTAGTAGTCTTATAATCCTTTTTATTTCTGCAGTGTCAGTTGTGGTTTCTCCTTTTTCATTTCTAATTTTATTGATTTGTGTCCTCTTACTTTTTTCTTGATGAGTCTGGCTAAGGGTTTATCAATTTTGTTTATCTTCTCAAAGAACCAGCTTTTAGTTTTATTGATCTCTGCTATCGTTTCCTTTGTTTCTATTTCATTTATTTCTGCTCTAATCTTTATGATTTCTTTCCTTCTACTGACTTTGGGTTTTCTTTGTTCTTCCTCTAGTTGTTTTAAGCATAGGGTTAGATTGTTTATCTGTTGTAACAATCTTTATTTTAAAGTCTATTTTATCTGATATGAGTATTACTACTCCAGCCTTCTTTTGATTTACATTTGCATGGAATATTTTTTCCATCCCCTCACTTTCAGTCTGTATGTGTCCCTAGGTCTAAAGTGGGTCCCTTGTAGACAGCATATATATGGGTCTTGTTTTTGTATCCATTCAGTTCAGTCCGTGTCTTTTGGTTGGGGCATTTAATCCATTTATGTTCAAGGTTATTATCAATATGTATGTTCCTATTCCCATTTTCTTAATTGTTTTGGGTTTGTTTTTGTGGGTCTTTTTCTTCTCTTGTGTTTCTCACTTAGATAATTTTCTTTAGCATTTGTTGTACTGTTGGTTTGGTGGTGCTGAATTCTCTTAGCTTTTGCTTGTCTGAAAAGCTTTTGACTCCTCCATCGAATCTGAATGAGATCCTTGCCAGGTAGCGTAAACTTGGTTGCAGGCTTTTCTCCTTCATCACTGTAAGTATATCCTGCCACTCCCTTCTGGCCTGCAGAGTTTTGCTGAAAAATCAGCTGATAACCTTATGGGGATTCTTTTGTATGTTATTTTTTGTTTTCCCTTGCTGCTTTTAATTTTTTTTCTTTGAATTTAATTTTTGTTAGTTTGATTAATATGTGTCTTGGTGTGTTTTACCTAAGGTTTATCTTGTATGGGACTCTGTGTGTTTCCTGGAATTGGGTGACTATTTCCTTTCCCATGTTAAGGAAGTTTTCAACTATAATCTCTTGAAATATTTTCTCAGTCTCTTTCTTTTTCTATCCTTCTTCTGGGACCCCTATAATTCGAATGTTGGTGTTGTCCCAGAGATCTCTGAGACTGTCCTCAGTTCTTTTCATTCTTTTTTCTTTGTTCTGCTCCTCGGCAGTTATTTCCACTGTTTTGTCTTCCAGGTCACTTATTCGTTGTTCTGCCTCAGTTATTCTATTATTGATTCTTCTAGTGTATTTTTCATTTCAGTTATTGTGTTGTTCATCTCTGTTTTTTCTTTAGTTCTTCTAGGTCTTTGTTAAATATTTCTTGTATTTTCTCAATCCTTGCCTCCATCCTATTTCTGAGATTCTGGATCATCTTTACTTTCATTACTCTGAATTCTTTTTCAGGTAGATTTCCTATTTCCTCCTCTTCATTTATTTGGTCTTATAGGTTTTTACTTTGCTCCTTCATCTGTTACATTTTTTTTGCCATCTCATTTTTTTTTTTTATGAGTGGGATTGTATTCCTGTGTTACTGGTTGTTTGGCCTGAGGCTTCCAACACTGTAATTTGTAGGCTATTGGGTAGAGCTGGGACTTGGTGCTGAAATGAGGAACTCCATGAGACCTCACTCTGATGAATATTTCCTGGGGTTTGAGCTTCTCTATTAATTCAGTGGTTTGAACTCAGAGCTCCCACTGCAGGAGCTTTAGCCCAACCCCAGGCTCATGAACCAAGATCTCACAAGCTGCCTGGGATGGCAAGAAAAAAAAAAAAAAAAGATAGAAAGAAAATAACAAAGTAAAAAAATGAAATTAAACTAGGAAACTAACAGCTATGTTAGAAAGAATGTCAAAAATAAAAATATAGATGAATCAACAACCGGAAGGTACATCAGTGCCACAGTAGTAAAAAAGAGGGAAAAGGAAAAAAAAAGAAAAAGTGTGGGGCAGAAGGCCTTGGCTGTGGAGAGTGGGACCTAAGCAAGGGTGAGGTTTGGGTGGTGGGTAGGCCTAATATTCAGGACCCACAGGGCTGGAAAAGGCCCTGGGGGCTGTATGGGGTGAGGCTTAGGCTCAAGGAATAGAAGGGGCCCAGGTGTGTCCTCCACCCTTGGTCTCAGAGGGTAGGGGACCTCACCTCTTCCCCCAAGTACCCATGTGACCTGGATGGGGCTTTGGAGGGCAGGAGACCAGCCTGGGAACTCAGCAGGTTCTGCAGCCCAAGTGGACCAGGCAGTTGCCCTCTGCTCCTCTCCTGCTCTTCCCAGAGAGTCCCTCCCGCCTGCCTCTCCTGATCTCCCTGGCCTCAGGGGTGCAAATCCTGTCTGGCCTCCACTTCTCCTCCCCCCTCAGTCCCCTCACATCCTACCAGTTCACTTTGGGGTTCCCCCATCTCCTTGGCTATCAGAGTCCCCCACCAGTGGTGGGTAAGAGCCCTAGTTGTGGGGAGATGCTAACTTCTCATCTTCCCACACCACCATCTTGACTCCACCTCACCTACCTGATCTTATTGCATTCTGTTTCTCTAGTGGTATCATCTTTCTCTTAATATAGTTTTTTTTTTTCTTTTCCTTTTTTGGATCATTTGTAGAAATTCTAGTTATAAAAATCAAATTGGGAAGACTTTGAGGATTCATTGAATTCTATGCACACCAGGGGCTTCCCTTGCAGTGCAGTGGTTAAGACTCTGTGCTTCCGCTGCAGGGGGCATGGGTTGGATCCCTGGTTGGGGAACTAAAATCCCACATGCCTCACAGAATGGTAAAAAAAAAAAAAAAAAATTCTATGCACACCGAATCCACAAATCCACTCAATTGAATAATTTGGAGGTTATAATTTGATGTTTTTACTTTCTGCCTCTACACCTTTCTCAGAATGTTACAGTATTAAGGGCAGATAATTTGCTTTAAAATATTGTCAATTACTTTAGAGAAGATGAATATTTTTGAGACTTGAGCATTTTGTATAATGTATAAGAGAAACTTGCAACTCTATCTTGAAATGAGTAGTAATGATCAATATTTTTTCAATAATTTGCTATTTTTATTTAAGCTACAGAAAACAAGGATGGTAGAACCTAGTAACTACTGTATCTTAAGTGTTATCAGATATAACTGTAAAGCCATCATCATTGGCAAATCCTTCCAGTGTAATATTGGTGTTATAGACTTTAATGATTCAAATTTATTATCTTGAAAATGCAAAAACTCATGACGTAAATAATTATAAGGATAAGAAAATTTTCATTCTGAGTTGAGATCACGTTTTTATCCTCTTCTACACTCACTCGGCCTTACTGATGTAACTATATGGTTTGTGATCCACACAGACTGTTTTCTAGAAGTGTCTGACCACAGTCCTACATCTTGGGTTCGTGACTGGTAAGAGAAGGGAAAAAATACTCTTTAATTAGTGCCTATTATGTGCCCAGTGTTTTATATTTATTATCTTGATTAAATCTTAATTTAAAACTATGAGTTAGGTATTGAGATCCTAATTTTTCAAGTGAGGAAACTCATGCTTAGAGAGGCTAATTAACTTGTCCTAAGTCTTGTTTATAAATGGCAGGACTGGAATATGAAACCAGCTTATTTGTCTTTGAAGCTGGTGACATTTATAATATGTCACTGTTTCTCAACACAGGGGACACTCCAGCACCTATATCACAATTGCAAGGGAAACTTGTTAATTTACATATTCCAAAGTATCAGCCCAAACTAACTGAATTGGTCTCTGGATGTGGTCCCAGAAAATTACAGTTGAAACAATAACCCATGGATGCTCCCACATCCTTGACAGGTGAGGTTACATTTTAGTCATGGTGCATTCCCTTCCATAAGTCCTAATGCAAATGTACCTACCAGTAGATGACTAGATACCCCTGAGATTTTTTTTTTTTTTTGCTTCTTTTGGTCGCTTTTTCATCTTTATGATGATCAAGAATTTCCCAGTAGAGACAGTATGGGCATTTTATCAATGACTGGAAGAAGATATGGATAGCATGCTGATCAAACCAACTGCTGGCCCTGAGCCGGACGAGACAGTCAGCATGTTACCTGAGAGTCATTTACAAAATCAAGGTGGTCTTGACAAGAGAGAACAATTAGTCAAGTCAGGCACTAGAAAATGTAGGAGAGACAAATTCTATATACTTCAAAGAGGGCCAAGAGAACTGACCTCAAGTGAACAGTATGAAGGAGATGGGTCTAATGCTGTATGGAACATACCATTCCTCCTTTTGATAAAAAATAAAATGTAACACAATCTCAGGCTTTTTTGACAGATTTAACAAAGTAAGGGAAGACACAGTTTTCCCCTCTGATTTTGTGCTAGTTGGACTACTTCTGGAGTTTCGTTAAAGGTTGTAAACGCCACAGTAGAATGATGACATTGACAAATGGCATTGCATACTAAAGAGTTGACTCCAAAAGGTGAGGAAATGTGATACCATGTCATGTGAGGAACAGATGAAGATAAGGCTATGTTTAGCTTAAGAAAGAAGTCAGAGGATATGTGATAGCTATCTTTTTAAATTTGAAAGTCTACTCCATAAAAACGGGATAGGTTTATTTTATGGGGCTACAGAGTCTGAATTAAAAACAGGAGTGGAAGCTTTAAAGATTCCAGATCCACATAAGGAAGAATTTTTTATAATAATTAGAGGAATTGAAAAACACAGGAAATAGCAGTCTCCATACATATCTACTTGTTCAGGGTGTTGCAGAGGGTCAAACATGATATCTGATCCCTTTTGCTTCATCATGGCCAAAATCTTGCCTGTCTTGATCTCCATTTTATCCCCAATACTTGGTACAAAATCATCTCGTAAAAAATATTTTTCAATGCATCAGTGCACAAGATTCTAAGATTCTGAACAGTCAAATGCCTATTCCACATTTATCCGTGTTATTAGGGAAGAATTAAATTCATTTTTCTGCCACGCTCAAGTTTCATCTACTTTAGACAACTAGGAAAAAACCTGCCTCAGTCTGGTTAACTGTGATTGATAATTGAGAATTTGTTTTTACTACTAAAACTGTGCTACTGAGAAATCTTGAGTTTTTACTATTTTTACAAACAAATCACTCTTGAACGGTCCAAATGAGCAGGTCAATTGACTAAACTCCAATAAGCTACTAGTAAGAACACATGTCAGAAAAAAGGAAAATTTCAAAAAGATAAAAGAAAATGAGGCAATTAGAAATAAGGCTTTACTCGCTGTGCATAGGGAAGCTGAGATATCTGACCCTCAGAAGTGTATGTAAGTATTTTTAAAATGGATATCCAAGGCCAATGCAAAACTATGTCTAAATATATATATATATTACATATAATGTATAAAACATATATTATATATATATATAACTGAATCACTTTGCTGTACACCTGAAACTAACACTAACATTGTAAATCAACTATACTTCCATTCAAAAAAACAAAGAAAAAGAAAACCTGTGCATAAAAATGAAAAACAGTAATAACCTCCCAGGCAAATTTACTTTACTTTACTTTACTTTAATTTAATTTAATTTAATTTACAAATTTAATTTACTTTAATTGTTATTATATTTTGATCCATGTTAACATCTTGGGCCAGAGGAGGAAAGAAGGTTGGTGCTTTAAGCCTCTATGAAATATCTTCTTTATTGTTATACAGAAAAGAGCACTGCCTCAGTTAAGGCAGAACAATAGGTGGTTCCAGTGAATACTGGGTTCCAAAATATTATAATTCCTCATGGTAAACATGCATTAGACTTCCCCAATAGGTAACTGATTTGGAAGCACATCATATTGATTGAGTTACATGTTAATTTAGATTTGTTTCTCTTCAGTAGATGTCCTACTTTTATTCAATTCCCAACAACAGGTATGCAAGTTTTCAGGATTTAGATTTAAGTTAGAGTCCTCATTAAATACTTATTAGAGATCGTCTTTCTTCTCTGCCTCTCACTCACCCTGGAAGAAATTGTTCTGATTGGTAATATTCCCAAATTAAACCCCTTTGTTTGTTATGCATTACAAGTTTCTCAGTTTCAGCTATTTATATTCTCTGTTTAACTTTTCTTAAGCATAGTGTAGTATAAATATATACAAGATCCTTCAGAATGTTTTATTCCAGTGATTTATCTCCTGTAATACAGCTGTGGTTGAAAAGTCATAATGGTAACTAGATAACAAATTATAAATCTCCTGTAAACACCTATACATCTTAAATCACAAGACATTTCTGAATACAGTACATATTGAAAACAGGTAAATTATCCAGTAATAATTTGATATTCACTGGTAAACAGAAGCTTTTTCCAATGATTTTATCACACAGAATTTGTCTGATGCATCAGAGCAGTCTGGGGAAATATTGAGTAAAGGCATTTTCCCTTCTGTTCTAAAATTAGGGAAATTAAGACAAAAAATGAAAAATTCATCTTTAGACATGCTTCATCTATAACATTAACAGCTTATTTTTACTATACATTAAAAATAGCTGGTGGTATATAATTCAGTATTTCTTTCAACAAGCTTTATATCATTGGACGTTTATCTCATTACCTTGTGAACCAAGAATGTTATTAGTCGGTTCACATCATTTTAAATAGTCTTGCTGCTTGACAACATCGGCATGCAACTGGGACTCTACTTTTGTGTTGGATCCCATATATTTCAGGAACTAGACCAGTGATGTGAAGTCTCCTGGTTTCTGTTTTCTAATTAACATCAACTTTATAGTTGGCTCCGCATTCTGCTTTCTTAGGAGGACCTGCACTTTTTTGTGCACACACACACTCACACTCATATGCACACTCATGCTCACACATTGCCCAGATAACTGGTTGGGGTATCAGATTCTGAACCAGTGGAAACATTTCTTCCAAGCAGGAGGGATTTACTCGTAGGGCCAAAAAATAATGCTATGAAGGTGAGTGAGCAGATTGTCATAATGGCTTCAGAAAGTAGTGTGGTGAGGGACTGACTCAAGGCAGTAGCAATGAGTAGGAGAAAGTTAATTTAAAATTATATGGATGGCAAATTGACATATCTTAGTGATGAGTTGCAAGTCGGGATCTATTCCCCTCTCCTTTGCTCTCAAATGTGTTTCCCCTTGATTATTCTCTCCTCTCTAATATTTTCAGCTATGCTTTATGTTTCTTTCAATTAACTGCAATACTGTGTCCTTTAAGTATTGATATTTCCCATGGAATTTTCCCTCAGTCTGAGTATTCACTTCTGTATCCCTTCCTTCACTCATTATTCATAGTTACTGAGTGCACACAACCCATTTTCTAAGGTACTCGAAATACAAAGAATTATAATATTCACTCTCCATCCTGAAAATAAGCATCTAATCTCATAGGCGATAAGATCAAGTAAAAAAACAAGGTAGTAGGTAAACATGTGCTTGCACCCGGATACATCTCTCCTACTGTTTCTCCATGTGTTCCCTGAAAGCAAGGTTGACATATTGTTTTCCTTTGCAGCCTAAATGTTAATATCATGCCTGACAGGTAAGAAACTAATTAAAATTTGTTTTCTGAATTCTTCACAATTTATTGCTTTATTCTCATGAAATTGATTTTAACTCATTGTAAATAATTGGTGAGTTGCTTAAGTACTCACTAGTAAAGCTCAATGTCATTGGTCTTCATTCACTATTTGTGTTTCCTGGGTCACTTTAATCAATATAATCATAATGGCAGAAAAACAAGATGCCCATTGAATGTTTTTCTATTAAAATATCCAATGCTATTATTTTGTATTTTCCAAATGAAATAATGATTATTATAATTACCTATGGAGTTAGTCACATATTTCATCACTACATCATCTTAGTGTTGTGTGTTTTCTTAAATATTGAATTCATTCTCAGAAGTCAGTAGAAGAGCCTATTAAGTGGGCATTTGGCCATTTGCCTGGTGGCTTCGTATTAGTTCATGCTTGATGAGTGATAATGGAAAAAGGAGGACAATCTACTGTGACTAAGAGTTGGTTGATTTATTTCTTCCTTTCTGTCTGCTCCCCCTAGTAGTTTAAATATGGAAACCAATGATTGGCATGCTTTGATTGACAAATGGTGCACAGGATAACACAGTTGAAAAAGGAATGATATTTTTTAGTGCTACCGTGTCTGAGATGCTCTATTGGACCCCTCTGAGATGAAGAAAAAGATACATACTGCACATGTCTTGCATGTTAATATTATACAGAGACACAACCATAAATATTTCTTCATAAAAGATCTTACAACCACATCATGGATTTGATCTCTTCTCTGAGGCCTTTTCTTAATATTAAAATCTCTGAGAGACTAATAATGAGAATATTTTGTTTAAAACCTAGCAAGCCCTGGGTCTTTTATATTTAAAAGTTCTTCCTTTAGTTTAACTTTTTTTTTTTCTTTCTCCCACACTTTACTATAAGCAGTAAGAAGGAGGAGTCAAGTAGCACCTTCGATCCCCTGCTGGACGTCAGCTAGAGCATCCTGTTCAGTAGGGTTATTTTTTATTTCCCTGGTAGCCTCCGGTAACAATGTTGCTAATGTCTGCCGCTATATAGAAAGCTTCCCTTCGGCTTCCCAAGATCTTTTCCTCACTTACCTTTTAGTTCTCACTAGCAGCTTCCTTGAGGGTCATCAAACATTAACTAACAGTCTTTTTGTGGCCCTTTAAAATTTCTCTAACACTTTCTTCAAGGTCCTTCCAGCTTCTTTTCACCTTTATTGTGGTCCCAAAGTGTCATGTTTTCAGTTGTGTTATGGCAGTTTTCTACTCCTACTACAAAAATCTATTCCAGGTACTATGAATGCATAACAATCTACCACAAAACTTAGTGGGTATTATAGGTGTCCTAGGACACCTAGGAAAAGGCTCATCTCTGCTCCATTTGGTTTCAGCCAGGGATGCTCAAAGCCCAGAACTGAGATCATCTTAAGGCTCACTCACAAGTCTAGCAGGTGGTACTGGGAGGGTCAAACTGCTGAGGGTAAGAACACCTGGGCTTCTCAGGCTCCTCCCTCAGTCTACGTGTGTCCGTCCATGTAAGCTCTCCATCATGTGTCCTCAGGGTAGCCACGCTGCTAACATGTCAGCTCAGGGCTCCCAAAGCACATGTGCTGAGACAGAGGTGGGAAAAGGCTCTATCATCTGTCCTAACCTGTACTAAGAGGTCACACAGCATCATCACTGTCTCATTCTAATTATTTATTCATTCATTCATTCTCACTTTCTCTGAACACTTATGTATTTTAAATTATGATTACTAAGTATATCATTCTGTTTTCACACTCTTTAATATTCTCTTCCATTATGGTTTATCATACGATATTGAATATGGCTCTTTTTGTGTATATATATGTCCTATATGTTTAGAGAGTAGAACCTTGTTGTTTATCCATTCTCTATATAATAGCTTACATCTGCACATCCTATTTATTAAAGGTAAGTCACTGAGGCTGTCCTGTATCCACAGGAAAGAGAATCAGACTCCACACCTTGTAGCAGAAATGTCAAGGAATTTGGAAACATGCATTAAACCAAGATATATAGGTATGATGCAGAAAAAAAGAAACATGAGAATTTGAGAACAAGAAGGCACACAAAATTACAGTTCACAGCATGGAAAATCATGGTCCAAAACTGGGATCAATGACAATGCAGTATGGCTGCATGTAGTGTGCCCGTTGAGAAGTCTTGAGAGACAGAAATACTGGTGGTTTTAGGCAATGCCTCTCTTACCAAACTCTCTATCTCATTCCCCAGAGCTTTCCCTATTTTTCCTTCCACCTGTAGGCTCCCTCTTATGCACGTTCGCAGGTCAAGGCTGCTGTAGGGCAGGAGGTACTTAGACCTGGCCGTGTTAACATCTATCTCTCCTCACTGCTTCACTCTTGAGCTATGAGTTGTTGAGACTGAATCCCTGGTCCTTATCTCCAGCCTCAGGTCTTATACATGGACTCTTGTTCTTATTTCTATTGCATCATTTTCTGCAGAATTTTTACTCGAATTATCTTACCTATAGTTACGCTGGACTCTCAAAACAGACTTCTAAGGAGGGAAAGTAGTTCTGGTGAAGAGCATAGGAGAGAAGGCAGTTAATGCTCATTGAGTTTGGTCTCTGAAATAGACACTCACAGATTCTATATTATTTAGGGTGAGAAACAGGAAAGTGAGTCCATCTCCTTGGGTGAGGTTGGGCAGGGTTGGGAAGTCAAAGAGGCACCCCGGGTTAACAGGAAAGGCTACACTCTCCACAAAGATCACGGCAGGAAGGGAGCTGGGAGAGACACTTAGTCACAAAGACTGGATAAAATGGGAGATGTGTGGACTAGAGTTTTGTGTGTGTGTGTGTGTGTGTGTGTGTGTGTGTGTGTGTGTGTGTGTGTGTAGATCTGTTGTCTATCAAACTTTGAAATCCACAAACATTGTTGAATTCATATTCATATCCCCAGGGCCTGGTTCTGGCTTTCAATAAACTTTTATGGAACTGAAAAAGAACTAAATTACTGAGCACATGGGTGCCAGTTCAGAGAGAAAGAGAGAGAAAGGGATCTATCTAAGGCAAGCAAACACAGATAATGCTCAACTGTAAATCTAAACTGTTAAGTGAGCTTTAGAAAGGTGGGGGACTCAAGACAGAGGAGTAATTATACCCTGGAGGTGGGACAGAGATGGCAAAAGCTATTACAATTTCCCTTCTACAGGACACACAGCCAGACTCTGTTTCCCAGCCTCCCTGCAGTTAGGTGCGCCCACGTGACTAGGTCTAGACAACAGGCTGTGAACAGCGATGCAGACATAGTAGAACCCCTTCCAGTTTGATTTTGTCTGACAAGGTGACCTTTCAAATGTGTTGAAGATGGCAGAGCCCTAGACGGAAGGTGACTGACCCCCTGGCTTGTCACTTGAAGGAGAGCTGCCTAAATAATTAGAATTCCTGCTTGAGCGACTTGTAAACTAGAAATAAGCTTAAATGATGTGAAGCTTCTGAGGTTTGAGAGTATATTTTTTTACATCAGTACCCATTCCCTTAACAGGTAGAGAAGGTGCTTTTGAGTTAGGAAAACTAAATATGGAACTTCTGTCCTCCATGAGCTTTTAACATATTCTTGGAAGAGAAGCACGACCATCTGGTAAGTGAATGAACAAAGGGGTATTAATATTTTTTTAAAAATACAAGTTCTGTTGTATCATTTTCTTGGGGAGGTAGGATATTAGCTAGGCTTTTAAAAATTGGCGAAGTTTTTTATAGTAAGAAAGAAAGAAGGAAGAGTAGTTTAGGATGTGGTAGTGATGAAGGCACATAACAAGAAGGGATGCCGGGTTCAGAAAATCATCAACAGATAAGGCTGGCTGGAGCTCATAGTGTGTGCATGATGGGAGAGCTCAGTATGTATGTCAAGGTATATTGAAAACAGACTTCGGAGATGCTTTCATACAAAATAGGGAACTTATAATATTTTTATTTGCAATAAAAATACTTTAGCTAGGATTGAAATGGTGACGGAAACATTTTGGCAAAGGGGAAGCATGGGACAATGAGTATCTTGAATACCAGTGAGAAAAATATTGAAATTCTTGTAACGTTGGCAGTAAATGCCCAAACTGAGTTTCAGGACGCTTCCTCTTTTAGACGGAATCATTTGTAAGGGTAAATTTTTAAAATGTACAATGTGAGGGTTGTGAGTTAAGATTTATTGGGGGCAAAGGGAGGACCATAGCCCAGGAGACAGCATTTCAGAGAGCTCTGAGGAACCGCTCCAGAGAGGTGGGGGGAAGGTGAGTGTTATCTCTGATTTTAGTGAACCGGGGACGTGCAGTGAAGCACACATGTTGGCAGAGGCTGGCTGCTCGTCACAAGGAGCAGATGTCACCGTTAACGATTTCAGTGCTTTTCTAGATACGAGGAGATGCAAGCATTGGGCTCATAAAATCTGCTCCTGAAAATATCTATCTGAAGACCTGTTCTGCCAATTTCTCCCAGAGCACACATGCCTCCTGCCCGATCTCTGCCTTGAACTCCTTTCAGGGGGTGTTGAAGGTCAGCAACTGCAGCAACTCATGCTCTTGATGCCATTTGTCGCTGGCATATGAGACTAAGGCTCCCCCCATAAGCAACTGTAAAACTTGGGGGAAAACTATGGGAGATGGCTGTTTCAGGCATTAGACAGCAGAGAGAACAAGAAGCGATTCCTGTAAGAAGAGATACTGGCCTCTGGGCGTGTCACGGTGCTTCGCCTGAGGACATTCTATCAGTGACAGTACAGCAAGCTGGTGTTCGAGAAGAACAGGGTGGCCTTGTTGAGAAAATATAGGCAGAAACCAGAGAAGGGAGCTGCCGATGTGAACGGAATCTACGCAACGACGATTAGGAGCTGAGGATGGGTCTACAGAGAGGAAGGGCCTCTCAAGTCTGTGTGGAAGTTCCTTGAAAAATCCCACTTCCTGACATGAAAGCGAGAAGAAAGAAAGAAAAAATTCCAAACAGCTATCTATAGAGAAATAAAACTCATTACCAACCCTTCCCACAAAAATAACTCCAGGCCCAGGTGATTTCATGGGTGAATTCTATCAACATTTAAAGGAGAAAGAATACGAGACTGACGTAAATTCTTTCAGAAGCTAGAGAAGGAGGAAACTAAGAGCACAATCCCAATAACACAGCATGAGAATGGGATTATAAGCAAAGGAAATTGTAGATTAATATCCTTCAAAAACACAGGTTTTGCCAAGATCCTCAGCCACATATTAGCAAAATGAGTCCAGCTACATAAAAAAGAATAAGACATTATAACCAAGTGGAATTTATCCTGGAATACCAGATTTGTTCAGCCTTTGAAAGTTCAATAACATTCACCAAAGTAACAGAATAAAGGAGAAAACGATCATGCAGGTCAATGAGAAAAATAATGTTGATCAATAGTGTCCGGAAATGCACCTACTTGATTGATTTTTGACAAAAGTTCCAACATATGCAGTGCTAAATCTCTTGTCTTTTTCAACAAATGATGCTGAAACAACTTAATATTCATATGGGAAAAAGTGGGCTTGGACTACTACCTTACAACACTTGAAAAATTAATTTGAAATGGTCATAGACCTAACGTTAACAGTAAAAGCTATAAGGCTTCTGGAAGGAAACACAGGAAAAGAAATCATTGATTTGATGGCAAAGAGTTCCTAGATGTAAAAAAGAACTGAAATACAGCATTAACCATTGGACGTGTATCAAAGTTAGGGTGGTGACAGCGATTGCCCCTGAATTTAGGGGTTGCATTATTTGTATAGAATTTAAAAACAATAATAAAACTAGCTAAATTTAGTCTGCTTTTTTTAAAATCACTATGTATTCACAATTCTAATCGATGTCTGTGATAAAATATTCCTCAGGGGGTGGGGGGATGCCTTTTTATGGTTTAAGTTCTAAACAATCACTATGATTACTTTGAATGTTAATAATATCTAAGTAAGCTTTATATTAGCAGTACTAATTATGGATCTTTCAGCAAACATTTTATTCCACGTGGAAGTTAATGCAACATGGAATCATGCAAACTCCTAATTATCCAGTCGGCCACACACACAGAATCAGCTACACGTGTTCATTTCAGAAGTAAGTTCGTTTTGTTTCAGAATTGTCCTTGCTTGCATTGAGCTTAAATCATGAGCACCCTTTGATATTACTCATAATCTTGTGTCTAAACAGTAGCTTTAAAATATAAAATGATAGCAAAGTGACTGTAAGACCAAGAAACTACCTGAGTTAATTCAATTCTGTCACTTCATGTGAACATTTGGAACTTTATTTGTGATAAAAGTGTAAAACAGCAAGGGGCTTCCCTGGTGGTGTAGTGGTTGAGAGTCCGCCTGCTGATGCAGATGCAGGGGACGCGGGTTCATGCCCCGGTCCAGGAAGATCCCACATGCCGCGGAGCGGCTGGGCCCGTGAGTCGTGGCCGCTGAGCCTGCGCGTCCGGAGCCTGTGCTCCGCAACGGGAGAGGCCACAACAGTGAGAACCCCGCGTACCGCAAAACAAAACAAAAACTAAATGATGAATCAAGAAAACAGAGATTATAATATTATTAATTTCTGAGACAGACCAATAGGTTGATTAAGTTATTTTCCTTTTGTAGAAAACCTACTTTTATATAGTTAAAAGTACCGAGGCATTAGGCTTTCCTCTTCTGTTCTGTAATATTTATTTTGTACTTTATTTCTAATTGCTTATTTTTACGAGTATTTATATATATCAGTACTATATATTTATGTAATTTATACTTTTAAATAGATACAAACACATACTGTGTGTAGTTCTATGCTAAGGTAAGAGTATACTAGGATAAATAAAACAGTGTCTGCTTATACAGGATAGAAGACAGTGTCTATCCTCTAAGGAAAAGAGCTTGTTTTCACCTTCCCCAAGTAGATCTATAATAACTTCCTTAAATGCTACTTCTCTTGTTGTTTACATGTGACTATAGTATCTTTCACTTAACCTCTTCCTTTATTCAATGGACTCCATGTTCAGAAATCAGTTATTATACATGTGAACAATGAAGGTGTGGCCAAAAGGCATACAACCCTAGGTTTGGAGACTAACATTTTAAAAGAACCATACAATCATGTTAAATAGAAAATGCTTTAAAAACATTTGTTCTTAATTCGCTTCATCTGTAAACTTAGTCTATCGGACAGGTGTCCTTCCATATTCACATGCTCTCAGCACAGCTTGTCACTCCAGCAAGTATTGTGGGAACCAGCTGTGCAGATGGAGATCCTGAGAGCATGTCAGCCCCGCTGACCACTGGAGTCCTGGAAATGAGAGACGGCAGATACTCAAGTGTCGGCACTGTGCAAGGGACAAGACCTGGTAACACTCCTGTCCTTTGGGCTTGGCAGGGCATGGGGGTCTTCTACTGGGCTCCTCAGAAGGTCTAGAGTGGGACTGGGCACCAGTGGTGTATGGTGGTGAATAACTCAGACACCAGCTCTGAATAACACACTCTTGCATTGATTCTTACCCTTCTCTCTTTAGCATTTCAGTCTAGTTCCACTGATCACTTCCCCAAATAAATTACCTGCATACAAGCTCTTGGTTCAGGCTCTACGTGTTTGGAAGACCCGGGCTAAATTATTTAGTCAAAGTGTATTTTATGTTATTTTTTTTCTCAGAACAGTACTGTTCTTTACACTTATGTGAGATCTTTCATCTTATTTCATAAAGACCATTTACTTTGTGTTACTTGCCCACCAAACACTGACAGTTCAAGTATAGGTTAGTCTGTGTATATGAATGTCTACACACACACGTCATGAAAAAAAAAACATATTTGTTACCCTGGCATTGAAAGCCTTCTCTATTCTGGTCCTATTTACCTTTTCAACTCCATTGGCTATTTTACTCTAATACGGAGAGTTAATTAAATTCAAACTCTTTTTCCTTACTCTCCTTCCTCAAATTCAAAACTCTTTTTGCCTCTAAATAGTTTTTATTTCCACATCTTCATTTTATCCAGTTCCACCTGTGTCTCACCAGTGAACTGTATACAAATGTTTAATATTTATGAGATATTGCATTTTATTATTTCCAGAATAAGTAAAAGCCTTCACAAATGAGTAAGACTTTTCCTGGGAGGCAAAGAATGAGGTGGAGAGAAGGCAAGCCATTCTAGGTAGAAATATCTGCTTATACCAGGGAAAGAAACAAATGTAAAATGATTAAGTGTCTTGGGATTCCAGGAAAAAAAAAAAAGGAACAAATGTATAAGAATGTATTCTTATATAAGAATCTGCTTATACAAAGAAATAAAGAGAAATATACATTCAGTGAATTTCAATTTTATTAACATGTTAAGGAATAAATATCTAAGAAGCCAGGTATCTATAAAACCTGTGTTATTAAACATTAAATTTTGTTCTACCCAGCCTCCCAACAAACTTCTTCATCTATGAAATGGTGTTAGTAATACCAATTTTGTAGCATCTTTATAAGGACTAAATGAGATCATGTTTATAATGGATGTGTTCATATATCTGTGTAAATAAAATGTACATAAAGAGTATTTATAGTGGAATCTAAAAGAATAAAACAAACAAATGAATATATCAAAACAGAAACAGACTCACAAATATGGACGATAAACTAGTGGTTACCAGTGGGGAGAGGGATAATGAGGGAGGGCCGAAGTGGAGTCGGAGATTTAGGGGTACAAACTACTAGGTATAAGATAAATAAGATACAAGGATATATTGTACAACACAGGGAATATAGCCAATATTTTATAATGACTTTAAATGGAGTATAATCTGTAAAAATATTGAATCACTGTCATATGGCTGAAATATATAATATTGTAAATCAACTCTAATAACAAAGAGTATTTATATATAAGAAGTACAAATAAAAAATACAAGAAAGGCTTGGGGTAATCAATTCAAAAAAATTTTATAGTTGTGCACACTAAGAAATATACATTTTACTTTACCTTCCATTATTAGGGTAAACATATATATTCTCATCCAACCCGTGACATTGTTGAATGTGAAAGGGACCACAAGAGATACTTAGGCTGGGAGAACAGATATAAATGAGACTACTTGTCCTAGGTAAACCAGAATGCATATATTCCCTAACCAGGGCATCCACAAATGTCTTCATCTTTACAGTGAACAATGCACAAGGAAATTTCTATTTCATATTTTTGAAAATTCTATGGTGATCCATTTCATTGATGTCATGCTCACTAAGGATGAAAAAACATTGGCTTAGAGGAAGAGAAAGTTGTGCTTGAAAGCCCATACCTGTATTCCCCACCAGGAACTGTAGACGTAAATGTAGGTAATGGGAAATCTTTGAACGAATATGAGCACTGGTGTGAGCTGACTCCATTTCCATGTTAGAAAGCCTGTTCTTGCAGGAGGGGAAAGGGGGCCTTTGAAGTTGACATAATTAGGGGTTATTATGGAGCACAGTCTTTTCCATTAATTCTCACTCTAGATAAGTAAACAGTTCATTTAAGGAAGATTATTCAGCTCAGTCCAGACAAATTAGAATTCTGGACAAATTAGAATATATATACAAGAAAATATACTAAGTTAAATGGAGTTTCACTAAAAAGATCAAAAACTTCTCCCCAATAGTCCATTTTCTTCACTCAGTGTTAACTGAAAATGCCTATTTCTTGGTCTCTTCAGATTGTTTCAAGGTATAATGTTTCTGAGCTTTCTTATACATCCTACTTTCTTTGGCTTCCAAACTCAGTTTAAGTTTTGTGTGTGAAGTCTCCATTTTATCCCATGTAAACCAGAATTTGAGGATAAGCACCAAGAAAATTAATATTTATTGAAATTGTGTTCCATTTTTTTCCCGGGGAAAATGATAAAGTGTGATTTAAAGACTTTAAACTTGGACAATCAATTGCAACTAATGTGCAAGACAGTACAGAATAACATCTTCAATTATGTGATCCACTCCATGATTTCTATAGGAATCAAAGAGAGAGGCAAATGTGAGCTGACATATTCTAGAAAATCTTTGTGATTGTAATATTATTTGGATCTAAAGCTTACAGAGTAAGATGTGAATATAATCATTCCAGAAAAAATAATTCAAGAACATGCTTGATCAGGAAAGATTCAACAGTATCATCCATATCTCAATTAATTACAGAAATGGACAATTAATAGGTCTTGTCACATTTTTGTTTCATATGGCATTTCTTTGACTCACAATCTATTTACACTGTATAGCTGTATTGAGGCTAACAATTATAACTGATAATTTTATAAAACACAAGCAAGCTGTGAACAACACTCAAATAGCTCAGACAGAGCCCAAACAGCAGTCAACAATCAGAAGAAAAGTAAATGCTGAATTTTGATTATGTGGAGGAAAACTAAGTGCTTTTTTTTTTCTGTTGGATTATGGGGACAGTGTCAGAATTAATTACAGTAACAAAACATGTTTTTACATGTTCAAATATGATTTTCAACAGTGCTTAACTTTTATTTGTTTGCATATGTTTTCAAAAGACTGGAAGACCTACAAGAGCAACCAGTAGATTAAGTTGTGGCACAAGTCACAATTCAGAATGAACAGTAAAATGTTATATTTACAGTGGGTTTAATCCCACATGACTAGAATGGGAGAAAAAAAGAAATAGCATCTTTAATTAATTTGAGAAAATTTAATAACCTTAAAGCCATGATCTGGGAAGATGAGAAATTGACAGAATGGAAGAATATGATCCCTATAAAAACTGCAGAGGAAAACAATAAGGAATATATATAGGGATATAAAATTTAACCTTACTATTATAGGAACTTCATACACAATGCCAAAAATTAATACGCCAAAAAAGAAACAGAAGGTTTCTAGCTGTACATATAAGGAGTTTGAAAATTGCCTCTGTCTTAATAAGGAAAAAGCTGACCAGACTTAAAAGCCAGCAACTCTTTTTGGATCTTTAAGAGAGAGGAAGGCACAGGGAAAAACACTATCCCCAAGACTGGAGAAACAGGACAGGCAAATAAGTGGATTAACAGCTCACAAGAGCAGAGACCTGAGTTAGAACCACTGTGCACAGCAGCGTGGGGGTAGAAAAATTGGAAACGTAATTGACAAATTACTGGAGGTTCAGCACAGATGACACTTTGAGAGTTAAAAATTCCAGGCTGACCCAGTCACAGGCAGACCCCATAATACTGTGAGATTTACTCGCAGGAGCTCAATCAGGTTCCCACAGTAAATAGCAGAGAAAAATTCCCTTGTGCTTCCAGCAGCGGGAGGAGAAAAGGAACCATTTTGAAATTTGCCAGAGAACTGTTTTTTAACAAGTCTGTCCACAGGGGAAGCTAGTTAACCAGAGCCTGACCTGCTGAGTGATGATCAGACCTTAACTACCTGCAAAAGGGAAATACCCAACTCCAGCCCCTTCTACCCATTCTGTCCCATCTAAGCTGTGAGAAAAAACAAAAAACAAAAAACAAAAACAAAAAACTGAGAAACTCTTGTGAAGTTTACACCCCAGGGCATAGGCTAACTAAAAGACTGAGACCTAATTATAGGAATAGAGAACACATCCCCTCCCCCTGGACTTCACAACCACATTACTAAAGGGCTATTTAGAGCAGTTCCTTTTACCCAGTACATCATGTATGGCTATAAAGAAAAAATTACTATGCATGCCAAACTACAGAAAACACAATTTGAAAAGACCAAGTAAGCATTAGAACCAGACATAGCAGGAATGTTGGAATTATCAGACCAGGAATTTAAAATAACTATGATTAATACGCTAAGGGCACTGATGGATAAAGTAGACAACATGCAAGAACAGAAGGCCAATGTAAGCAGAAACATGGAAATTCTAAGAAAGAACCAAAAAGAAATGCTAGTGATCAAAAATACTGTAAGAAAAAGAAATCCTTTGATGGGCTTATTAGTAGACTAGATACAGCTGAGGAAGGAATCTCTGGTCTGGAGGATATATCAAAAGAGTCCTCAAAAACTGAAAAGCTAAGAGAACAAAGACTAATATAAAACAGAATATCCAAGGATTATGAAACAACTACAAAAGGTGTAATATACACATAATGGGAATACCAGAGGAGAAAAAAGAAAGGAAGAGGAGAAATATTGGACACAATAATGACTGAGAATTTCCTTAAATAAAGGTCAGATACCAAACCACAGATCCAGGAAGCTCATAGAGCATGAAGCAGGATATATGCCAAAAAAGTACACACTGGCATATCATTTTCAAACTACAGATAATCAAAGATAAAGAGGGGGAATTGCTCTTTTGGGCCCCACAGGAAACCTTCTATATAAGGTTACTCCTTCAAGACCAGGAGATATACTGATCCACCTGATACATAGAAACAAACACAGAAAGTTAGGCTATATGAGGAGACAACAAAATATGTTCCACAAAAAAGAACAAGATAAAGTCTCAGAAAATGAACTAAATGAAATAAAGATAATCTATCTGAAAAAGAATTTAAAGTCACAGTGATAAAGATGCTTACTGAACTCAGAAGAATGTATGAAGACAGTGAGAACTTCAACAGAAAGGCAGAAATATAAAAAAGAGCCAATTAGAACTTAAGAATACAATAATTGAAATGAAAAATACATTAGATTGAGTCAATAGCAGAATAGATGATTCAGAAGAATGAATCAGCCATCTGGAAGACAGGGTAGAGGAACTCGCCCATTTGGAACAGCAAAAAGAGAAAAATAATTTAAAAAAATAAGGATAGTTTAAGGGATCTCTGCGAGAACATCAAGCATACTAAAAATTGCATTACAGAGGTACCAGAAGAAGAAGAAAGAGACATAAAACTTATTTGAAGAAATATTAGCTGAAAATTTCCATAATCTAGTGAAGAAAACAGATATCCGAGTACAGGAAGCACAGAGTCTCAAATAGATGAGCCCAAAGAGACCCATACAAACAAACATTATAATTAAAATGTCAAAAGTTAAAGATAAAGAGAGAATCTTAAAGGCAGCAAGAAAAAACAACTAGTTACATACAAGGGAACACCTGTAACAATATAAGCTGATTTTTTCAGCAGAAACCATACAGGTCAGAGTGGAGTAGAACTTTATCAAAGTGTTGAATTAAAAACAAACAAACAAACAAAAACCAAAACAATACCCTACAACCAAGAATAGTCTACCTGGAAATGTTATCATTCAGAGTTGAAGGAGAGATAAAGAGGCTCACAGACAAGCAAAAGCTAAAGGAGTTCACCACCACAAAACTGCCCATACAAGAAATGCTAAAGAGACTTCTTTAAGCAGAAAAGAAAAGTCCATAGCTAGAAATAAGGAAATATATGAAAGGAAAAACCACATTGGTAAAAGCAAACATATAGTTAAGGTAGTGGGTCTACCACTTACAAGACTAGTATAAAAGTCAAAAGGCAAAGTAGTAAAATAAACTAAAACTATAATAACTAGTAAATAGATACAAAAACAAAAAGATGTAAAATATCATGTCAAAAAGTAAAATGTGGGGTGAGGGAATAAAACTGTAGTTTTTAAAAGGCATTTAAACTTAAGTGATAGGGCTTCCCTGGTGGCGCAGTGGTTGAGAGTCTGCCTGCTGATGCAGGGGACATGGGTTCATGCCCCGGTCCGGGAAGAAACCACATGCCGTGGAGCAACTGGGCCCGTGAGCCATGGCCGCTAAGCCTGCGCGTCGGGAGCCTGTGCTCCACAACGGGAGAGGCCACAACAGTGAGAGGCCCATGTAAAAAAAAAAAAGAAAAACTTAAGTGATAAACTTAAAATAGACCGATATATAGATAGATAGATATAGATATATACATATATCTGTATCTATATATATATCTGGTTATACATAAATCTCATGACAACTGCAAACCAAAAACCTATAATACATATAAAAAAATAAAGAGAAAGGAATCCAAACATAATACTAAAGAAAATCATCAAATCATAAGGGAAGACCAAGAGAAAAAGGGCACAGAGAAGAACTACAAAAAACAACCAGAAAATAATAAAATGAAGAGATAGAAAAAGATATTCCATGCAAATGGAAACACAAAGAAAGCTGGGGTAGCAATGCTTATATCAGCAAATTAAACTTTAAAACAAAGATTGTGGGAGGAGTGGGAAGATGCTGACTTAACATTTCCCCACAACTAGGATGCATGCTGGCTGCTGGTGGGGGAACCCTCACACACAAGGAGATGGGAAGAACCACCAAGTGAAACAGTAGGATGTGGGGGGACTGAGGGGGGAGGAGAAGTGGAGGCCAGACAGGATAGGTGCCCCTGAGGCCAGGGAGATCAGGAGAGACCAGTGGAAGGAACCCTCCGGGAAGAATGGGAGAGGAGTGGAGAGTGATTGCCCCACCCATCTGGGCCTGGGGAGCCTGCTGAGCTCCCAGGCTGGTCCCTTGCCCTCCAAGGACCCCCCCTCCCTGGCTGCATTTGTCCTGGGGGCATATGAAGGAGGCTGAGGGGAGATAGGAGAGGGCCCTCTGGGAGGAGCAGGATGTCCATTCTCGCTATTCTTATTCAACATATTTTTTGAAATTTTATCCATGGCAATCAGAGAGCAAAAGGAAATAAAAAAATACAAATTGGAAAAGAAGAAGTAAAACTGTCACTGTTTGCAGATGACATGATAATATACATAGAAAATCCTAAAGATGCCACAAGAAAACTACTAGAACTAATCAATGAACTTGGTAAATTTGCAGGATACAAAATTAATGCCCAGAAATCTCTGGCATACCTATACACCAACAATGAAAAATCAGAAAGAGAAACTAAGGAAACACTCCCATTTACCATTGCAACAAAAAGAACAAAATACTCAGAATAAACCTGTCTAAGGAGGTGAAAGACTTGTACTCAAAACCATAAAACACTGATGAAAGAAATCAAAGGTGATATAAACAGATGGAGAAATATACCATGTTCTTGGATGGGAAGAATGAATATTGTGAAAATGACTATTGACAAAGCAATCTACAGATTCAATTCAATCCTTATCAAACTACCAATGACATTCTTCACAGAATTAGAACAAAAAATTTTACAATTCATATAGAAACGCAAAAGACCCCGAATTGCTAAAGCAATCTTGAGAAAGAAAAATGGAGTTGGAAGGATCAGGCTCCCCAACTTCAAACTATAGTACAAACCTACAGTAATCAAGAAAGTATGGTACTGGCACAAAAACAGAAATATAGAACAATGGTACAGGATAGAATGCCAAGAGAAAAACCCACACACATATGGGCACTTAATTTATGACAAAGGAGGCAAGAACACACAATGGAGAAAATACAGCCTCTTCAATAAATGGTGCTGGGAGAACTGGACAGCTACATGTAGAAGAATGAAATTAGAACACACCTTAACACCATACACAAAAATAAACTCCAAATGGATTAAAAAACTTAAATGTATGACCAGACACTATAAAATTCTTAGAGGAAAACAAAGGAAAAACACTCTTTGACATAAATGAAAGCATGATCTTTTCTGACCCACCTCCTAGAGTAATGGAAATAAATACAAAAATAAACAAATGGGACTTAATTAAACTTAAAAGCTTTTGCACAGCAAAGGAAACCATAAACAAGACAAAAAGACCACCCTCAGAATGGGAGAAAATATTTGCAAATGAAACAACAGACAAAGGATTAATCTTCAAAATATACAAACAGCTCATGGTGCTCAATATCAAAAAGACAAACAACCCAGTGAAAAAATGTGTGGAAGACCTAAATAGACATTTCACCAAGGAAGACATACAGATGGCCAACAGGCACATGAAAAGATGCTCAACATCACTAATTATTAGAGAAATGAAAATCAAAACTACAGTGAGGTATCACCTCACACCAGTCAGAATGGCCATCATCAAAAGATCTAGAAACAATAAATGCTGGAAAGGGTGTGGTGAAAAGGAGACCCTCCTGCACCATTGGTGAGAATGTAAATTGATACAACCACTATGGAAAACAGTATGGAGATTCCCTAAAAAAGTAAAAATAGAATTACCATATGACCCAGCAATCCCACCACTGGGCATATACCCTGAAAAAACCATAATTCAAAAGGAGACATGTACCACGATGTTCATTGCAGCACCATTTACAATAGCCAGGACATGGAACCAACCTAAATGTCCATCAACAGATGAATGAATAAAGAAGATATGGCACACATATACAATGGAATATTACTCAGCCATAAAAAGAAATGAAATTGAGTTATTTGTAGTGAGGCAGATGGACCTAGAGACTGTCAGAGTGAAGTAAGTCAGAAAGAGATAAACAAATACTGTATGTTAATGCATATATATGGAATCTAAAAAAAAAAAAATGGTACTGATGAACCTAGTTGTAGGGCAGGAATAAAGACATAGACATAGAGGATGGACTTGAGGACGTTGGGTGGGAGAGGGAAGCTGGGTTGAAGTGCGAGTAGCATCGACATATATAGACTACCGAATGTAAAATATTAGCTAGTGGGAAGCAGCAGCAAAGCACAGGGAGATCAGCTTGGGGTTTTGTGATGACCTAGAGGGTTGGGATAGGGAGGATGGGGGGGAGCCTATAGAGGAAGGGGACATGAAGACATATGTGTGCCTATTGCCGACTCACTTTGTTGTACAACAGAAACTAACACAGTATTGTAAAGCAATTAAACTCCAATAAAGATCTATTTTTTAAAAAGTTAAGGAATTGACTAGTTATTCTGGAAGCAAAAAAAAAAAAAAAAAGGGAAATATAAATGAAAAAAGTAATAAAACAAAGGTTGTAATAAGAGACAAAGAAGTATGTTACATAATGATAAAGGGATCAATACAACAAGAGGATATAACACTTGCAAATATTTATGCACCCAACAGAAGAGCACCTAAATATATAAAGCAGCTTATTAACAGACATAAAAAGAGAAATTAATAATAATACAATAATAGTGGGGATTTTAATACCCCACTTACAACAATGGACAGATCATCCAGACAGAAAATCAAAAGAAACATCGGCCTTAAATGATACATTATAACAGACTGACTTAACAGACGTATATAGAACATTCCATCCAAAACAGCAGAATAAACATTCTTTTCAGGTACACCTGGAGATTTAATATGTGATAGATCACATATTAAGCTACAAAACAAGTGTCAATAAGTTTAAGATTGAAATCATAGCAAACATTTTTTTTTTCCAATTTTGAGAGTATGAACTAGAAATGAACCAGAAGAAGAAAACTAGGAGAAAACACAAACACATGGAGGCTTAACAACATGCTACTAAAAATCAATGGGCCGTTGAAGAAATAAAAAGGAAGAAAAAAAAAATTAAGTGAAAATGGAAACAAAACCTTCTAAAATCTATGGGACATAGCAAAAATAGTTCTAAGACGGAAGTTTATAGACATATGAGCCTGCGTCAAGAAATAAATAAAATCTCAAATAAATAAAGCTTACACTTAAAGAACTAGAAAAAAATGAACAAACAAAGCCCAACATTAGTAGAAGGAAGGAAATAATAAAGATCAGACAGAAATAAATGAAATAGAGAAAAAAAGTTAGAAGAGATCAATGAAACTAAGAGCAGATTCTTTGAAAAGATATACAAAATTGACAAACCTTTAGCCCGATGAGAGAGAGAGAGAGAGACCAAATAAATAAAATCAGAAATTAAAGAGAAGTTACAACTGATACCACAGAAATAAAAAGAGCATATGGGATCACTAGAAAAAATTATATACAACAAATTGGAAAACATAGAGGAATTGGATATATTCCTAGAAACATAAAATCTTCCAAGATTGAATTAAAAAAATAGAAAATATGAATAGATAAATTAGTAATAATGAATTTGGATCAGTAAAACAAACAAAAAAAACCCCTCAGCAAACAAAAGTCTAGGACCAGATGACTTTATAGGGGAATTCTACCAAATATTTAATGAAGAGTTAACATTTATCCTTAAACTATTCCAAAATATTGAAGAGGAAGAAAGCTTCCAAATTCATTCTATGAGGCCAACATTACATTTATAACAAAACCAAACAAGGACACCACAAAAAAGAATATTATAGGTCTATATTCCTGTTGAACATAGATGCAAAAGTCCTCAATAAAATATCAGCAAACCAAATTCAAAAACACGTTAAAAGGATCATACACCATGATCAAGTGGGATTTATTCCAGGGATATAAGGATAATTCAACATCCACAAATCAGTCAGTGTGATATATTGTATTAACAAAATGAGGATAAAAATTATATGATCATCTCAATAGATGCAGAAAAAGCTTTTGACAAAATTTAAAACTCATTTATGGTAAAAAAATAAAATAAAATCTCTCAACAACGTGGGTATAGAGGAAATGTACATTAACATAATAAAGGCCACAGACGACAAACCCAGAGCTAATATCAGACTCTGATAAATGGCTAAAACCTTTTTTCTTAAGATCAGGAAAAAGACAAGGATGCCTACTCTTGCCATTTTTATTCAATGTAGTATTGGAAGTCCTAGCCAGAGCAACTAGACAAGAGAAAGAAAGATAGCTGAATTGGACAGGAAGAAGTAAAACTGTCACTCTTTGCAGATTATATGGCATTTTACATAGAAAACTCTAAAAACTCTACCATGAGACTACTAGAACTAATAAATGAATTCAGTAAATTTGCAGGATACAAAATTACTATACAGAAATCTGTTGCATTTCTGTGCACTAATAACAAACTATCAGAAAGATAAATTTAAATAATTTAATTTATAGTTGCATCAAAAAGAATAAAACACCTAGAAATAGATTTGACCATAAAGGTGAATGACCTGTACTCTGAAAACTATAAGACATAGATGAAAGAAATTAAAGATGCCACAAATAAATGGAAAGATCCTACCCTCATAGATTGGAAGAATTAGTATTGTTAAATTTCCCATAATACCCAAAGATATACACAGAGTCAATGCAAACCCTGTCAAAATAGCAATAGCATTTTTCACAGAACTGGAAGAAATAATCCTGAAAACTGCATTGAACCACAAAGTATGACAAATAGCCAAAGCAATCTTTAAAAAGAAGAACAAAACTGGGAATATCATGTGCCTTGATTTCAAACTATACTGAAAAGCTATAATCATCACAGCAATATGGTACTGGTGCAAAACAGACACATCAATTGATGAAATAGAATAGAGAGCCCAGAAATAAACCCACAGGCATTTGGTCATTTATGATGAAGGAGGTAAGAGTATACAGTGGGGAAAAGATAGTCACTTTGGTAAATGGTGTTGGGAAAACTGGACAACTACAAGCAAAAGAATGAATCTGGACCAGCATATTACACCATATGTAAAAATAAAATCAAAATAGGCTAAAGACTTGAATATAAAATCAGAAACCACAAAACTCCTAGAAGAAAGCAAAGGCAGTCAGCTCTTCTACATTAGAGTTTGTGAAAAATTTTTGGATCTGTTTCTTCAGGCAAGAGCCTCAAAAACAAAAATAAACAAATGAGACTACCTGAAATGAAAAAGTTTTTTCACAGTGAAGAAAACCAGTAGCAAAATGAAAAGGCAATCTAATGTATGGGAGAAGGTATTTGAAAATCATATATCCAGTAAGGGGTTAATATCCAGAATATATATAAAGAACTCATGAAACTTATTATAAAAAGTTGATTAAAAACTGGGCAAAGGACCTGAACAAACATTTTTTTCCAAAGAAAGCATACAGATGGTCAACAATGACATGAAAAGATGATCAACATCACTGATGTTCAGGAAAACACTTCAGAGTCTAAAGAATAATGAAAACACATGGAGATTAAAAATCTTAATTTGGGCTTCCCTGGTGGAGCAGTGGTTGAGAATCTGCCTGCCAATGCAGGGGACACGGGTTCAAGCCCTGGTCTGGGAGGATCCCACATGCCACGGAGCAACTGGGCCCGTGAACCACACTACTGAGCCTGCTTGTCTGGAGCCTGTGCTCCGCAACAAGAGAGGCCGCGATAGTGAGAGGCCCGCGCACCACAATGAAGAGTGGCCCCCGCTCGCCGCAACTAGAGAAAGCCCTCGCACAGAAACAAAGACCCAACACAGCAAAAATAAATTAATTAATTAATAAACTCCTACCCCCAACATCTTCTTAAAAAAAAAGAAATCTTAATTTAAGGTTAGCTTGGTTTCCATTTACACATCTTATTTGGCACACTTGAGCTGATATAAACTCTTAATTCTATTAAAACCATAGTAGCTCATGGCCACACAGGGAAAGACTTAGAGGAAAATATAAGGTAATGGAGGAAATTATTGATATTTTCTGACAGCATGTCCTGCCATAGGGTAAAGGATAAAACTTAGATTCTTTTTCTTTAGCAGCAAAAAATGCTCTGCCCTAGAATATTCATCAGCAATGTGAACAAAGCTTGCTTTGTGAAACAACTAAACACAACCTATTTTTGTTTGTTTGTTTTACTTTGGTGGATTCCTCACTAAAAAGGATTCCTTCCTACGGCTTCAACATAACAAATTCCATGATTATTAAGAGTGAGATGCATTAGCCTTTTAGGCCCCTAAATTAAGGACCATTATTGTGGTTAATTTTAACGTTGACTTATACGATATTTCCTTTTTCCCTGTACAAATTAAGTCTCAGGATTTTGCTTTAACTCCAAATCAGGTGAACTGGGTCTAGTTTCATCTAATTCCTCTAGTTAAATCTAATTAAATATTACCTAAGAACCCCCTAGATGATGGCAAATCGTCTAGCAATTGCCCTTTTAATATTCTCTCTCTAAAATTAAATATGAAAGCATTTTTGCATTGCTGTTACATCAGCTATTTACAGAAGACTTTTGAGGAGGTTTACAAATGAGGGGACCCCAAAAGGCATAAATCAGTAGAGTTAATTTTTCCTGTTTTTACTGTGAAACAAAGTTAATTTCTCCCTATCATGAATACCACAATAGTTTTTAGGTTGTAAATCATTTTGTGATCATCCCTCACCTATTTTCCTCTCAGATGTATACACTTTCCATTTCATATCCATTGCTTAGATTAGCTCTTTCTTTTGAATTTTATTATAATAGACACATTGGGGTTGGCTAGTCCTTGTTCTATCCTTTCTTGTTAAGAACCCTGTCATCCTTGTCCAACGGCTTTATATACAATTCAAATGTTGCCTTTCACAGAAGCAACTTTTAACCTGTGATGCAAACATCACCATTATGGGAAGGATGAGAACAAATGACAGCATGAGCTGGCTGTCTTCTGAACTGTGCTCTTATTGACCTATTTACCAATTATAGCCATCTCGTTTTAACATTGTACGTTATGGGTATGCTCAAAGGACAGCAGATAACTCAGCTCTTATGAAAGAAGAATCCATATTAGCATGAGGTGAATTTACTCTATTTCCTAAAAATTTACCAAAGGCAAGCATTAAGAACCCGTTGTGCGACTGAAGATCTGAATTAAACCGTAACTGTTTCTGTGCTGCAATGGTAGATGTTAGCATCTCAGTACACATTCGATATACATTAATACAGATATTAATGTTATGTACGTATGCTGCTCTTATAAAATAAGGGATGTTTACTTTTTTTTTTCTCAATGGTTAACTGAATAGGACTCCACGATTATCGAAAACATTTCAGAGCGATGTTACCGGAGTCATCTGCCACTAGCAGTTTCCAAGTTCACAACATGAGTAGTAAGGGAACTATGTTAATCAGCAGTGTCACATCTTTGCCATTTCAAATAAGACAGATGCAAATGTGTGTGTGTGTGTGTGTGTGTGTGTGTGTGTGTGTGTGTGAAAATAGATTAAAATGCACTTTGTACAATTAAGCTCAGTGCAGTCATCAGATGATATGAAAATGGGTTAAAAATCAAACTCCATAATTCTCAAAATTTGAAACTATATTCATAAGAACCAATTTTAATTTAACTATCTTGCCTTAGAAAGTGTCAGTAATACCTTAAATTAATTCAGGATTTTTTATACTTTGAAGATATTTTGATGTATACATTCATTCTTATTTTTTATTCTTTACAGAGGTATACAATCGATGGAAATTACTCATGAAACACATATTATAATGTGTCTCAATAGTAGAGAAATATAGATAATTCATTATTTTATTATGAATATATAAAAAAGTTAGTTTATAAATATGTTAACTAAATTATCAATAATCCTAGGCAAGAAACACATCTACCACCAAGAAAAAAATAAACCTTTCATTTTTGCCTAGAAAGGTTAGTAGTCATTGAAAAAGTAGGTCAGTGAAATAACTGGATTACTGAAAATAATCAGAACTGACAGGTAGACTACCAGAAGTCTATAGGCTATAGATTTTTGGTATGAATGTTTTTGTAAAGATGGCACTTCTTTGGAGAAAGATGAAAATTAATAAGATTATGCTAATTTACAGCATAAATTAAAATGTTTTATAAAACTAATAACATTGAAGATTTTTACTGGGCAATGTTAAAAAGTTAAGTAAATTTAACCATTCTGATTGTATATTCATTTTATATTTTTCAAAATCATTAAACTTCCAAAATTAATGCAGTTATTTATAGATGCAAGTATCACTGGGATGAAATATTTTATGTTTAACCTCAAAATGATGGTAAAATTTCAAATACTATAGATTCAAGCTCATGCAATGCAAGTAATCTAATTGATATAAAGAAAATAGGTTTAAGCAAGTGTAAATATGTTTTATTAAAAAGTAGTTTCTATGTAGATTTAATACTTCTGTTTTGTTACACTTTACAAGTTTAGTGTATTTAAAAATGTATCAGAAGGCTAGAATTTAGAGAAGAGTGTAATGGATTCACTTATGCAGGTCAAGTTTTAAATTCTGTATTATTCTGAAATGACTTCTTATGTTACTTGATGTGTCACTACATTCTCTGGATTTCAAATTGATGGTTAAAGTCTTTACCCCCAATTGAAGATACCATGTCAAACATGATGTCTGTCAAAAAAAAAAAAAAAAAAAAGCATCACTCTAAAGTGTATTTTAAATATATTAGTAAGGGCACTTTTAAATTACCCTGGTAATTTACATAGAACACAGTGAAGTAAAGAAGCATGCAAAGCTTTCCAGCTAGATGCTAATAATGCCACAGGGGAAAAAAAGTTATTTCAAATATATTCTGCATAATACCTTGTGTCTTTCTCTAAAATAGGCTGAAGATTCCTCTATAGCTTATACTGAAAAAATTTAGAACACTTCCAAATAAAATATATCTTTACCACTTTTCTGAAGGTAATTATTACATGTTGCCCTTAACTGATCTATTTTTAGGAGCCAAAAGCAGCAGGGTACGTCAGAAAGGGCTGCTTCATGAATTACGTATTTATCCTTTTTCCACTTGGCCACATTCCCTTTATATTATGAATCCTTGAAATCCTGAGAATGGTAAGTTTTAGGTTGAAATTTTCAAAATGTTCAAGCCACATGCTTCATTGGCCAGCTACCTCTTTCTACTGGTCACTTGCTCCTGAGAGAGACCCATTCCAGACCTTTTCTCCACGAAGTACACTAAATAGATTCATTCCCTGAAGTGAAGGTTGTAGATCACTTGAACTTCTTTTGTTCACCTCACAAAGTTATTCATTCCTCCACTTGTCATTTTCACCTTCCTAAAGTTGTAGTTAAGGGTTCATTCAAAGTGTATGAGCTTCTCAAGGCTTACATGATATTATATAGCTCATATTTTAATATTGCCTTACTGCTTTGCCAGAAAACAACAACTTACTGAAATTAAGTAAAAATGGAAAGGAATCAGGTTGTACAAATCCTACAATTCCCATTAGTATAATTTTGTAGCTACAAAATTATAAAACCCATATGCACAAGTCCTCTATAAAGCTTTGTTCAAGTAACACAGATAATTCTGCTAACATCTGTGAGTAATACTCCAGAAATGAGAGCCTTTTTTCTGCCCCCGAGCTAAATATTGAACACAAAAACATTGATTTCCTCCTCATATTCGCACAAGAGCATTTACTCAGATGTGAGCGGGAAGGACTGCCTTATAGAAAGAAGCTCTCCCTCGGGCACTGCATCTTTTTTTTTTTTTTTTTTTTTTTTTTTTTTTTTTTTTTGCGGTATGCGGGCCCCTCACTGTTGTGGCCTCTCCCGTTGCAGAGCACAGGCTCAGTGGCCATGGCTCACGGGCCTAGCTGCTCTGCGTCATGCAGGATATTCCCGGACCGGGGCATCGGCAGGCGGACTCTCAACCACTGCATCACCAGGGAAGCCCGGCCACTGCATCCTTTTGTCTTTATCTGATTCTGTCATCTCAGATACAAAAGACTCTCTTTCGCAGTGGTTTGCGGTTGCTTGTTATGCATGGCCTTCTGTATTTTGCCTTCTCCTTTTTCTGTCCTGGAAAAGCTAAAGAGGGAGGAAAAGTTATAGTTTTACTGCCTTTCCCAAAGCCTGTTCATGCTCACTGCTCTCACTGGAGCAGGTCAAAGGTGAAACTCCTTTTCGATAGACTGCGTTTTTTAACCTTAGAAGTCCACTTCGTACTTGATAATATATCAAATGTAATTTTAGCATTTTAACTATGATTCCAAACAACAAAATTTGAAGAAGTTGGTTAAGATTTATTACAACTATTTTTTATAATACTATTATAAACTTAATATGGTGATAAGACCTTTTGGAATCATCTCTTTAGAGATTGGGGATTATCTTCGTTGATCATTTGTTTGAGAGTATTAGAAACATTACTTAAAATAAAAGTGCAGTGTTTAAAATGAATAATTTTTTTCTTGCAGAACGATTTTCTCTTGTTAAAAGTCATTAATTTGAAACAAATAATTATTTAATATTCAATAAAATAATTGTCTGGAATTGCTTTCCAAGAAAAGTAAAATTTGTACTCAATTTTTTTCTATTCAAAATGTTAAAACTTTTGTAATTTATGGTGACTTTAAAATAGAGCAATGATATGCCAAAACAAGGGTTAAGTATGAGCAGAAGTCAGTAACGTGAAAAGACAAAAAACAGAGTGTGTAAAGAAGAAATTTACAAATTATGACTTCTATAATGTAAAAATTATTGTTGGAGTAAAGGAAGTTATTACTTGTGTACACTTATTTTATATTTTAACTAATGTTTATTGATTTTAGAATTTATTCCAAGTATTTCTCTATTCTAATCTACAGTACTTCTCTGTGAACTTATCATACATTTCCTATCTTTAAAGTGAAAACAAAATTTCAAACTAGGATGGGCTATTTTTCACACATTATAGGTGAATGATTCATAATGAGCACTCACTTGATGGCTTTAGAAACTTTTCATCTACTTTTATTTGTCAGAAAACAATGTTTGTAACCAATGCAAGAGAGAAGCATCCCTCTTGGTCCCAATCTCTTATCTTTACAATACTCACACTTAATGTATATGATAAAGTTATGAGATATTTACAAGTGATTTACAGGCCCAAACCAGTTACTAACTTAATGTCTATTGGCCCATTTCATACAATGTATATTCCATCAGTGCTTAAATTTTCTAGAAAAAAAAATGAAGTTCTTCAATGTAAGTATCAACAGAAGTATTCACATCTATTCATAAATAAACTCTTAGATTTTTAAACTGAGATTATTTTCAAACTGATTTTTAAATTATACATTATTAATTGATTAGGAGAATTCTATTTCTAAAGGAATAAATCACCTGTGGTTTATTAATTACAAGAATATATTATGAACTGGTGGTGTATACCTCCTTCTCTACCCTACTTTTTACTAAAGTGAATCAGAAAAAGAAAGCAGGTGGATAGTTGTAAACATGTTTCATTTTTAAAAAAAGCCACAGTGCAGCACATTAAAAGGATCATTCATCATGATCAAGTGGGATTTATCCCTGGGATGAAAGTATAGCTCAACTGAGGCATACCAATAAATGTGACATATCACATTAATAGAAAAAAATCATAAAATCATCTCACCTGACAGAGAAAAAGCATTTGACAAAACTCAACATCTGTTCATGTTTGGGCTTCCCTGGTGGCGCAGTGGTTGAGAGTCCGCCTGCCGATGCAGGGGACACAGGTTTGTGCCCCGTTCCGGGAAGATCCCACATGCCGGCCGTGGAGCGGCTGGGCCCGTGAGCCATGGCTGCTGGGCCGGCGCGTCTGGAGCCTGTGCTCCGCAACGGGAGAGGCCACAACAGTGAGAGGCCCGCGTACCGAAAAAAAAAAAAAAAAAAAAAAAAAAAAAAAACTCAACATCTGTTCATGATAAAAACTCTTAATAAATTAGGTATAAACAAACATTCCTCAACATAATAAAGGCCATATATGACAAGCCTACAGCTAATATCATACTCAGTGGTGAAATATTAAAAGCTTTTCCTCTAAGATCAGAAAAAAGACAAGGGTACCCACTTTCATCAATTCTATTCAACATAGAGCTGGAACTCCCAGCCACAGCAATTAGGCAAGAAAAAGAAACAAAAGGAATCAGAGTAAGGAAGAAAGAAGTAAAATTGTCTCTGCTGATGACAGGATATTATATAGAGAGAATCCTAATGACGCCACCAAAAAGCTGTTAGATCTAATCAACTAATTTAGTAAAGTTGTAGGATAGAAAATTAGCATACAAAAATAAGTAGCATTTCTATACACTAACAATGAATTATCTGCAATAGAAATAAAGAAAATGATTCCATTTACAATAGCATCAAAAGCAATAAAATATTTAAGACTAAATTTAACCAAGGAGGTAAAAGATCTCTACACTAAAATCTACAAAATATTGGTGAAAGAAATTGACACACATAATTGTAAAAGTACCCTGTACTCATGGATTACAAAAATTAATATTATTAAAATGTCTATACTACCCAAATCCATCTATAGATTCAATGCAATCTCTATCAAGATTTTAGTGGCATTTTTTATGGAAGTAGAAACACCAATCATAATATCTATATGAACCAAAAAAGACCCCAAAGAGTCAAAGAATCCTGAGAAAAAAGAACAAAATGGGAAGTATCACACTTCCTGATTTCAAGCTACAGTAATCAAAACAGTATGGTACATACAAAAACAAGCACATAAACCAGTGGAACAGAATTGAGAGCCCAGAAATAAACCCAAGCATTTACAGTCAATTAATATCTGACAAGGGAGCCAAGAATACTCAATGGAGAAAACACAGTCTCTTCAATAAATGGTGCTGGGAGAATTGGACATCCACAAGTAGAAGAATAAAATTAGATCTTTATACTACTCATAAAGTTTAACTCAAAATGGATTAAAGACTTAAATGTAACACTAAAACCCATAAAACTCCTAGAGGAAACATAGGGCAAAAGCCCCTTGACATGGGTCTTGGCAAGGAATTTTAAAATATGACACAAAAAGCATAAGCAACAAAATCACAAATAAACACATAGGACTACATCAAATTAAATGATTCTGCACAGCAAAAGACATGATCAATGAAAAAGCAAACTTGAAAAGCATGCTATAAAATGGAAGAAAATATTTGCAAATCATATATTTGATAAGGGGTTAATATACAAAATAAATAAAGAATGTATACAATTCAACAGCAGAAACCCACAAATAATCCACTTTAAAAAATGAGCTAAGCCTGAATAGACTTTTTTCCAAAGAAGATATATAAATGGCCAACAGGTACATGAAAAAGTACTTAACATCACTAATCATCAAGGAAATGCAAGTCAAAACCATAATGAGATGTCACCTCATGCCTGTTAGAATGGCCATCATCAAAACAAGAAATAACAAATGCTGGACAGGATGTAGAGAAAAGAGAATATGTGTGCACTGTTGGTTGGATTCTAAATTGGTGCAGCCACTATGGAAAACATAGTATGGAGGATCCTCAAAAAATTAAAAATAGAGCTCCCATATGATCCAGCAATTCCACTTCTGGGTATATTTCCAAAGAAAACAAAACACTATGTCAAAGAGACATCCACCCTTCCATGTTTACTGCAACATTATTTACAATAACCAAAGCATGGAAACAAACTAAGTGTCCATTGATGCATTAGTGGATGAATAGATCAAGATTTGGTGTATATATATATATATATATATATATATATATATATATATATATATATATATACATATATACGTATATATGTGTGTGTGTGTGTGTGTGTGTGTGTGTGTGTGTGTATAATTCAGTCATTAAATATCAAGGAAATCCCATCATTTGTCTCGTTTGTGACAACATGGATGGACTTTGAGGGCATTGTGCTAAGTGAAAGAAGTCAGACAGAGAAAGACAAATACTTTATGATCTCACTTATATGTGGAATCTAAAAACAAACAAACTTATACAAAGAAATAAGCTTTGTGTTTTCCAGAGGGGTTGGATGTAAGGGGTGAGGAAATTGGATGAAGGTGGTCAAAAGGTACAAACTTCCAGTTACAAGTTAAATAAGTCCTGGGATATAAGGTACAACATGATGACTATAGTTAACAGTGAAATGTGATATATATAAAAGTTAAGAGAGTAAGTTCTAAAAGTGTTCATCACAAGGCAAAAACATATTTTCTTTTTTTCTATGTCTATATGAGATGACAGATGTTAATTTATTGTGGTGATTGTTTCACAATATATCTAAGTTATTATGCCGTACACCTTAACTTTGTACAGTGCTGTATGTCAAGTATATCTCAATACAACTAAAAAAAGGAAAAAGAAAAAGTCACAATATCCAGAAAGAACATTATGTTCTTTGAGGAATAAGTTCAAGATTCTCTGATACTCAGACTGTTGCTGAATTTTCGTTATGTAGGATGTAAATGTGATAGAAACAGATGAGCTTGCAGTAACTTTGCAAATCCACTCAAAACAGAAGCATTATTTTTCCTAATGATATTCTTTATTATGAATCATCAACTGTGAAATAAGATTCTTTTTGTTATGCTATTTCAAATGGTAGTTTCTTCATTTCCTTATACAATCCATTTTTTCATACTGAATATTGCACTATATTCCCTGCTACAGAAATATAAAGATGAAACAGTTCATAATGTCCAAAGAACCTGGTTTTTTCAAAGATTACATAGATTGTTATCTAAAGCCACTCAGAAGTTATTTGTAGTGAGGTGGATGGACCTACAGTCTGTCATACAGAGTGAAGTAAGTCAGAAAGAGAAGAACAAATACCGTATGCTAGCATATATATATGGAATCTAAAAACAAACAAACAAACAAAAAAATGGTCATAAAGAACCTAGGGGCAAGATGGGAATAAAGACACAGACCTACTAGAGAATGGACTTGAGGACCTGCGGAGGGGAAAGGGTAAGCTGTGACAAAGTAAGAGAGTGGCATGGACATATATACACTACTAAATGTAAAATAGATAGCTAGAGGGAAGCAGACGCATAGCACAGGGAGATCAGCTCTGTACTTTGTGACCACCTAGAGGGGTGGGATAGGGAGTGTGGGAGGGAGGGAGACGCAAGAGGGAGGAGATATGGGAACATACGTATATATATAACTGATTCACTTTGTTATAAAGCAGAAACTAACACACCATTGTAAGGCAATTATATGCCAATAAAGATGTTAAAAAAATTGCCATGGCAACACATGTGACATTAAAAATGCATAAAGAGGATGGATTGGGAGTTTGGGGTTAGCAGATGCAAACTATTATAAATAGAATGGATAAACAACAAGGTCCTACTGTATAGCACAGGGAACTTTATTCAATATCCTGCGATAAACCATAATGGAATATAATATGAAAAAGAATGTATGTATATGTGTGTATATACATACATATATATGTATACACATATATATATATCACTGAATCACTTTGCTGTACAGCAAAAATTAGCACAACATTGTAAATCAATTATACTTCAATAAATTTCTTAAAATTTCAAAAAATAAAAAAATAAAGACTCTCAGCATGTATGTAAGGAAGGGGAAACATTGTTCTGAGAATAAAAGTTATCTGCTTTGTAATTTTTAATATCATTTTTAAGGAGAGCAAATTAGGTGTGTATATAATTCAAGACTTGTAAACAAAAAGCCAGAAATCAAGTAAAAAGGTGTTGTCTTTTGGTTTTTTTTTTTTTTTTTTTTTTGGCCGTGCTGTACGGTATGCAGGATCTTAGTTCCCCAACCAGTCCCCTTGCATTGGGAGCACAGTCTTAACCAATGGATCACCAGGAAAGCCCCCAAAACGGTGGAGTTTAAATGTTGAATCCAGCTCTCACTGAATTATTGAAGAAACAGCACAAAACAGGCAAGAAAAGGTGAAATCAGTAGTTAGGAGATCAAGATGGTTTTGAATTAGCCATGGGAATTGACACAGCTTCTTGCGAGGTCCGTCTTCTCTGAGTCCCACTACTAATGAGGGGCCAATTCAAGTGGTATCTTCTCTGTGGTCCTTTTCCACATTCCAAACAAGTCACTCACCTGATCATACTCAGCCCTTCATGCTAACGCTGCAGTAACTAAGTGTGCATGTCTCCTCCACTAATTTGTTAGCTTCTCAAAGAAAAAGACTAGTATGAGTCTTCTCTGGTCCTTCTAGCACTCAGCATAGTGTATTGAGTGCTCATAAACATATAGAAATGGAATTGAATTGAAAAGATATCATCATCAACCATTCATTTGGGCATGGGGAAACTTACTACTCTTGAATCTTGGCCAAAGATGTATCCTAAAATGAATGCCTTCTCTCCATACTTTATGTACATATACAAAATATTATCATCAGAGAAGAAATAGGGATTTCAGCAACAGTAACTTAATTATTGCCAACTTCTTTGGCCATGAAACAACTTCTTTGCAAACTGGATTTACAGACCATAAGGAAATTTGGTCTATTTGATACCATTTTGTGTAAGAACAACTTAATGGCAACACTGAAAAAAAAAATTCCACATAGGAGTCATGGAATCACCCTCTCTCACCCTTGTGCCAATGGCTCATGGTGTTTCTAAAATGAGAGGAAGGAAATAGTTATCCCTAATTATGTCTTGTTCAATTGTGTCATTTAAAGCATTAACCTGTTTTTAGCAAGACTGTTTTTAGATATTCTATATTTACTAAGCAAATGCTGTTCTCTTTTGCAGTGTTTTCCCTGTGGAAAATAGTTTAGATTATTTGCCAATCACTAACATTAGACAAAATTAAAATATATGTATTAGCTTCAATTTCCAAGGTTTGGAAAGAACATATCTGCGATAATAACTTATGGATACACTCTGGAAGCCTGGTGCATGGTAGAACTCCAGTGTCTGTCAGATATGTATGTATTCGGAAGATATTGTTCACTGTAGCCTGCTTTCAATCTTTTACTGAGCCAACTGCATATTAATGGCTGAGAGGAGTTATACTAAGAGAATATATTTGATTTGATTTGATTTGATTCTGGATTTCTCAACCTTGGCACTATTGGCATTTAGGGCCAGATCATTCGGTGGGGGGTGAGAGGGGTGACGTCCTGGGCACCACACATGTTTAGCACCTCCTTGACCTCTACCCACTAGATGCAACTAGTGCTGTCTCCCCTCCCCCGGTCATCATGTTTCCAGACATTGGCAAATTTTCCCTGGTGGACAAAAATCACTCCTGCTTGAGAACCACTGATTTAATCCAAACCCTTCCCAAAGGCTTTTATCTAAGGATTTCTCATAAAAGTCATATTAACACCAAAATAAGGCAATTGGAGAAATGTTACTGGAAATACCTTAACTCTTTTTGTACTACTAACAATGACCAACTCTTATCTACACCCCTAATTATGAGAACTGCACTCTTCTAAGCAGTTTTCACTAAATTCATGAAATTGACACCACAGTAACTCAAATATTTTAGTTCCTGTTGTTTTTGGATAGCTGTCTTACACATGAAGATGGACACAGAAATACTTTTTTTTTTTTTTTTTTAAGTTTGTCTTAGACACAAAAAGGAGAGGGAACAAGGAATGAGAAGACACGCCACAGACTGGGAGAAAATATTTGCAAAAGACACACCTGATAAAGGACTGTTATCTAAAACATACAAAGAACTCTTAAAACTCCACCTTAAAAAAAATGGGGCTTCCCTGATGGCGCAGTGGTTGAGCGTCCGCCTGCCGACGCAGGGGACACGGGTTCGTGCCCCGGTCTGGGAGGATCCCACGTGCCGCGGAGCGGCTGGGCCCGTGAGCCGTGGCCGCTGCGCCTGCGCGTCCGGAGCCTGTGCTCCGCAACGGGAGAGGCCACAACAGTGAGAGGCCCGCGTACCGCAAAAAAAAAAAAAAAAAAAAAAAAAAGATTAAAAAAATAAATGAACAACCCAATTAAAAAATGACCAAAATGAGATCAGAACAGACACTTCACCAAAGAAGATATACAGATGGCAAATAAGTATACAAAAAGTCCCTCTACATAATATGTCATTAGGAAACTGCAAGTTAAAACAACAACGAGATAACGACACACCTATGAGAATAATCGAAAGCTGTAATAATCGAAAGCTGTAACACTGACAACACCAAATGCTGGTGAGGATGTGGAGCAACTGGTGGGAAAGCAAAATGGTGCAGCCACCTTGGAAGGCGGTTTGGCCGCTTGTTATAAAACCAAGCACATTCTTACAATACAACCCAGCATTTGGGCTCCCTGGTATTTACTCAGAGTTGAAAACTTATGTCCACACAAAAACCTGCACATGGATGTTTATAGCAGCTTTATTCATAATTGTCCAAACTCGGAAGCAACCAAGACGTGCTTCAGTAGGTGAAGATCTAAATAAGCTGTTGTACAACCAGACAATGGAATTTTATTCCATACTAAAGAGAAATGAGCTATCGGGCCATGAAAAGACGCAGAGGAACCTAAAATGCACATTACTAAGTGAAAGAAACCAATCTAGAGAGTCTACATGCCATATGATTCCAACTATATGATACTCTGGAGAAGGCAAAATTATGAAGATGGCAAAATAAAAAAAGAAGTCCTTCTTAAGGGTTGGTGGCAGGAAAAGATGAATAGACAGAGCACAGAGGATTTTTAACACAGTGAATGTATTCTGTACAACACAATAATCATGGATAACGTGCCATTATACACTTGTCCAAAGCCATAGAATGTAGAACACCAAGAGTGAACCCTAATGTAAACTGTGGGTGTGGGGTGATAATGATGTGTCAGTGTAGGTTCATCAATTATAATAAATGTACCATTTGGTGGGGATGTTGATCATAGGGAAAACTGTATGTAGGTGAGGTCAGGGAATCCATGGGAACTCTCTGTACTTTTCTGCTCCATATTGCTGTGAACTTCAATCTCTAAAAAATAAAGTCTACTAGTAAAAAAGAAATGCAAGGTGTGTGATAGTTGAAGCCTGAAACCTTCAGGGATAATTATCGTGCATGACTGTAAACTAGCCTTTCTGCATACACGTTGTACCAAGTGTGCTTTCCATTTATAGGGACGCACAAGGAGCAGGTGGCTACTCTCAGGGCATGCACGGGGGGCCATGCGCTCAGGGCCAGATGACTGCACAGTCAGAGAGGGCTAGAATAGATCACAGTGCAGAGAAAGAAGGACACAGAACTGAGCCTGCCTCCCAGGTACTCTCTGGCTCCTCCCAAATATCTCTTCAAAACATCACCGTTTTTTCCTTTATTATTTCTCTTCCCCTATTTCTCTCAAATGCTGAAAAAAAGAAGGATGACTAGAGCCCCCATAAAGTGTAAAGGGGAAGACATTTATGGCTGGGAAAATGATAGGTGTAGTTGAAATCTGGAGTGCTGTTAAATTTTTAACTCATTCTCCTAATTATAGCCCTGGTGACACTTTCTGCTTTTGAGCTCCATCAGTGTATCGTGGAAATGACCTCAATACATTTTGTTAACTAGATCTCAATTTTTTTTCCTTCTTTAGTCACTTAAGCAAAGCACCTCTCAATCCTGTCTTTCCTGTGAAAGGTAAGATCTCCTTCATGAATCTGAATGACTCCCTTGGGGTTTGAGGGTCATTTACCTTTGGTTAGGACAGCAGATGGAATGTCACATGCTTCTCTTGGATCCTGGCTCAGTTCCCTGGGCTGGGAGGCCAGTGGCTTCACTCAGAGGGTGGTTTCAGATTCAACCCTATCCCATCCTTCCAGGGCTCTAGGCTACTGGACAAAGCTATGAATTGGTCCAGAAGTGGTTTCGGTAATAAATAATTGTTCAGGTGTTCAATAATAAATTATTGTCATTTCATTTCTACAACTTAGAAATGGTGGACCAATGTCTCAGAGAAATGAGAAAAAAAAAAGAGTTCCTTATTTGGATACTTATTTCTTCTGCTTTTACTGTAGTTACATCAAAGCTTTGGTACTAAACACCATATGTTTACCAAACGACTTAAAAGTCCAGAGAGAACATAATGCATGCCTCACTAATGATCAGAATTCGCTGAAATAGATGAGGTGATGACACTTATTGGGTGCCTGCTGTGTGCCATGGGTGGTGCTGTGCTGTTTACAGGGTGTTATCATGTTTATATCTCATAGCCACTTTATTGTTTTTCTCTCTCTTGGGCACATGAGAAATTGGAGACTTAGAAATGAGATGAGTTTGCCCAAGTTTACACAGCTGGTAAATGACAAAATTGAGATACGAGTTCATCTTCTGTCTCTTATTACCATATTATCAACAGAAAAATGAAAGATGGCAGAATTTAATCCCAAGACTTTTGACCTTAAGTGTATTTTTCTTGTTTTTACTATGCCTGACATAGTCCTATAAAATATCTGAGAACTTTCTTGTGGACTCAATACAAAAATGGGAGTGAACACCAAAGTGTACCGAAAAATTCATGGATCTTTTGAACAAGACTCACCTGGGTCTAAATCTCAGTGCAGCAACTTAAGAGATATATGATTTGGGGCAAATTATTTAATCTCTCTAAGCCTCAATATCTACCTCTGAAAACCAATGATATCCACTTCATAAGAAGAAATGGACATACAATCTGTAGTATGTATTTGATACTGTGAAAAAAATGAACATAAAATCCTTAACATAGAATGCTCAACATCATTAATCATTAGAGAAATGCAAATCAAAACTACAGTGAGATATCATCTCACACCAGTCAGAATGGTCATCATCAAAAAATCTACAAACAGTAAATGCTGGAGAGGGTGTGGAGAAAAGGGAACCCTCTTGCACTGTTGGTGGGAAAGTAAATCGATACAGCCACTATGGATAATGGTATGGAGGTTCCTTATAAAAGTAAAAATAGAACTACCATATGACCCAGCAATCCCACTACTGGGCATGTACCCTGAGAAAACCATAATTCAAAAAGAGTCATGTACCACAATGTTCATTGCAGCTCTGTTTACAATAGTCAGAATATGGAAGCAACCTAATTGTCTATCGACAGATGAATGGATAAAGAAGATATGGGACATGTATACAATAGAATTTTACTCAGCCATAAAAAGAAACGAAATTGAGTTATTTGTAGTGAGGTTAATGGATCTAGAGTCTGTCATACAGAGTGAAGTAAGTCAGAAAGAGTAAAACAGATACTGTATGCTAACACATATATATGGAATCTAAGAAAAAAAATTTCATGAAGAACCTAGGGGTAAGATGGGAATAAAGACACAGACCTACTAGAGAATAGACTTGAGGATATGGGGAGGGGGAAGGGGAAGCTGTGACAAAGTGAGAGAGTGGCATGGACATATATACACTACCAAACGTAAAATAGATAGCTAGTTGGAAGGAGCCGCATAGCACAGGGAGATCAGCTCTGTGCTTTGTGACCACCTAGAGGGGTGGGATAGGGAGATGCAAGGGAAGAGATATGGAAACACATGTATGTGTATAACCGATTCACTTTGTTATAAAGCAGAAACTAACACACCATTATAAAGCAATTATACTCCAATAAAAATGTTTTAAAAGGCACTTTAAAAAATTGTTTAATAAGTGCAAAAAGGATCTCAAATTTACACCAAAGCCAAGTCTAAATAAATACGAAAGGAGGAAAGATTTCAAATGTCAACGGAACACAGAAATGCCAATTTCTTAGGCATTTATGTCTTTATGCTCTTTAAAAGTTTGCTTTAACAGCTGCATAGCACAGGGAGATCAGCTCAGTGCTTTGTGACCACCTAGAGGGGTGGGATAGGGAGGGAGGGAGGGAGATGCAAGAGGGAAGGGATATGGGGATATATGTAAACATAGAGCTGATTCACTTTGTTATACAGCAGAAACTAACACAACACTGTAAAGCAATTATACTCCAGTAAAGATGTTATAAAAAAAATTCCTTAACGTGGTACTTGGTGCTCAGTTGTTGAATACTCAATTGTAGAGAATGGGTAATTTTCAAAATACCATTCTAAAATTGGTATAATATAAGAATATCTTGAAAATATAGTTGCCTTTCTGAGTCTATTGATCCAAATTGGAGCGCAACAGCCTATGGGATAGGGGATGATCTGAAAGCAAAGATAACAACAGAGATAGGAAACAAACTTATGGTTACCAAAGGGGAAAGGGGGAAGGGTAAATTAGCAGTTTGGGATTAACATATACACACGACTATATATAAAATAGATAAACAACAAGGACCTACTGTATAGTGCAGGGAACTCTACTCAATAACTTGTAATAACCTATAATGAAAAAAAAATCTGAGAAAGAATATATCAGTATAACTGAGTCACTTTCCTGCACACCTGAAACTAACACAATGTTGTAAATCAACTACAATAAAAACTATTTTTTTAAAAAAGGAAACTATTTTCTCAAATGCAAAATAGGAGGTGCAGGAAAGTAATAACATTGTAAGACAGGCTAATGTCTTGAGAGAAAATTATCCAAATGTCTTCATCCTCCCTACCCTCTCCCATTTGAACATATTAATGACTAAATCATCTCTGACGTGGGCGGAGAAAATGCCTCCATGCCTGTCACAGCTATAGGCACCAGCAGCAGTGAGACAGTAAGAGAACCCAGAGGAGGCTGGCGCATCACATCAGTAGCGGGGGACAAAGAGCAGAGCCAGTCATCCCGTACTCCTCTCCCAGCCCAGCCTGGAGGGAGGAATTGTGATCTGCATTTGAATCACCTGTGCTCTCTTGATTCTCTTTCCTATGCTCCTGAGCCCATAAAGTAACACTCTTAGTTTCCATTCATTTTTTTAATCTTTTGTTTTTTGGTTATGCTGGTTTTTGTTGTGGTGGTTTTTTTTTTTTTTTTTTTTTTTTTTGGATCCAACGTTCTCTTCTTAAGCAAACTTTACCACCAAGTTTGAATGATTTTGCTCCAGGTTGGTGGTTCCTTCCTCAATAACAATAACGAAGTAAAGAAACAAAACAAAACAAAACCTGCCTAGCAAGCTATAGAAGGCCAGGGACCTGGGAGTAAGCTCTGATTGGTCATGGATAACATTTACAAATCACATTTTCTCTACATAGTCTGGTTAAGTAGGAATAAATTTGCAAGTCTCTAAGAAAAGCTCTTTTCCTCTTCCCCGATTCCATCTTTTTTACATTTTTCAAATCAACTATACATTCTAATAGAGATATTTTATTTAGGTAGCTAGTGAGTGGTATATTGATTGGTGTTAGATGATGCTTTGAAATAACTCACCTGGCTGGATCATTTAATATTTTAATTATCTCTCTGTCTTCCCACCACCTTTTGCTTTCCTTTCTCTTGCTCCCATCAGCATGTAGTCAGCTCTGTGCTCAGTGCCTCAGGAGAGGGATGAGGCAGAGAACACAAAAGTCAGCAGCCATCATTTCACTAGTTAAAAAACAAACAAACAACAACAAAAAAAAACACAACTAATTCACTCTTTCAATATGTGGAACTCCTGAGGAATTCCAAAACGGTAGCATCGTTTCCCTGTAAAATACGTTGCAAGAGTCATGCCAGCTCATTACACGTGCTCATATTCACTTATTCAACAAAGAAATTTGCATGTATGTGCATTCCTACTATGTGCCAGAGTATTCTGGATGCCTGATGCTGAAGATAAACAGCAAGGGGAAAATGTCCCACTTCATGGAGAGTAGGGGACCAGACAGCAAAAATAAAAACAAATATACATATATGACAAAATAAGAGCATTGAGGAAGGGACTGCCTTGATAAATTTTCTCTACCAAATGTTGGTAAATTTTCTTTACCAACCTCGAGGAGAGGAAGAAAAGTTGGGACATAAACACAGGAAGACAGAGCGACCTGAAAAGAAAATGATTTTCTTCAGAGAATGATCTCTCCTCCCATGAAGAGAAACAGGCAATCATGAGCAGGCTGGTCTCTGTGGCGGAAGGCATCTCATCTCCTATTTCCTAGGAGAGCACATAAAAAAACCCCAAATGGCTCATACTGCTTCTCGGCAGAAGAGAACATACACCTTCTCCCCGAAGTTTTGCCAATGAACTAGAACAACACTGATCCCGAAAACTACCTGTGTATTCTGATGACCAGTGACCAAATGGGACATCCCCAACTCCTGAAGTAAGACCTCAAAACTCTAGCACAAGCCTGAGTAGAGGGACCTCAATAAGGTTTGGGGTTTTGGAGTTGGGGACTTTTTCCCCCAACAGTCTAGTGGAATTTGGACTGGCATCAGAAATTAGATAGTTTGTAAAAATAAAGTTATATGTCAGTGCTCTTGATTTCATGCATTGAGAGTAACATCTATCACACCAGTATTGTGCCTGGGTGAGTTGTCCTGACCTCTTTCTAACTCTCAAGGCCACTTTAAGGCAGTCGTCAAGTCCTGTGTGTTCATCGAAGTATTTCTCACCACCCTTTTTAAAAAAACTTTTATTGGAGTATAGTTGATTTACAGTATTGTGTTAGTTTCTGCTCTACAGAGAAAGACAAATATCATATTATATTGCTTATATGTGTAATCTAAAAAAAGGGTACAAATGAACTTATCTACAGGACAGAAATACAGTTACAGATGGTAGAAAACAAACTTATGGTTACCAGGGGGTAAGTGGGGCGGGAGGTGGGGATAAACTGAGATTGGGATTTGACATATTTCTCAGCACTCCTGCTACCCATCTTCATTGCTGTTCCCTTGGTTCATCTCTGAATCCCTACAATAACTCCTTAACCAGGTTCCTGCTTCCAAATCTTAATGTCCTTCAATCAATCCAATACCCAGAACATTTAATTGATGATCTGTATCTCATAACATTACGTCTCTGTTCCATACCGTCCATGGTTTCCATTTGCCACAACATCAAGGCGTTGACCCAGAAGCCCTGCAGGGTTGGTTCCTCTGTTCTCCAGGTGTCTCTAACCTTCCCTCACTCTCCACCTTTCACCGTGACTTCTGCTCTGGCAACAGTGAATGGCCATGTATTTTTCCCAGTTTCGGCTCCTTTGTTCATGCTGTTCTCTCTGCTTGGAATCATCCACATCCCCCACCCAGACACCCATGCTGATGACAGTAAGCCCCCTACATATGCACCTTCAAGTTGAGAACTTCAAAATGTGAACGTGCGTTCCCATGTCCTGTCACGTAAGGTAGCTCACGGGTCTGACGTACGTTGTCACGTGCGTGCATCCTCTACAAGTGGTTGTGCTTCCGTGTACTTTACTGTACAGGACTGTGTAGAGTACAGTAGTACAGTATCTTTTCTTCAAGCCCAGGATTTCCGGAAACAGGCGTAAAAGCAGCAGTGATGCAGCTGGTACTACTGTTCTTTTCAAGATACTGTACTGTAAGATTAAAAATGTTTTCTTTATTTTTTGTGTTTGTTTGTTTTTCATGTATTATTTGTGTGAAAAGTATTATAAACCTATTACAGTACAGTACTCTGTAACCGATTGTGTTAGTTGGGTACCTAGGCTATAACTTTGTTGGGCTTACGAACAAATTGGACTTAACGAATGTGCTCTCAGAATGGAACTCGTTCATATGTAGCAGACTTACTGTATCTAATTTCCACTTACTTTTTACATTCAACTCAGGCATCCCTTCCATCAGGAGAGGCTCTGATGTCACTGAAGACCCCTCATGGAGTGCCACTATAATTTATGTAGTAATTGCACGTAACTCCACTTTACTTTCTGTGAACATATAATTGCTTAGCTATCTCTGCCCATAAACTGTGAGCTCTCTGAAGGCAGCAACCATGTTCATTTCTCTGAGTCTCTGCTGACTCCAGCAATGCCTGGTCTGTAATAGGCATCCAATTCATGTTTGTTGAGCTGGAGAAAATTATCTACACAGAAATCTGGTGACACTTCAGGAACCTTTCATCAGGAATCTAAATTTAGACAATCCAGATGTTCCCAGGCAAGCAAATTAATGTGCCGATAATTCTTCAGGGATGTATACTTTGTCTGATGAGTTTAAGGACTTAGATGCTGCTTCACAGATGGGAACCGTGTATAGCTGTTCCTAAGGCAGATGCTTTCATTACATGGATGTGCCTTCAGGTCCGTGCTCAGCTGTGCTCTTGTCATCACAACCACAAGAACCCCTTGCATTTATACAGCATCTCATAGTGTGCAACGAATTTTCCTATCCATTAGACCCTTCAGAGATAAGCAGGGTAGGCATCATTATCACCACTTTATAGATAACTGAGGTTTGAAGTGATTGAGTGTGTGGTCTAAGACCTCAAGTGTATCAAATTGCAGAGCCAGGATAGAACTGACTTGTTAATCTTTGATTCATGATGATTTTTGAAACTCAAGTCAACCCTCCTGTTTTCCAGAGGAACTAGGAGTTTTTGATGCAACTGACTTTTTCTAATTTTAAATTTAGATGCAGGATGAACCTACAGAAAAATGGATAAACAGGTAAAGATTTCTGGTATATATCACTGCTTTGAAGTTCTCTAAATAAATCAGTTAAACTTCAGTCAATTTCTAGTAAATAAATGAGTAATATACAATAATTGCTGCTGAACATCTGAAGGCAAGGTAATGGCTACCTAGCTGTTTTCAAACCTGAACATAATATTTGCACATCTATATTGGGACGAAGAAAGCAAAGTCTTCTGGGGCCTTCTTGATCTTATTTGTTGGTGTCTTCTCTCTAACTCTACATGATAAACTTAAAGCAACTAATCTCCCAATAAGTCTGTTCTGTGCCTGTGTCTTATTTCTTGTCTTAATTGTCAATTACCCTAAAGGTAGCATTAATATCTCATTCACTCTTATTAACATACTCAATAAAAATGAAAGTCAATTGAATGCCACAATTCTCAGATACTCTGGCCAAGGTGAGTAGGACCTAGCTAGTCTCAGCTCTTGTGTAGAGCATACCATCCAGTGGGAGAAACAGGCCATAATAAAAGCAGTGTTTTTGCAGGTTGCAGAAATATGTGATATCATAGCTATAGCCCAAAGAAGGAAGGAAATAATCAGTTCAGCTTGGAGAATCCCAGTAAGACATCAGAGACGATTTATGTGACACTCAAGCTTCAATTTCACCGAATCTCACCAAGAACATGGCACGTAATAGGTGGGCAATAAATATCTGCTGATCAAATAATGACATAACCTGGTCCAAGTTAGCTATCAAACCATTATGTTCCTTCTCCTAGAGGTGTTAACCTTGTAGCTCCACCTGGGTTTGTGGACTTAGGTTTCTCTCTATATAACCAACAAGGACCTACTGTACAGCACAGGGAACTATACTTGATATTTTTTAATAACTTGTAAGGGAAAATAATCTGAAAAAATGTATAAATTAATCACTGATGTACACTTGAAACTAACACAACATTGTAAATCAAGTATAAAAAAGTTTATCTCTCTATTTTAGAAACTTCAAGCATCTGCAAAGGAAGGGAGGATGATGCTCTAGTGAGACATCCTTCCAGCTCCATTTGGCAATCACCTCCACACCTGTGAGTAGATGGTAATTCCTGTCTCACAAGTTCTTCACTCTGAATGAATTCTGCATCACTTTCCTGGGGACTGAGCATCCCCTACAAAGAAAGGTCTGTTTCTTATCCGATGTAGGCATTTTTTCTACTGTTCTAAGATGAAAAGTGTAGTAAATAGATGTGCTTCCCACCTACCCATTTCTTAGTCAGATGAATCAACATCTTTTGAAACAACAAGGGATTGATGATTACTTAAAATATTCTGTGATCATTTCGAGTTGAGCCTAAATTTGTTTTAATATCTTTATTGGAGAATAATTGCTTTAAAATGGTGTGTTAGTTTCTGCTTTACAACAAAGTGAATCAGTTATACATATACATATGTCCCCTTATCTCTTCCCTCTTGCGTCTCCCTCCCTCCCACCCTCCCTATCCCACCTCTCTAGGTGGTCACAAAGTACCAAGCTGATCTCCCTGTGCTATGTGACTGCTTCCCACTAGCTACCTATTTCACATTTGGTAGTGTATACAAGTCCATGTCACTCTGTCATTTCGTCCCAGCTTACTCTTGCCCCTCCTCGTATCCTCAAGTCCATTCTCTACATCTGCTTCTATATTCCTGTCCTGCCCCTAGGTTCTTCAGAAACTTTTCTTTTTTTTTGAGCCTAAATTAATTATGGCTTCTCTAAATGAGGTAAAAAAAAAAAAAAAAAAAACAAATTAACTGTCACCTTTTATATTTCTCCTCTTTGCTGACATTCCCTAAACATTTGCTTTAAAGCAGATCTGTTTAGTAATGTTTTTAAAAAAGCAGTAGGAGGAGCTTCAAGATGGAGGAAGAGTAAGATGCAGAGATCACCTTCCTCCGCACAAGTGCATCAGAAATACATCTACACGTGGAACAGCTCCTACAGAACACCTACTGAAAGCTGGCAGAAGACCTCAATCTTCACAAAAGGCAATAAACTCCCCACGTACCTGGGTAGGGCAAAAGAGAAAAGAAAAAACAGAGACAAAAGAATAGGGACGGGACCTGCACCAGTGGGAGGGAGCCGTGAAGGAGGAAAGGTTCCCACACACTAGAAGCCCCTTTGTGGGCGGAGACTGCAGGTGGCAGAGCGGGGAAGCTTCGGAGCCGCGGAGGACAGCGCAGCCACAGGGTGCGGAGGGCAAAGCGGAGAGATTCCTGCAGAGGATCGGTGCCGACCGGCACTCACCAGCCCGAGAGGCTTGTCTGCTCACCCTATGGGGCAGGCGGGGGCTGGGAGATGAGGCTCGGGCTTCAGTTGGATTGCAGGGAGAGGCCTGGGGTTGGTGGTGTGACCACAGCCTGAAGGGGCTAGTGCACCACAGCTAGCCAGGAGGGAGTCTGGGAAAAGGTCTGGACCTGCCAAAAAGACAAGAGACTTTTTCTTACCTCTGTTTCCTGGTGCGCAAGGAGAGGATATTAAGAGTGCTGCCTAAAGGAGCTCCAGAGATGGGCGCAAGACGCGGCGATCAGTGCGGACCCCAGAGACGGGCATGAGATGCTAAGGCTGCTGCTGCCGCCACCAGGAAGCCTGTGTGCAAGCACAGGTCACTCTCCAGACCTCCCCTCCTGGGAGCCTGTGCAGCCTGCCACTGCCAGGGTCCGAGGATCCAGGGACAACTTCCCCGGGAGAATGCATGGCACACCTCAGGCTGGTGCAAAGTCACGCTGGCCTCTGCCACCACAGGCTCACCCCGTATCAGTACCCCTCCGTCCCCCCTGCCTGCGTGAGCCAGAGCCCCTGAATCAGCTGCTCCTTTAACCCTGTCCTGTCTGAGCGAAGAACAGATACCCTCAGGTGACCTACATGCAGAGGCAGGGAAAAATCCAAAGCTGAACCCCAGAATCTATGCGAACAAAGAAGAGAAAGGGAAATCTCTCCCAGCAGCCTCAGGAGCAGCGGATTAAAGCTCCATAATCAACCTGATGTACCTGCATCTGTGGAATACCTGAATAGACAAAGAATCATCCAAAATTGAGGAGGTGGACTTCCGGAGCAATGATATATATTTTTCCCCCTTTTTCTCTTTCTGTGAGTGTGTATGTGTATGTTTCTGTGTGTGATATTGTCTGTATAGCTCTGCTTTTACCATTTTTCTTAGGGTTCTGTCTGTCCGTTTTTTTTTTTTTTTTCTTGTTCTTTTTTTTAGTATAGTTTTTAGCACTTGTTATCATTGGTGGATTTGTTTTTTCACTTGGTTGCTCTCTTCTTCCTTTCTTTCATTTTTCTAAAATTACTTTTTAAATTTTTTTAATAATTATTTTTAATAACTTTATTTTATTTGTTTTGTTGTATTTTATTTTACCTTTTTCTTTCTTCCTTCCTTTTTTTCTCCCTTTTATTCTGAGTCGTGTGGATGACAGGTTCTTGGTGTTTCAGCCAGGCATAAGGGCTGTGCCTCTGAGGTGGGACAGCCAAGTTTAGGACATTGGTTCACCAGAGACCTCCCAGCTCCATGTAATATGAAACAGTAAAAACCTCCCAGAGATCGCCATCTAAATGCAAAGACCCAGCTCCAATCAATGACCAGCAAGCCACAGCGCTGGACACCCTATGCCAAACAACTAACAAGACAAGAAGACAACACCATCCATTAGCAGACAGGCTACCTAAAATCATAATAAGCTCACAGACACCCAAAACACACCAGTGTACATGGACCTGCCCACCAGAAAGACAATATCCAGCCTCATCCACCAGAACACAGGCATTAGTCCCCTCCACAAGTAAGCCTACAGAACCCCCTGAACCAACCTTAGCCACTGGGGGCAGACACCAAAAACAATGGGAACTATGATCCAGTAGCTTGCAAAATGGAGACCCCAAACACAGTAAGTTAAGAAAAATGAGAAGACAGAGAAAAACACAGCACAGGAAGGAGCAAGGAAAAAACCCACCAGACCTAATAAATGAAGAGGAAATAGGCAGTCTACCTGAAAAAGAATTCAGAATAATGATAGTAAAGATGATCCAAAATCTTGGATATAGAGTGGAGAAAATACAAGAAACGTTTAAAAGGGAACTAGAAGAACTAAAGAGCAAAAACACAACGATGAACAACACAATACATGAAATTAAAAATTCTCTGGAAGGGATCAATAGCAGAATAACTGAGGCAGGAGAACAGATAAGTGACCTGGAAGATAAAACACTGGAAATAACTATTGCAGAGCAGAAAAAACAAAAAAGAATGAAAAGAATTGAGGACAGTCTCAGAGACCTCTGGGACAAATTAAATGCACCAATATTCGAACTATAGTTCTTCTTCCAAGAAGAAGAAGAGAGAAAGAAAGGGACTGAGAAAATATTTGAAGATATTATAATTTAAAAATTCCCTAATATGGGAAAGGAAATAGTTAATCAAGTCCAGGAAGCACAGAAAGTCCCATACAGGATAAATCCAAGGAGAAACATGCCAAGACACATATTAATCAAGCTATCAAATATTAAACACAAAGAAAAAATATTAAAAGCAGCAAGGGAAAAATAACACACAAGGAAATCCCCATAAGGTTAACAGCTGATCTTTCAGCAGAAACACTGCAAGCCAGAAGGGAGTGGCAGGACATATTTAAAGTGATGAAAGGGAAAAACCTACAACCAAAATTACTCTGCCCAGCAAGGAGCTCATTCAGATTTGATAGAGAAATTAAAAGATTTACAGAGACGCAAAAGCTAAGAGAATTCAACACCACCAGACCAGCTTTACAACAAGTGCTAAAGCAACTTCTCTAGACAGGAAACACAAGAGAAGGAAAAGACCTAGAAAAACAAATCCAAAACAATTAAGAAAATGGTAATAGGCACATATATATCAATAATTACCTTAAATGTAAATGGATTAAATGCTCCAACCAAAAGACATAGACTGGCTGAATGGATACAAAAACAAGACCCATATATATGCTGTCTACAGGAGACCAACTTCAGACCTAGGGACACATACAGACTGAAAGTGAGGGGATGGAAAAAGATATTTCATGCAAATGGAAATCAAAAGAAAGCTGGACTAGCAATTCTCATATCAGATAAAATAGACTTAAAAAAAAGACTATTAAAAAGACAGAGAAAGACACTACATAATGATCAAGGGATCAATCCAAGAAGATATAACAATTGTAAATATTTATGCACTCAACCTAACAGCACCTCAATACATAAGGCAAATGTTAACTGTGATTAAAGGGGAAATCAACAGTAACACAATCATAGTAGGGGACTTTAACACCCCACTTTCACCAATGGACAGATGATCCACAATGAAAATTAATAACGAAACACAAGCTTTAAATGATACATTAAACAAGATAGACAATTGATATTTATAGGACATTCCATCCAAAAACAACATAATACACTCTCTTCTCAGTTGCTTATGGAACATTCTACAGGATAGATCATATCTTGGGTCACAAATCAAGCCTTGGTAAATTTAAGAAAATTGAAATCATATCAAGTATCTTTTCTGACCACAATGCTATGAGACTAGATATCAATTACAGGAAAAAATCTTTAAAAAATAAAAACGCATGGAGGCTAAACAATACACTACTTAATAACCAAGAGATCACTGAAGAAATCAAAGAGGAAATCAAAAAATACTTAGAAACAAATGACAATGAAAACACGACAACTCAAAACCCATGGGATGCAGCAAAAACAGTTCTAAGAGGGGAGATTATTGCAATACAATCCTACCTTTAGAAACAAGAAACATCTCACATAAACAACCTAACCTTACACCTAAACCAATTAGAGAAAGAAGAACAAAAAACCCCAAAGTTAGCAGAAGGAAGGAAATCATAAAGATCAGATCAGAAATAAATGAAAAAGAAATGAAGGAAATGATAGCAAAGATCAATAAAACTAAAAGCTGATTCTTTGAGAAGATAAACAAAATTGATACACCATTGGCCAGACTCATCAAGAATAAAAGGGAGAAGACTCAAATCAATAGAATTACAAATGAAAAAGGAGAAGTAACAACTGACACTGCAGAACTAAAAAGGATCATGAGAGATGACTACAAGCAACTGTATGCCAATAAAATGGACAACATGTAAGAAATGGACAAATTCTTAGAAATGCATAACCTTCCGAGACTGAACCAGGAAGAAATAGGAAATATGAACAAAACAATCACAAGCATTGAAATTGAAACTGTGATTAAAATCTTCCAACAAACAAAAGCCCAGGACCAGATGGTTTCACAGGTGAATTCTATCAAACATTTAGAGAAGAGCTAACACCTATCCTTCTCAAACTCTGCCAAAACATAGCAGAGGGAGGTCCACTTCCAAACTTATTCTACCAGGCCACCATCACCCTGATACCAAAACTAGACAAAGATGTCACAAAGAAAGAAAACTACAGGCAAATATCACTGATGAACATAGATGCAAAAATTCTCAACCAAATACTAGCAAGCAGAATCCAACAGCACATTAAAAGGATCATACACCATGATCAAGTGGGGTTTATCCCAGGAATGCAAGGATTCTTCAATATACACAAATCAATCAATGTCATACACCATATTAACAAATTGAAGGAGAAAAACCATATGATCATCTCAATTGATGCAGAGAAAGCTTTTGACAAAATTCAACACTGATTTATGATAAACACCCTCCAGAAAGTAGGCATAGAGGGAACTTACCTCAACATAATAAAGACCGTATATGACAAACCCACAGCCAACATTGTCCTCAATGGTGAAAAACTGAAACCATTTCCGCTAAGATCAGGAAAAAGACAAGGTTGCCCACTCTCACCACTCTTATTCAACATAGTTTTGGAAGTTCTAGCCACAGCAATCAGAGAAGAAAAAGAAATAAAAGAAATTCAAATCAGAAAAAAAGAAGTAAAGCTGCCACTGTTTGCCAATGACATGATACTATACATAGAGAATCCTAAAGATGCTACCAGAAAACTACTAGAGCTAATCAATGAATTTGGTAAAGTAGCAGGATACAAAATTAATGCACAGAAATCTCTGGCATTCCTATACACTAATGATGAAAAATCTGAAAGTGAAATTAAGAAAACACTCCCATTTACCATTGCAACAAAGAGAATAAAATACCTGGGAATAAACCTACCTAAGGAGTAAAAAGAACTGTATGCAGAAAATTTTAAGACACTGATGAAAGAAATTAAAGATGATTCAAATAGATGGAGAGATATATCATGTTCTTGGATTGGAAGAATCAACATTTTGAAAATGACTATACTACCCGAAGCAATCTACAGATTCAATGCAATTCCTATCAAACTACCAATGGCATTTTACACAAAGCTAGAACAACAAATTTCACAATTTGTATGGAAACATAAAAGACCCTGAACAGCCAAAGCAATCTTGAGAAAGCAAAATAGAGCTTGAGGAATTAGGCTCCCTGACTTCAGACTATAATACAAAGCTACACTAATCAAGACAGTATTGGGCTTCCCTGGTGGCACAGTGGTTGAGAGTCCGCCTGCCGATGCAGGGGACACGGGTTTGTGCCCCAGTCTGGGAAGATCCCACATGCCGTGAAGCAGCTAGGCCCGTGAGCCATGGCAGCTGAGCCTGCACATTTGGAGCCTGTGGTCTGCAATGGGAGAGACGACAACAGTGAGAGGCCCATGTACCACAAAAAAAAAAAAAAAAAAAAAAAAAAAAAAAAAAAAAAGACAGTATGGTACTGGCACAAAAACAGAACTATAGATCAATGGAACAGGATAGAAACCCCAGAGATAAACCCATGCCCATATGGTCACCTTATTTTTGATAAAGGAAGCAAGAATATACAGTGGAGAAAAGAGACTCTTCAATAAGTGGTGCTGGGAAAACTGGACAGCTACATGTAAAACAATGAAAGTAAAACACTCCCTAACTCCATACACAAAAATAAACTCAAAATGGATTAAAGACCTAAATGTAAGGCCAGACACTATAAAACTCTTAGAGGAAAACAGAGGCAGAACACTCTATGACATAAATCACAGCAAGATTCTTTTTGACTCACCTCCTAGAGAAATGGAAATAAAAACAAAAATAAACAAATGGGACCCAATGAAACTTAAAAGCTTTTGCACAGCAAAGAAAACCATTAACAAGACGAAATGACCACCCTCAGAATGGGAGAAAATATTTGCGAATGAGGCAACTGACAAATGATTAATCTCCAAAATTTACAAGCAGCTCAAAATCAAAAATACAAACAACCCAATCCAAAAATGGGCAGAAGACCTAAATAGACATTTCTCCAAAGAAGATATATAGATTTCCAACAAACACTTGAAAGAATGCTTAACATCACTAATCATTAGAGAAATTCAAATCAAAACTACAATGAGGTGTTACCTCACACCAGTCAGAATGGCCATCATCAAAAAATCTACAAACAATAAACGCTGGAGAGGGTGTGGAGAAAAGGGAACACTCTTGCACTGTTGGTGGGTATGTGAATTGTTACAGCCACTATGGAGACCAGTATGGAGGTTCCTTAAGAAACTACAAATAGAACTACCATATGACCCCGCAATCCCACTACTGGGCATATACCCTGAGAAAAACATAATTCAGAAAGAGTCATGTACCACAATGTTCATTGAAGCTCTGTTTACAATAGTCAGGATATGGAAGCAACCTAATTGTCTATCGACAGATGAATACATAAAGAAGACGTGGCATATGTATACAATAGAATATTACTCAGCCATATCAAGAAACGAAATTGAGTTATTTGTAGTGAGTTTAATGGATCTAGAGTCTGTCATACAGAGTGAAGTAAGTCAGAAAGAGTAAAACAGATACTGTATGCTAACACATATATATGGAATCTAAAATAAATAAATAAATAAAATGGTCATGAAGAACCTAGGGGCAAGATGGGAATTAAGACGCAGACCTACTAGAGAATGGAATTGAGGGTATGGGGAGGGGGAAGGTTGAGCTGGGGCAAAGTGAGGGCATGGCATGGACATATGTACATTACCAAATGTAAAATAGATAGCTAGTGAGAAGCAGCTGCATAGCACAAGGAGATCAGCTCTGTGCTTTGTGACCATCTAGAGGGGTGGAATAGGGAGGTGGGAGGGAGACGCAAGAGGGAAGAGATATAGGGATATATGTATATGTATAACTGATTCACTTTGTTATAAAGCAGAAACTAATGCACCATTGTAAAGCAATTATACTCCAATAAAGATGTTAAAAAAAAAAAAACAGTAGGAGAGAAAAAAGAATTCCCAAGGTTTAAAAGTTTCATGTTCCCCAATATGGAGTCAAAAACTTTTGACAACATATATTTGTGGTTCCAGGAAATTCAAACAAAAATACTAGTGTTTGAAGCCCTCAATAAATTCCCAATGAAGTTACGGTCTTCTCGAACAAATGTGAAATACTTTTCGCTCTGAGTGTATATTTCTTTTGCACAATTCCTATTTTAAGAATTTTCTAGTGACACTGACTCTAGTGCCATAATATTAGTTTCCTAGTATAAATAAGTCTGAACACCAAGCTCACAAACAAACACTGGGCTGGATGCTTAAATGCTGAAATTAAATGGACCCCTGTTTGCCACTTGTCTTCACCACCCCCAAGCCCCTCTCATCTCACACCCAAACCAAGTTTCACAGCCTGAGAAACAGAGCTCAAACAACTGAAATATTAGTGATATTTTGGAAGTAAAAATACACAGATTCCAAATGGATGGAAACCTTTATCTGATTCTTACAAACATGACCACATTTAACTATTGCATTAATTTTTGTCAATGGTTTTGCTCTTCTTCAGCTTCATGACTTCTGCCAAAATAACCTTTCCAAAATGGGGAAAAATTCTTGTAAAATGACTTATATAGTATTTATATAGAAAAACCTTCAGAAAAACACTTTTCTTCCCCAAAAAGTTTATGTAAAAATCTAAAATATCAACTTGTTGAATATTACTCTAAGCCAGTGAGGTAAATAGCAAATAAAATAACCCTACTTTCAATTTTTATTTATGTCAGGTGAAAGCTGAGAGAATTTGCTTCACATCAAAATGCATGTTAGTGACATGACAGCTAGAAATGTTTTTTATTTCCTTCTTCCTTATATGAATAAACATTCAACTAGTATTATTATTCTATGATTAGTGAATTCAGATACAATTCAACTGTGCTTTCATCATTTAAATAAGGATGTCCAATGATCACATACTAATCTACAGTAAATTCTCCAGAGTAAATGAGTTTAAATGTAACGATTTAGAGTGTCAGTCATCAAAAGTAACATATAGTAGAAAAAAATGTTGAATCAAAAAGAGCAAGACTTTAGTCTTATATCTGCCACATTTTTTTAGCTGTTGGGGTATAAGAGAATTACTAAATATCTGTTTAAAAACAAAACAAAACATGAATATAGTTATTATTTCCTAAAACTCTCATTGGGTTTTCATTGCTAGTATGATATTGTATGTAAAGGAGCTGTTGTATATACTTTACAGATAATAGAAGAAAAATCTAAATCCATTTATAATGCTTGAGACTGATAGAATCAAAATGGGCATATTATCCACAGAAATAATGGTTAAGACTTATTGAATTCTATCTGTATGCCAGGTATTAAGCACAACCTACCTACTGAATTATTATTCCCCAGGACAACCCTGATTCTCATCAACAGCTGAGGAGACTGATGTTAACAGTTCTTGGTCCTTCCTACTCTTCTGTTTGCAGAATCTCTACATTTGAGTATGGCTGTCAGATTTTCAGTCATTCACTAGTTAACACCAAGGTCTTCCTAAAAAATAATCTCTAGTTGAATGAGGCTAAAATTTCAGGTAACAAAGTGTTAAGTTTTATTTGTGGGTTTTATTCCTACTTCTAGATATCTATCTACTTATCTCACTTCCTCTGTCTCTGTTGATAGATGATAGATAGATAGATAATTGATGGATAGATCGATAATAGACGATGTTTGGGTGGATAGATACATATAAAGAGAAATAGATGATAGATAGGGAGATGATAGATAGATAGATAGATAGATAGATAGATAGATAGATAGATAGATAGATAGATAGATGATAGATAGATAGAGATATCTGTTTATGTCCTGAGCATGTTTATAAACAACTGAGCTGACCATCCTTGAAGAAACTATGGATCTCTATATATGTGTTTTAGAAGTGACTTTCAATTTCTTTCAAGTTAAAAGTTAATTCATGTACATAATGGACTATTGTGACATCTAAGAATGTTTTTCTCTAGACTTTTTCCTAAATTATATTTTATAACTTAGGAAACAAGAAAAACAAAAAGTACAATGTTGTTTCATCAAGAAGTCAATGTGATTGAATAGCTTACACCATCAGATACATTTTTCCTTGTTGAAAATGTACAAATTGTCTTAAAACAAGAGATTCCATTGGCTTCGGTTGATGTATTATTACACTTGGCATCAAAATTCTGAATTAAAAATGTTTCTCTGTACTTATTTTAAGGTATCTAATTTTGTGCTAAGTAAAAGCAAGCTATTCAGAAATTTTGAAATAAAGATGTCATACTCTTTAATATTGATGCTTTCAATAGTGAAAGGACAATTGATATAACCACTTAATACCTTTAAAATTTTACCTGATTTGGAAGAAGTAAAGATTTCAATTTTTATTCAGATATCTTGCTTCCAAGGAGATCAAGCTTAAAGTGAACATGTAGGTTTGGATAAATGTCACTATATATAATTTACAGAGTGTTAAATCTATACATAGTCTAATTTAAAAATATGTTCAATATTTAGAGTATGTATTATAATATCAATATTATAGCAATATCAACTTTCTGGGAATCTTACATAAAACGTTCAGTCAACTAATCTCTGTGTATTCAATGGGTTCACTATTGCACTAAGTGCCAAGAGGACTATACAAAATATTTTAAAAGCCCCTGACCTTCTGAGCTTATAATAGAAGGAGGAAAAACATTATAAATATAAAGTTATTTCAGCACTGTATTAAAGTATGTATAATTAAGTGTTAGCCCTAAAGGAGTTACCCATAAATAGAGTATAGAGACAAGAATCTGGGATGGAATAACTTTTCAGATACATGTAAAATTTATGTCATCTCATTTTACAGAGTCTCTAACAGAAATAAATTATAAATTCTAATATTCACTAATCTGAATTCATGCATTCAATAACCATTTAAAAAAATCTATTACGTGCTAGGCTTTAGGTAATGCACTGTGGGGAAAACAAAGATAATTAAGCTAACCAGATATTTGGGAAGGAAAAGAAAAACATGTATAGCAGTAAGTATCACACAGGTCAGAATGTGTCAACTGCAGTGAATGACCTATGGAATTCAGGGAAGGGAGAATCCACTTCTAACTGAAATAAAAGAAAGTTCCAATGACATTTGGCTGAAAACTACAAATGATGGAAAAGACGTTTCCAGGGATGGATACACCAAGAAGCAAGAATAAGAGCAAATATACAGGGAAACTTATTGGGGGGAAGTAAAAGAGGTGAGATGAAGATGTCTTTTCATCAAGTAACCAAGAAGCACAGAATTTTGTCCTTTGCTACCTGATTCCTGATTCTCACAAGGTCACCAGAAGACATGTATGCACAGAGGCAGTGACCAACCAAAGAATAATCTGTATTTCCATGAGGCTGTGACTGCAATCACAAATGTAATGCCTTAGTGAACGAAATTGACCTAGGTAGAAAAATCCTTCCCCTAGGCGAGAGTAAGTCTCAAACTCAGGGCCAAAGTATGCAAAACTGTGTTTTTACCCTTTCCCCAATAAGATCATGCTCAGGATCTGGGTCTTCCAAGGACACACAGAAAGGACTATACAGAGAATACCTGCAGGCTAAAGAATTAGGAGACAGTGAAACCATGGAGGGAAAGTGGGAACCAGTGCTCATGGCCATGGGTCTCAGCCTTCTGAGACGAGGGCCTTACAAAGAGGAAGCACAAAACCTGGCCTTTCTCGTTGTTCCAAGCACATAAGAGAGTCCAGAGAGCAAAGACAGAGCCAAGGAGAAAGAGAGTTGGCTCTTCTAGCAAAGACTACTGGCTCAAAACAGGTTTTTGCAAATTACTTTCCTAGAAAACAAGGCTCAGTGCGTACCCTTTAACTTAACCAATTCATCCATTCAACAAACATCCATTAAACCCATGTACTGTTCAGCAGACACTCTTATAAGCCCTTGGGATACGTAAGTGAAAAAAGTAAAGATCCCTAAATGTAGTCTAGTGAGCTTAAAATTTATATTTGCAATATAGACATGGAAATATAATTTTTTTTTCTTTTAAGTTTTACTGGAGTAGAGTTGATTTACAATGTTGTGTTAGTTACTGCTGTACAGCAAAGTGAATCAGTTAAACATATACATAAAAGCATCTCCTTTTTAGATGCTTTTCCCACATGGGCCATTACAGAGTATTGAGTAGAGTTCCCTGTGCTATACAGTAGGTCCTTATTAGTTATCTATTTTATGCCTAGTAGTGTGTATATGTTAATCCCAATCTCCCAATTTATGCCTCCCCCATGCCGCTTTCCCCTTCGGCAACCATAAGTTTGCTTTCTACATGTGTGACTCTATTTCTGTCTTGTACCACTGTTTTAGATTCCCACCTTCAAGAGATATCACATGACATTTGTCTTTCTCTGTCTGGTACATATAGACAATGGAAATTCTTCAGCCATAAAAAAGAACGAAAAAATGCCATTGGCAGCAACATGGATGGGTCTAGAGATTTTCATACTGAGTGAAGGAAGTCAAACATAAGTTTCTTTATCTCTATATAATTTAACTAATCCATGAACTCGCATGTTTTTCCCTTTCTGATCCAAGATATTCAGTTAATTTTCTAGCTTCCATGGAACTATTTAGAGAGATTATCCTGCAGTTCAAGAGAAGAGAAGAGCTCAATCTGATTCCAGTTAAAGAAAATAAAGTAACCAGCAGGGATGGGCCAGCCAGTTGCCCCCACAGGAGAGTAAAGAGAAGATCCTGCTGCTGGAGTCTTGGCTTGAAGGTCTTGGCTCCAAGAGACATCAAGGCAAAGAAGGAATGATAGTTTCCCAAGGACAGAATGTGGGCTTTTCCAGAAAGAGAGCTGACCTGGTGTGATTTTACTTCTGCCAAGAATCCAGAGAAGGAAGTCTGCTTGAGTGGATCACTAAAGAATAATCAAGGGTTAACCAAGAAAAATACATCATCTGTGTCATGTGAAGCACCTTTGATTATTCTAAATGAAGGAGAGATCTTTTAGAAAGGCATAAAAATACCCCGGAGAGAAAGGATCAGCTTTAAATACCTGCCAGGCCCAGAGGGAGTGAAATCATTCTATGACAGCACTGGTCCTCTAGGAATTCACCTGCCACCCCACACTTCCTCCCTCCCACATCTTGTGTTGACCCCAGTGGGAGGCAGAAACCATGGTTACCCAGGTAAAGATGAAGGCACAGAGGTGGGAGGTATGTCCATATCCCTATCCCCTGCCCACAGGGGGGATATCTGTAGGGGGATTGGAGGGGATATCTCCATCTGGGCAAAAGAGAAACTTTAACTTTAAATAAGCTTTGACATGATGAAAATTAAATGGCACTGAACACAATCAAGTATGTGCTTTTCTGAAATTGACCATAAGACTGATGACCTAAGTGTGATCAGAAAAGTCGTAAGCTTGCCTAAGTATTCATTTAGGGGCAAAGAACCCCTGGATAAGCATTCAGTGGTAAGTGGGAGAGGGTACAATATTGATTCCTTTTCCCATCGCACAAGTCCTGCTTTGTTCAACCTACAAGGTTACACCTTCCTCTCAAGTGGAATTCAGAATTAACACAGACTTGTGTAAAACCGAAGCTTCTGGGTTTCCGCTGCCCTCCAGCCCGTGCTAGTCGTCCTTTGGACTGTGAGCTGCTCTCCTGGCTGAATCAGCAGCTGAAGCAATTCACTACCTTCTCTCTAAGCCTGGGACCTGCACATTCGTCACTTCAGGAGAGGCTCAGCAGCCCTTCCTACTCGGCCAACAAGCGAAGAACAAGTGGGAAAAGCCTTCTCAGTGGAAGATCCCTTGATGTTGAAGATGGTGTGAATTCCTAAGACATGACGTGACTCCCATTCAGTGTCTGAGTGGTACGGCCCACTCTGCAACTCTGCGACAGCATCGTTTTTCTGCTTATTTCAGCTCCCATTCACACCCCTTGCTGGGGCACCTGACACATCAGATCTTCTTCACACATCATTGAACTTAGGAAGATGAGCAGAATCTCTCTGTCTCCATCTCTCTCTGTCTCTGTCTCTCTCCCACTCTCTCTCTCACATGTAGAATATTTTTTAAGGCTGTTTCCAACCAGATAGTAACATTTTCTCTAGAAAAAGTTGTATGAACCAGGAGTACAAAGATTAAAACTTTGCTCAGTATGTACCATGAATTGGAGGTAGATAAGAAAAAAGATTCAGATTGAGTATTGACTGAATGTCTTCTCCAGGAGAGGCAATATATAACAAGAGAAAGATACTAAAGGACTGGCAAAGAAGCAAGCTGAGGCAAAACTAGCAGGACTTGGGTCGCTGCTGGACATAGGAAAGAGGAGAACTAGAGGACTCCATTTCTCCCCGAAGTTGCTGGGAGAAGGTTCAGGACATTAGCAGAAACATAAAGCCAGGAAGACGAGCAGATCTGAGTTCTACTTGAAAGTGTGGGGTAGGAGGTGTCCGAAGGGCAGCAGGTATTGGAAATCAGGCTCTAAGTTTGGGCGTGAGGTCAAGGCCAGCAACGCACTCTTGACAGTTATACTAGAGCAGGTCATGCGAAGCTGAGGGAGAGGATGAGATCACTAATGGAGGAGAGAGCTGAAAGATATGGCCAAAGTCAGAACATTTGGAAGCCTCTATAGTAAGGGAAACAGGAGGAATAAGAACAAGTGAAAAAGAAAGAGCAACATAAAATGGTATCAGAGCTTGTTTTATGAAAGATACCCTAGAATATCCTTCAGGGACTTTTTCCTCAGACTTAGACCGCATTCTGCAAGCCAATTTTTAACAGACATGTTAAACACAAGATACATACCAATGAAATGCCCTGTTTCGGTTAAACAATAAAATGTGTCTATGTAAATGTAATGTACATCTTTATGACAAATAATACGGTTTTTAAAAATAGTTTTCCTAAATCAGTGTGTCATTTCTTCTTATTTTTCCTAGGGATATGGAGTTGGCTCATTTTATCATCCACTTCACTGGAAAATACGGGAAAGTAGGAAAAAATGGAGAAACCTAATTTCTTATTCATAGTGTGTAGTAGTGTGTAGTGAAATGATCGTTCTACTGTCTCTCCAAGTTATTCTTGTATCTGACAGAGGGATGGTCAGGGAAGTAAAATGACTCATAGGATTTTGTTAAAGATGTGTTAAATAACTTTTTCTTTTCTCTTTCATATTTATGCCAAATACGTAAAGCCATATGAATGGAGAACAGGATGTGCTGCCGCATTTAGAATAGTTCCCATCACTATGTCTCCAATCATTGGGTAAGATAATAAAATATATCACAGAAATTGAAAGAGGACATAAACACTACCAAGATTGATGTAAACATTTCATTGGGAGCTATAGAGATCAAGTATGAGGGCTTCAAAATGGATTTCTTTTTCTTTTAAATTTAGAAATTATGGGAAATCCTCAAAAATAATTTTCTCTAGATTTGGAGTTTGAAGTTAGATTATGATAGGATTAAGCTGGGGGTGGGGATAGAAGAAGTGGATGTAGAAGGTATGGAATATTCTTTTATAAGGTGTAACACTGCAATGAAGAGGAAAATGGGGTTTTAACTTAATGAGGTGACAGTGTTGAGGAAAGGTTGTTTTTTGTTTATGTTTGGGGTTTTTTTTTAGCATACTCGAGACTTTTAAGACGTTTGTTGAATGAATGTCTGATTGAATGGATGGAGTAAGTGACCATGTGATAGACAGTGATGTCCACAGAGAATTACATGCACTTCCCTGTTTCTCTTAGCCTCCGTTGAGGTTAGGTTAGGCTCACATGACCAGTTCCAGCCAGTGAGCTGTGGTAAAGAGAGATGTGTGTCAATTCAGGAGGGGACTCTCCAAAGCTAGTCTCATGTTGCTATGGTGATACTACAAGATGGAGAATCCCTGGATTCCCAAGCTGCCAGGTGTATTAGTTATCAATTGCTGCATAGCAGATGACCTATGAGCAAACATTTATTATCTTGCAGATTTTGTGGGTTAGGAAACCAAGCACAGCTTAGCTGGGTGCCTCTTGTTCAAGCTCTCTCATGAGATAGCTGTTAGGCTATTCTCTGGGGTCATGTTCTACTCTGAAGGCTCAGCTGTGGTGAGGCAGGATCTATTTGCAAGCTCACTCACATGTGTTGACATGCCTTGGTCCCTTGTTATGTGTTCCTCTCCCTAGGGTCCACTCATAAAATGGCAGTTGACTTACCCCAGGGATAAGTGTTCCAAGAGAAAGTGAGAGATGAAAGTCATGGTCCTTTATAACCTAATCTTGGAATTGACACTCTGTACTTCTGCAGTGTTTTATTCACTGATGTGAGTCAACAAGTCCAATCTCTACTCAAGAAAAGGAGATAACTTATGGAGATGTAGAGGGCATAACTACAAAAAAGGACCACTGGAGACCAACTTTAAGGCTTACCTATATTACCAGAGGAAGGAGAGGACCTAATACTATGGTCTGAATGTTTGTGACATCCCAAAATTCATATGCCAAAATCCTAGCCCTCAAAGTGATGGTATTAAGAGGTGGGACCTCTTGGAGGTGATTAGGACATGAGGGTGGAGTCTTCATGAATGGAGTTAGTGCCTTTATAAAAAAGACCCAAGAGAGCTTCCTCACCCCTTCCACCCTGTGAGGTTACAGATAGAAGACAGTTGGTCACCACCGAGGAGCCAGATCTTATGAGACACCAGATCTGCTGGTGTGATGATCTTGGACTTCTCAGCCTCCAGAACTGTAAGAAATAAATTTCAGTTGTATATAAGCCACCTAGTGTATAGTATTTTATTTTAGCAGCCCAAATGGACTGAAATCCATCAACATACAACTTTGTAGGAGTAAGAAGAAAAAAAATTTTATGCTTTTAAGATGTTTGTATTTGTCACTTCAGGGTAGCTTCATCTAACAGGAGAAGGACTTGAACTACACAGAAACAAATCATGAATGTAGATGGAGATGATAGGGTAAATAATACATCCAAGTTGTATTCAAATATTAGGCTCATAAAAGACTTAAAAATAATTTGTATACCAATGGAATACTACTTGGGCATAAAAAAAGCGTGAAATAATGCCATTTGCAGCAACATGGATGGACCTAGAGATGATCATACTAAGTGAAGTAAGCCAGACAGAGAAAGACAAATATCATCTGATATCACTTACATGTGGAATCTAAAATGTTGCACAAGGGAACTTATCTATGAAACAGAAACAGACTCACAGATATAGAGAACAGATTTGTGGTTGCCAAGGGGGAGAGGGGCTTGGGGAGGGAAGGATTGGGAGTTTGGGATGAGCAGATGCAAACTATTATATATAGAATGGATAAACAACAAGGTCCTACTGTATAGCACAGGGAACTATATTCAATATCTTGTGATAAACCATAATGGAAAAGAATATATAGAAACGAGTATATACATATATGAAACTGAATCACTTTGCTGTACAGCAGAAATTAACACAGCATTGTAAATCAACTATACTTTAATAAAATAATTTTTTTTAAAAATTGTATGCTACTTTAGACTACTATACTACTTTATACATATGACTATGTATACCTTACTTTTTAAAAAATGATTCTTATATAGCATCAAATACCACTAGCACACCTAAGTGACATTAATGTGATAGAATCTTTTTCCATGGTGAATATCTATGGTTGCTTATATGTATGACTGTTAAAACATATCTAGAGACTTTACAAACAGATGGTTCCTTGGATCTTCCTACAGACTGCCAGCATGAGAGTGCAACTAACAGCTTTCTGTGATCTTCTACACCTCCACTTCCTCCTTTTAGTTACCAAAATTGATTTTACTTTTTTTTCACACCTCCAGTTTTGGTAATCTAAAGTAGGTCACTCTGTAGCATCTGAAAAACTCACAGTAGCTCTGTTCAAAGAGGGTGTGAAGTCAGACACTTTTAACTCATTCAAAGTGAAAGCCAGCACTGGGAACAGAAACATAAAATGTGTTCAAGTAGTTCTCTAACAAAGCAAGATACAACCTAGATCCTTTAATATAGTAGAATCTGATAATAATTTTCAATGTGATTTCCATACAGCTTAGGAGATACCTTGGGTTTAGTCATTATCAGAAGTCTTAGGAACATCCTCTTGTTGGTTAGCTGCTTTCCCACATCTGTCATGTTTCTTGGTCCTGGACGTGAGTCCCAGCCCCAAAAGACATATCAAAGAGAGGTACTGTTTTGAATAGTATTCCCCCTAAATTCACATGCAGTTGGAACCTCTGAATTTGGCCTTATTTAGAAAGACTCTTTGCATATGTAATCGAGTTCAAATGGGGTCATGCTGGATTAGGATGAGCCCTATAAGATGTGGAAAATTTGGACACAGACATGCACAGACACAGAGGGACGGTGCCAATCCAGGATGGAGGTGGAGCCTGAAGTGATGCACCTACAAGCCAAGGAGCGCCAGAGAGTGCCAGGAACTGCCAGAAGCCAGGGGACAGGCCTGAGTCTCCAGAAGGAACCAACCCTGATGGAGCCTCCATTTGCGATTTCTAGCCTCTAGAACTATAAATTCCTCTTGTTTTAAGTACCCAGTTTGTGGCACTTTGAAATGCCAGCTCTAAGAAACTAACACAAGAGGGGAAGAAGAGCCTTATGCCTGGGGGAAGTTTGGCCACCTTGTCCTCCTGCAGTCCTACACTCAGCTCCAGCCCTACTCCATCTCCTGCCCCACCCCCACCTCAGTCCCGGCCCCAAAGGCCAACACCTTCTGTAGCTCCAGCAGCCTCTCTGATCCACAGGGTTGGCAAAAGGAGCAGTGAGAAAAATCGCTTCGGGCACAGTCTCTCTTCTCTAAGGCTCCCTGAGCCTTTAAAAGCAAGTTAGGTGTTGTTCTCTGGAAATTCCCATCAGTTAAATAACTTCAAAAGGGTCCTGCAAAAACACATTTCCTGCATTCAAAAGGCCTATGATGTTTTTTTTCTTTCCTTCCTTTTCCTCTTTTTCTTTACTTTTAGTATTTCTCTTCCTTTTCTTTCAAAGAAATCCTTCTTTCTTCTATCTTGATTTTAAATAAAATCAAGAGAGTACAACTCTTAGAAGAAAATATAGGTGTAATTTTTTTCAACCTTGGGTTAAGCAATGGTTTCTTAGATGAGACACCAAAAACACAATGACAAAAGAAAAGAACAGATACATTGGGCTTCATCAAAATTAAAAAAAAAAAAAAAATTGTCTGCAAGCTATACCTCAAGAAAGTGAGAAAACAATCCCTAGAATGGGAGAAAATATTTTCAAATCACATATTTGATAAGGAATTTGTATCCAGAACATAGAAAGAATTTCTTGCAACACTATAATAAAAAAAAAAAAGAAAAATAACCCAATTAGAAATAGGCAAAGGATTTGAATACGTATTTCTCCAAATAAATTATACAAATAGATAATAAGCACATAAATACTTGTTCAATATCATTAGACATTAAGGAAATGCAAAATGAAATATCAATAGTCTACCACTTCATATATAATACAATAGGATGAGTATAATGAAAAAGACAAACAGTGGGGCTTCCCTGGTGGCTCAGTGGTTGAGAGTCCGCCTGCCGATGCAGGGGACACGGGTTCGTGCCCCGGTCCGAGAGGATCCCACATGTCGCGGGGCGGCTGGGCCCATGAGCCATGGCCGCTGAGCCTGCGTGTCCGGAGCCTGTGCTCCACCAACGGGGGAGGCCACAACAGTGAGAGGCCCGCGTACCGCAAAAAAAAAAAAAAGACAAACAGTGTTGACAAGGATGTGGAGAAATTGGAACACTTGTACAATGACAGTGGGAATGGAAACTGGTGCCGCCATTTTGGAAAACAGTTTGGCTGTTTTTCAAAGTATTAAGTATTAAGTTGCTATATGGCCCAGCAATTCCTCTCATAGGCATATATATATGTGACATAAAAAATACGTCCACACAAAATGGATATATACATGACCATTCTTATCAACGTTACTCATGAAAGTCAAAAAGTGGAAACCACCCAAATGTTTATCAGCAGATGAGTGGAGAGATAAGTGATGAGGTATATCCATATGACTGAAAATTATTAGGCCATAAAAAGGAGTAGGAATGAAGTACTGATAAGTCCTAAACATGAACGAAACTTGAAAACCTCATACTAAGTAAAAGAAGCCAATCACAAAACACCACATACTGTATGATTCCATTTATTCAAAATGTCCAGAACAGGCAAATCCATAGAAACAGACAGTAGATTAGTGGTTGTCTAAAGCCTGGAAAGGGTGGGGTTGGAAGAAATAGGTAGCAATTTTTAGTGGGTACAGGGTTTCTTTGGGGGATGATGAAAGTATTCCAAGACTGGATCGTGATGATTATTGCACAACTCTGGGAATGTACTAAAAACCATTAAACTGTTTTAAAAAATCAAGAGACTATAGTTGAAGCTCTTTGTTATTTAAATTTAAATACTACAGAGCAAAATGAATTGTGAATAACATTCAAATTAAAAGTTTTGTGCAGCTTATGATATTTTAAATATGACCTTAAAAAGAAATTATCTAAAGGGCCTTATCTTTAGCATTCTTTTGGAATTAGTAGTGGAAATAAATTATTTTAATAAATATATTTAATGTGGTAAAAAAGTATTTTTCAAGTAAAATTAATTTTTATAAAATTACCATTGTTTAGCTGAAGTTTCAAAATCAACCTTTTCTTTGCACTTATCTAGTGGGCATGACCTAACTACCAGTTTGTACATCAGCTGGTTTCTGCACATCAGCCTTCTCAGATTCGTAGACACCCACATGTGAGAGATTTTGTTCCAGTTTTCATTTTCCTGTCGTTCTTACTTTATTTTTGCCTTGAGGTAGTGAATCAGAACAGAGAAAAGACAATTTGCTTCCCCTTGTTTAGCAATGCTTGGAAAACAGCGTCCTGTGGTATGGAGCTAAAAATACTTCATTCAGAGTGATGCCATGCTTTGACAGGGGCTTCTGTGGTTTTGTGTTTGAAATGGGAATCTGGAAATCAGAGCGTTCTTTGTAATATTCCTACATTTAAAAAATAAAATTGTGATTCAATGTAACTTTATTTCGAGGTATTCGTTTGTTCAACTTACTTAAAGTATTTTTGTATTCTTGAGTTTTTTTCAAATTATGTCTCTCCAACTTGAAGAGTATTTTTGGTTGAAGATATGTGAATTTTCTTGGTGAGAGTCAATATGAATTGAGATAAATCATTCTGTTTAAAAATCAAGGACCCTCCCGGTGCCTGGTGTGATTTTAAACTAATGCAAAATGTAAGAATACCCATCGCGAACAGCATCCGTCATAGGCTTGTGGCTGAACCCCATACACCACATGCTAGAATCACGGTCCCCTGCTGAGCGGAGGCTGAGAGTAGTCATATGCAGTGAAAAGAGAAAAGGAAAAACCAAAGGACTCTTTAATAGAGATAGAGGCTACTGGTACTGAGGATTATGAACTCCCTAATTCCATAAAAACATGCAAACAAATTATTTTCCTTTCCCTAAGAATTAGTGAAACACTTCCTCCTCCATTCTTTTGAAGTGCTACTGGGGAATTTTCCTTTTGAGGCTTTAGTGCCTACGTTTTCCAGCAAAAGCATCGCTTTGAAGTCAGTCTGAAGCAGGTCAAACCATATGGGCGAGAACCTAAAACACGGAAGACTCTGTTTAAAAAGGGTCCTCTTTAAAATAATAAGTTGAGAGACAGTAAGATGCTCACACTGCAAACGTTGGTGGTGTTTTTTTGTTTTGATTTTGGAAGGTAGGGAGCTTATAACCTGTATTACTTTTGTTCTTAACTAGCACCAACGTAGGGCACTCACATAGCTCTGGTTTAGAAGTGAGCATTTTCAGATTTATGCTGTGTATGTTCCTTATTATAGCTTTTCAATTCTGAAGACAGATGATTTCAGGAAGTGTTTACATTTTTATACACATGTAAAGATTCCATATTTGATTTACACATTATTTTATACACTATACCTCCGAATATTCTAGAAAATTCAGAGAACAAAAAGGTTAATGACTGATAAAATCAAATTACAGCCTACATGAAGTTCACTAATATATGAATGTCACTCTGAATTGGTTGAAAAGAAGAGTCTGGGAATTTTTAATGACCAAAAGCTCTGCTTTCATGTGGGTGTTTGGAAAAATACATTTGTATTTATTCTTCTGGAATGTCCTGTTAATTATTAGAGAAAGGATCATTCCATAATCCCTGTTTGCTGATTTGGAAAGATAATTGAGTAAAAACTGCAGAAGAGTAAAGACTTGTGTAATATATTATCATTCTATTCAAGTCCTGCTGAGTATTTCCATCATCATATTCTACTGGCATCTGAAATTCAAAATATTCCAACTTGCTATAATTTTATATGCTTCTTATTCCCAGTCTCCCAATTTTTCATTCTAATCTTTATCTCAGTTAATGCTGCCATTTTTCTCTGACACATCAAGCCTAGTAACTTGGAATCATCATTAATTCTTCTTTCTCTCTCCTCCACTCTATACTCCTCATTATTCTCCAGGTTCTCCATATTCTATTTCTGTGTAGGTTTCACATGCATTTCCATCCACACATTCCCACTGCCACAATTATGTCATACTCACACTATCTCCGATGTCTCTTCCCATACAAAACTGACATTTGTATTCTTTCCAAATATGAGTCAGAGGGTCTTGTTTTAAAAAAAATTCAAAAAACATTATTTAATTTGAAAAACAATGCCTTCAGCATCTGGTTTCATTGTATCATTCTAGCCTCATACTCTTTTAAGTCCATCATGTTTTCTATATTTGCCTTTATGCCAGAAATGTCAATCTCCTTTAAGCCTCTCTTACATTTGTCCATGGAGTTCTCTGACTCTGGAAGTCTCTGCTTATCAAAGTGTTACCGCATTTTAAGACGCATGTTGGATAAGACACTTTCCTCATTAAGCAACAAAGTATCAGCTAAATATGATTTTTAAACTAAGGGCCTCTATTATCTCACATATAAAGAAGTCTGGAACAAAAGATAGTCCAGAGTTGCTTCATTTAGTATCTCAAGGTGACAGAACGATACATTAAATTCCCCGAATCCTTTCAGTTTTTCCCTCATGGTGGCAAAGCTGCTGCAGCTCTAATCATCACATCCTAACACAACTGTATTTAAAAGCAAGAAAGGTCACATTTGTAGCTCACATCCTTTCTCAGGGTTCCGCTTGTAGCTTACTGACCACTGCTGCATTACTGGCCCTGCTTAAGGAAAAGAAAGGAATTACCACGATTGGTTTTAAACAACAGAAATGATATTACCCCCATGCAAGAGGGCAATACCTGGTGATTGGGAGGTAAAAAATTCTTACTCTCCTTATGTTCAAAGCATAGATATACATGCAGTATACAAGCAGATACGCAGCATGTTGGTGGTATTAAATGTTCATGTGGAAGGGTAATTAGTATTAGGGAAAAACGAGTCTGAAAAGCCTCCTGAGAGGTAAGATATTGAAAGAAAAGGTTGACAAACACTGGTGTAAAGTAATCAGTATTCACCCCTTGACCAGAGGGAAAGGCCAGGGAAGCCCATGGCAACTAAACACTGAAGTTAATCAGAATCTTATTTGCAAATAATGGCCATTGGTGATTTCTGCTGCAGACCCGACTAAAACGGTATAACCTTTGGGAAGGCGTCGTTTACCTCCTCCACCTGGAATTAATTTCGTCTATGCTTCTCTGTCATAAGCATGTATCTTGGGCTGTTGCTGTTGTATTTAATTTATGCTGCTCTGTGTTATAGTGAGTTGTCTAAAGAAACTTCCCACCCCCACTCCAACTGAATAATAAGCTACCTTTTAATAAGGGACGGTGTCAATAGTTCGTTTAGATTTCCCAAAGAGTCTTTAAAAGGCCCTAAAATATTTATAGAATTAAATTAAATAGATTTATTTATTTATTTTAATATATTTATGGGTATTACCTCCTAAAGGCCTCCATCCCCAAATATCATCATATTAGGGGTTAGGGCTTCTATATTCCTATTTATATAGATATGCCTCAATTTAGGATAGGATTACATCCTGATGAACCTATTGCAAGTTAAAAATACAATAAGTGAAATAATATTTTTGAATGAAATAAAATGAAAAATAAAAAATTCATTTTTACCATAAATGAAAAAAATCATTTCATTATGATTTCATAATATCATAATAAAATTCATTTAACGCAGCTAACCTACTGAACATCATAGCTTAGCCCAGCCAACCTTAAATGTGCTCAAAACACTTAAATTAGCCTACCATTGGGCAAAATTATCTAACCCAAATCCTATTTCACAATAAAGTGTTGAATATCTCATGTTGACTACTGTGCTGAAAGTGAAAAACAGAATGGCTGTCTGGGTACAGAATGGTTGTAAATATATCGGTGTTTACCTCTGTGATCACCGGGCTGCCTGGGAGCTGAGGCTGCTGTAGCCCAGCAACATGAGACAGGGTCATTCCACACATCACTAGCCTGAGAAAAACTCCAAATTCAAAATTCAAAGCATGGTTCCTACTGGATGTGTATCACTTTCACACCATCATAAAGTCAAAAACTCATGAGTTGAATGACCACTGTAAGTCAGAGACCATCTGTTATCTATCTTGTATGAACTGAATGGCTATGTTGAAGCCCTAAACCCTGAGTGTGGTGATATTTGGAGATGAGGTCTTTGGGATGTAATTAGGGTTAGATTAGGTCATGAGAATGGAGCCTTCATGATGGGATTAGTGGCTTTATAAGAAGAGGAAGAGAGAGAGGAAAAGGCCAAGTGAGGACAGAGCAAGAAGTCAGATGTCAGCCAACCAGGAAGAGAGCTCTTCCCAGAAACTGAATTGGTTGCCACTTTGATCTTGGACTTCCCAGCCTCCAGAATTGCAAAATAAAGTTCTGCGGTTTACGTCACCACAGAACATGTTATGTTACACCACTACATGCTCTGTAGTGTTACATTACTACATACTATGTAGTTTTGGGATCCCAAGCAGACTAAAATGTGTACATACATATACACATATATTCATAAAATTATGTATAGTTATGCTCATTTATAAATATACTTAATAATCTTTATTATAATTCAATCATTTAAAGTAGGCAGAGCAAGTAGCATTAACCATACTATTTTTTACAGCTGAGAAAACCAAAGGTCTGAGAAAGTAGGTGACAGAGCTAGTCCGTGGCAGAAGGGTTCACAGTCCTAATTGAATTGAATCTTAGTTGAGAAAAATCACATCTCACACAAATGTCCGTGTTTTCTAAACTACTATGCTTTAATTACTAATGATACTGCATCTGAAGGTAGTGAATATCTGAACTATGTATTATGGATTATAAATGAGGCAGCATAATTAGGGAGAGAAGTGGTCTTTTAAATAGAATATTTATATCCACCCCAAGACCAAGTAAAATGTAAATATTCAAAAATGTTTACTGACTGAATTTCCAATTAAAAGAAAACTCCTATTTTTTAACTTCTCTTAGTCACACATTAATTCCAACTTATCCCAATTGTTGAATTGGGTCAAGCAAAGGCTCTGAAGTCAGTCCTGAGCTCAAATTAGAACATCACTAGTGACAGCTGTGTGACCACAGATGTGCCCCATACCTGCCACATAGACATGAAGGATGCGAGATGCAATCATAAAAGCACCTCATTTTTATCCCCTCTGGTCCCATCAAGCTTATTCAGTGGGGCTAGAACCTTTCTTGTCTCTTGGAGGAATCTAGAGCAAGTGCCAGGACTTTTCTTGTCACTCTCTATTAATAAATAGTAGCACCCTATTCCATGTAATAGTGAAAATCTTCAACCTCATTTGAAGAAAAACGTCTCCCTTTCCTTAATTCACCTAATTTTTGGCCTGGCTATCTGCGTGGGACAGGTGACACTGTTGCCTAACTCTTAGTGCTTTCTAGTGCTACTCCTCCTCCTCACTGGGCTGCACTGGCCCCTCCAGGGTGCAGGAGCTGAGGGGAGGTGGGGAAGTGAGGGGCAGTGGCCGTGTCCAGGTGGTCTGGATGCTCTCTGGGAGAGTACCAGAGGGGCTCTGTTGGTCCACAGTCACTGATGAACTTCCACTTGCAGCCCCACCACAGGGGTAACTAACACTCCTGGGCTGTCACTTAAGACTCCTTTTGCTCCTAGGCTCTCAGCAGTACACCTGCAATTCCTTTTGTCCATCTAAGCAGAAATCAAGGAGAAAGATGTGAAGCAACAGTTTCTGATTTCTTTTCTTTTTCTTTTTTTGGAATGACTGAAATTTTGCCCCAGTGGTAAAAATCTATTGGAGGCTTGGTTACACTTGCTGACTCTTTGGGAGCATAAAAACAGTGCAATAAGGTGGCATTGAAAATACTGTAAGAAAACAATGATGGATTTGTGGGCATCTGAATATACCAGCCTAGATTGTCAAATTAAGACAAAGTTTTCCTGGGCTAAGTCTTTTTCAGTATGTTAGCTTGTTAACAACAAACCCCATTTACTTTATGCCTTCAAGAACTGACACAGCATTTCTTAGCCATTAAGATTTTACATGCAAAGTTTATTCTAAAAGGACTTACAAGAACAAAACCTGGAAAGCTCAAAGGGAATGCTGTGTTGTTGACATACTACCACTCCTTGGGTTTAATCTACTCAGCAATAGATGATTGTAAGAAATAACAAAATTATAGTTTTATTCTAAAGTGGTCACTCCTAGACAAGAAAAATTCTCAGTTAAAATAACAGTGAGAAAGCAAAAGTATTTACAAGCTTTTTATTGACATTACTGAGTGTGTTTCTCCTAGACATGGCATTGAGTAAAATACTGTATTTTGAAGAATATAGCCTAAGAAATGTTCATAATAACTAAGCTTGAAAATGAGGAGGGGGCAAGAGGAAGCAGAGTGACCCTTCTCCGAGGTCTGCAACCACGATCATCTAAACTCCTTTCTTTATGAAACTGGCCTATAGAGTGAGTTCTGAAGCTCAGTCTGCATTTGCCATACTTCCCTATCCCTCAAAACAGTTACAATTAGGAGACAACTAACGTACAGATGTTTACGTTGACAAAAAGTCAAAAAATGAAGGAGAGAGAACAAGACACAAGGTAACAATAAAGAAAAAAATCTTCCCGTGCTGAGTTGGCACGTACATTTCACCCACCTCCAACTCATGCAGGCAGGCGCAGTTAACCCCCAAGTCAGGCATGATGGCAATTCTCGGTGTGCGTATTTTAGTCCTTAATGCATTGCATCACTTCCCTTCCTCACTAGACTATGTACCAGTCAGTGTGTGGAAGCACACGGGTGTGTCAGTAAAATGTTAAGGTTACAAACATTTTATAATGACGAAAAAAGCTTAGTTTTTAAAATATAATAAATGTATTCAATTTATCATTAAAGTGACCCATAAGCCTTTACATTTTCAGATTAAATATGTTTTAAATATTTGATAGAACATGAATGAAAATAATATTTCTATCTCATGAAATGTTTATAAATTGTTAATTTAATGAAAATTAATGTTCTAATATTATTTTCTCTCATATTTAAGTTCAAACTTTCATGGATTTCTTTTACAATATTCTTAAGAATGTTGAATATTTTAAAATAAATTTTCTATCACTATAATGACTATATATTTCTTAGGTACTTTATATTTAAATTTATGTATTTCATTAAAATATACATTTTCCAAAAATAATGACAACTTTTCAATTAAAAGTGGTGAGTCATCAGATTCATAAGACAGACATGGTAATCTAAATGAAAAAAGTTAAACTCACTAAATAAGCAACATAATAAAGATAAGATGAAATTTGGATTTATGTGCCTGGTGAATATTCTCTTCCTCAGATGAAATATCTTATTTGCAAGGGAAGGTTATCAAAAAAGAAATTAATGGGATCAAGAAAACTACATACATATTACACAAAAAATGATGACAAGATTTTTTGAAAGATGGAAAATGCAAAATAAGAAACAAAGTTATTTTCAGAGCTTAGTTATTTATAACACTATTGGAACAAGCTCCAGAAGTGAGATACAAGGTCATTCAATTGTATCTGAAGTCAAAATGCCTCACTCAATCACAGAATTGCTCATTTTACAAGCTTGCCAGGAAACTGTCAACACTGTAATATGGGACTAATAAAAATGAAAGAAATAAAAGAGACAATGCCTGGTTAATAGCACAGTAAGTTCAACTTTGTCATTTAAAGTTTTAAAACAGTTTTATTTGGATTTGTTATACAAATTCAATATTCAGTATATCCCCTAATCTTTCAAATTTTATTTCCCTTTTCAAAAATTATTATTTAAAGAAAATATAATAATTTTTTCCCAAGCCTCATGTAGATGTTCCAAAACTACTACATTTTATCCCCACTGTGCTGTACAAATATTACTATTTTCTATATAGTATTATATGGAAAAAAGTTCATGAATCATTAAACAACTTCTTCTCAATGGTAGGTATGTAGCTTATTAATTAATCCATGCCAAAACCTATAACCTATAACTCCTCAAACATAGTAATCAATAAATGTTTGATAAATAAATGCAATGAATAAACAAATGATTAAAAGAACACATCTTGGGGCTTCCCTGGTGGAAGAGTCATTAAGAATCCACCTGCCAATGCAGGAGACACAGGTTCGAGCCCTGGTTTGGGAAGATCCCACATGCCGCAGAGCAACTAAGCCGGTGCACCACAACTACTGAGCCTGCGCTCTAGAGCCCGTGAGCCACAACTATTGAAGCCAGTGTGCCTAGAGCCCGTGCTCCACAGCAAGAGAAGCCACTGCACTGAGAAGCCCGTGCACCACAACAAAGAGTAACCCCCTCACCGCAACTAGAGAAAGCCTGTGTGCAGCAACGAAGACCAATGAGGCCAAAAATAAAATAAATTTATAAAAATAAAATAAAATAAAATGATATGAAAAGTTATCTTTCAATTAAAAAAACACATCCTTTTATCTCTAAATAAAAGGTTTTCCAATGATCATCAATTTTTCCAATGGTTCTTTATTTCTTTAACTTTTTATGACAAAATTTTTCAAATATACAGTAAAGTAGAAAAGTAAAATAAACACCCATATGTTCACCACCCAGATTCAACATTTGATAATAATTTGCCACATTTTTCTCATGTGTGTGTATATTTAATGAACTACTTAAAGCAAATTAAACGAAATTTTGACACAATCTTCCCTACCCCACCAAACACCAAACATGCCTGGTAAGTCACAGATACATGAAATGAATGCTCAGAATCAGCATTAAAGAAAGAGTTTTGTTTTCTTCACTTCTACCATATGTCATCACTGTCTCTCTTTCTCTCTGTTTAATTATTTGATTTTTCTCAGTGCAAACATCTGTACGTTTGTTTTATTCTAATTTTACATGTTTCAAGTGACAGGAAAATATGGCAAACTTAGACTGAGCTTCAGAATCTCATGCAAAAATCTCCAGCAAATAAGGGTTTTCTCCGCCATCATGATAATATCATTTTCAAATTCAACAAAGTAGAATTATTTAATATGTAATCCATATTGAAATGTACTACTTCTCCCAAAACATTAACTTTACAGTTATTCAAATCAGAATCCAATCAATGCCACAAATCACATTTGATTGTGCTCCTTTTTTATCCATTAATTTCAGCTTTATTGAGGTAGGATTGACAAAAAAATTGTAAAATAGTTAAAATGTATATCATGATTTATAGGTATATGTGTATAATATGAAATATGTATACTTCAGTATATGTATAGTGAAAGGATTCCCTCCATCGAGTTAACACATCCATCACCTCACATATTTATCTTTCTTTTTTCTTTGTGAAAACATTTAAGTTCTACTCTTAGCAAATTTCAATTATAAAAGACAGTGTAAGTAACAATAGTCGCCATGTTTTACATTCGAATTTCAGACCTTATTCATTTTACAGCTGAAAGTTTGTACCTTTTTACCGACCTCCCCCTGTGTCCCCTACCTTCTAGCTCCTAGAAATCACTTTTCTACTCTCTGTTTTGATAAGTATGACTTTTCTTAGATCCCACATACAAGTGATACCATGCAGCATTTGTCCTTCTCTGCCTGATTTATTTCACTAAGCATAAGGCCCTCCAGGTCCATCCATGTTGTCACAAATGGCAGGATATACTTCTTTATCATGGTCTCCCCCGAATACCATTCCATATATCATATTGATATGGAACATATGGAATGGTATTCAGAGGAGACCATGATAAAGAAATATATCCTGCCATTTTATATATAAAAGTATCATCTACTGTATCCATTCATCTAATGACTGACTCTTGGGTTGTTTCCATATCTTGGTTATTGTAAATCATGCTGCATTAAACATGGCAGTGTATATATCTCTTTGATATCCTATTTTCATTTCCTTTGTATATATATCCAGAAGTGGCATTGCTGGATCATATAGTAGCTCTATTTTAATATTTTGAGGAACATCCATATAGTTTCCTATTGTACTTGCAGTAATTTACATTCCCAGTAATAGTATACAAGGATTCCCTCTTATCCACATCCTCACCAAAACTTCTTATCTCTGTCTTTTCGATGATAGCCATTCTAGCAGATGTGAGATAGTATTTCATTGTGGTTTTGATTTGCATTTCCCTGATGATTAGCGATGTTGAGCACCTTTTCATGTACCTGTTGGCCTTTTGTATGTCTTCTCTAGAAAAATATCTATTTGGTACCTTGTTTCTTATTTTAATTGGATTGATTGTTTGGTGTTATTTGTTTTGTTTTGCTTTTTGCTATTGAGTAGTATAAGTTCTTTATATATTTTGGATATTAACCCATATGAGATAGATAATTTGCAAGTATATTTCCCATTCTGTAGGCTGCCTTTTCATTGTGTTGTTTCCTTTGCTGTACAGAAGTTTTTTTAGTTTGACATACAGTTGACCCTTGAACAATGCAGGAGTTAATCTGTGTATAATTTATAGTCAGCCTTCTGTATCCAAGGTTCCTCCACATCAGACAATTCAACCAACCATGGACTATGTAGTCCTGCAGTATTTTCTATTGAAAAACTCCACATATAAGTGGGCCTGCATAGTTCAAACCCATGTTGTTCAAGGGTCATCTGTGGTCCCACTTGTTTAATTTTACTTTTGTTGCCATTGCTTTTGGTGTACAGTGTAAAAAAAGCAAACAAATGATCATTGCCAAGACTGATGTCAAGGAGCTTACCCCTTATGTTTTTTCTAAGAGTTTTATTGTTCAGGTCTTATGTTCAAGTTTTTAATAAGTGCTTTGTTGATTCTTATGTTTGGTGTAAAAGATGTCCAGATTCACTCTTTTACATGTGGCTGTCTACTATTCCCAACACCATTTATTGAAAAGACTATCCCTTCCCCATTGTATATTCTTGCCTCCTTTGTTGTAAATTAATTGACCATATATGCATTTGGTTTATCCATGTGCTTTTTTATTCTGTTCCATTGATCTGTGTCTGTGTTTATGCCAATACTGTACTGATTTAATTACTACAGCTTTGTATTGTAGTTTGAAGTTAGGAAGCATGATGCCTCAAGACTTGTTCTTTTTTCTCAAGTTTGCCTTGGCTATTTGAAGTCTTTTGTAGTTCAATAGAAATTTTAGGATTGTTTTTTCTATTTCTGTAAAAAAAAATGTCACTGGGAGTTTGATAAGGATTATATTGAATCAGTAGATTGCTTTGTGTAGTATGTGTACTTTAACAACTGTAATTTTTCCAATCCATGACCATGGAATATCTTTCCATTTATTTGTGTCTTCTACAATTTCTTTCTCCAGAGCCTTTTAGTTTTCATTGTACAGATCTTTCACCTCCTTGTTAAATTTATTCCTAGGTATTTTATTCTATTTGATGCAATCATAAGTGGTATTTTTTTCTTAATTTCTTGCTCTCTGACAGTTCATTGTTAGTGTATAGAAATGCAACTGATTTTTTCTATATAGATTATATATCCTGCAACATTATTAAATTTATTTATTAGTTCTAACAATTTTTGGTAGAGTCTGTAGGATTTTATGACATTTCCAAATACAGTTTTACTTCTTACTTTCCAATTTGGATGCCTTTTATTCACTTTATTTTATTTATTTTATATTCAGATTTGCTTATATTTGTTTTTATTTCCATTATTCTAAGACATGGGTCAAAAATGATCTTGCTGTGATTTATGTCATAGAGTGTTCTGCCTACGTTTTCCTCTAAGAGTGTTATAGTGGCTGGCCTTACATTTGGGTCTTTAATCCATTTTGAGGCTGTTTTTATGTATGGTGTTAGGAAGTGTTCTAATTTCATTCTTTTACATGTAGCTGTCCAGTTTCCCACCACTTATTGAAGAGGCTGTCTTTTCTCCATTGTATACATATTTTTAAATCTTTATTGGAGTATAATTACTTTACAATGGTGTGTTAGTTTCTGCTGTACAACAAAGTGAATCAGCTATATGTATACATATGACCCCATATCCCCTCCCTCTTGTGTCTCCCTCCCACCCTCCCTATCCCACCCCTGTAGGTTGTCACAAAGCATCAAGTTGATTTCCCAGTTCTATGAAGCAACTTTCCCCTAAGCCCTCCATTTTACATTTGGTAGTATATATATATATGTCAAGTCTACTCTCTCACTTCCTCTCAGCTTTGCCTTCCCCCTCTGTGTCCTCAAGTCTGTTTTCTACATCTACGTCTTTATTCCTGTCCTGCCACTATGTTCATTAGTACTGTTTCTTTAGATTCCATATATATGTGTTAGCATACGGTATTTGTTTTTCTCTTTCTGACTTACTTCACTCTGTATGACAGACTCTAGGTCCATCTACCTCATTACAAATAACTTAATTTAATTCTTTCCATGGCTGAGCAATATTCCACTGTCTATTTTTGCCACATCTTCTTTATCCATTCATCTGTCGATGGACATTTAGGCTGCTTCCATGTCCTGGCTATTGTAAATAGAACTGCAGTGAACACTGTAGTAAGTGACTCATTTTGAATTATGGTTTTCTCAGGGTATATGTCCAGTAGTGAGATTGTTGGGTTGTATGGTAGTTCCATTTTTAGTTTTATAGGGAACCTCCAGTTTTCCATAGTGGCTGCACCAATTTACATTCCCACCAACAGTGCAGGAGGGTTCCCTTTTCTCCACACCCTCTCCAGCATTTATTGTTTCTAGATTTTTTGATAATGGTCATCCTGACTGGTGTGAGGTGATACTTCATTGTGGTTTTGATTTGCATTTCTCTAATGATTAGTGATGATGAGCATCCTTTCATGTGTTTGTTGGCAATCTGTATGTCTTCTTCCGAGAAATGTCTATTTAGGTCTTCTGACCATTTTTGGATTGGGTTGCTTTGTTTCTTTGATATTGTGCTGCATAAGCTGCTTGTATATTTTGGAGATTAATCCTTTGTCAGTTGCTTCATTTGCAAATATTTTTTCCCATTCTGAGAGTTGTCATTTTGTCTTGTTTATGGCTTCCTTTGCTGTGCAAAATATTTTAAGTTTATTAGGTCAGATTTGTTTATTTTTGTTTTTATTTCCATTACTCTAGGAGCTGGGTCAAAAAGGATCTTGCTGTGATATGTGTCATAGAGTGTTCTGTCTGTTTTCCTCTAAGAGTTTGATAGTGTCTGGCCTTACATTTAGGTCTTTAATCCATTTTGAGTTTATTTTTGTGTATGGTGTTAGGGAGTGTTCTAATTTCATTGTTTTACATGTAGCTGTCCAGTTTTCCCAGCACCTCTTATTGAAGAGGCTTTCTTTCTTCCATTGAATATTCTTGCATCCTTTATCAAAGATAAGGTGTCCATATGTGTGTGAGTTTATCTCTGGGCTTTCTATCCTGTTCCATTGATCTATATTTCTGTTTTTGTTGGATGCCCTTTATTTCTTGTTCTTGTTCAATTGCTGTGGATACAAATAGTATGTTGAATAAAAGTATTGAGAGCTGGCATCCTTGTCTTTTTTCTGATTGTAGAGGAAAAACTTTCAGTTTTTCATCATTGAGTATGCTGTTAGCTGTGGGCTTGTCATACAGGATCTTTATTATATTGAGGTACATTCCTTTTATACGTACTTTGTGAGAGTTTTTATCATAAATGGATGTTAAGTTTTGTCAAATGCTTTTCCTGCATGTATTGAGATGATCATATGATTTTTATCCTACATTTTGTTAATGTGGTGTATCACACTTATTTGCCAATGTTGAACCATCCTTGCATCCCTTGAATGAATCCCACTTAATACTAGTGTATGATTCTTTTAATGTTCTGTTGAATTTGGTTTGCTAGTATTTTGTTGAGGATTTTTGCCTCTTTGTTTATCAGACTTATTGGTCTGCAATTTTATTTTCTTGTAGTGTCTTTCATTTTGGTATCACAGTAATGGTGGTCTTGTAAAATACGTTTGAACGTGTTTTCTTATATTTTTTGGAAGAGTTTGAGAAGGAATGGTATTAATTATTTTTAAAATGTTTGTTAGAATTCACAGTGAAGCCATCTAGTACTGTACTTTTCTTTGTTGGGAGGTTTTTGATTACTGATTCAATCTACTTACTAGTAATTAGTTTGTTCAGATTTTCTATTTCTTCATTATTTAGTTTTAGTAGGGTGTCATTTCAAGTAATTCATCCATTTCTTCTTTGTTGTCTGATTTGTTGGCATACAGCTGTTCATAGTAATCTCTTATGATCCTTTTTGTTTGTGGGGTGTCAATTGTAATATTCCCTCTTTTGTTTATAATCTTATTTATTGAGTACTCTCTCTTTCTTGGTAAATCTAGCTAAATGTTTGTCAATTTTGCTTATGTTATCAAAGAACAAGCTCTTAGTTTTATTGATCTTTTCTAGCGTCTTTTTAGTTTCTATTGGATTTGTTTCCACTCTGATCTTTGTTATTTCCTGCCTTCTGCTAAGTTTGGGCTTCATTTGTCCTATTTGTTGTTGTTGTTACTTGAGGTGTAAAGATAGGTTGAATTTTTTTTCTTAATATGGGCATTTATCACTATAAACTTCCCTCTTAGAACTGCTTTTAAAGTGCTCCATAAATTTTGATATGTTGTCTTTCCATTTTCAATTGTCTAAAGGTTTTTTTTCCCTTTGACCCTGTTGTTCAGTAGCAAGCTGTTTAATCTCCACATGTTTGTGAATTTTCCAATTTTCTTTTTGTAATTGACTCCTAGTTTCATACCATTGTTGTCAGAAAAGGATGCCTGATATGATTTCAATATTCTTAAATTTTTTAAGACATTGTGGGTAATGTGTTCTATTCTGGAAAATGCTCCATGTATGCTTGAGAAGAATCTTTATTCTTCTGGTGATAGATGGAATGTTCTATAAATGTCTGTTAAGTCCATCATGTTTAACATGTCTTTTACATCCAATGTTTCCTTATTGATTTTCTGTCTGGATGATCAATCCATTGTTTAAATTGGGTATTGACGTCCCCAACTATTACTGTATTTCTATCTATTTCTCCCTTTTGGTCTCTTAATCTTTGCTTTATATATTTAGGTGGTCCTGTGTTGAGTGCATAAATATTTACAAATGGTATATTACCTTGCTGGATTGACCCTTTTATCATTATATAATGACCTTCTTTGTCTTTTATTGCAGTTTTTAGCTTAAAGTCTATTTTGTCCTGTATAAATATAGCTACCCCCACTTTCTTTTGGTTTCCATTTGCATAGAATATCTATTCTCATCCCTTCTGGCTATTTTGTAACTTCTTTGTTGCTTTCTTCTCTTTGTCTCTTCCTTTGCAATTTGATCATTTTCTATAGTGGTATGCCTAAATTATTTTATCTTTACCTTTTGTGTATCTACTATAGGATTTTTGCTTTGCAGTTACCAAAAAACTTACATAAAATATCTTGTGTTTATAACAGTTTGAGTGCATGCTAAAGCTCTATACTTTTAATCCTTCCCCCACATTTTATGGTTTTGATGTCATACTTCCATCCTTTTACCTTGGGCATCCATTAACAAATTATTGCATTTATAATTATATCTACTATGGTTTTTAACCTTCATAATCAATTTATAAGTGATTTATTCACCACCATTACATTAGAGTAATTTAAATTAACCTTTACTGATGAGATTTATTTATTATTTACCTTTACTGACAAAATTTATACTTTTATATTATTTCCTGTTACTAACTAGGATTCTTTTATCAGCTTGAAGTAATTTCATTAACATTTCTTGTAAGACTAGTCTAGTGGTGATGAATTCCTTCAGCTTTTAATTTTTGATTGACAGATTTTTTTTTCTTTCAGCACTGGATATATCAAGCCCTTTTGGCTTGCAAAGTGCCTGCTGAAAACTCTGCTTTTAGTCTTATGGGGGTTACTTTGTAAGTAACAAGTTGTTTTCTTCTTTCTACTTTTAAGATTCTCTCCTTTAACTTTTGAAAATTTAACTACAATGTGCTTGATGCAGGTTTCTTTCAATTTATCCTAGAATTCTATGGGTTTTTTTGATCTGGTGTACATTTCTTTCTCCAAGTTAAGAGAATTTCTAGCCATAATTTCTTTGCGTAAGCTCTTTGCCCTTTTCTCTCTCTTTACTTCTTTTGTGACCCCATCACATGTATATTGGTCCACTTGATGGTGTCCTATAAGTCCCTTAAGCTATCTTCACTCTTTTTTATTTTATATTTTTTCTTTTTGATGCTCCAACTTGATGCATCCCACTTCCCTGTCTTTAAGTTTGTTGATCCTCTCTTCTCCTTAGTCTTCCACTGAACTTTATTGCATCTTTCAGTTCAATTGTATTATTCTACTCTGTGATTTCTGTTTGGCACTTTTTTATATTTTCCATCTCTTTGCTGAAATTCTCACTTTGTTCATGCACTGTTCTCTTGACTTCAGTGAGCATATTTATAACTGTTATTTTGATCTCTTTATTGGGTATATTATTTACATCTGTTTCATTAAGATCTGTTTCTGGAGTTTCATCTTGTTCTTTTGTTTGAAACATAAACTCTGTTTCTTCATTTTCCTTGACTCTGTTGGTTTCTGTGCATTAGGTAAGACAGTCACCTATCCCACTCTGACAAAGTGGGCTTGTGTAGTAGATGAGCATCATCATTTAGCTTAGCTTAGATGTTTCATGCAAATCCTTTACTCCTCAGGGAGAAGCTGGGAGTTGAGAGTTCCTTCTTGACTGTATGTCACTGTGCCAGGAGTGGGGTTTATGGCAGAGTGTCTCTAAGCCTTTCCTACTCATTTCGATGTAAGTATTTTCTCATTTGCCCAATGTGGAGGACTCACTCAGCTAGTTTCAGGATTTATTTCTGAGATAATTGTTCCATGTGTAGCTGCAGATTGTGGTGTGCCCATTGGAGAAGGTGTGTTCAGGAGCCTCCTATGTTTCCATCTTGGACAAGATCCTAAGTCTTTAATGGGATGAAATTTTAAGGGTACTTGCCCTCTATTAAAAATAATAACATTTGAAGCATACTTAATTCAATAAATCATGTTAGTTCTCTAGAGTCAGTTATTAATACTTCTGTTTGTCACTCTTAAAGATTATAGTCATTACACCAAATCCCATTAAGGTGTTATTTTCCATATTTCCACCAAACAAGGGAATCAAACTGAAAGCTTAGCAATATTTTTGCAATAATAATTCAAAGGACCTTGGAATATGCATTCTGCATGCAAATGATTCTACTATGAACCATCTGTGCAATCACATTTGAAATGTACTTCCTACTGCACACACAATGCCATATAAAAGTATTATATTTGGACAAACCATAATATAACCAACATAATAAACTCAGATCTTCCAAGTAAATGAATTGAATTCAACTTACAATAAAGGAAAGTGATATTATGAGATGCTAACTAAATAATACAACTGATGTTAAAGCACCAAATACCCAAAATTAGTTTAAATCACTAGACCCAGGGTATGGATTTACCTGGTGCTTTTAGCACAACAACATTTTTTATTTTTATGATTTGCTAATAAATAATATTCAACCTATGGGACCTTATTCTCTCCCTACAAAGTAAAGAAGTTTTGAAGCTTAGTAAAAAGTGGAATAGTGTCAATAACTATAAATGAAGTACCTGTCATGAAAAAGGAAAAACAGGTGTTAAGAGTTTAAGTCAAAAGAAAAAGTTAGTGACCCCCATGTTGCGCAGCATCCGTTATCAGGTGAGTTTATGCTGTGAACTTTGCAAGTCAGATTTACAATGTGATTCGTAGGAGTAAGTGGACCAGAAAGCAAACTTCCTTTGTCCTGCTTCTAACCCATCAATGGATTAAGAAGAAGTCAGGACAACGTATGGAGGATTTTGTTTCCTTTTTTATTTGTCTTCTTCTTCTTAATGCTATAGATATTTAAGTCAGGAAAGCTTTTGGAAAGAATTTACTGGGTTAGTTCCTGATCAAGGACTTTTTTGAATAAAATTTTACTTAGGACCCAAAATGTCAGCCACATAGCAACTTTCAAAATAAAGCATTCTTAGTCATCTGGCAAAACTCACCAAACACAGAAAACTTAAACCTGCATAGAAAACAAGAAAAGGGTATTGTTGACCTGTATATGAAAGTGCATGCATTCATATTCAAATGACATTGTATATTAAACAGATGTCACTGAATTACTGATTTTTTAGAATGTCCAGCTATTTTGGTGGAAATGAGGTCAGAGTTTCAGAATAGATTCAGAATTTCATGGGTGTACTCATGCTTCAGGTTTCTAAGCTTTCATCTGGGATAAACCTTTAGGATAATTCTGCATTCTAATTATATATGTTATTAGTGTAATCTAGTTTCAAATTAAGTATATAAATTAAAAGCAAATACTATCTTTAAAAAAGCAAAACAATACAGTCTAATTTGAATTTGGAAAAGGACATTATTAATTGTAATGTAGCCTAACTAAACATGTCCATTAGTATTTTAAGATGAATTCAGTCTCTTTCATATTATCTTGATAATGAGTCTGTTTGTTCACTGCTACCCCAGCACCTAGCATAGTATCTGACACCAGAATGTGCTCATGAAATGTGTTTGGTATAAAGGAGTGAATAAACTAATGAATTAACAGTAAATATATATTTTTCCTAACTGGAACAAACCTATTTGATGACCAACTTTCTCTCCTTCACTGTGCACTAAAGTATAAACAAAGTTGATTTAATTATTTTATCCACATTTTGAAAAGTTGAAAGGCTATCTTTTACTACTATTAAGAGCAAAATTTGCAAAATATGCAAAATAGACATAACATACATTTATGGGATATGACCAAGTTAAAAACACGGGATCCCTAATGGAATTACTTACTTCTAAAATAGTCTATAACACTAATTGGCTATATATAATGAAAATGACATGGACATTTTAAATTTTAAGCTTTGCTTTCAGGTTGGTGATTTAAATAAATGATCAGTAGCTACTTTATCCTCTGCTACTATGAGAGAAAATCCATAGAAAAGATCATATATAGGAAACCAAAAAAGATTATATAAAATAATTATAAACATAAATGTAATATTTATATTTTTTTCTATTCTGATCCATTATGTACCTTTTTTTCCTAATCCTGGATTTCTAAAATATACTATTTCTCATTTTTTTCGTGTATTTGTGTATATCTACATCATGTCTGTATCTATGTCTATCTATATAGATACAGAATGAAAAAAAGAAAATATAAAAGCTCAAAACAACCAAAGCTTAGTAAAATGACATGAGAAAACCTAGTTTACAATGAAACTAATCTGCTTCTATATAGATAGATCTATATAGATAGATAGTCATAGGTATATGTGCAAATATTTTCATATATGTGTGTGTGTGTGTGGGTATACACACACACACACACACATATGTATCTCACCATGTGCCAAAGTACAGTACAAAAGAAACCAATTTCTAAGACCTCAGACTGGGTCCTTTGGTACCAGGATGACAATAGCTAAGCTGATTGGAAGGGAATTTTCTTTTTAAATGCTCAAAAATCTAATAAAATTCAGCAGTTCCACACACATAATAAAATTCTGATTAGTATATTGTCTTAAACTGGGAATGTCTGTATAACTTGCCATTAATTAGATCACGTAAGGGTGTTAGGACATTCCAAAATTTTAAATGATTCTAATTTATCACACTGCAGTTGTTCCACCTGCATCTTATAATGGGATTAGAATCTCACTTGGAAATTTTTTTTTTTTTTGGTTGAGATTCCCACTGTAAGTAAAAATCACAGCTACCACCCCTAAGAGCTGAGATACATTTTTAATGGGGATGCACGAGCTATTTAAAAAAGAAAGAACAGGAATTGTGGGGGTGGGCCAGACCAAAGAATCCATTGCAGGAGTTAACTGCCTCAGCCATGTCCAGATAAACTCATCAGCAACAGGTTCCCATCTAAACACAGAATTTATTTTCTCTGTGTGAGATTATTTTTTCAAAATTACACAGTTTTCCAGAGAATAATAAGTACAACCTAGAAGAATATGAATTGATTAATCTTTGCCACATTACAGCTATCCAAAGAGAATTTAAAAAAAAAAAATTTTTTTTAAAGAACGGGTAAAAGCTCAAAGCAACCAAAGCTCAGTAAAATAAGACTTGAGAAGAATTGTTTTATAATTGAACTAATCTGCTCCTAAACCTGTCCTGTTGCTCTTTGGTCAGCACCCCTCCCCCATTCCAGAATATGCACTTTAAAATAAAAACCAAGCTGTATTTCCTGTATTGGGGGCGTCCTGACAAGAAAATAATCACCAGAATTTTCTAAAAGATAATCCATTTTTAAAGAGAATCACAGACATTTGCATGCTTAGGAGATTTCCCATTACTCAAAATAAGGTCCCAGAGAAAGTATAAGCAAGAGGACATGAAGGCAGCCATTCCTTCACCAACAGAACAACCTGGACACATCATGTAACTTCTCCAAGTTCAGTGTCCTTGTCTGCTAAATGGGGACACTGATGACCTTACTGCAGTCTTATAGGGATTAAATGAGATAATTATCATCACGTGCTGAGTATAGTGTCTGGCATATATATAATCAGCAACTGTTCTTTTTATTATTTGAAAGCAAAAGAAAAGTGCTGGGTTTTCTTTATTGAATGTGTCATAGTCACCTCTCTAACTAGCTGGGCACCATATGCAAATCTATTATCTATTTTTCCCCTTAGTTTTCACACTTGTAAAATAGAAACATTTTCTAGAAACTGGAGTTGTTGAGAGAATCAAATGAGAGGATGTATCTAAAATTTATCTAGCAAATCTCAAGTGAACTACAAATGTCAGTGATTATCTCATATTCGGTGTCCACTGCCCTGATAAGTGACCTTTGAATAAACTGAAGAAATAGAAACTGACAAAACAGAGAGTGACTCTTTACAGGGGAATGTGAGCAAAGATGCGAGGTAAGTGCTGAGTTATGGCTATCTTACTTCTCAAAAATTTTTATTTAATTACATTTAAATGACTCCTTTTGTTTGGAGTAAATTTAATTGGAATGTGTAGTCATATCCTCCCTATATTCTGGATTATACCTTTCTTGAGGTTGCAGAAAATATGCTGATTCCATATAACAAAAAAGCTGGTGTTTTCCTTCTCAGATCAATTTATGCAGCTTTCCTGTTTTCTAAGGTAATGAGGAGATGAATTATTTTCAATTTCCTTCTCATTGAGCCCCTTACCAGACTTGCACACAGGTAAAAGATGAGCTTAAATTTACGTTTGTCCCATTTCATTCTCTTTTTAGGTGACGATGCAGTGTAAGAACCAAGTGAGTGAGTAAAATACTAGTGCTCAAATATTTCTGAAACTGAGTCACTAGTCCCTGAATAATTTTAAATGTACCATCTTTATTTTTTATTTATTGCTGTTTATTTTTAGTTTACAAAAGGTTTAAAAATTATAAAGACCTAGTCTCAGTACAAAGAATAGGATATACTCAGATAATACTTACTGTTTTTCTCAGGTGTTCCAGAGTAAAAGTTATTGATGCTTGAATCAACCATATTTCTGCATTATGGATATTTATATAGCTTGGTGCTCTGTTCTTTACAAGCAAAGGAATTAAAACTTCAAAAGAAGCTTGAGCTGTGAGCTTGTAATACAAGCTTCTTGGGACAAAAAGTTTGCACTGTGTGACTGTTTTTTATTTTAAATGAAAATACATATTTTCCCAACACGCCATTTCAGTTCCACAAAGAGAGGCAGTCAGGAGACTTTATGGTGAAATATTTAAAGAGAACCTTGAACCTTAGCCAAAAAGACGCCTGTAAGCTCTCTTAAAACAACTCAGATCCAGGATTTTATTTGCTCGTTAGGTTTGTAAGGGGCTCAGGTAGACTTTTATAAAGAAAGAAAAATTCCTTTCTAGGTTATGACTCTAATGGCTTTGTGAATTATTTAAAACAAAAGCTGTAGTAAGAGGGGCTTGTGGTTTCAAAAATGACCCTGGAAAGACAAGTAGAATACTTTGGAAGAAATAATTCAGCAAAAGTATGCAAAGAGAACTTAAACGGGACATAAATAAAATACACTGAATAAAATAAATATTTTGCAGACAGTGAATTAAAATTAAATGTCCCAGAGAAGACTCTTTGTATGACCAGAGCTACACAAGAGCTGCATATAGATCTGGTAGATCACAGTTGGAACAGGGACAGTTAAGTTCCTGGCCTTGGTAACCATTAGAACTGACCATTCCTTGAGGTCAGTATGCCGTTCCAGGTGGTGAACAAGGAGGGATTCATAGTAGCTCTGAGATGAAAACCAGGATCCCATGAGACGAGGACAGTATCACAGCTTTGATCACTCTCGATTCAATGCTTCAGCTCTACCCATCCAAATCACTTCCACCTCAAGGTCAACTCAGATGTTACTTCTCCTGTGAAAACTTCACTATATTCCTGCAGAGCATTAGCCTCTGACCCATAAAGTCTTCCTTCAGGTTACTTGTATGTCTATACAGTGCTGTGCTTCATTAACTGGTCAATGCCTTTAGGGCCTGGGCCTGTGTCTTCATGTTTTCATCATTTTCTCCCCACGGAGAGATTAAAGTATTAGTGTGCATGGAATAGGTGCTCAACAAGTTTGAATTTAATCACATTAAATAAATTCAACCCAAATTTAAATAGAATAGCATGTCCTGTAATGAAGCATTTGAATATACGCCTGAGGAGGACAGGGACCTTCTGTGCAATTCTGCATCCCCAGCTCTTAAAGTTATGTCTGTCCTATGGAAAGTATTCTGTATTTGTTGGGTGAATGTCATTAAATTTGTGAATGATTTTTACCTAATTTTTCCTGTATGCAGTCAGAACTTGGTCCTATAAGGAGATTCTGTATAAATGAAATATGGTGGATGTTCTCAAGAAGCTTAAAAGCCCAAGAGTTGATACACAGGACAACAGCAGAAATAATGTGGTGAAGGAAGGTAAAAAAAAGCTGGGAATTAAGTACTGAGGGAATTGTCATGAAAAGGAAGAAAATAAGGAAGAGGTAATAATGCATGGTTTTCTGAAAGGAGTCCCAACAGCCCCTTAACCCTACACTCCAGAGTTTAAAGAAAGGAAAGATAGAACTGAAGGAAAGAAAAAAGGGATGAAACTCAATAGAAAAGAATATGTTCAAACCTGCAGAAGGAGAAGTTAGATTACCATCATATGTAGATGGTTTGAGAAAAGCAGGAAATATAAAGAACATGTGTGTTTGGATAATTCTTTGTTTATAATTTGATGGAAAGACAGAAGGATAAAGTTTGTTGTTGGATAACTGAAAGCCTGGAGAGAAGTTGAAAGCAATACTTAAGAATTATTATTTCAGTGGTTTGATTCAGATTGACTCAAAAACAAACAAAATGTCCCCTCCACAGAAGAGAATCTAATGAATTCATGACCAGTGGTAAAAGTTAATGGAAGAGTATGGCAAACCCACCCAACTGGGAGCATGAAGAGCTCAGATCCTTTAAAAAATAAAGGATTGGGTCATCTCTCCAAATAAAGAACAGACAACTTGAGAGATTTTTTTGAAGGCAAATGGATCATGAAACAATTAGTGCAGGAAGAAAGCATAAATATCAGCTATAGCCTTTTGACCAATTGCAGAAATAAAGACTATGGTACCTACCCAATATCATTTTGGTGAATTTATTTTCATTAATAGCAATAACAATAATAATAAGCTGAAGTCAACTGAAAACATCAAATCAACATAGAACTAAACAAGTTTTTAAATGAAAATAGCTCACCAGGTGCTAAGTAGAATTGCATTATGGAATTTAATAATTTGGATAAAAAGAAAAGACCCTAAAACCTTCCAGAGGAAGAGAGAGAATAGAGAAAGGTCACCTTTAAAGGAACACGGGTCGAACTGGCATCAGTCTTCCATCAGCATCCTGAGAAGCGCTATTAACATGCAAAAAACACCTTCAAAACCACAACCAACAAAATCGTCTTCAAGGTACTTAGGTACCTTCAAGGTAAATGATCATAAGTGCAGAGTTCTATGCCTTGGGCAAAGTATTAATTAATTGTGAGGGCCATATGAAGACATTTTAAAACAATCAAAGACTGTGTAAAATCACCTCCTATACATTACATTTCTGAATATTTAAGGAAGTATTCAGAAAATGATGACAACATTTGGAAGAGAAAAGTATTTGGAGTATAAAAATAGGAGAAAGTAATAGGCAAGAAGTCAGTGACCTGTGAGAAGATCTTAAGGAAGAAGAACTGAATGGACTTTAGAGGAAAAAAAGAGAGAGAGAGAGAAAATAATCAAGGTTCTGGATAACTTTGGAGGAAGAGTGAAAGAAAATATAATGTCTTGTATCGACCAACAGGAAGAAAGCAATGAAAAACCCTAGAGGAAAAGAAAATTTAACAGCCTATGTAAGAAAGTAAAATATGGAATTAACCAAAAGAAGAAAAGAGAATTCCTTTTTGCTAAACACTGGGAAAAATCTTTCAATTGGCAGAGGGGTGGTGCATTAGGCAGAGAAGGTAACTAGCACACACTGGACATTGCAGTGAACAATACTTACCTGGACCTAATATCATGTCAAGCCAATATATATCTAGACATAATAGTGTAAATGCTATTTTTATTTTCAGCATTTACCTTCTAGAATCAGCACACAGCTAAGGGATGGAAAACTTAAGTTTGGCTTCAGAACAGAATGAAAATCTTAACTTCCATAACAATGTGGAAAAATGTGTAGGTGCCTAAAAATGAGAAATGGAATGTAGGGAGGTGTGGTGGGCTGAATGGTGGCCTCCAAAATATGACCATGTCCTAATCCCTAGAACCTCTTAATATTACCTTATCTGGCAAAAAAGGAGTGTGATTAAATGAAGGATTTGGGGGAGAAGCTTATCCTGGATTATCTGGGTGGACTCTAAATGCAATCACATGTATCTGTGTAAGAAGGAGGAAAGGAAATTAAGAGGTAGCAGGAGAGAGGCAGTGCCACGATGTGAGGCAGAGATTGGGCTGATGCAGCCACAGCTGGAGAGGGAAGAAGCAAGGACCAGACTCTCCTTTAAGGCTCTGAAGGGATCCCAGATCTGTTGATACTTTGATTTCAGACTTCTGGCCTCCAAAACTGTGAGAGAATAATTTTTGTTGTTTTAAGTTACACAGTGTGTGCTAATTTGTTGCAGCAGCCAAAGACAACAAATGCAGGTGGACAAACTTGTATTTTGATGTAAATCAGAACCAAATGTTCTGATTTTGCCTAACAAGAAAAACACACACACACACACACACACACACACACCAACAACAACACTGAAAGTGAGAAAAGGTACATAGCTATCACTATGAATGATATTAAAAATAAGATTATAATATATAGAGAGATTATATGAATATGTTTGAAAATTGGGAGGGAATGGATAATGTTTAAAACCCTATATGTTCCCAAAATTTTGTTAGAAAAAGGGATGAAGAGACTAGTATATATAAAATAAATTGTAAAGATAGCCAAACACTTATTTCTAAATAAGCACCATTTCTGGATGCCTTTGAGGAAATTTTGTAAAACATTAAATATAGGTAATATCTATGGAAGTTAAATCAATGCATAAAAAAAAGTAAATCTTTTCTAAAGGTCTAACAAAACCACTTGTGATTAATACATTCATTCATTATTTACATATACACTAAATTCTTAAATAAAACATTATTAAAGGGAAGCTAGCAGTTATATCATGAGACTAATATGTCCCATTCAAGTAAGGTTTAATCATAAATATAAAATATGTTTCAACAGTAGATAATAATCACTAGATTAAAACATTTGGAAAAATAAAAATTGGAAAACATGCCACAAAAGTTTGATAAATTTAACAGCCATTCATGATTCTAAATTAGTAATAACAAAGACTAGAAGAAAACTTCCTTAGATTGATGAAGCATATCTGAAATAAACCTATAGCAAATATCATTATAATGTTAAAATATCATGGTTAAAATAAGGCAAAATCTATCCTCACTACTGTTCAACTTTGCACTAAGATTCAATAAGTACATGGGAAAAAAAAGACTATTTGAAAGGATGATACAAAACTGATATTATTTGAAGAAAATATAATTATCTTGGAAAATTTCAAGAGAAAAAACTTTTTAAAAATTAATTAAAAAAATAGTAGAGCTCAGTAAGTTGGCCAAATGAGCACAATAAAAATATATAAAATATTGGATTAAAACTGGCAAAAATGTTCAGGAGATATGTATAGAAAATTATTAATCTTCATTAAAGTAGAGAAATGAAGATCAGAATAAGTGAAAAACCATTTATGTTCCCAAATTAAATGACTCAATAATGTTAAATGCTTAATTTTTCCCAAATAAATATGTAAGTCTAATAAAAATCTCAATGAAAATTCCAAATCTTTATATAACTTCACAACTTGATTCCTAAGTTCATCTGTAAAAAGTAATATAAAGAAGAATAATTAAAAATAATAGAGAAGAACTTGTTTTAGCAGATATTTATAAAAATATATCAGAAACTGTAGTAATTAAAACAGCATGGTGTTGACACAGGTATAGATATATAAACATATATCATTTGGAAAATGTGAAACTATTTTATTCTAAAGGTAGCATTTTGAATCAGTGGTAAAGATGATTACTCATTAAATAGTGTTGAGAGATTGGCTATCTTGGTAAAATAGTACAGTTAGGTTTCTCTCTCACATTGCATGCAAAAATATATTTGATTTATCAAAAATAGATGGAAAATATTAAAAGTAAAAATTATTAGAATGAAATAAGAGTGAATTTTCTGTTTACCTAGTGAGGGAAAAAAAGATCCTTTTTTGGAAAGACAAAGCCCCAAACACATTCATAAACTGTTAAAGGAACCTAAACTGTTACAATCTTTTTGAAGACCTGTTATTTGACATGACATTATCAAAACAGAAAATGTACATATCACTTCTTCTCAGGAATTCTACCCTTATGAAACTACAAAGTCATCCTACAGAAACACTCACATACAGATCCAAAGATACCATTCACCAGAGTGTTCATTTCAGCATTGCTTTTAACACTGAAAAATTAGAAATAACCAAATAACTAAATGTGGGAATAGTTGAATTAATAATGGTTCATTTATACTATGGAATACTTAAAATATCTGAAGAAATAAAAATTGGAAAACATGCCACAAAAGTTTGATAAATTTAACAGCCATTCCTGATTTCAAATTAGTAATAACGAAGGCTGGAAGAATACAGTCATCAAGATCAGGAAGAAGATAAGGGTGCCTACTCAGTCATTTTTATTCAACATAGTGTTTGAAGACCTAGACAGAGCAATTGGGCAAGAAAAAGAAATAAAAGGCATCCCAATTGGAAAGGAAGAAATAACACTGTTACTATTTGCAGATTACATGATATTGTATATGGAAAACCCCAAAGTCTCCCTCTAGAAACCGTTAGAACTAATAAACGTTCAGGAAAATTTCAGAATGCAAATCAGTACAAAAAATCCATGCATTTCTATAAAATAATAGTAAGATGAAGAAAACAATCTCATTTACAATTTCATCAAAAGAATAAGTACTTAGAAATAAATTTCACCAAGAAAGTAAAAAACGTGTATATTGAAACCTATAAGACGTTAATGAAAGAAACTGAAGAATATACAAATAAATGGAAAAATATTCCATATTTATGGATTGGAAGAATTAATATTGTTAAAATGTCCATACTACCCAAAGCAATCTACAGAATCAATGCAACCCCTATGAAAATTCCAGTGGAATTTTTCACAGAAATAGAAAAAGTATCCTTAAAATTTGTATGGAACTATAAAAGACCACAAATAACCAAAGTAATCTTGAGGAAGAAGCACAAAGCTGGAAGCATCACACCTCTTGTTTTCAAATTATATTACAACGCTGTAGTACTTAAAACAATATGGTGCTAGCATAAAAACAGACTCATAGATCAAAGGAACTGAATAAAGAGCCCATAAATAAACCCATGTATACATGGTCAGTTAATTAGTGACAAAGGAGTCAAAGATATACAATGCAGCAAGGATAGTCTCTTCAAAAAATGGTGTTGGGAAAAACTGGACAGCCACATGCAAAAGAATGAAACCAAACCACTCTCTTACACCATGCAAAATATTTAACTCAAAATGGATTAAAGACTGGAACATAAGACCCCAAAGCATGAAACTCCTAGAAGAAAAATAGGTGGTAAGCTCCTCTACATAAGCCTTGGTGATGATTTTTTTGGGTCTGACAACAAAAACAAAAGCAACAAAAGCAAAAATAAACAAGCGGGACTATTTCAAACTAAAAAGCTTCTGTACAACAAAAGAAGCCATCAGCAAAATGAAAAGGCAACCTACTAAATGAAAGAAAATATTTGTAAATCATATATCTGATAAGGGACTAATATCCAAAATATATAAAGAACTCATACAACTCAATAGCAAAAGGCCCAAATGATGGGCAGAAGATCTGAATAGATATTTTTCCCTTGTACACTGTTGGTGGGAATATAAATTGGTGTAGTTGCTATAGAAAAGAATATGGAGGTTCTTCAAAAAATTAAAAATGGAACTATCGTGTTTCAACAATTCCACTTCTGGGTATTTATCTGAAGAAAATGAAAACAATAACTCAAAAAGATTTATGCACCCCAAGTTCCTTGCAACATTATTTTCAATAGCCAAGATATGGAAACAACCTAGTTATCACTGGAGAAATGGATAAAGAAATGGTTGTATATATACACATACAATATAATGTTATTCAGCCACAAAAACAAATGGAATCTTGCTATTTGTGACAAGATGGATGGACCTTGAGGACATTATGCTGAATAAAATAAGTTAAACAGAGAAAGACAAATACCAGATGATTTCTCTTATATGTCAAATCTAAACATAAATAAATAATTTTTTATAAACAAAGCTCGTATATACAGAGAACAGATTGGTGGTTGCCAGATGTGGAGGGAAGAGGGGAGAGGGAAAAGTGGGTAAACTTTTTTTGTTTTTCTCTAGGTTAAATAAACTGAACTTTTAAAATGGCAAAAATGTAATATACTTAAGTAGGTAGGTATATACGGTCTAACATAGAGTCTTTAATATACTTAAAGGAAATCCATATGATATGATTTTATTTATGGTTAAACATCACATCAGAAGATGTATATATATGTGTGTAAATGTAAAATATATATATATATATATATATATATATATATATATATATACACACACATATATGTAAGAGGAATTGGAAAAGAATTCTATAAAAAAAATATGTACACCTAACTGTCAAGTTTGTGGAGTGAAATGCAACAGCCTGTCAGGGCAAGTGTTAAATAATGGATAATTTCCGAGATTTTCTCCTAATTTAATGCTCCTTAAATGCTTTATGAAAATGCATTCCTTTGTTATTTTGTCATTTAAAAAATGAAAAGACAAAAACTAAAAATGGATCAAGAAATTCAAATGGAGGAACAAGAGTTACACTTTGTAGCAATGCTGATCTGAGCCTGACATGGCGAGTGCCCCCTTGATAAGACCATCTCTGAGGACGTCAGCGGCCGTTTGTCAAGCACTAACTCCAATCCAAGCAAAATAAGCATTAGATTAATTAATTCCCACAAAACAGTATAAAAATAGATGATGATTCTCATTTTACAGATGAGGAGACGGAGATTTAGAAAAATAAATTATCCAGGATCACACTTTCATGGATTAAGTATTAAAATCCAGATTGTAGGACTGCCAAGCCCTTTCCTTTCACTGTGCTGCATGGTTGCCAGCATAATAATCACTTAGGGTGGCGTGTATGGAAAGTTGACTTCACTTCAGAAAATCTCGTTCTTGTCATTATCTTCAAAAACATAGATAAGAACCCATATGTACCAGTACTGCTGAAACAAGAGCATGAAGAAAATGTATAGTCTCAAGGAAAGAAACAAAAAATAGGTTAAGAACTTATATTTTGCTAACAATCATAAGTGTATTCCAACATTCAAGAAGTGAAACTCAAAACTGTTGTATTTTATATTTTACCATTGACCTATAATCTTGAAGGTATTTTTATAGTTTTATTAAAATAATACATAAAAATGTCATGTATGGCATATATATTTCAAAAATGTTATTTACTATTCTTTTTATTATTGTTGTCATAGATTAAAAAGCAGCAAATATAAATGAAATACATTGAGAAATAGTTTTTTTTCAGAGCCTGGAAACATATACTAATACTGTCAAAAATCCAGAAATAGTAAAAAATAAAACCAGCGCAGTTAAATAATATTTAGTAAGAGTTTATTGTGCATATAACGTCCCAAACTGGGAGCTTTAAAACTCAAAATGGATAGGAAGCTCAGAGGCATGGCTTACAGGATGGCTGATAATGTGAAAAAGAGGAAGTTGTTTAAACTTTACAATGATTGCTTATTATAACTGGGTTTCCAGATGGTGAGGATTGGTTAAAACTGATTATCTTATACCACTTTAGGAAAATGACATGTTTCTCTTATGATTATCAGAGACATATTCTAAGTTAAATTTTTCCTAAAGTTATAATATAAGCTAGATTTAGTTTTGTTTATGTAGCTTACATAGTTTTGTCTGCTCAGGGAATTCTCAAGTCTGATCTCCACTTTACATTTAATTTTAACAATACAGTAAGTTACCAGAAATCTCAATATTATTTTTTCTTTTACTTGAAAACTATACATAGTCAATCAGCCTATCCTTTACAAAACTCTTGGAAACTTACCACAATTAATGGATAATCTGTTTTTATTAACTCTTTTTAAAAGATAGGCCACTTTCTGGAGTATCAATTTGGTTTTCTTATCATCTTTATTGGAGTATGATTGCTTTACAATGTTTTGCTAGTTTCTGCTGCATAACAAAGTGAATCAACTGTATATATACATATATCCCCATATCCCCTCCCTCTTGCATCTCCCTCCCACCCTCCCTATCCCAACCCTATAGGTGGACACAGAGCACAGGGCTTACCTCCCTGTGCTCTGCAGCTCCTTCCCACTAGCTATCTATTTTCCATTTGGTAGTGTATATATGTCTCTGTCACCCTCTTACTTCTTTCCATCTTACCCTTCCCCCTCCTGAGATCCTCAAGTCCATTCTCTATCTCTTCATCTTTTTCCCTGTCCTACATCTAGGTTCTTCAGAACCTTTTTTTTTTACATTCCATATATATGTGTTAGCATATGGTATTTGTTTTTCTCTTTCTAACTAACTTCATCCTGTACGAAAGTCTCTAGGTCCATTCACCTCACTACATATAATTCAATTTCATCTTTTCTTATGGCTGAGTAATATTCCATTGTATATATGTGCCACATCTTTTTTATGTATTCATCTCTTGATGGACGCTTAGGTTGTTTCCAAGTCCTTCCTGTTGTAAATAGAGCTGCAATGAACATTGTGGTATATAACTGTTTTTGAATTATGGTTTTCTCAGTGTATACGCCCAGTAACAGTATTGTGGGGGTCATACGATAGTTCTATTTTTAGTTATTTAAGAAAACTCCATACTGTTCTCCAGAGTAGCTGTACAAATTAACATTTCCAACAACAGTGCAAGTGTATCCTTTTCTCCACACCCTCTCCAGCATTTATTGTTTGTAGAATTTTTATGATGGCCATTCTGACCAGTGTGAGGTTATACAACATTGTAGTTTTGATTTGCATTTCTCTAATGATTAATGATGTTGAGCATCCTTTCATGTGTTTGCTGGCAATCCATATATCTTCTTTGGAGAAATGTCTATTTAGATCTTCTGCCCATTTTTGTATTGGGTTGTTTGTTTTTTGATATTGCATTGTGTGAGCTGCTTGTATATTTTGGAGATCAATCCTTGTCAGTTGCTTCATTGGCAAATATTTTCTTCCATTCTGAGGGTTCTCTTTCATCTTGTTTATGGTTTCCTTTGCTGTGTAAAATATTTTAAGTTTCATTAGGTCCCATTTGTTTATTTTAGTTTTTGTTTCCATTTTTCTAGGAGGTGGGTCAAAAAGGATCTTGCTGTGATTTATGTCATGGAGTGTTCTTCCTATGTTTCCTCTAAGAGTTTCATAGTTTCTGGCCTTACATTTAGGTCTCTAAATCCATTTTGAGTTTATTTTTGTGTATGGTGTTAGGGTTGTTCTAATTTCATTCTTCTACATGTAGCTGTCCAGTTTTCCCAGCACCACTTATTGAAGAGACATCTTTTCTCAATTGTGTATTCTTGCCTCCTTTATCAAAGATAAGGTGACTATATGGGCATGGGCTTATCTCAGGGCTTTCTATCCTGTTCCATTGATCTATATTTCTGTTTTTGTGTCAGTACCATACTGTCTTGATTACTGTAGCTTTGTAGTATCATCTGAAGTCAGGGAGCCTAATTCCTCCAGCTCCGTTTTTCTTTCTCAAGATTTCTTTAGCTATTCGGGGTCTTTTGTGTTTCCATACAAATTATGACATTTTTTGTTCTAATTCTGTGAAAAATGCCATTGGTAGTTTGATATGGATTGCACTGAATCTGTACATTGCTTTGGGTAGTACAGTCATTTTCACAATGTTGATTATTCCAATCCAATAACATGGTATCACTCTCCATCTGTTTGTATCATATTTAATTTCTTTCATCAGTGTCTTATAGTTTTCTGCATACAGGTCTTTTGTCTCTTTAGATAGTTTTATTCCTAGGTATTTTATTCTTTTTGTTGCAATGGTAAATGGAAGTGTTTCCTTAATTTCTCTTTCAGATTTTTCATCATTTATGTATAGGAATGCAAGAGATATCTGTGCATTAATTTTGCATCCTGCTACTCTACCAAATGCATTGTTAGTAGTTTTCTAGGAGCATCTTTAGGATTCTCTATGTAGAGTATCATGTCATCTGCAAACAGTGAAGTTTTACTTCTTTTCCAATTTGGATTCCTTTTATTTCTTTTTCTTCTCTGATTGCTGTAGCTATATGGACTTTATTATGTTTAGGTAAGTTCCCTCAATGCCTACTTTCTGGAGGGTTTTATTCATAAATGGATATTGAATTTAGTCACAAGCTTTTTCTTCATATATTGAGATGATCATATGTTTTTTCTCCTTCAATTTGTTAATATGGTTTATCACATTGATTTATTTGTGTAAATTGAAGAATTCTTGCATTCCTGGGATAAACCCCACTTGATCATGGTGTATGACCCTTTTAATGTGCTGTTGGGTCTGCATGCTAGTATTTTGTTGAGGATTTTTGCATCTATGTTCATCAGTGATATTTGCCTGTAGTTTTCTTTCTTTGTGACATCTTTGTCTGGTTTTGGTATCAGGGTGATGGTGGTCTCATAGAATGAGTTAGGGAGTTTTCCTCCTTCTGCTATATTTAGGCAGACTTTGAGGAGGATAGATGTTAGCTCTTCTCTAAATGTTTAAGAGAATTCACCTGTGAAGCCATCTGGTCCTGTGCTTTTGTTTATTGGAATAATTTAAATCACAGGTTCAATTTCAGTGCTTGTGAGTGATCTGTTTATATTTTCTATTTCTTCCTGGTTCAGTCTCACAAGTTGTGTTTTTATAAGAATTTCCATTTCTTCCAGGTTGTCCATTTTATTGGCCTCCAGTGGCTTGTAATAATCTCTGATGATTCTTTGTATTTCTGCAGTGACAGTTATTCTCCTTTTTCATTTCTAATTCTGTTGATTTGAGTCTTTTTTTTCTTGAAGAGTCTCACGAGTGGTTTATCAATTTTGTTTATCTTCTCAAAGAACAAGGTTTTAGTTTTATTGATCTTTGCTATTCTTTCCTTCATTTTTTTTTTCATTTATTTCTGATCTGATCTTTATGATTTCTTTCCTTCTGCTAACTTTGGGGTTTCTTGTTCTTCTTTCCCTAATTGCTTTAGTTGTAAGTTTAGGTTGTTTATTTGAGAAGTTTCTTGTTTCTTGAGGTAGGATTATATTGCTATAAACTTCCCTCTTAGAATTGCTTTTGTTGCATCCCATAGGTTTTGGATTGTAGTGTTTTCATTGTCATTTGTTTCTAGGTATTTTTTGATTTCCTCTTTGATTGCTTCAGTGATTTCTTGGTTATTTAGTAGCATATTGTTTAGCCTCCATGTATTTGTATTTTTTACCGATTTTTTCCTGTAATTGATATCTAATCTCATAGTGTTGTGGTTGGAAAGGATAGTTGATACAATTTTAATTTTCTTAAATTTACCAAGCCTTGATTTGTGACCCAAGATATGATCTATCCTGGAGAATGTTCCATGAGCACTTAAGAAAGTGTATTCTGTTGTTTCTGGATGGAATGTCCTATAAATACCAATTAAGTCCATCTTGTTTAATGTATCATTTAAAGCTTGTGTTTCCATATTTATTTTCATTTTGGATGATCTGTCCATTGGCGAAAGTGGGGTGTTAAAGTCCCCTACTATGATTTTGTAACTGTTGATTTCCCCTTTAATTGCTGCTAACATTTGCCTTTTGTATTGAGGTGCTCCTATGTTAGGTGCATAAATAATTACAATTGTTATATCTTCTTCTTGGATCAATCCCTTCATCATTATGTAGTGTCATTCTTTGTCTCTTGTAATAGTCTTTGTTTTAAAGTCTATTTTGTCTGATATGAGAATTGCTACTACAGCTTTTTTTTCCATCCATTTGCATGGAATATCTTTTTCCATCCCCACACTTTCAGTCTGTATGTGTCCCTAGGTGTGAAGTCTGTCTCTTGTAGACAGCATATATACAGGTCTTGTCTTTATATCCATTCAGCCAGTCTATGTCTTTTGGTGGGAGCATTCAATCCTTTCACATTTAAGGTAATTATCGATATGTATGTTCCTATTACCATTTTCTTAATTGTTTTGGGTTTGCTATTGTAAGTCTTGTCCTTCTCTGGTGTTTCCTGCCTAAAGAAGTTCCTTTATTATTTGTTGTAAAGCTGGTTTGTTGGTGCTGAATTCTCTTAGCTTTTGCTTGTCTGTAAAGGTTTTAATTTCTCCATGAAATCTGAATGAGATCCTTGTTGGGTTGAGTAATCTTGGTTGTAGTTTTTTCCCTTTCATCACTTTAAATATGTCCTGCCTCAGCCTTCTGGCTTGCAGAGTTTCTGCTGAGAAATAAGCTGTTAACCTTATGGGGATTCCCTTGTATGTTATTTGTTGCTTTTTCCTTACTGCTTTTAATATTTTTTCTTTGTATTTAATTTTTGATAGTTTGATTAATATGTGTCTTGGCATGTTTCTCCTGGATTTATCCTCTTTGGGACTCTCTGCACTTCCTGGACTTGATTGACTATTTACTTTCCCATATTAGGGATGTTTTCAACTATAATCCTTCAAATATTTTCTCAGTCCCTTTCTTTTTCTTTTCTTTTTCTGGAACTCGTATAATTCGAATGTTGGTGTGCTTAATGTTGTCCCAGAAGTCTGTGAGACTGTCCTCAATTCTTTTTATTCTTTTTTCTTTATTCTGCTCTGCAGTAGTTATTTCCACTATCTTATCTTCCATGTCATTTATCCATTCTTCTGCCTCAGTTATTCTGCTATTGATTCCTTCTAGAGAATTTAAAATTTCATTTATTGTGTTCTTCATCATTGTTTGTTTGCTCTTTAGTTGTTCTAGGTCCTTGTTAAACGTTTCTTGTATTTTCTCCATTCTGTTTCCAAGATTTTGGATCATCTTTACTATCATTATTCTTAATTCTTTTTCAGGTAGACTGCCTATTTCCTCTTCATTTGTTTGGTCTGGTGTGTTTTTACCTTGCTCCTTCACCTGCTGTATATTTCTCCGTCTTCTCATTTTGCTTAACTCTGTATGTCTGGGGTCTCCTTTTCTCAGGCTGCAGGTTTGTAGTTCCCGTTGTTTTTGGTGTCTGCCCCCTGTGAGTAAGGTTCTTTCAGCAGGTTGTGTATGCTTCTTGGTGGAGGGTACTGGTGTCTGTGCTCTGGTGTATAAGGCTGGATCTTCTATTTCTGGTGGGAAGGACCGAGTCCGGTGGTGTGTTTTGGGGTGTCTGTGAACTTAGTATGATTTTAGGCAGCCTCTCTCCTAATGGGTGGAATTGTCTTCCTGTCTTGCTAGTTGCTTGGCATTGGGAGTCCAGCACTAGAGCTTTCTGGTCCTTGAGTGAGCTGGGTCTTAGCATTGAGATGGAGGTCTCTGGGAGAGCTTTTGCCATTTAATATTACGTGGGGCCGGGAGGTCTCTGGTGGACCAATGTCCTGAACTCAGCTCTCCCTCCTAAGAGGCTCATGCCTGACAACTGGCCAGAGCACCAAGACCTTGTCAACCACATGGCTCAGAAGAAAAGGTAGGAAAAATAAATAAATAATAAAATAAAGTTATTAAAATAAAAAAATTATTAAAAGTTAAAAACTAAAAATGTGATATAGAAAAAGAAAGAAAGCAAGAAGAGAGCAACCCTACCAATAAACAAATCCACCAATGATATCAGGCACTAAAAACTATACCAAAAAACAAACAAGCAAAAAGAAAAATGGACAGACAGAACCCCAGGATAAAGAGTAAAAGCAAAGCTATACGGACAAAATCACACAAAGAAGCATATACATACACACTCACAAAAAGAGGTAAAAGAACAAAAAATATGTATATATTAAAAAAAGGAAGAGAGCAACCAAATCAATAAACTAGTCAACCAATGAGAATAAGCTCTAAATACTAAACTAAGATAAACATAAACCAGAAGCAAATTAGATGCAGAAAGCAAACCCCATATCTACAATGGCTCCCAAAATCCAACGTCTCAATTTTGGAATGATTCGTTGTCTATTCAGGTATTCCACAGATACAGGGTACATCAAGTTGATTGTGGAGATTTAATCCACTGCTCCTGAGGCTGCTGGGAGAGATTTCCCTTTCTCTGTTCGCACAGATCCTGGGGTTCAGCTTTGGATATGGGCCCTCCTCTGCATGTAGGTCACCTGAGGGCATCTGTTCCCCACACAGACAGGATGAGGTTAAAGCTGCAGATGATTAGCAGGTTCTGACTCACTCAGGCTGCGGGGAGGGAGGGGTATGGAATGAGGGGTGAGTCTGCAGTGGCAGAGACCTGTGTGACATTGTAACAGCCTGGGGCACACCATGTGCTCTCTTGGGGAAATTCTCCCTGGATCACAGGACCCTGGCAGTGGACTGCACAGGCTCCCAGGAGAGGAGGTGTGGATAGTGACCTGTGCTTGCACAGAGGCTTCTTGGTGGTTACAGCAGCAGCCATAGCGTTTTATGCCCGTCTCTGGTGTCTGCATTGATAGCCAAGGCTTGTGCCCATTTCTGGAGCTTGTTTAGGTGGTGCTCTGAATCCCCTCTCCTCATGCACCTCGAAACAATGGTCTCTTGCCTCTTAGGCAGGTCCAGACTATTTCCCAGACTCCCTCCTAGCTAGCTGTGGCACACTAGCCCCCTTCAGGCAGTGTTCACAGCCAACCCCAGTCCTCTCCCTGATGTCTGACCTCCGAAGCCTGAGCCTCAGCTCCCAGCTCCCATCCACCCCAGCAGTTGAGGAGACAAGCCTCTCGGGCTGATGAGTGCTGGTCAGCCTGATCCTCTGTGCGGAAATCTCTGCTTTGTCCTCTGCACCGCTTTGGCTGTCCTCTCCTCTGTGGCTCTGAAGCCTCCCCCCTGCCCACCTCCATCTGTGCCCGTGAAGGGGCTTCCTACTGTGTGGAAACTTTTCCTCCTTCACAGCTCCCTCCCAGAGATGTAGGTCCCATCCCTACTTTTTGTCTCTATTTTTGCTTTTTTCTTTTGCCCTACCCAGGTACATGGAGACTTTTCTTGCCTTTTGGGAAGTCTGAGGTCTTCTGCCAGCACTCAGTTAGGTGTTCTGTAGGAGTTGTTCCACATATAGATGCATTTCTGATGTATTTGTGGGGAGGAAGTTGATCTCCACATCTTACTCCTCCACCATCTTGAAGGTCCTCCCTGGTTTTCTTTTATACCTACATGAATCTCAGTGACAAGCTATTTCCTTCTGGTTTCCATTTCTTATATCTCAAGTCCTAAACCCACAGGAGATAAAAGAGTTTTAAGACTTTGGTATCTATCTATCTATCTATCTATCTATCTATCTATCTATCTATCTATCTATTTACCTCTATCATCTATCATTTTTCATCTATCTATCTATCTATCTGTCTCTTATGTGTGAGTATTCCTGGATTTACAAAACTCTCTGAGTTCAGAATTCCAATCATCTTGAGCTTTTAGGATGCCATTTTTAATACCAGAATTGTGCCTACTATGAGAACATTAGCAGACATAGGATAGAAATTAGGGTAAAACTCTCCTTGACCATTCATCAAAGTGTAGAAAACATAGTACATGCACTTAATTTCTCCCAGATCCCTTCTATTACTCAGGGAATGTACACACTGGGCCAATTATCTCTAGCTGATTTATTTGGCCAGTGCTTTACTGAGTGGTAAGTGCAGGATATTAGGGGATATTAAAGTTATTAAAAATATAAAAAATAGCAAATCAATAATCACAAATTTCAAACTATAACTGTGGAATGAGGTGAACATAGTACTGTTTAAAAAGTCACAATTGTAATTCCCCAGATACACCTGTATTTCACTTTGTTACTAAAAATAGAATAAAGTGAAAACAGATTATATTTAAGATTTGATTTATTTCACAACAGTGGCTAAGGGTTTGCCAAATGCATAGAACACACTGAAAATATGTCAGACTTAAATTTTCATCATAATTAAATCCTTTTGGGTCTGTTTGAAATTGCTTACACAAGAAGCACTTAATTTTTCAGAAGGCCAAGGAACTAACAAAGTGTATTAGTAATTAAGAGTTACTGGCAAAAAAATAGATGGGGTGTGTAAAAGGAAGAATTTGTGGCTTAGTATTTTCAACCAAGCCAAGAAAGAAAACCCTCTCCTTTAACCTCAAATACAAGTTTGATTTTTAATTAACATAATGATGATATTCAAATTAGCTTCAAACATATTAACACATATACACTGTGCAAAGCTCCCAGGAACTATCGACACAAATGCTGATGATCTTCTCCATGACTTGAAACACGTTTTTGCCTCTCGTTCAGAGAAAGAGGATCTTCCACAGTGGAGTAATATCCTAAGCAGATTTCTCAGTAGAGCGCACATTTCCAGGAAATAGTCAAACTTGGGTACACGTTCCTGGAGTGGATATATATTTATATATATACTGGATGAATTTCAGAAACGCCAGGTTTCAGGCAGCAAAAGATATCTGCTTTATATTCAGAGAAAATGGAGGACATCTAAAATGAAATCGATTTAGGACCTAATGTAATGCAAAATTGTATTATGTGCAGACTTTGTTATAACCCAGGTCCCCACTTTGTGGTGTGGGGACCATGATCTGTAAGTCTATAGACACAGAGTCTATAAGACTGTGTAAGACCATTGTCTTACATACTTGGTGTCAGGACTTAATTAAAAAAGGGTAAACTTTAAAGGTTGAGGAGTTTAAATTCCCTGAAGGTACAAATGCTTCTTTACTGCTTCTCTGAACCCATGAAAAATTTCACATAAGAATATTTAACATTTCAAGAGAACTTACATATTACTTACTTCTAGAAAGCTTCTAGATTGTAAGTTAACACCATCCCATCCATTTTAATAATATTTTTAGAAAATTATTTGACCAAGAGCCAGCCTGTGGTTAAATCTAAATTGTGTAACATGGCAAAGAACCCTTTCACTCTTAATAAAGTAGTGTCACAGTCACTGCCCGAAGTAAGAGGCTATGTCACCCCCAAGTATGGCCCCTTCGAGGAGTTGCTCAGAGGAGTTAGGATATTGGTGAGAAAATTGTTTGGCAAGGTAAAAGGAAGTTAAATGTGAAGGAGGCCACAAAGCTAATGTGTTAACTCTTTGAGTCTTATCAACATCCAGGGAAGTTTATCTGCCGAGACCCTGCATTACCTACATTAGAAAGTCTTAACTTCTTGGCATGTGACATTCAAGGCCATTGGCTTCAGAATTGTCACCTGAAGCCAACTGCAGAGTCTTAATTCCCATCTCCTCTCTGTAGACCCACCAACTACTCAGTGGGGATGTGGTGGGCACATTACATCAGTTCATACACCCATGAGATTGGTCCCCCTCCCTGGCCTCGCCCTGAAACATTCTCTGGAGTTCCTGACAACTGCTCTTCACCCTTCCAGGCTCAGATCGAAGTTTACCACCTTGATGACACTTTCCCTGAAACTTAGGCAGTATTAGTCACTTAGCTCTTTGTGTACTATTTACTATAGCACTCATTACATTTTTACTGTAGCTATTTATATTTTTTTCCTGACAATACCAGATGGTACAAAAGGCAAGGATATTATATTATTCATCTTTGAATCCACCAAATTTAGCACAGGATTTATCAAAGTGGCCTTTAGGGTATCATTAGGGTATATATGAACAAAATTTAAAGTATGCTTGAAAATTATTCTATTAAAGAAAATTAAACAGGTTTATTTCCTATAGGACTTCTTAGAATCCCCAATATGTTAATTTACACTAATTTATACTTAATATGCTAGGTAGCATAACATGCTGGATTTCAGTTCTTTGGTTATGGAGTCCTATTTAGGAGAAATCTTCCCTATAGAACATACCTTGCCGGTTGCCTTTTTAGGACATGGTAAATAACCTGAAAATGTTTGTTAAATAAATAAGTAAATAAATATTTTTTATACTATAAGCTATTTATTTTATCATAGAGTTTGGATTTCTCTGTGGAAATACTGCTCAGTGGTTAACCTGTTCACCTGGAAAATTACTATTTCTGCTTTTTCTGGGCAATGGGCAAATCATACAACTTGTTTGCATCTCTATTTTCCTCTGTTTGGAGCACGTAATAATCACCTCGGCAGTGCTTGGGAATAGTTTTGAAATGCTCTATCCTGCTGAAGTGCAACTTGCAGTGAAGACATATGGTTATTGACTGAAGCCATTATATAAAAAAATAACAGCTTGCTCGGCTATGGATAAAAAGATCTAGTCTGTGTCATTTTGTCTGAGATATAATCACTATCTTTGGCCATCATGAATAAGCCTTTCATTTTGGTTTAGTGGTAGTTCTTATATAGAGCAAACCATTTCCTTGAAAAAGAAATGTCTCCTTACCCTAAACTGTCTACCATAACTAATTCTTTCAAAGTCAATGGGAAAAAATAGACATATTTTCTGACTTTGGTGTCTGGCTCAAGATCTCTCTAAGTTCCCTGAATATACTTAATTAAAACCTTCATATAAAAATCACATGAAACAGATTTTTGAAGACCTATAATCTGGGCTATTTGTAGGAGCCATCACCTTGCTATAGACAGACTTCTCTTGGTGGAAAAACCCTCTTAACCAATTGTCAACTAAGGGTCACTTAGAAGTATGCTGGGCCCAGTTTTTCATTACTTCTTATTTCACTGTGGGTTTTTCTTATACTTTTAAGCTCGCCATTAACCCCATAATTAAAATGTCTTTCAAATAAGAAAAAACCAAATGTTTGTGTATTTTTCACTCAACTACAAATTAAATGCATATTTCTTTCTGTTGTTCATAAAATTTTAATATTTTAGTTTGTTCTTAAATGCGTATTTCTAACTAGATAGATTAGATGAAATAGGACCATTTCACACTAAGGGAGCTTGTTGACAAGAATATCGGACCCTGGATGTTTCAATTCCCCACCTGGAGGCTAAACTTCTGAACTGTTTATCCACTGTCATGATCTTTGTTCTTTGTATTTCCTGGCAAGTGGTATTCATGGAGAATAACTGTTGCAACAAAACAATCTAATTCTATTGCATTCTTCTATTGTATTTGGTGAACTTTGTTGGGGGAGGTGCCTGTGAAACCAACATATTCACTCATCCTAACTAAAGGAAAATTACTAAATTTGGATTCCATGACTCATTCGGTAAGTATTTACCACAGACCTACTGTGTGCCGGGCAATGCTCTAGGCACTAAACATACAGCAATGAACCAAACTGACACAATCTCTTCCGTGATCAAACTTGCATCCTGCTCTTTTGCTCAGCAAAATATGCTTTTCCTTCTGCATCTCCCTCTAGACCTAAGTATCCCTTTCCAACTTGTTACTTTTCTCCTGTGAAGTTCTTCAATTTTCTGTTTCTTTGAACCAATTCAGATCTGGAATGAGAAAAATAATAACGCTAAACTCCATGAAACTGAGCAGACACTCAGGTGATAACTCATAGGGGAAATGAAATGATTTCACTCCATTTACAAGGGCTTGAAGTTAGTATGTATCTAAAGTAAGCTCACATGCCCGACCATGACCACAAAGGTAAATAGACCTTATACCTTGTCTCCCAGTCTCCCAAATCTCTCTTCAGTAAGAGAAGACCCTTCATAACATTTTCACTCAGAACTATTTCTGAACCTTGTTCTAATTTCTCATGCATAAAAATACACAGGAATGTATGTGTATGTGTCAATCCCAATCTTCCAATTTATTGACACACACTACTATATATAAAATAGATAACTAATAAGGACCTACTGTATAGCACAGGGAACTCTACTCTATACTCTGCAATGATCTTTATGGAAAAAGAATCTAAAAAAGAGTCAATATAGGTATATATATATAACCGATTCACATTTCTGCACACCTGAAACTAACACAACATTGTAAATCAACTATACCTCAATAAAATTTTAGAAAAGAACACACAGGAGACTGGGAATTCATAGAGTAATTTTGCCTCAAATAAGTCCCTCTAGTATTGGTCTGAACCTTGCTCCCTCATGATACACACTGTGTTAAAGGAGACCTTATAACGTTGTAGATTTAGATTCATCATTTTCGAGCCAGAGGAGACAACAGGGAACTTGTCCCCATCTCAGTTCTTTGTCCAGGCTGTGTATCCTCTTTATTCCCAAGTGTCCTTCATCAATATGGAGAACACTTTGCAAATCTCTGCAGCAGCTTTTATTACGATGATGAACCACTGATACATTTGCATTTGTAAAACTAGTAGTTCAAATGTACATTTTTGTTTTAAAAACAGTGATAGTTTAATTTCACAGAGAGATGATAAAGTTTCTTTTCCCCACCTCTGACAGTGCTGGCTTCAATCTACTAAGCAAATAAGCTGTTCAGTTATTTAGGAATATATCTTAACACCAATCCGAAGCCTTCCCTTTTTCCTTCTCCTTTAGAAACCTCTCTCTGTTCCTTCCTGCTCCTCCCCTCCTCAACTGGAGAATCTAATTTGTCTTCTTTCAAAGTCTATTTCCCTCTGCTCTTCTCCAGCCCCCAACCAATTACACCCTCCTCAGCTACTTGACAATTATAAATAAGTGCTTTGATCTATCTGCCTTTGTGTTTGCTAGGAAATGGGTCACACTTCCTTTAGAAAGTATAATTAAGGACTTGTTCTAGTCAAAATAAAATACTCCATAAGGAGCTTCCACAAGTGGCTGGCCAGTAACAGAGTTTGTGTGTGTGTGTTCGGGCACGTGCACGTGTGCGTGTGTGTGTGTGTGTGTGTGTGTGTGTGTGTGTGTGTGTGTGTGTGTGAATTTTAACACCCTGAGAGTCACACAAACTTTCTATTAGGGATGGCTGGAAAGGCAAATGGGCTTTGGGGATCTATAAATGTGCCGCTTACCTCTACGGACAGCACTGCAATTTCTCTAAGGTTCATTTCTAAGTAAACAAAAGCGGCTGTGACAGAAGTTCCTAAATTTGGGGTTTTTTAATTTTTTACTGAAATACAGTTGACTTACAATGTTGTGTTAGTTTCAAGTGTACAGACAAGTGATCCAGTTTTATATATATATATATACACATATATATATGAATACCCATATATAGTCTTTCTTAGATTCTTTTCCATTATAGGTTATTACAAGATATTGAGTATAGTTCCCTGTGCGACACAGTAGGTCCTTGTTGGTTATCTATTTTATATATAGTAGTGTGTATATATTAATCCTAAACTCGTAATTTATTCATTCCCCTTTCTGCTTTCCCCTTTGGTAACCATAAGTTTGTTTTCTATGCTGTGAGTCTATTTTTGTTTTGTAAATAAGTTCATTGTATCATTTGTTTTAGATTCCACATATAAGCGATATCATACGATATTTGTCTTTGTCTGACTTACTTCACTTAGTATGATAATCTCCAGGTCCACCCATGTTGCTGCAAATGGCATTAATTCATCTATTTTTTATGGCTGAGTAACATTCCATTGTACATATGTGCCACTTCTTCTTTATCCATTCATCTGTCGATGGACACTTAGGTTGCTTCCATGTCCTGGCTACTGTAAATATTGCTGCTATGAACATCGAGGTGCATGTTATCTTTTCGATTATCGTCTTCTCCGGATATATGCCCAGGAGTCGGATCACTGGGTCATACAGTTTTGGATTGAAGCTGTGCCAGAGGCAGGACAGATGGGAGGAGAGTCGGGTGGTCGCTACTCCTGCACTGACCCTTCTTACTGGGGCAGAGCCAGCATAGGTTGCGTTCTCTGGGGGAAGATACTGAGTTTGGGGTGCACAATGTTTATTATAAACACCTGTGAAGGTAAGGTGGAAAACCAAGATCTGGTGTGTGTGTGGGGGGGAGCAAACTGCACTAACCGTAATGTGGGCCCAACAAAGCCGCTTCTAAACCTGCACCCATGCACTCAACCTCTGGTGAAAGAATTAGGCTTTAGAGTGTCAGTGTTGGACTGAAATGGCTGGGCCTTTATTTTCCTCTGAACCAGTCACCGGATTCCAGCAGCCCTGGGGAGGGAAGATGCTGAAAAGTAGGGACTGCTTACTGACTACAGCTGGGCAACAAGTCCTTCCTTGGAGGGGTATCCGAGTGGTGCACCTTTGTGCCTCCACTACAGCTAAGCAAAACGGTTTACAAACAAAGATGCACATAGGAATAATTTCAAAAGAATGTGTCTCCAAGTTTGACAACACAACGGGACTCCTCTCCTGCAGAGCCAGCTAAATAGAGCAGGTCACTGATTCCGTGCCATTACGTGAGGGACCATGACACCTCCTGTACATCCCTGGAATTTATAGCTTCCAGATGTATCCAGTAACCTTCCTGTGGAAGCACAGCAGGCTGTCAACTTAACCTAGGAGTTCTCTTGACTATTACCTGTAGGCGAGAGAAGCAGTCTTCCTATAGGATTTTACCGAGTTATGCAATCACTCACTTGCTCATTTATGCAGTAAATAATTCACTCATCCTTCCTTTTGCCTACTTCAAGAGTGTATCTGAATAACCTGGAACCATAAAATGTCCTTAGAAATTTCCTTAGAGGTCAACCTCCTCTTCCATAGGTGCCCAGACTAAAAATCATGCAAATGTACCCAAGGCCTCCCATCTTATCACTGTCTAAATTACAACCAGAAGGCCTTGTGTTTGACTCTTAATCCATTGGCACCAGACCTAATTCCTCCCAGAGTCGAAAACATTACTAAACTATGGAAAATGTAATCAAATTAACTTTATTCAACATTATCTTCTAAAAATTCCTCTGTAATAAGAGTTTAAATTGAAGCCATAATTTATCTTCATATCAAATTATTTAGCTATAATAGAGCAAATATATTTAAACACACACAGAGGTTTGCTCAGTGTGTACAATAAATATAATAATATTAATGAATAATAAAAGCATTATTAAATCAGTCCACTCAATTTACTATGACTATATCCAAACAAATATACCTAAGTAAATCATGTCATACTGTCATGTCTTGACTATCATTCCAGATCGCTATGGCTGAAGTGCTTGACAGTGATACTAACTGAATTGATAGGCGATTTACCAATTTTCTTTTGAATATCCAGCTCCATGTAAATGTGGATTCTATATGACTTAATAGGATCATATGGTCCTAGGAAGAAAGGTGTGCCTGGTTCTAGTTCTATTTATTCATATGTTGTATTCTAAGTAAACACCAAAAATTAATTCTGCTAACAATGATTACCATTACTGAGTGTTCACCATATGCTTTAGAAATTGCATCAGATTGTATACGTGTATATATAATAGTACACTTGATGTATCTTTTTATGTGTGTATATTAATATAATTTAATAAAATAAAAATTTATTTAAAATTTATAAATATTTAACATTTTTAATAAATATTTAATAACATATTGATAGATATTATCTTCATACCAACTTTCCTAAGATGAATTACTATCCTCATTTCACATTTTATACAGGAAGGGTAGGCTTCGGGATTTTAATAATTTGCCCAAGGTCACAAAACTAGTAAGTATCAATCCAGGTAGACTCGGCCTGAAAGTCTTCACTTGTTTTCCATCGTTATGCTTGGGAACCCCCAGCCACATTTTGTGGGTGATTCACTGAATTCCATATTATTTTGCCTCCAGTAGCAACTCATCCAAAGTGGAGTTGTTAGAAACGAGGGTTCTTGGGTGTCCTGAGCACTCAGCTCATAGCCACATGGCTTCTCCTGTCATAGAAAGGCTCGAATATATTTTAGATCATAATAAATCTACTTGGGAAAATAGGTCTCGTAAGAATCGTGCTCTTTAAAGGCCTTGCATTAACTCGTTATCTGTCTATCTGCTAGAGTTGTGTATATCCTGATTCCAGCCTCATTCATGGACAGTGTACAAGTTACTTCTGTTGACTGTGATTCTAGGAGCCCAAAGATTAAAATCGCATTGTACAGACAGGATATAAACAGGTGAAAAGTTCACTAAATAAAAAGCAATCAAGATAGCAATAAAGGACCTAGAACATTCACCTTGTCCAGATATGGGTGAGAGAGACATGGAGGTCAGCAGAGATGGATATAGACTGAAAGAGAAATACATCACTGGAATAAACTGATCTGACCATTTAAAAAATTTAAAGGTGTGGATAAAACTTTGACAGGTAAAGAGGGAGGGCTAAAAATGTGAATTGAGGCCAGAATTTGGAGGATCTTCAATATGAGGTCAAGAAGTTTGGACTTTATCCTATAAACTAGGAGACGTTAAGTGTGACTAAGTAGGACTGAAATTATCAAAGTAATACAGCAGGAATATTAGTTTGGTGACAGTGTGGAAGATTACTGAAAAGGGAAGAAATAGGGAATTTATGGTGGAGTAGAAGTGCCAGCCTGAGTGTAACAAGTGATGGATGGGAGGCTCTCTAAGGTGAGTCCGGTGGAAAAAAGTGTAGGTTTGTGAGTCTCACAGATACTCTGACTTCTCTAAATGTTAATCTTGTGAAATTCAAATTACTATTGCCTTAGATGAGCAAGGACAACTGGCAACATCTGGAGAGATCTGGGTTAGTCACGTCTCCGGGGCCATTATAGGCACCTAGTTGGTAGAGGCCAGGGATGCTGCTAAATATCCTGCAATGGATAGTACAGCACGACACCCCCCCCCGCCTCCACCCATCAAGGGAGAATTTTTGGTTCAAACTGTCAATAGTGCCGAGGTGGAGAAACCCTGCCTTAGAGTGGAGTGGTCTGCGTTGCTGTTCTTTTGAGCTTGCTGTATTTATCATGTACATTTTTTTTGTTTGTTTTTTTTTCTCAAGAAGCTCATACTTTAATAGAAGCATAAAATTATCTTGTTTGGATAAATATTTCATAATAAATTCTAATAGAAGGAGAGCGCTTTTAAAAACCTACTTATAGGGAATTACTGGAGTGAGGCAAGGAGAGAATGATTTTTCTGGTCCTTCTTACAATGGTCACTTATATTAAAACATCTCAATGACACTACATGAGGAAAATGTATAAAAAGGAGAAATCTTGACTATGTCTGTTCTATAGGAACTGATCCATCCTCTCTTTATATAGCAACTCAAATGTCCTTCACGGCTCCACCCTTGACATAACCCAAAAGCTGTGATAGATAAGGAGAGAATAAGCGTATTAGTGGCATTGCAGATTCTTTGGTCCAAACTGAGGCAAAATGATGCCCTGACTAAAGGTTTGTTTATTTCCCCGAGGTCAGTCCCCATCATAGATACCTCTTTTGTCTTTGTATCTGCCCTTCTCACCCTCCTGCAAAGATTTCCCACGTAAAGTACAGAGAAGAAATTGAGGAAGATCTGGAGTAGTGGAGGTGGTGTTTCTCATACGTCAAGAAAGTCCCGGGCCACTTCCATCTTCTGAAACCTCTGCTTCATTAAGAAAATAAAATAAAAGAAAAATGCCAAGACAGCATTACCAAAAAAAAAAAAAAATTGTTTTAATGTAATAATTTAGCAAACTATGACATTTTGTCCAAATAATACAATACTGTTCACAGGGATATTAGATTTTAAAAACTATCATTTTAGAGTCTATCTCAGAGAGTATGATGTGATAATAGGATGATGGGACCAGGTTGAAAGTTGTACAATAAAAAATGTCTTCTTTCAAACCTGAGCGTACATCTCCGGACTGTATCTTCACCATTTCAAGATAGTATCAAAATGTCTAGATTTGTTAACTGAGTTAGTTACTAGTGACCTTTCGACACTCCCTCCCACTGAAAGCCTCACGGGCTCTGAAGGAAGGAGGAAAGATTGAGGAGACCATTGAGAAGTGGCAGGTGAGCAAAGAGAGACCCTGTGGTCCTCCTTCAGACTCCAAGTGTGTGGTGAGCGCACGAGGTCCTGTTGAAAAGGGAGTGACTTTCCATCACCACCAAAGTGGATGTGGCTGGTTTCACTGCCTAAGGGGGGAACACTCTAAACTGGAAAAAAAAAAATCAATTTGAAAACGAATATCACTCTTTTATTCATTTAAGCTATTTTAATTTTCTAAATTACAGTTTTAATTTTCTTGATCACAGCGACTAGTGACTTTCATACTATTAGAGATGTGGGAGATTTCCCACTTTCATTGTATTTTTCTAGATCTGGGCACCCCAACTCCCTGCCCTCCCAGGCTACCCCCACGGCTGATGGGGTATCCTGATGGATGTCCTGAGCCCTCCTCAGTCGAACCCTGCACACAGTTCTGGATCTCCAACTATAATTTCCCCACTTAGGATACAGATAAAATTATTTTCATCGAGAGAACGGGGAAAGGAAAGAGATAACAATTGAGTCTCTTAGGTGCTGGACCAGGTTCGGCGCGTTGTCACATTTAGCCCACCCCAGAAATCCATGAGGCGGCTGTAAGCAGCACTATTTTGCAGATGAGGGATCTGGGGCTCAGAGACGAACACGTGACACTTTGTAACAATAATGAGTAGTGGGGCTAAGTCTGTCTGCCCTGTCAACTTCTGCTCTTTCCGCTTTTCATCACCCCCTTCTTTTAATTTAGGAAATAAAACTTCTGTTCCAGGGCTTCCCTGGTGGCGCAGTGGTTGAGAATCCGCCTGCCGATGCAGGAGACACGGGTTCGTGCCCTGATCCGGGAAGATCCCACATGCCGCGGAGCAACTAAGCCCGTGAGCCATGGCCGCTGGGCCTGCGCGTCCGGAGCCTGTGCTCCGCAACGGGAGAGGCCACAACAGTGAGAGGCCCGCATACCGCAAAAAAAAAAAAAAAAAAAAAAAACTTCTGTTCCAGCCTAAAGCAGCGACCAGCATCAGTGAGTGGCCACTGAGCATTTAGAAAAGGAACTGAAAGCTTTCCCGCGGCCTCTGAGATCACAGTGGGTGGCCGGTAAAGCACCTGCTGCAATGGACACAGTGGCTCCGAAATGCCATCCCTCCGCTGGAGAATCTTCCCACGACACGGAGATCTGCGGTTGTTTCCATCTGACATTTTGCTACCTGAGGAGGGAGACTTAATGATCACGTCTGTAATGGCTGGAGGTTCAGAGCTCAGCTTCTCTAACCCTTCACTTAACAAATACAGCCAATGGGATCCAGTGGGGTGAAGTGACCTCCCCAAGGTCACACAGCTAAGAAGGAACGAGGCAGACAGGAGACCAGGGAGATCGACAAGCTTGATATACGTGGAAGTTCTCGATGACTACTGTATACGTTAATATGACACTTTTCTGAAACAGAAAATAAGTGACCACCTGAGTGTCTTATAGAACACAGAACATAAATGCATTTTAAAGTTTTGATCATGATTTTAACATTTAAAAGCTTAAAGCAGTAAAAATGCCGACAACGATAAAATACTGTAATCCAAAAAAATCGTTAAATATGCTCGGAAGACTTAAGAGTGTAATCTGAACAGGATCTTGAAGACACCTTGGGACGTGTATAGGACACGAACAGGAAATGTCTGCCTGGTACCAAATGTCCCTCCTCCATCGTCTATGGTGACAGCATCAATTATGACCCTCGTTGCCCCCGAGACCTCACATGACCTCGGAGCCCTTCTGAACACTGTCCTCCAGGGCTCCGCTAAGAAATGAAGTGACTTGGCATGCAAGATGCAAACTGGTTTCATCCCTGAGCTACCAGCGAGAGAAAATGGGCCAAAAACACATCCGTGGGGGACTACACGGGCCGGTCAAGGAGAGTAAAGCCGACCAGTGTACCTGCATATCCAGCTTCCAAACAGCAGAGTGGGAAACTAACACGAGGAAGTCTCTGGCCCAAAGCTTCGAGCAGCTTTATTCTTTGATAAGTCTCACCCATATTACACGTCATCTCTCCAAGAATCTCGTAGCACAGCTTTGAGAAATGTTTGAATTCCTGGACCATTACCCCTTTGTCCGTCAGTGAAGACATGGTTTCCTCTTTCCTTCCCCCATTTTGAACAGGGCAGTTTGAAAGATTTGAACTCGTGCTGAGAGTTAGGGACAGGAGTCGCTTACAGATTGCGGCACTCAGGCAATTCTACATCAAGCTACTCCTCAGCATCTGCACATGCCCAGATGTCTGAACAAGTAAAGACCTTTTTTTTTTTTTTTTTTAAAGAGCATTTTCAGCAGCTTCAAATTTCTCTGCATTATACATTCCTGGAACCCTGAAAACTTCCAAATTGAAGCACTCTGGAAATGTTGAAGAGCTTGAATAATTTTAAATTGCTCTGTACATGGCTCAGAGCTTTTCTACTTCACCAGTTGGAGAACCCTCTAAGATTTTGAAGCATTTCAATCATTTTAAATCAAAGCATGTGCATCTAAGCTTAATTTTGTATTTGAAGTTTGACATGTAGTCACCTCACCCAGGCCAACTGAGAAGTAAAGACAATTTTCATTCGGAGACATTTTTCCTCACTCACTTTCATCTTCAAGGGTGTTTTTAGTTGGGCTTCTCTCTTCTGTTTGTGATTAAATCAACATGGCCAAAGTAACACAGGCTGAAGAGGTATGTTTGCTCCACAAACAACTTAACCTTGACTGTGTCTGCTATACTTGAACTTGAAAAGATCAGTACAGCAATGTGCTTTGCTCAAAAAATTAAAGCCACATTAGCACTAAGGTTGACATTTCGCTGTTACACTAAATATCACAACTGGAGAGATTTGACAGCCGTGATAAAACTTCACCTGGTTCTTAAATTGAACTAGCTACCATCACAAGAGACTGGGAGGGGGATATTCAAAATGTGAGGCACTAAAGAGCTTTTATTTTAAAAGGTACAAATGATTGAATTTAGGGTAAAAAGAAGGCCCTGAGGTTACTTATCAAGTCTACAGAGTTATACTACCTGCCTAAATGAGTGAATAAAAGCTGTGTACATTGTAATTTTGGATGCACTGAATTAGCTAGCCTCCCACACCCCTTAAAAAGGAAAGATGTTTAAAGTAAAAGTGAAAGAGTCTGCCACTGAATCTCACAGAATAACTCCATGGGAATTCTCCGCATGAACTATTACAGGATATGACTGTACGATACATCACCCTACATAGTCACAAATTAAATTTACTGTAACAACCACACAAACAGAGGAAAAGGAATCACAGAGTCAAACAATAAAAGCAAGACTAAGGGTATTGATCATTTGACTCAGAAGTGAGAGGACAAAACCGTAAAGTGATTAATAGTATTATTATTAGTTGAGCTCACCCAGTCTCCTATATTCCCAACAGAAAATTGACATTGTTTTAAAGGTTCCACCAACTGTAATTTTTTAATATGTCTTCCAAATGTTTTGTCTCATCAGAAATAATTTTTATTTCCATATAAGGATTTATTTAAAATAAGTGTTTAAGTTTCATGTTCGGTGGAGGGAAAGCCCACAGTTCATCTAATTCTGGACTTTTTTTTTTTTTTTTTTTTGGTTGCTTTCCTCTTATATAGAATTCGTAGACAACATAGTGGAGCTGTATTTTTTTTTTTTCCTAAGTAAACATGAGTAAATCAAACCCAGACTCTATTCCCCAAACTGAGAAAATTGGAAAATGTCCTTTCCCACTCCAAGTTCTCAAATGATTAGCCATGGGTGCTTCTTAGCAGCTAGGACAAGGGGAAAAAGAGATACATGGAAAGTATACCTCTGTTTTTAAATAAAAGTAAAGACTTGATTTTAAGTAGAGGTTAGGGTCAGGCCAGGTCAGAGGTTTGATTGCCCAGGTCAGGCCTCTTCAGCCTGTGACCTACCAAGACAGGCATCATGTTCTAACTCTTCTCTGACAAAAGCAGCAAAAACAAAACATTTTAATACAATCGGGACTAATTAGGCTTCCAAGTTAGAATAAAGGGACACTTAAAAAAAAAAAAAAGACATAAAGCCTTTCTTATTTTATGGCAATTAAAAAGTGCATTGTGATTAAATATGGCGTGTGTGAAAAGTGACATGAAGCAAACTATCCTGGTTTCCAAATTTCTGGAAAATCGTTTTCCCAAACTAATAGGATTACTCATCACAAAGAATGTTGAAACTGCTGTTTTATATGCCACCAAATCCAACCAAGGAAAAAAGAAAACAGAATGAACAGTCTCAAGAAGAAACATAACGTAAGAGGCTCATGGGGCGTTGTATTTGGCCCATTATTTACAAGTGAAAAATCCCTTTGTTAACTGTATGTCTTCAACAGACTTTATGGGAAAACCTGACAGACCAGTCTCTGACCAAACAAAATCCCCTGTATTTGCAGGATTTGGACTGGTGTACACTTAGGAGATCTTGGTCTCAGTCTCCATTATTTTCAGGAAAGAAGTTTTTGTGTATATCATGAATAAAAATTATGCATTATTGATTATATAATGAACATTCCAGCATAAAATGCATGCCACCTCATTTTGAAATTTGAGACTTTCAAGCCACAGAATTTCTTTTGTGCCTTTGAGGCATATTTAGTACTTGTGAGGTTCAAGAAATGTTTTGTCTCTTTACTCTGAAATTCCTATTATGTTAACTCTTTAATTTTCAGTAAATGAAGTTGGTCATATTAATCATCCAGTAAAATAATACTGAGGAACTAAACATTTTAGAAAATACTCAAAATAAAACTCTTGAAGGAATAACTTACATCCTATTACCGTATACATCTTTATAGATAACACCACTGCAAATATCTTAAAGAAATAGACAAAAAGAAATTTAAAAGTTATTTTTTCTGGTTTCATTATTTCTTTTCATGTCCAAACTCTGGGAACATTATTAAAATAAATTGTTTATTTCTCCATTTGCCCGAGCAGAATTATAATATAATTTTAGTCAAACCTCCCAAAACAGTAAAACCTCACTAACTATGTGATCATCTCCAACAAACGTGCTGGTGTGGTGGGTGTGTATGGGGTTGGGGGTGGGGGAAGCTATCATATTCCCTCATCACACGGTTCAGTTAACAGCATAGAAAAGGTTCACCACTCAATGAGCTAACGCAGACCCGGATATTTTCACACATTTCAGAGTCATTTCTGAATATGGTTGACACAACATAGAACGTAGTCAATGGTAGTAATGATTCCCTTTTTATAAAATGCACACCGGTTCTTATATTTATATGCTGGGCATAGATAAGGATAGTGCAAGTGAATGTAGAAAAAGAAAAGATAGGGTAAAGGAGCATTTCGGAAGGCAAAAAAAATAGGTTTTTGTGATGGAATGAACACCCGCAAGAAATCAATGGAGAAATCAACACTTAACTTAAAATTTCAGGAAAAGAATATTTTTAAAAAGAATGTATATATATATATATATATGTATAACTGAATCACTTTGCTGTATAGCAGACATTAACATAACATTGTAAATCAACTATACTTCAATAAAAAAGAAGTCATAAGAGTGGAAAAAATGTTTCATGGATGGAAAGTTGATATTAAAACAAAAGAATGAGCTACAAGTGTAGCCTGAGGTATAAGCAGTACATGCGAAGTGTTACCAATATGTGTGCATTTATATTTCATTTCTTTTTCAGGTGGAGAGTCTGAGATACATTTGAAAACCAGGAAACAAGTCAGTTGACAGAGGGGAGGGCTCAGTAAGCCCAGCCAGAAAACCAGAGAATATTTTTTTGCATTGTTCACAAATAACAGTGATTAAACAACAAGCCCAGAGAAAGAGTTTTTGGAATAGGTGTCATGTAGATGCCTCCCTTTCAATTGTTAGTCCAAAGAGCTTCCAAGAACAGGTAGGAGAATGTTTAGTATCCTTTTGGAGATCCTAAAAGAAACTCCTTGGATTGTCCATGGGACCTACTGGAGCATTATCTTGGCACACCCCATAGAATATTTGTGTGACACAAATTAATTGGCTTATCTACTCCCACTTTGGGAAGTCACATATACATTCGACTCTGGCTTAGGTAAAAAGAAGACATTTTATTAACATGGTGCAGGTATACTTTGCAGGTCAGGTTGGAACTCCACACTCTGTTGCAGAGATGACCATAAGTAACATGAAAAATTCATGAGTCTCTTCTATGTTGTATTAATAGAGAAAAAAAAAAACTTCCAATTTAGATAGCATTGGTTCAGTGGTTTAGTGGAAGTTCACAATTTAGAATTTCAGCCTAATTAGTTTAGACAATCAGATTAACATTAGCTCTAGCTTATATACATTAGCCTTCCTAATATAACTAAGCCTAGAGTGTTGATTTGAACCTCACCATACAGAAGGCTATGCAATGCCAATAATATCTTGACATTATTAGATTGATTCTAATACAAGGGATTTGGAATGCTGTGCAAACATTTTGACCATTGATTATGATTTCAGATGAAGAAGACACAGCAAAATGAGATGTCATCACATTATTTATTTTAGCTACTCGGGGATAAAAGAAAGAATGGGCTGTAGGCAGAGACCATATAGGGTGATTTTTCAGGTCCTGAACATCTTGCAACATTCCACACCTCCTTCTTCAACACTTAAAAATATTTTCCTCAAAAGATCTTCACTCTCCCCAGAATCCAAACATTAGTCAATCTATTTTGAGTGCCAATTTAGAAAATTTTTTAAATATATTAATTGTGCCTCTCTAGAAAGAGAAACGTACTAAGATATCAATAACCCTAAAGTCTTTCGGGCAAATTCATTTACTCGGTTAGTCAGCCAATTTTCTCGCAAGTTCCAGTGAGCCAGGTTCATTTCAGGGTATGTGAGGAAGTCCAGGCACGATCTGGGCAGAGCAGGATTAAGAGGTCAAGACTACGTGAAGGCTCACACATTGTCCCTCTGTTGGGAGGGGAGAATGAGTCTGGGCGGAGAGTGGACGGTACCAAAGAAAAGTACAGGGCAGAGGCAGCGTCTCGACCACTTCATTCTAGTTCTCTGGTGCTGAGAAGTCACTCCATCACACACTGGCTCAGAACAACCGCGCTCACTTCATCGTGTCTCACTGTTTCTATGGATCAGGGACGCAGGAAGAACTTGAAAGTGTGGCTTTGGCTCACAGCCTCTCATGGGGTGAGTCAGCCAGCACCTGGAACTAGAGCAGAACAGTTGGGGGACAGCTGGGGCTGGAGGAGCATTTCTCTCTCCACGTGGTCTCAGGAACTCCACGTGATCCCTCAGTCAGGCAAACTTAGGGAAGTTGGACTGTTTACATGTGCGTGAAGGTCTAAAGGCTCAGTACTCTAGTACACAAATTAGAAGCTCAAGAACCTGTTATAATAGAGCCTCAGAAAGCCCAGGGCATTGCGTCTGCCATAATTTATTGGTTAAAATGAATCCCAAAAGTCTCCTCATTGGGAGGAGAGTCAAAGTCATGTTGGAGGAAAAGCAGAAGAGCTGGAAGATACGGTTGTCCCCATCTTGGGAAAGCAGATAGCCCTAGCCAAGGATCAGTTCTGGACATCACTCTTAGCTGGTGTCATCCATCACACAATCACCCGTATACTCAGCATAATTACATCTGTGTGTGCCGACACATGCAAGCAAACTGCGCTCACTAAATCTCTAGGAAAGGATGCTCGCTAAAATCATATAAGATCAAAAGAATAATATCTACAATCAACCAGTAGAAGTTCACATTTCTTGAAAATGTACTACTATATGTCAAACACTGCTAAATAGTTTAGATACATTAGATCATTTAATTCCTCACAATAACCTGTAATAAATAAATAAATAAATAAATAAATATATATATATATATATATATATATATATATATGGAATTTGAGATTTGAGAAAAGCATTTTGCTCACATTTCTGTAGAGAATAACTAAAGTTCCCATGGTCTTTCACACCTGAAGAGAGAGACCTGACAGCTCTAAATTCATAGTCCTAATGGTCTAATCTCAGGAATAGAGACAAATCGTAAGTTGACTAATTCTTACTAAAATTGCAACACAGAACTAATGCAGCTTAATTATTAACGTGTAACACACACAAAAAATGGAGAACATTTTCTGGGGAGGATATACAATCTGAAGCCTCTGTGATTATAACAATGTCTTTCCTCGAATAAAAACTTACAAGACATGAGATGTTGGATAAATAGAAAATATGCAAAGTGAGGCATAGAGAAAAAGAGGAGGGAGAGAATGGGCAAAAGTAGTTTTTGAGGAGATAATGGCTAAGAGTTTTCCTAAAGTAATGAAAACACATTGACCCACAGATTTGAGAAGCTCAAAAAACCCCATGAATGAAAACTGGAAAAAAAATAACACACTTAGGCACATCAAAATTCAAATGCTGAAAACCAAAACCGAAGACAAGACCTTAGAAGCAGATAGAGATAAATGACACATTATTTTTTTAAATGTGACTTTATATCTGATGACTAACTTTTGAAGAAAAACAATAAAACCTAGGAGAAGGACAATGAAATTACATCTGCTAAGTGCCTAAAGCAGTGAAAATCTGCCACTTTATAATTCTAATCCCTCAATAAACACCCTTCAAAAATGGAGGCAATATAAACTTATTTTCAGATACCTCACCACCCAAAAAAGAGCTAAAAAAATATGTGCCAGTTGACCTGCACCATAAGAATTACTTAGAGTTCCTTTAGACTGAAATGAAATGATAACAAGTGGAAGAAGAAAGTTCCAGAAGAAAGGAAGACCAGAAAAGGTAAACTTGTGGAGAAATATATCACTGTGACTTTTAAAGCAAGAGTGATAATTCTGCCTTGTGAGTTTATAACATAAGAAGAAATAAAGTATGTATCAACAATACCAAAAACTGTGGGTGGGTAAATTGAGTTAAACATTTTTAGATTTTTTTACATCATTCAAAAAATTGTAAATATTCTAATTTAAGGGAGATTGTAAGAAGTCAAGGATACATATTTTAAACCATGAAAATAAAAATGTAATTTAAACAGCTAACAGAAGAGATAAAATGAGCAAAAAGTCACTAAGAATATAGAATATTTAAACATTATTAGCCAAGTGGACTTAATTGATATTTATAGAACCTCACATATAAGAGTTGAAGATCAATATTATTTTATGGTACACCATGGAATATTCAAAATAATAGATCAAATTAGTGTTAGGACACAAGTATGAACACATTTTAAAATATTGGAAGCAAATAAATTATGTTCTGATAACAGAAATTAAATTAGAAACCAACCAAAAATTTTTAAAAGACATAAAAATCGAATGGAACTATAACTAGAAAATTCCCACATGACAAAATTAAGCAGCACATTTCTAAATAACAATGAGTAAAGAAGATATAAAAATAAAAATTAGAAAATGAATGATAACGAAAACATGCAGATCAAAATGTGTGGGATGCAGCTTCAATAGTGCTTAGAACAGGATTTATAGAAGCAAATGCATATATAGAAAAAGAAGATTGAAAATCAATCACTAAGAGACCATTTCAAAAGATTAGAAAACAGACATCAAAGAAAGTCAAAGGAAGGAAATAGCAATGATAAGATCAGAAATCAGTAAAACTTTAAACTATATACATAAATACATATTTCTTGGTTAAAACCCACAAAATATTGCTGATAGAGATGTAAGAATACCTAAATAGACACATTATGCTCATCAATCATAAAACTTAGCATTGTTGAAATGTCAAGTTTTCCTAAATTGATTTATAGGAAAAAAAAAATGTGATCTCAGTTAAAATCCTATATTTGTCTCTGTGGCTGCCATAACAAAGGACTACTAACTAGGCGGCTTGAAACAAAAGAAATGTATCTTTTCACAGATCTGAGGCTGGAAGCCAGAAACCAAACCCAGCTGTCAGTGTGGTCAGCCTCCCCCAAGAGGCTCGGGAGAAAATATGCCTCTTTTTTCTTCCAGCTTCTGGTGGCTTCAGCATCTCTTGGCATCCTTTGGCTTGTGGCTGCATTATTCCAACCTCTGCCTGTGTCTTCACACAGCCTCCTCCCCTGTGTCTCCATCTCCCCTGCCTCCCTCTTAGAAGGACATTTACGAGTGGATTTAGGGCCACTGGCATCATCCAGGATGATTTTCTCATCCAAGATCCTTGATCACATGTGCAAAGATCCTTTCTCCAAATAAGATTTACAGGTTCCAAGGATTTGAATGTGGACATATTTTTGAGGCCACCACTCAGCCCACTACAAACCTCAATAGGATTTTTTTCTTGTAAGTTAATAAGCTGATTCTAAAATTATACGGACGTGACTGGAATAGCCAAGTCAATTTTGAGGATGAATGAACTTGGAGACCTCCCACTATCTGATATCAAGACTTACTGTAAAGCAACAGTCATTAAGACAGAATATGTATAAAAATAAACCTATGAAACACAACAGAGAACACCAGAATGGTTTACAGTTTTTATAACAAAAGTTCCATGACAATTCAGTGGGGAAAAAAATAATCTTTCAACTAAATGATTCTGCAGTAAGTGGATATCCATATAGGAAGAAGCAAAGAAAGAAAAAGCAAATGATGCCTTGTCTTAGATCAGGCTGCAATAGCAGAATACCACAGACTGGATGGCTTATGAACAACAGAAATTTATCACTCACAGTTCTGGAGGCTGGATGTTCGAAATCAGGGTGCCAGCAGGGCCAGGTCTGGTGGGGCATTGCTTCCTGCTTGCAGACTGCCAACTTCTCATTTTATCTTCATATGCTAGGAAGAGAGTAAGAGGCTCTCTGAGTGTACTAATCCCATTCTTGAGGGTTTTTTTTAAAGTCCTTTTCGTGCAAAAAAAAGAGCAAAACTATGATAAAATGATTATTTTGTGTTGGATAGAACAGGAAAAACTGCAGAATTTACCTGAATTTCAACTTTCTTGGATTACTGAATGCATTATGTTTTTCAAATTGAGAAACTTAGCATTTTTTTCTTCACAGGCAAAGATAGAAATCAGATGTCTGCTCTAATGCCTAAAACAGTTGATTTGTTTCAAGTTTTATTCACTGACCTAAGCTTACACTGGCTATGAATGCAAGGTGACAATTTCACATGTCATTTTTAATGATTTATATTCAAAGTATAATAAAAAATAATCTTCAAAGCAAATTCATGAGAAAATTCCTTTCTTAAGTCAGCACTCAAAACAGACAAGGAAAAAAAAATGGAGGGGCATTTAAACTACATGTACCACCACAGGCACTGTAATAGGTATTAATTATATTTACTGTGTTTCATAAAGTTATGGGTAAACATGGTGACCTGGTAAAAAGGAAGGAAAGTCAAGAGACTTAGATGGTAGACTTCTGTCTACTAAGCTGTGTTACTCCAAGCTATTCAGTGAAATTGCTGTATAACTTAGCTATTGCTTAGACAAGGCCTCAACATACAACCGCATTACAGAATGTCTGTCGTGTGGGCGACCAGCCTGCAAGCACTCTCTGGGTTGACGGGGATCTTCAAATGGTGTTAAAGCGGGGTCTTGATACCCACCCTAGAAGCCGAATGGAAGGAAAGGATTCTATTTATTCTCTGTCGGTTGAATGACTGGTTTGTGGCTTGGGCTCTTGGTTAGACCTTTGAATCTTAAGGAAGCACCGTAGAGATCAAGAGTCAGCCCGATGTTTTCATGCGACAATGATGGATTGGGAGCAATAAGGCAGCAAGTGTCCGGTGGTGACACCTGCTGGTTTCTTGGCTGCTTTGCCTCAATTATTTCTAATACAATTTTCTGTAATGTGTTCTCTTGCCTTTCCATTGGTTCTGTGAGCTGCTATAAATCAAGTCAATGTTTTTGCCTTTATCACTTCCCATAAGAGGCATTGGCTTTTGCCATTGGCAGCCAAGAACCTTGGCGTGCAAAACAAAACATTTGTGGCATTCAACTCAGAAATGAAGTTGATAGAACCGTTTAAATAAAGAGTTACAATCTATAAAGAGTTTAATACCTAAAAAATTGAGACTACTTGCAACCATTTGCATTCTTATTTAATAATAATATATTATCAAGTGACTATTTTTTCGGATATTTTCACATAATCAATACAAACTTGTGAGCTGTGAAGGGAAATAGATCTTAGCATGTATGTGTGGCTTACTAATTTTTAAAGAAAATTTAAAAACAATAAAACTCACTATTCAGACACAAAATTCTCATTTCTCAAATCAAAGTTCTACCATATAAGTAGATTGTGATCTTGGAAAAATGACCTGCCATCTCTAAACTTAATTTTCCTTATCTTCAGAAGGGGAAGTACTAAACTTTAATATTGGCCATGCTAATACCTGTTATAAATAGTAAATATATTATGAATTTGAAAATCAAGCAAAGTCTAGAATATGGAAAGTCACTAAAAACAACAATAATAGTGATGATTTTCCAACATAGTTGTGACTTAGTCCTCTTTTTATTATATGAACAATGAACTCACAGAAACCAGCTTTGAAATTAATAGCTGAACATGGCCTCTTTGTAGTTCACCACGACAAAGCTCCATGACAGACATCCTCTCTGCACGAATCTGCATTTTTCCCCAGAAGAAACCCTTCATTTTATTTTTGCTCATAACCCCTCAAAGATCAGTCCCACCTTCCCTCACTGAGATGCAGCCCCTCCCCCAGCACTTTCACAAAGACCCATTTCCTCCCAGAGTTAAAATGAACACCCAGTTCCCAAGGTGGCCATCCTCCATGCTCTCCTTCTTCCCCATCTGCCAGGTGAACTTGACCACCTTTTAGCTCTCACCCCAAAAGGTAGTGCCCCAAGGCCACTTGGCTTACTTTTTTGCTTATATTCTATGGATCCATCCTGAAAACTCTCCCTGCCTTGCACAGAGCAGCCAGCATATTTGTTCTTTTGATAATTTACAGTATTTCTGCCTAGCTTCCTGTCCCTCTTTCCCTATTCTGACCCACGACCTCTCTAACCCCCAGCAAGAACAACTGGCAAGAACGCACTGATTGGAAATTCAACAGACCAGGTTTCCGAGCTCTACCATGCTCCCTGAATTCCCTGGTGGTCTCAGTTCCTCAGCTGTTACTTGGGGGATGTTGATGTTGATAAGGACCAAACATTCCATGATTCTGGGTTCTGAGAAGGAGGGAGGAACCAAATTCAGACATGGGCAGGAGAGCAGATGCGGATAAAACCAGAGAGAGAGAGAAGAGGGGAGGGAAGAGGAGGGGAGGGAAGAGGAGGGGAGGGGAGGGGAGGGCAGAAGGAATTTGGAATGAAGTAGAGGCAAGTAGCGACGGAGGGACTTCTCCCACATCAGCCCCAGAAGCAAATGAGCCAGATCTGAAGACCAGCTCCATCCCCAAAGTCCCCACCCCACCAAACCCTGGCTTGTCCTATGGCTTCAAGCCTCCTACGCCTGATGAGCAGGTCCCTGGCTTGCTGGACCTCCTGCTCTACACGACTAAGGCTTCTCACTCAGCTCCTGGTCTCCTGACTCCAGCCCCTGGCTGTCGGCCTCTGCCACTTCCTCCGTTGGGTACCTCTGGGCCCCTGACTTGTTCTGGTTGCTCTTTTTCCTTGTGGTCCCCTTGTTGGTGGTAGGACTGGGATGGGGGCCAGATGAGAGGGCTGAGGTGGAGGAGGAGGGGCTGCCGTGCTGGGGACAAGGACACCTACCCCGCATCTCCTGCCCCGGCCTGGTCTCGCTGCCTCTGCAGGTGACCACCAAGAGAAGGGGTTGTGGGGCAGGTGAGGGAGGTAGTGGGAGGAGTGGGCACCCAGGAAGAAGTCTATGCTCTGTTCCATCAACTTCTTGAGGAAGGCCCTGGCTTCCAGGTCCAGTGGGGCCCCTGGGAATTGGGGCAGGGCAGCTGGGGCACAGTGCGGGGCTCAGTGAGGGTGGGGCTCAGTGGGGGCGGGGCTCAGTGGGGGTGGGGCTCAGTGGGGGTGGGGCTCAGTGGGGGCGGGGCTCAGTGGGGGCAGGGCTCCAGTTGGCAGGACTCTGAGGGGCGGGTCTCTGTAAGGGCCTGGCCCATGGGGCAGGGCTCCTGGGGGCACGGCTCAAGTTGGCTGTGCTCCGGAGGGGCGGGGCCGTGCACAGCTGGCCCTGCCAAGGCTTCCTTCACCCACCCCAGGGCCCCCCTAGGACCTCTTAGGGGCCTGGGGGCAGGCCCGGGGCCTCCCACTGTATGGGGGCGGCACAGCCCTCCCCCTGCAGCCCCACGGTCTTGGGAGACACGTGGCAACAACCCAGGCACCGGCTCAGAGCAGAGCATAGGTGCGGGGGCCTGGGGAGGGTTCGCATGGGTCTGGGGTCCAGGCTGCCTGGCCTTGGCCTGGGCTCTGCGCTGTGCCCAGAAATCCTGATCTGAGGATGGAAGGCTCACCTGAACTTGTCATCCCTAAATCTTGCCTTCTCACGACAGTCCGTTAATCCTCTTCTGCAAAGAGCTGTGTCCAGCTCAGTATTGAGATCTTTCCAACAAATACCTTGTCCCAACTCCTGCTATTGGTTCCACTCTTCTGCATTGTGTACAGAAGTTACCTAATTTTCCGCTCCCATCCTCCGCCTCACCTCTGTATAATCGGTATCAAGTTCTGTAGATTCTTACCTCACAATCTATCCCAAATTCATTTATTTCATAAGTTTTCCTGATGACCACTACCATAATCTAAAATTAATACTTTGGAACCTCTTATGTGCATCAAGGGCCAGCGTATATAAAGAAATAGATAGATATAAAGTATCAACACAGAACCTAGAGTTACAGAGTGTATCTCTACGTGCTAAAGAAGACTAGAGGGAAATGCCGTTACATCCGCCTGAGAGAGATGGCAGGGGGCGTATGAGAAGAGGAGATACAAAATCCCCAAAAATGGGTCTTGCTACAGCTTCAGCATTTCCACTTTCCCTTCTCTCCAAGTCATCCTCCAATCTACCACCTGGTCAGTCTTTGCAAAATATTGCTTTAGTTTTGCAAGTTAAGCAAAAGGGAAAGATTGCTGTTTCCTAGATGCTAAGTCGGGCAACTTTATTTTTATTTGGAAGCAATGCATAGTCATTGTAAAAAATAGACATGAGATAGTGGTGTTAAGTGGAAAGACTGCCTAGAAATCCAAAGGTTTGTGTCCTAAACTTGGATAACAGAGGTTTCCTGGAGGGGATGAAGAAAAAAATTATATGTAAATATATATTAATTCTCTCCAGGGAACTCCAGTTATATATATATATATATATATATATAATTTAAATCGTACAAAAATATATATATAATACATATGTATTTTAAATGATTTTTTTAAATAATTAAATGAAAACTGACTGCAATAGTGTCAAGTAATCTAGATTTTCTAATATGGGACCAATTTTGGACAAAACAGTGAATTAATGAGGTTAATCTTCAGTACCTTGAACTTCATTATTTGTTGCCACTTTGGATGTTAATTTCCCCACTCAACCACCCCAAACCTTCCTATCCTTCTATAACCCCCTTTCAAATCCTATTCTTAAGTACTTTTGGTCGTACTGAGGAGTCAGTTACTGATATCAGCTTGAATTGAACATATTCCCACTAGAATTTATAGGTGAATACATATAAAACCCTTTACTTGTATTGTCTTTGTATTTCTAGCAAAGTCCCTGGCTTTCATTGAGTGAGCAAATAAAGATTAATATAAGAGTAAATGGAGGGGGGGGCCTTCAAGATGGTGGAGGACTAAGATTTGGAGATCACCTTCCTTCCCACAAATACATCAAAAATACATCTACAGGGGCTTCCTTGGTGGTGTAGTAGTTAAGAATATGCCTGCCAATGCAGGGAACACGGTTTTGAGCCCTGGTCTTGGAAGATCCCACATGCTGCGGACCAGTAAGCATGTGCGCCACAACTACTGAGCCTGCATGCCACAACTACTGAAGCCCAAGTGCCTATAGCCCATGCTCCACAACAAGAAAAGCCACCGCAATGAGAAGCCTGAGCACTGCAACAAAAGAGTAGCCACCATTCACCACAACTAGAGAAAGCCTGCACACAGCAACAGAGGCCCAACACAGCCAAAAATAAATAAATAAATACATAAATACAATTTTTAAAAAATACATCTACTTGTGGAACAACTCCTACAGAACACCTACTGAATGCTGGCAGAAGACCTCAGACTTCCTAAAAGGCAAGAAACTCCCCACATAACTGGGTAGGGCTAAAGAAAAAAGAAAATACAGAGACAAAAGAATAGGGATGGAACTTGCACCTCTGGGAGGGAGCTGTGAAGGAGGAAAAGTTTCCACCCAATAGGAAGCCCCTTCACTGGCAGAGATGAGGGGTGGGTGGGGGGAAGCTTCGGAGCCATGGGGGAGAGCACAGCAACAGGGGTGCAGAGGGCAAAACAGAGAGATTCCCACACAGAGGATTGGTGATGACAAGCACTCACCAACCCGTGAGGCTCGTCTGCTCACCTGCCAGGGTGGGTGGGGGCTGGGAGCTGAGGCTCGGGCTTCAGATGTCAGATCCCAGGGAGAGAACTCGGGTTGGCTGCATGAACAGAGCCTGAAGGGGGCAAGTGCACGACAGCTAGCCAGGAGGGAGTGTGGGAAAAAGTCTGGAACTGCCTAAGAGGCAAGAGACCATTGTTTCTGGGTATGCGAGGAGAGGGGATACAGAGCACCACCTAAACAAGCTCCAGAGATGGGCATGAACCATGGCAATCAGCTTGGGCCACAGAGATGGGCATGAAATGCTAACGCTGCTGCTGCCGCCAACAATAATCCTGTGTGTGAGCACAGGTCACTATCCACACCTCCCTTCCCAGGAGCCTGTGCAGTCTGTCACTGCTACGGTCTCATGATCCAGGGACAGATTCCCCCCAGAAAACACACTGTGTGCCTCAGGCTGTTTCAACTTCACACTGACCTCTGCCACTGCAGGCTGGCCCTGCACTCCAATTATAATTACTGTACCCCACCCTCCCCCTCGGGCATGAGTGAGCCAGAGCCCCCTAATCAGCTGCTGCTTTAACCCCAACCTGTCTGGGCAGGAACAGATGCCTGAGGATGACCTACGCGCAGAGGCGGGGCCAAATCCAAAGCTGAACCCCGGGAGCTGTGCGAGCAAAGAAGAGAAAGGGAAATCTCTCCCAGCAGCCTCAGGAGCAGCAGATTAAATCTCCACAATCAACTTGACGTACCTGCATCTGTGGAATACCTGAATAGACAACAAATCATCCCAAAACTGAAGCAGTGGACTTTGGGAGTAACTGTAGACTTGGGGTTTGCTGTCTGTGACTGACTTGTTTCTCATAATTATGTTTATCTTAGTATGGTTTTTAGTGCTTGTCATCATTGGTGGATTTGTTTATTGGTTTGGATGCTCTCTTCTTTTTAAAAATTATTTATTTTTTATTTTAATAATTTTAAATATTAATTATTTTATTATTTTTTAAATTATTTTTTCTGTCTTTTCTTCTGAGCCATGTGGCTGACAGTGTCTTGGTGCTCTGGCCTGGTGTCAGGCCTGAGACTCTGAGGTGGGAGAGCCGAGTTCAGAACATTGGAACACCAGAGACCTCCCAGCCCCATGTAATATCAATCAGTGAGTACTCTCCCAGAGATCTCCATCTCAATGCTAAGACCCAGCTTCACCCAAAGGCCAGCAAGCTCCAGTGCTGGATGCCCGATGCCAAACAACTAGCAAGCCAGGAACACAAACCCTACCCATTAGCAGAGAGACTGCCTAAAATCATACTAAGACTCCCAAAAACACACCACCGGATGTGGCCCTGCCCACAAGAAAGACAAGATCCAGCCACACCCACAAGAACACAGGCACCAGACCCCTCCACCAGGAAGCCTACACAAGCCAGTGAACAAACCTTACCTGCTGGGGGAAGACACCAAAAACAATGGAAACTACAAACGTGCAGGCTGCGAAAAGGAGACCCCAAACAAGTAAGTTAAGCAAAATGAGATGACAGAGAAATATGCAGCAGATGAAGGAGCAAGGTAACAACCCAACAGACCAAACAATTGAAGAAGAAATAGGCAGTCAACCTGAAAAAGAATTCAGAGTAATGATAATAAAGATGATCCAAAATCTTGGAAATAGAATGGAGAAAATACAAGAAACATTTAATAAGTACCTAGAAGAAATAAAGAGCAAACAAACAATGATGAACAACACAATACACAAAATTTAAAATTCTCTAGAAGGAGGCAATAGCAGAATAACTGAGACAGAAGAACGGATAAGTGACCTGGAAGATAAAATAGTGGAAATAACTACTGCAGAGCAGAATAAAGAGAAAAGAATAAAAAGAATTGAGGACAATCTCAGAGACTTCTGGGACAATATTAAATGCACCAATATTTGAATTATACAGGTCCCAGAAGAAGAAGAGAAAAAAAAAAAGGGACTGAGAAAATATTTGAAGAGATTATAATTGAAAACTTCCCTAACATGGGAAAGGAAATAGTCAATCAAGTCCAGGAAGCACAGAGAGTACCAGGCTGGATAAATCCAAAGAGAAACATGCCAAGACACATATTAATCAAATTATCAAAAATTAAATTCAAAGAAAAAATGTTAAAAGCAGCAAGGGAAAAGCAACAAATAACATACAAGGGAATCCCCATAAGGTCAACAGCTGATCTTTCAGCAGAAACTCTGCAAGCCAAAAGGGAGTGGCAGGACATATTTAAAGTGATGAAAGGTGAAAACCTACAACCAAGATTACTCTACCTAGCAAGGATCTCATTCAGATTTGATGGAGAAAGTAAAACCTATACAGACAAGCAAAAGCTAAGACAATTCAGAACCACCAAGCCCGTTTTACAACAAATGCTAATGAAACTTCTCTAGGCAGGAAACACAAGAGAAGGAAAAGACCTACAAAAACAAACCCAGAACAATTAAGAAAATGGTAATAGGAAAATTCATATTGATTATTACCTTAAATGTAAATGGATTAAATGCTCCAACCAAAAGACATAGACTGGCTGAATGGATACAAAAACAAGATCCACATATATGCTGTCTACAAGAGACCAACTTCAGAGTTAGGGACACATACAGACTGAAAGTGTGGGGATGGAGGAAGATATTTCATGCAAATGGTAATCAAAAGAAAGCTCGAGTAGCAATTGTCATATCAGACAAAATATACTTTAAAATAAAGACTATTACAAGAGAAAAAGAAGGACACTACATAATGATCAAGGGATCAATCCAAAAAGAAGATATAACAATTGTAAATATTTATGCACCCAACATTCTATGAGACTACCATCATCCTGAAACCAAAATCAGACAAAAGTGTCACAAAAAAAGAAAACTACAGACCAATATCTCTGATAAACATAGATGCAAAAATCCTCAACAACAATACTAGCAAACAGAATCCAACAGCACATTAAAAGGATCGTACACTATGATCAAGTGCGTTTTATCCCAGGAACGCAAAGATTCTTCAATGTATGCAAATCAATCAATGTGATACACCATAATGAAAACTATATGATAATCTCAATAGATGCAGAAAAAGCTTTCAACAAAATTCAACACCCATTTATGATAAAAAAAAAAAAAAACTCTCCAGAAAGTAGTCATAGAGGGAACTTACCTCAACACAATAAAGGCCATATATGCGAAACCTACAGCCAACATTGTTCTCAATGGTGGAAAACTGAAACCATTTCCTCTAAAATCAGGAACAAGACAAGGATGCCCACTCTCACGACTATTATTCAACATAGTTTTGGAAGCTAAAAATAGAACTACCATATGACCCAGCAATCCCACTACTTGGCATATACCCTGAGAAAACCATAATTCAAAAAGAGTCATGTACCACAATGTTCATTGCAGCCCTATTTACGATAGCCAGGACATGGAAACAACCTAAGTGTCCATTGACAGATGAACGGATAAAGAAGATGTGACACATACATACAATGGAATATTATTCAGCCATTAAAAGAAATGAAATTGAGTTATGTGTCATGAGACGAATGGACCTAGAGCCTATCATACAGAATGAAGTAATTCAGAAAGAAAAAAACGAATACCATTGCTAACACATATGTATAGAATCTAAAAAAAAAAAAAAAAAAATGGTTTTGATGAACCTAGGGGCAGGACAGGAATAAAGACACAGACGTAGAAAATGAACTTGAGGACATAGGGAGGGGGAATGTTAAGCTGGGACGAAGTGAGAGAGTAGCACTGACATATATACACGACCAAATGTAAAGTAGATAGCTAGTGGGGAGCAGCTGTATCACACGCAGAGATCAGCTCAGTGCTTTGTGACCATCTAGAGGGGTGGGATACGGAGGATGGAAAGGATATGCAAGAGGGAGGGGATATGGGGATATATGTATACATATAGCTAATTCACTTTGTTATACAACAGAAACTAACACAACATTGTAAAGCAATTATAATCCAATAAAGATGTTTTAAAAAGTGTAAATGATTGGATGATAGGCATAGAGGAAAAAGGAACAAAGATGAGTAGAAAGAAAGGTAAACTAGAGAGGAAAATAAAGGGAGAGTGCAGCATTGAAATTTCTGGCATTAATCATCGGGTGAGGAAAGCCATGGGTCTAGATACTGATGTCTTCCAATATCCAGTGAAATGACACCATATACAATTGTGTGGATTGTTAAGTCAGGCATAAGAGTAATAACCACTTTACAATGAAGGATGCATTGAGGAGTCCCATGTTTTCTAGTTCTTTAACATTTTGGTATGAGGCACCATCTGTAAGATATTGTAAAACAAGTCATCACCTAAAATTACATGTCTTTATCATGAATGCTATTACATATATGTACATATACCAATTGCACATCTATACATATATACAAATGGAAGCAAATTGCTGAATTTAATAAAAGAACTAGACATTTTTGCAACAGTTAAAAGTCCTTATAATAGGTCAACAGAATTCTATGGGAAAAAAAATCTGCTTTCCTTAATTCCATCATTAGGAAAAAAAAAATTCTGAATGTAGAATCAGTTTCTGAAACTGAATGTATGCAATGATTGATAATCATATTGGAATAAAAGTATCATTTCTCGACTTTATAGTGCACATGACTAAGTAACAAAGCTGACTCTACAGTATGGAAAATTTTCTTCTGCTTTCTGACATAAATTCCTCTAATGATTTGCCTGGACTGGAAAGCTATTTTTTCTAAGCTTTCCTCCTCATGTCTTATTCAGCATACATTTTGAGGACAGCTGGAGAAGCCTATAATGAGTTACATTAATAACCGAAGATGGGAAATGATGGGCATTCTTAAAGGGAGGGGAAGATAAAAACTGAGAATATGCAAATGTTTGGGTACAGCCAGGAGTGAATTAGTAATGAGTGTGGCATAACTAAGATCAGAGATGAAGATATAGTGAAAAGGATGCCTGTGGATGTGACTCTTAGCACCATATAACAACATCAGACATCCTGGAATGCGACTGCCTTGAAGCCACACAGCACGTCAATTCAATTACTCCACCTGGGGTAGAATGGGAGCAAAAACTCACTCAAACTGACTCTTGTGTTTTTACCTCTAGGAGAATTTTGGTCAGTGCGAAGCTGTTTTTATTTAAAAAGTCAGCCAATCTAGAAGAAGCCATTGTTTCATTATATAAGAGGGTAGACCAGAAGGTAAAAGAACTTGAAAGAAAATTAATTTTCCATGAACACTGGGATGGAGGTACATAGAGTAATAATTTCACTTAGCCTTTCCATCGTAGTCAATATTTAATAAGAAAATGACAATCTCCTGTTAAATGATATAAAAAATTAAGCAAAAATCAGACTTTTATAAAATTATTTTTAAAAGATTTCTAACCAGTAAACTTTGATAAAGGCATGCTATTTTCTATGCTTTTTTATATTTTGCTTTTAATATTTCTATTTTCTAGAATGTATTTGTACCCTTGACTCCAATATTATCTGTCTTGATTTTATCTATTCTACCTAAAATTATATTCCGTGTCAGTGCTCTGGGTTTTTTTATCCCTGGTATTTTCTTGGTTCAGTAAGATATTACCTATGATAAGGTGAAGATCTATTCATGCTCATTTAAATCTCATATAACTACTAGACCAGAGGTGAGAAGTTGGAAGCAGATAAATATTGATTTAAGTGTAATTCTATGTGCGTAGAGCATCAGAGGACCATGCAGATTTTTACCAAACTCGATTTTCAGTTGTACTTTTAGGTCTTTTGTAGAGATAAAGGGGAGGAAGGAGTGTTGTGCAAAGCATAATCCAATGTATGTCCAAGAAAAGCCCTTCTTGAGTGTGTCATGGAGGGCAGGAGGGATGTGCTGGCTTTATGTCCCTACCTGAATCTATCACTAATCTATCACTACAAATGCAGGGGAGTGCATCTGTAATAGAAAAGCTCAGGTTGATATTCCTCTGTTCTGGTTCGTTAAGGAGGATAAGTAATGCTCTGAGGCTAAATGAAAAATTTAACCCAAGAGGAAAATCAAAAAGAAAAACATTCTCAGGGACTGAAGAACGCTTGAAAGAACACGACTCATCAGAGAAAGAAGATATAAAATAGATCTGGAAACTCTCCTGTGAAGTAGGATTTGGGGCTTTCTGAAGGAGCTTCTTCTTGCTTTCTAAGACAGTCAGTCCTTTATCTTTTCCAGCACAGCACGTATAATTATTCTCAAATGAATCTCCTAAAGTATCCCTAGTCATGAGCAAAGGCAGCATGTGATGGACTCTTATCACCTGTCTACCTCTAACTCCACCTTTTTTTTTTATATAGCTCTGCTACACACCCTGGGGGCTTAGAACGTTATGATTGAATTCCAGGCCTTCATAATCATATGCCAGATTCACAGACCCTAGCAACAAGAGGGAAGACTATTGCTGCTTCCCCAAATTGAAGACAGGCCATGCTAATTCAGTGACAGATACGAAAACGTCATAAGGAAATGGATATCACTCTGAAGAGGGCTGTGAAGTGCGGTGGCTGGCCTGCAGAGATGCATCTGACCAATTAATTACCACCCACCTCCGCTGTTCCACATGAGGGATGCTTGTAGGTAAATCTGAAATATGTGTCTAAAGACATGTACATTTTTGGTAGGGAACTAAGTAAATGGCTGCCTACGTAGGTGACGTGGCAGAGCAGGATGTAGTTTTTTACACATACCATAAAAATGCCATAAGCACAGACTATTGGCAAAAGATGCATTAGTGCATCTGAGGAAGCCTGCACAAATGTGTTTGACAAATTCTTTCATGTGCTGGCTTGATCAAAATGTGTTTAAGATGAATTTAGGTGTGGAGCTTCACAATGACCAGATAAAAATGCAAATATGGACAACGGGAATAGCTATAGAAAAAAGTAATTTGGTGAAGAAGAGACTCAGGAATTTCTGATGAGAATTAAAAAGACGAAAGTTGGAAAACAAATGTTATCACAGGTCTGTAGACAAATATACTCAGGTCAGATAACAAAGTAAACAACAAAGGAAAGGAAATGAATCTCACTAGATGCCATTGAAAAGGGGCAATTTAGATTTGACTAAAATAAACTCAAGATTGGAATCCATCGATAAGGAAATATGCAATGTTTAAAAATAAAAATATCTTGGGACTTCCCTGGTGGCACAGTGGTTAAGAATCTGCCTGCCAATGCAGGGGACACGGGTTCGAGCCCTGGTCCGGGAGGATCCCACATGCCGCGGAGCAACTAAGCCTGTGCGCCACAACTACTGAGCCTGCACTCTAGAGCTCACGAGCCACAACTACAGAAACCCGCATGCCCAGAGCCCAGGCTCCGCAGCAAAGAGAAGCCACTGCAATGAGAAGCCCGGGCACCATAACAAAGAGTAGCCCTCGCTTGCCGCAACTAGAGAGAAGCCCGCACGCAGCAATGAAGACACAACGCAGCCAAAAAAATTATAAAATAAAAATATCTTTAATAAAAGAAAAATATTTTTTATATAATTACCCATAAAACTGAATATGGGAGCATGGTGAAGATTATTTGTTTATGGATACAAATAGAAAGAACCAGAGGCATTCTCTTTAGAAAGTAAACTACACACACGTCTGTTAGAATTAAAGGCATGAACAATGTTTTGTAATATAGACCACAGCATGGGCACAGAAGTAAAGAGTGACAGGAGGCTTCGAGAATTTATCAGAAAACATCTGGTTTAAAGACAATGGATCAAAGATTGCATTTTCCTGCTTTTCTTTTAGAAAATATCCCAAAGCAATTTGAACAACTCATCTTGGATGAAATTAGGAGATATCTATAATATCAAATCACAATATATAAAATATATGAAAAATAGGCTGCCGAACTTAGTAAAAGGAAAATGGGAGTGCAGGAAGGTCTTTAAGGGGTGTAGAAATTTCCCATCTCAGGTGTAGCTTGTAAGACAAGTAAGTGGCATGTACTGAGGGCCACTGCTTTCTTTTTTAAAGCAGGAGAATTGTGTGCAGTGGCTGATGGTGGCCATTTTCCTGGATCCATTTGGCATGACAGAGAAGCAGATAGGGAGCAGCAAATAGGAGATACTACCTAGAACTCGTATGTGTAGAAGCCATCAGGAAGCAAGAGGATGAAGCTGAGAAAATCTGCAGTGGCGGCAGCTGCAGTCTCAGTTGGCCAAGACAAAAAAGTCTGAAAGATCTTCTTGCTCTTGCAAGAAAAGCCACTTTCAAAGTAACTAATCATCTAAAAGGAGCAGCTAACAATCTATGCACAATGACTAAAAGGGAAAGGAGAGGAGATACCATGGTATAAATTAGAAGTGATAACAAATAAGTAGAAAAACAGTTTAATGAAGGAATTGCCTTTACTGGAAAACAGAAGAGATACAAGAGCTCAAAGAAGATAAGGTAAAAAATACCAGGAGCTGGCAGGGCTCAAGAAAGATGTGGAATTGAAAAAAAATCAATCTACTGCAGAACTGAAGACCACATTGAAAGCAACACCATAGAGTATAAACCTGGCTGAAAACATAGTAACATATATGTGGCCAAAGTGATGAAAACAGATAAGATACAAGATAGAAGAACCATGACTGAAAAATGGTTCAAGAGAATATATAAATATGCAAGTTTGATAAAGGAGATCCAACGTATAAATAGTTGGTGTTTCTGAGAAGAAAACCAATACAAATAAATAATAAATACACAAAATTCCAAGACATTTTCCAGAAATGAAAGTACCCACCATGTCAGAGGAAAAACTGACATAGAATGATCAGCATTGAGGCATATCCTAATAATGACACTGAACTTCACAATTAAAGAATTCTTTTACTATCCAGACAAAAAGACTAAGTCACCCATAAGGGGAAAATAATCAGGTGGGCCTCATATTTTTCCACAGCAATAGCTGATGCAGAGACAACCAGTAGAATAAGATTAGAATTCTTCCAAATCAACACCAATAAAATATGTGGGCAAACAAATTCCAGTCAGCAGAACATACACACAAAGGCTATCTCTATCTATATCTATCGACCTATCTATCTATAGTATCTTTATATATTTATGATTATATGTATTATGTATGTAACAAATATAATCAAATATAAAATATAAATGAATAAAGACTTAAGTAGTGTAATGTCAAAGTAAATTGACTAAACTACACTTTTAAAAGTAGAAGATTCTCATTATTGGCTTTTCATTATTAGAAATGACATAAATTATGTCTATCGCAAAGCAGGTCCCCACAAAAGCGATGGAGAACGAGGAGACTAAGGTATATATGGTGAACAAAACTGATGGAAACAGTAATGACCACTACGACTTTATAGGATGTCGGGGTCCCGAATCAGCATGTTGTAGTAACACTCAGTGTAGGATGGGGAAGATTAGGGTTTGCCCTGGGTATTTTTCTGTGCACTGTCTAGGCTATGGCTGCCCTGTACATCAGGACCTGCAGCCGAGAAGGCAGAGCCAGCATGGTAGTGACCTGAGTGACAATTTGAAAGTCGCTTGGTACTCACAAAACTAAGACAATGGGAATTAGTTAAATGGTTCAGATATTTCACAACTTTCAATGAAGATAACTTACAGCATCCATTTCCACGTTATGTTTTACCAGGGATATGACAAATTAAAACTTTAACATTGTCTCCCCTGGAGAGTGTGTGATTGGAACTTTTAAGCTTGGATTTTGTGATTTGCTTTCTTCCATATCCAATGTCTGACCAAACTAATTTCAGAGCACTGCATTCCTTAGATATAATAACTCATTCAATCAGGTCATAATTTACTGTGGTATGTCTGGAAGCCATTACGCTTTTCTAAAATGACTGCACGTTTTTCTGCTCTAATCCTTATACTTGATTCTATAGTTTATATTGGGATTCAGTCCTATTCATTTCTGAATTATTGAGGAGCAGCACGTGATATTTGCCAATTCTTCTTTCTCTCTCTTGCAACGCCTCGCCCTGTCCTTTTCTACCCATCAGCGTTCAAACATGCCATGATTTCTCCCATCTTTAAAAAAAAAAAAGTCTTGATTCCATATCCCCCTCCATCTACTGCCCCATTTTTCAACTCCTTATTTTTGCAAAAATCCTGTATTTCCAATTCCTCTCATCCTAACTGTCCTTGATCCAAGTCGAATCAGGTGTCCATCTGCATCTGACGGTGTCTACATGGTGTAAATCTCGCTGGCAGTCCTGAGCCCACATTTAACATGGCTGCTGAGCAGCTGTTGACCCTTGATCTCTCGCTGCTTCATGAAGCGCTGTCTATGCCTGGCTTCCAGGACACATTTGCTTAGCTCTTGTCTTGGTTCATTGCCCACATTTCCCCAGCCTTCTCTGCTAGTTCTCCCTTATCTACTGACTTTTAAATGTTGGAGAGCCCCGTCTCTCCCTCCCTTCTCTAGCTATGCTCACTCCCCAGGTGCTCTCATCAAATCTCATGTATCTCAATGTCATCTCTGTGGTGAGAATGAACAAATTTGGATCTCATCCTTTAATCTCTCCCCTAAACTCCAGACTCATATTTCCAGCTATGACTTGACATCTCCTGTTGACCGTCTAAATAGGAATCTCAAACTTAACATGCTCAAAACTGAACTTCTGATGACCACTAAACCTAGTCCTTCTAAAGATGCCCCGATCTTCCACCTGTTCATGACAAGAACTGTGGAGTCAACGTGCCTATCCTAATCTGATTTCTGTCTTGTAACTTAAGAGTTCCAGCCTTCTGTGGACTTGTTATGGGCTGATTGTGTCCCTGCAGATGATGTTGGTGTTCTCACCCCAGCCTGTGAATGTGACCTTATTTGGAAATCGAAATTTTGCAGATGATCAAGGGTGGACCCTAATCCAAAATGACTGGTGTCCTTATAAAAAGTGGAAAATTGAGACCAGACACAGACATGCACACAGAAAGAACACCATGTGAACAAGACAGAGGTTAGGCTGAGGCATTGACAAGCTAAGGAATGCCAGAAGTTGCTAGCAAACCGCCAGAAGCTAGAAGAGAGGCATGGAACAGATTCTCCCTCACAGCCTCAGAAGGAACTAAGCTTGCTAACACCTTGGTCTTGGACTTCCAGCCTTCAGAATTGTGAGACAGAAAATCTCTGTTATTTAAGCTGCTCAGTACGTGGTACTTGGTTACAAAAGCCCTAGGAAACTAATATAGCAATGCAATATAGAAATATAGAAATATAGAAATGCAAATGCATTTCTCCCCTAAACCGTCAGGCACGGTACCTGCATTTGCCTGGAGCTGGTTTTCTAAGACCATCCAATCTCGCTTAATTTGAATTAATCTTGCTTTGAATTCTTAGATTTTTCCTTCTGAGATCAGATTTTCCTCAGTGTCACATACTAAGATCTGATAATATCACTATTTCAAGAATTTCAGAAAATTCTTCCTAAAACTCTTAGATAGCATAATTTGTAGAAATCATTGTGACAAAATTAAAAACTATTCAGTAATAGAAAAATTGAAATTATATTGATAAAGGTCTACCGTGCACAACTTATTCAATATTTCATGAGCCAATACATTAAGCTATGATTTTTCAAAATTCCTGGTCCCATTTAAAACAGGTTGAAGAATCAATGGATTGCATTAAACATATAGTAATATAAACACTATTATCCAGATTATGTCGATAATACCAAAAAAATTGTCTTTAAATAGAAGTATTCTGGAAAGCTTTCTAGAAAAAAAAAATTCTTTGGTCATAACTTTTGTGCTTAAAGTTTCATGGGTTTTTTTTGTTGTTGTTCTCTGCTTTTTAATCTCACTGATTCCTTTTTATTTTTCTTTTTACTCCATGGAATATAAATTGCCTTGCGGGTTTCAATCAAAATCACACAAAGCAATATCAATAAATGATTATATCTGTCTATGACAAATAATTAATTTCCATGTGTCTGAAATTACCTATGGCTTCGTAGAGAAGAAATCCCATGGACTGTAAATTATATTTAGTACAGGAGCAATTTCCACCTAAATCTGATCTGAATTTCTTCTTTAAAATCTCTCCTGGGAGCCACTTGTTAAATAGCAGACTGTAGAAACAGACTAAAAACAAAGTGTGTGTGTCCACTCGCTCAGTGCATGTCCCAGCTCTTTCTCCGACCTGCACATGGGTGGAGAGTCCTGGGCCCAAGCCCCCAGGGTCAACCATGCTGTCTAGGCTTGGGCTGGCCCCCTGAAATACACAGGCTGCTTCCCTGGTTATGTGTGCTGGCTGAGCAGGCAGGACTCCACTGCCTGGGCTGAGCCTCTCAGGTGTGCCAGTTTCCTACCTGTGTGACCTGAGGAGGTCACTCACCTGAAAAGTGAGGATCATATGGTATCACATGACTAGCACACTGCCGGGTACACAGTAAGCAGTGACAGGTGTCAACTCAAATTACATGTCCAATATTTACCAGGATCCCAGTGTGTCAGTCACTCGGCTGGACCTCAGAGATCTGAAATGAATGAATTGATCACCAGCCCGACATTTTCCAGGGAATAACTATACTTAACACATTCCTTTGTAACCACTTTTTTGTCCCTGTAGTGACAAACCAATGGTCAAGTGTTATCACAGGTGTATACTAATACAAGCAAGTTCATGGACACGTGAGTGGCAGGTCAGTGCCATGGTTGAAAGCGTGAACTCTGGAACCTCCCCGACTGGGCTTGAACTTCGGCTCCTTTGCTATTGGCTGTGTGACCTCGGGCAGGCTGTTTACCTTCTCTGCACTTCAGTTCCTTCACTTGTAAAATGGGAGATAGAACCCACTTCATAGAGCTCTTCTGAAGGACAAAAGGGTGGATTACGTAGAAAGCCAAGAACAGTTCTGGCACACATGGGGTGTGTTAAGGAAGGGTTTGTGGATCTCATTATGGACTAAAGCTGAGGCTACCCAGAGGAGGAATACAGTTCAGTCACCGTGAGGAGTTCAGTGAGGACTTCCGAGAGGAGTTTGAGGAGGGTCTTGAGGAATACAGTAAGCCCCCTACATACGCACCTTCAAGTCGCAAACTTTCAAAGATACAAGCGTGCGTTTGCATGTCGAATCACGTAAGTTAGGTCACGTGTTTGACGTACGTTGTCACGTGCGTGCATCCTCTACAAGTGGTTGTGCTTTTGTGTACTTTACTGCACACAGTACAGTAGTGCAGTATCTTTATTTCAAGCTCAGGACGTCCGGAAGCAAGCATGAAAGCAGTGGTGTTGTAGCTGGTACTGCCAAGAAGCGCCAAGAGAGACAAGAGGAAGAAGAAGTAACGGAAGAACTGAAGAGATTCACGACACAGGAAATGGTAAGGGGCTTTTCTTTATTTGAGGAGGCACTGTTAGTTTTTGAGGCACAGGACCTGAACGTAGAACGGTACACGAATGTTGCAGCAGCATTCAGAATGCAATCCGGTGCTACTCTGTCATCTACGATGAGAAAAGAAGAGCTATGACCCAGACATCGCCGGATCGTTTTTTCAAGAGGGTGGGTAGAACTGAATCCAGCAAGGGACCAGAACCTGTGCCATCAGCGTCAGGCGTGCGAGACATTGCAGCTTGCCCTCCGTCTCCTGTTGCTGGCGATCCTTCAGCTCTACCATCACCCACCTCCTCTCCCTCCTCAGGTCAGTAACTGTTCCTGCCTGTTTCCTCGATGCCAGCTGTTGTACTGGACTACTGTACTTTTCAAGGGACTGTACTGTAAGACTTAAAGTGTTTTCTATTTTTTGTGTTTGTTTTTTATGTATTATTTGTGTGAAAATTATTATAAACCTATTACAATACAGTACTACATAGCCGATTGTGTTAGCTGGGTACCTAGGCTAATTTTGTTGGACTTAACAAACAAATTGGACTTAAGAGTGCACTCTTGGAATGGAGCTCATTGGTATGTAGGAGACTTACTGTAATTAGGCAATGGGCAGGGGCAGATTTAGGAGAATGGGTGGGTTGCATCGCAGGTAGAAGACACAGTGCCTGCAAGGGCAGATTTGAAATACTGTAGTTTAAAACAATAGCAAATAATCCCAAGGTTTTGGAACACGGAATGCTCAGTGCAGGGGAAAGACAGCAGGAAATTATGTTCAGAGAAGATAGAAGGTAGACACAGTGCATGATGTCTGACAGCCCGAGGGATATGGATTCGATTTTACTGGCAGTAGGGGTGGGTATTGAAGGTGTTTGAGCAGGACAAATGCATGTTGATTCAGGACTCAATACATATTTACTGAGTTCCTCTTATTTTAAGCAACGAGGATACAAAGACTGATCAGTGAGACCAGGTTCCTTCGGTTTATAAATTTGCATTGTAGCAATGGGAGTTCTTCAGCAAACAAGGTGCAAGTACGTTAAGATAATTTGAGATCCTATAATAAAGGAGGATGATGTGAAGGCATCTCAGGGGGTTGGGACTTTTTGTATTGAGTGGTCAAGACAAGATTCTGTGAGAACATAACCTTTGGACTGGCATCAGAGCCAGCTGGTTCCAGCCATGCCCCGAGAGAAAGGATGCAACCAGGTAGAAGAGCAGGCAGGCAGAAGACCCTAAGGTAGAAAAGGGCTCAGCGTGTTTAGGGAACAAGGCGGCCGCCATGGCTGAAGGCAGGTGCATGAGCAGGTGTAGTAGGCATAACTAGCTGCCCTCTGAGCATGTCCCCTCCACGGTGTGGAGTTACAGCTAGGAAGCCACGGTCACCTCATTGCCTCTCGATGGGGCCAAGCGAGCAGCTTCCATCTGTCAGCTGGGTGTTCGTGCCCAAGGCAACCTTGGACGTTTCCTGCTGAAGATGGATGGAAGAGCTTTGCCACCTTGGGTGCCTGAGTGTCTGGGTAGGATAGAATCTTCTCCGACCCACCCACACCATTGTCTTCCCTTAGAGAGCTAAGTGAGCAAGAAATCAGCTTTGGGAACTTCCCTGGTGGCGCTGTGGTTAAGAGTCCACCTGCCAATGCAGGGGACATGAGTTCGAGCCCTGGTCCAGGAAGAGCCCACATGCCGCAGAGCAACTAAGCCTGTGCGCCACAGCTACGGAGCCTGCGCTCTAGAGCCCGTGAGCCACAACTACTGAGCCCACGTGCCACAACTACTGAAGGCCGCACGCCTAGAGCCCGTGCTCCGCAACAAGAGAAGCCACCGCAATGAGAAGCCCACGCACCGCAGTGAAGAGTAGCCCCCGCTCGCCGCAACTAGGGAAAGCCCGCGTGCAGCAACGAAGACCCAATGCAGCCAAAAATAAGTGAATAAATAAATTTATTTTTTTTAAAAAATCAGTATTTATTATGTTAAGCCACTGAAATATTACAGTTTGTTAGTTACGGCAGCCTGAAGCACCTTAACCAGTACATGGGGTGAGCAGTACAAACTGAGATCAGAGAAAGACCAGCTGGTGTCAGGCTTTACAGGACCCAGCGAGGACTTGAGAGCTATATTTTCACATTTCTCTGTGGGCAGAGTCCCATGAAATCCTTGAATTCACATCATAACCGACGCATCATTTTTTCTAACTCCCACTAGCTTTTCCTCTGTACTTTCCTCTTTTCCATGAACACAAAACTATGGAAACCTACTGGTTCCCGACGGAAGAGAGAGGATTGATGGAAGACGATGAAAGTGAATTAAATGCCTAGAAGAAGCATCCCACAGGAGCAGAATGCAGTGTGGTGTATTGAAAATTACTTTGGCTTTATCTTTATTATCAGATGCTCCTGTGTTTCTATCCTGGTTCTACCACTTATCGGCTGAAGAATGGTGGTCGTGTACTTAATCTCTCTGGAGACAAATTCTATTAAATGTTCACCAGTGGCTTTTATGTCTAGGCCTGCTAAAAACCACAAGTTATATGTTGTGAATTGACTGCTCTGACTTAACTGGACAAATTTCAAGATGCTATCTATTCATTTAAAAGCATTAATCCAAATTTTTCAAAATATTTGAACTATGCCAGGGATTCTTTATTCACTTTACTTTTTTCTTGGAAGAAAAGATCTATGTGGTTCTGGAAAATTATTAACTGCATTTTCTCCTGATCTCACATCGGGAGTGCCCAGGTGACCTCAGAGCTAAGTGATGTCAGGCCTTAGCAGAAGGATTTCAATGTCAAGCTTAAGTGAGGCATTCTGGCCTTTTCTGATATCTAGTAATTTGTTTAAATGTCTCGTATGCGCAGTGACCATCCTGGTCCTGAGGGTGTACAAGGGAGTCTTTTTTTAACAATTCTGAGCTGCAGGTAGAAGAGTTTGCTTTTTATGTTTGGGAGCCTAGAATTTAAACGTATACCGTCTTTCACCTTCTTCAATTGCGCTAGTCCAGTGTAGGCATTCGGGAGACAACTGTTTAAACAAAGATGCTTGATAAATAACTTGTCTCTAGTATCAAGTAAAAAGGAAAATAGTTCGGAAGGTAAGCCATCAGAAAGTTGTTTTACATTATAATTAGAGAGTCATGTATACTTTCCATCTCTGACTTTTGTTTACATACATGTTATTAACCTACAAAACACTAATGCAGTTATGTGTACAATCTTGAGTCCGGTTTCCTAGTGTTCGTAAGTGTCCTCCTCTTTCTTTCTCCCTCCTTTCCATTTACCACCTCTGCTCTGGTTAGCATAAAGAAATCTGAGATTTCCTTTGTGGCTTTTCTACTAAGTAGCTGTGCAAATATGACCAAGTTACATTAAACCTCTGGGCCTTGTTTTCCTCATCTATTGAATGTAAGGTCTTTCCAAACATTAATTTTTATTTTTTTTAATTTTAATTTTGTCCATAAAGGGCAAATGAATCGAGGGGCAGTAGAGCGGAGTATTTAAGAGCATGTTTTCGGAATCCCATTCAGTGAGCTCAACTCCCGTCTCTGCAAAGAACAAGTGATGTGACCTTGGTCAAATTCCTTAATCTCCCTGGGCCTCCTTTCCATCAACTGTATAGTGTGGATAAAGACACCATCTAGCTTGTAGAATTACATTCATTACGTGGTGAACATACTCTAGTGCCTGAAATGGGAGAAGTACACTTAAATGTTGGTTTTTACCATTCTTATTGAGAGGGCTACCCCTCTGAGTAGATGATGCATAAAAAGAGAGAAAAGTTTCCTCTGTAGGCAGGAGTGCAGTTTAGCCAGAGGACAGGGCATCCCTCCCCTGGGCACTCAGTCCTGTGGGAGATCCTGACCATTAGGCATGGTCATGAGACAAACAGGCTCCGTGGATCTGAGGTTGCCGTGAAAGCAGGAGTAATTGGGAGGGCCTGGAAAGTGCACTTCTTTGGAGAGTGGACTGAAAAAAGACCCTTTGGTATTTGGAAGACTTCCTCTTAAAATGTACAAAGAGAAAGCAATTATTTTACACAGCTCTCTCATGTACTTGAACCCTCTTAGAATCTGGGATCTTTTCATCTGAGCAGAACATTAGAGAAGGGGAAAAGATGGTAAGAGCAATACTTCCATTGTGGATGGACCTAAGGAACTGGTATAAACGATGCAAACTGTAACTATTTTGAACTCAGAAAAGAAAGGCTTTCTGAATTATACTGTTTTCTTCATAGAAGTATTCAAGAAAAAATGAAGTGTAAGACATGCATTGCTCATATTTAACACGCCTGTGAAACACAAGCACTGCCAAAGCACCGCAACCTTTTTTGTTTTATGTAGAGAAAACAACTAGTAATTTTTTCCTGTTTTCTGAAGATGCCGTGGTAGGCACAGTTTCTAAACTGGTCCCACCCCAATGTACCATCCTACCTCTGGGAAACTGTGACTATGTCGAGAAAGCTCTCCTGTGATGATGTTACGCTACTACGGCACACTTGGCCTTAAAATATGGAGATCATCTAGGTGGGCCTAATATAATTACATAAACCCTTAAAAGCAGAGAGCTTTCTCCCACTGATGGCAAAAGATGGAGTCAGAGATTCAAAGCACTGGAGGGCTACCCTGCAGCACTGCTGGCCTGGAGGTGGAAGGGCCCCATGACAGGGAACTTGGGCAGCCTGCAGGAGCTGGGCCCTGGCTCTGCACCAGCAGAGAACTGTGCACCTCAGCACCGTGACGGCAATGAACTGCACTTGGCCAACGATTGAATGAGGCTGGAGGGCAAGTAGTCCCAGACCCTCCAGATGAGAGAGCAGCCCTGCCCACACCTAGATTTCAGTCTTGTCTTTTGAGTAGAACATCCAGCCATGGTGTCAGACCTCTGCCCTAAGGAGACTGTGAGGTAATATATCTGTGCTGTTTAAAGCTTCTACATTTGTGATAGTTTATTATTCTGCATTCTCATCTAGGAGGTTGATTAGAGAAAAATCCACTTGCAAGATCATTCAGATTGTTGGCAGAATTCATTGCCCGGAGACTGTCTGACTGAAGTTGTCAGCTTTCGTCTGGCTGGCAGCTGGAGGCCACCCCCATTCCTTCCGGGCAGCCTTTAGTTCCCCGATATGGCTGTTGTTCTCATGGAGCTGACAGGGGAGAGTCCTCCACCAGGGTCTGCTAACGTAACCCTCTCCAGTCTTATATAACATAACGCAATCACAGGAGTGACATCCATCTTCATCTTTGCCAAAAAATATAACCTAATCTCAGGAGTGACACCACCTTTGCCACATTCTGTTAGTTAGAAGAAAGCCACAGGTCCTGCCCGCACTCAAGGGTAGGGGGCTATACAGGGTGTGAACACGGGGACCACCTCAGCCAGCCATGGGCTCTATGGTCCCAATTATTCATAATGCTCCTATGGGCAAAATACATTCACCACTGGCAAGATCTAAGCGTCTCTTCCCACTATGCATAGGCTTAATGTCCAAAATCGCATCTTCTAATTCAGGTGCAGGGAATTCCCTGGTGGTCCAGTGGTTAGGACAGCACGCTTCCTTTGCCGAGGGGCCCGGGTTCGATCCCTGGTCGGAGAACTAAGATCTCACAAGCCGTGCGGCGTGGCCAAAAGAAAAAAAAACTAGATCAGGTGCAGGTGTGAGGAGACCCCTGGTTGTAATCCATTAGGTACAGCTCCTGCATACAATTCCTCTCCATCTCCAGTCCTGTGAGACCCAGAGATGAGTAATCTGCCCCGACCCACCCATATACACTGGGAGGACAGGCACAGGGTGACGTCTATAGACACCCCAGTTCCAAAAGCAGGAAATGGGAGATGAAAGGAGTCAGATCTGCAGCGCAGCTGGTTCAGGTCCAGCCCGGGGAACCTCGGTTAGGTGTCAAGTCCTGGGATAATCCTCCAGGGCTCTTGGCTCTGCCTGGATCCTTCCTGACATCCTTTGATCACCCTTCCTTCTTCTTACATGTTTGCACTGAGTAATCAGTCTGACTACAGGCGGTAGAAATTTGGAGGCTTCATGGCCTCTTTCCCTTTCATTCTCTCTCTGTGTCTTTCAGTCCAAGCTTAACACTGTTTCTGTCGAAATAATTTTCTAAACAACTTCGTGGGGTTCACACCATTAGACAGAAGCCACATGCACAGTTCTCTTTGAGATAAACCCTTCTGTAGGGTGGCCTCCTTCTCACGTGGCTGAAGAACAACTCCCTTCAGCTTCCTAGAGGTTCCCTGGTTTGATTGAGGGCCTGTGAAGCACACCCTTCCTCCCTTGGGGCTGAATACTCTGACCTTTTGATCTTTCTGAGGTTTTACCAAAAGCTTGTATCATCACATTCTTGGCCTTTTCTCTAATGCATGCTTTCCTGCCAAGGGAAAAAAAAAAAAAAGGAATTCTTACTTTTAGTATCTTTTGCCATCTGAAAAGGCTAGGAATTTTCAAATCATCAAGCACGGGTTCCTTTCTGCTTGACAAGTCTTTGCTGGATTTACTTATCTCCTCTCACATCTTACTATAAGCAGAGAGAAGAAACCAAGTAGCATTCCCATAGCTTTGCTTGGAAATCTCCTTAGCTGTGTATCCAACTTTACGACTTACAGGTTGGGCCCCCCAAGCAGCTGAAGGAGACGACTGCATCAATCTTTCTGCTACTACATAACAAGGATTCCCATCTCTCTGGTTTCCAATACCATGTTCCTCGCTTCCTCAAGCATTCTTAACGTCCGGGTTTCCATAACCTTTCCATTATCCGAGGTAAATCGGGCTCTCCATCACACTCCTCACAATTCTCCCAGCCTCTGCTCACTGCCCAGTTCCAAAGTCACTCTCACGTTTCAGGCGTTTGTTATAGCAGCCCCCCACTTCCAGAAGCCCAGACCTGTATTCGTTTTCTCTTGCTGTGTGACAAATTACAACAAATTTAACCACCTGAAGCACATCTATTGCCTCACAGTGGCCACGGGTCAGTGGTCCGGGCAAGTATTAACCGGGTGCTTTGCTTAGAGTCTCAGGCTGCAATGAAGGCATCAGCAGGACCGCATTCTCCTCTGGAGAACCTCCTGGAAAAGAATCGCCTTCCAAGCTCATGTGGGTTGTGAGCAGAATCCATTTCCCTGCTGTCCTCTGATGGAGAGACAGGCTTTGAGCAGACTGTCATCTGCAGACCACCACCAGGTCCTAGAGGCCATTAAGTCCTCGCATCCTAGGGCTGCCTGCAGGTCTTTGAAAAGTGAGCTTCGTCAACCAGACTCCGTCACTCTATCAACCGAGCAAGAAGGATCTCCCACTGCAGTCACCTAGGAAAGCATCTTCTATAACATAATGGCATCACGGGAATTCTAGCCCAGCACCACCTTCTGATTCTGCTGATTAGAAGCAAGTCACAGGTCCCTTCCACATGCAAGTGGTAAAGGTCATCCAGAGCATGGACACAGGGGCCGTTCCAGGCTCTGTCACCCACACCAAGCCTCTTCTTCATTCCCTCATTGTCATTGTTTGCACTATGTTATTAGAAAACAAGTACTCTGATATAGAAGGTGTCAGAGTCCCATTTGATCTGCTATAACAATTTATTGTAGACAGGGTGGCTCATAAAAAAAGAAATTTATTTCTCACAATTCTTGGGAGACTAGGGTGCCGGTATGATTGGGTTCTGGCGAGAACCCGATTCCTGGTTCAGAGCTGTCTCCTTGCTGTGCTCTCATCTGGCAGAAGGGGCAGAGGAGCCCTCTGGGGTCCCTTAATAAGGGCACTAGTCCCATTCATAAGGGCCCCACCCTCCTGACCTAATCACCTCCCAAAGGCCCCACCTCCTGATATCATCACAGTGGGGCTAAGAATTTCAACATATGAACCGTGGGGAAACACAAACATCCAGTCCACTGAAGAAGACATAAGAGGAACCGAAATTTGAGTCTCCTTTTTCCTCCTGGCAACCTCTACACAAGAAGTTGAAACTTGAAGAGATATCTGTTTATTTTCAGAAGTTCAGCTATCTGTGTTTGGCCTGGGCCCCGTGACCGCAGGTAACTGAGGTGATCACCTGCAATTGTAAGAAGCTTATTCAAATACATCACAGTCAGTACGTGCTGTTGAGTCACATCCTTCAGAGTATCATTAGGACACTGTGAATATCCCCCGTAAGAAAGAGAAAGCGCCTGTATTGGCTAAGATTTCAGTTCTGAACATTCATCATAAACACGATCTGTATAGAAACAGCTAGACTGTTAAAGCACAACTAGCGATTATAGAGAACCAAATATGTTTGGGGTCCAATCATGTTCCTAAAGCATATTACCCCAAATAAAATGCCCTTTAGAAACCAAGAAATTGGATTCCAGTCCTTCAATCATCCATGCTAATTTAGAAGTTAGCTTAATCTTTAATATTTGTTTGAGAAGCCCAGGGTCAGGGCTGTTTTAGCACCATTCTTTGCTTTTTGAAGATAAAGTGTGAAACATCAAGGCGATAGCAGAATAGCCTTGCAGGACAGACTCCCTTCATGCTGGGTTTACATGGCTTAACTTCCTGCCCAGAGTCTGCTAAAGGTTACGCACTGGGTGGCCAGTGCCTGTTATCACACCCCTTCTTCCCACCTCCTCCTCCCTTTCTTCATTCATCTAACATTTATTGGGTACCTTTGATTCTTGGTGACACCTGGTAAAAAGTTTTACACATAGAGCGGGTACCCTCACGTATCGCCCTGGGTACCTTTGTATGGTAGTTTCTGTGCTGTTCTGTTCTCTTAGCAGAAAAGTTTCATATCACAAAAAGGTTCTCTTCAGCATTTTATTGTCTTGAGATCTGGTTACCAAGTGGCTTTTGGAAGAATGAAATGCCAGCCATCCTAGTTCTCAAGCGGAACATTTGAAATCAAGGTTAAAAGTTGTCAAATATCATTGCTGATTGCTTGGCCATATTCAAATACCTGACCTAAGTTCAGAAGACTTTGCCAAGAAATTTTTCTTTTAAATTAGTACTATTTATGTCAATACAGAATTGTGACACAGACAGTGCTATTTCTTCCATTGTTTGATGCCCTATAGTTCTGTCTCTCTAACGAGACCACAAGTACCAAATGTCTGTGTAGGTTCAGGCCACATCTTATTCTTATTAGAGCAATGCTGAGCACACAGTAGGCCCTCAATAACACATCCACGGATAGAATGAATCTGTAACATTCTAGCCCCACTTACTTTCCCCACTCTTAATTATAGGACTAAATCTACCCTGACGTTGGAAACTCTTTGAAATATATGACATATTTTCCCCTTGACAAGGTGAGCATTTTAATGATTCAAACTAGAATAATAAAGTACAGGACAAATCTTCCAATCCAGCCTAGAACTTATAGTGTTTCATACATATGAACACTCTATCACTAGAAAACCATCAGGCAATAATGACTAATAAGGAAGGTATTTCCTGGCAGCTAAGGGCCAGCATAGGGGAGCTTGTCCTTGCACATGGGCCAGCAACCCTCAGCCCCGCTGGCTACTACCAAAACTGGACATGCCAGGCCTCCCTCAGAGGTTACTGTGTAGTTATTTATAAACTGTTAGTATAGTCACAAGGAACGGAAAATGAAGTCACGTTTAGGTGCTGTTCAGTTGAAAATATCTGTGGGTGTATTACGGCACTTAGCTGTTGCAATTGTATGCCCCAGATTTTTCTTCCTCTGTCTGGGTGACATGATATATATTCAACATTTAGGACTTTTAACGTGAAATGAAGTTTGATTTTGGAAGTGTACAGGCTATATAAAGGCAAGAGCAACAACAACAGTATAGCTAACGCTTAGCGAGCATTGACAACCTTGTGGGTTCCGAGGTCTATGAGAGGCACTTGGAATTGATGGATGGAATCCTCAGAGTGGCCGTAGAACACAGGGACTGTGACTGCACAGGAAGGAACCAAGGCCCAGACAGGAGAAAGCAACTTGCCCCAAATCCATAAGCAGCCGGCAGCAGAGCCTGGATTTAAGGCAACGAAGCCCAATTCTAAATTCCTTCAGGCTAAGTGCCACTCTGCATGATTACATCTCCACCAACGCCAAAACAAAACAAAAACACTTAAACAACTATTAACAAATTGTGAAAAAAAACAAAAATCTTGCATGCCCTATTCTGGTTTATATATAAGATAGCCTCAAATTTTTCAGTGGAAAACTATTTGGCAGTTATGAAAATGTTCTTCAGTTCATTTAGATAGCGCCTAACAAATGAGACAAAATAAACACTTGTTTAAATTTAAAAAGCACGCTGTCGACAAGACTGTTTTCACCATCTATGAAAATTCTGCAAGGTGTTTTCATCTCACCACGATCATTTTTCCAGAAGCTTAGAGTTAAAATTGATAAGTAAGGGTACAGAGGAATGAGGCTTAGGGGGCAAAGAGGAAGTTTCCTTTCTGGAAAGATTTCCTTTCCTGTCTGAAAATTTTCTTTACTCTTTTCCCAGCGACACTGTCCACTATTTGGCAATTCACTTGAGTTAACAAATTTCCATTATTGAAATACAAGCGCCCCTGGAGAGGCAAGATAGCCTGCTCATTAGTTCCTCCCACCAAGGTCAAAGTTATTCCAATGAGCTTTCTCTTAACATCGAGCTAATGCCTCGGCCTGGGGTAATCTGAGTTGTAAATGACGGTCGGGACACACAGTGAGAGCTGAACTCTTTTGGAACGTGAGAATTTGAGTTGCTGTGGCCGTTATGAGACTCGACCACAGTAAAGCCTCCAGCAGGATTGCAAGGTAGCTCGGGACCAAGAAATGGAGACTGGAGGAAGGCTTTATCAGGTGGGCAGTAGCGTGGTCTCCAGATACTTTTTTTCTGTTTTTTGAGATTCAAGATATTCAGACCCTTCTCTACATTGTTTTTAAATTGAAGTACAGTTGATTTACGATATCATGTCAGTTTCAGGTGTACAGCACAGCGATTCAGTTACGCGCGCGCATGTGTGTGTGTGTGTGTGTGTGTGTGTGTGTGTGTGTGTATTCCTTTTTGGATTCTTTTCCCTTATAGGTTATTACAAGATATTGAGCAGAGTTCCCTGTGCTGTACGGTAGGTCCTTGTTGGTTCTCTATTTTATATATAGCAGTGTGTACACGTCAATCCCAAACTCTTCATTTCTTCCTCCCTCCAGATACATTTAAAGGCAAGGGCTTATATCTCCCCCAGACCCTCCGCACTGGAAGCAGGTGACAGCAGGGCCACTGGGCTGGAAGGTCTCCTCCGACTTGGCCTGGTGTTACTGCAGCAGAGCCAAGGCCAGGCCCGCATGCTCTCCCGGCCCCTCCACCATGTTGCCCTCTGCCACCTGCCACCTGCTCCAGCCCATCAGGTATTCTCAGCTGAGCTGCTTTCAAGGTCCAAAATAGTTGCCAGTTGAGCTAAGGACCTGAGAAACTGTGTTGCCCTTTGTCTGTATCTGGAGCTTATTTCATTGCATTTAAAAAATTCAAAACCGTCTTTCCTTGACTCAGAGCAGTCTACAGCTTTGGAACAGGGAGTTTTTTTTTTTTTTTTTTTATCCTAAATGGGACATAAGGCTTATTTGGGTCTTTTTATTTTCTGGTGCGTTCAAGCACAAAGAAGGACCAGCTCCCTGACATTAATAATATTCTAGCTAGAGGGCTGCTACTCATTGGTTCCTCACCTGGGCGCTGCCATCACATACTCCGTGGAAGAAGGTCACACACACATCAAGGCCCCATAGACGTGCTGGATTTAAACATAAACAAACGTTAGAGGTGACTTGTGATTCCGACAGCAGCTGTTGGTACAAAGGCATTGGGCACCCCGATGACAGAGCAGAGCGAAGCCGTGAGCTACGGGCAACTTCTCAGGGGCATGATTATAAAATCATTCTTTTCTTTAAAGGAAAAATATTCACCCGGTGTGAGTGGGTTAGAGGATCAACTTTAAACCCACTCTCATTTTAGATTTTTTTAACATGACTAGAAAACATTTTTTAAATATGCCAGTTCTTTAAATACTGATGAGATTTTAGTGAGGTAGTAACAAATTAGTAACAGATTACTTTCCACACCCCTCCCCAAAGAGGAGGGTCACGACTCATCATTTGAAATCGCTGAGCTGACAGGTTAAAAGGCCAGCACCAAACCTGTGGTGGGTCACTTTTCTATTTCAAAAAGTGTGAGTGAATCCAGAATTCATCAGTTTGGGGGTGGTCATTGTTATAGGTTGAACCGTGTCCCCCTCCAAAAACGATACATGTTAAGGTCTCAACCCCCAGGACCTCAGAAGGTGGCTGTATTTGGAAATAAGACCTTTAAAGAAGTAATTAAGATAAAATCGATCCTATGGGTAGGCATGAATCCAACAGGACTGGTGTCCTTATGAGAAGAGGATGTTAGGACACAAGCACACACAGAAGAGAGGCCATGTGAGGACACAGGAGATGAGCATCTACTGTCCAGGGAGAGAGGCCTCGGAGGAAACCAATCCTGCAGACAGCTGGACCTTGAAGTTCTAGCCTCCAGAACTGCGAAAAACTACATTTCTGTAGTTGCAGTGGTACTTTGTTATGAAAGCTCTCACAAACTAACACAGTCATTGAATCTAAATGATCTAATTTTCCTATTATCAGATATCTGCTCTAGATTGATCATAATTTACTGACAAGAAAGGTCTGGATCGAGAATCAAACAACATGTGTTTTATTCATAGTTTTCTTACTGATTTCTTTTGTAAACTAAATACCTCTCTGAGTCTAAATCCCCTCTTCTGTAAAATCAGAGATTTGACTACATTTGACTCCTTTTCCTGCTTTAACCAGAACAACTCTACTTTTATTAATATTTTATATCATGGTCTTATGTAAGATTTCATTTGAAAAAGATGACTTAAATTACTTAAGACATTTTTGAAAACCACTGAACTAAAGGATCCTTAAGACCAAAGCCAAATTCTACAATCCAGTGTGCCAACAATCTACTCTAATTTCAATGTCATATGATGAGTGTCATTAATTTATTCTGAAACATATAAAATGCACTTCGTGAGTCTGTGATAGCGCCAGTATAAAGTTATTACTTCAGTGACTTGAGCCCCTTATATCCACTTAGGATTTCACTTCTGAGTCGGTCAATAGGCATTTTATAATTAGCAAATAAATGGAAATTAGATTCTATAAAAGTCCTTCTCACCCTCATGACTAATTGAAGATAAATCTGTAGGGCTGCTTCTCGCTTATTCCGTGCTTTTCATGTTTAAAAAATCTTGTGGGCAGGGCAGGACTTTTAGGGACACTTTACATATGAAAGTGGTTTACTCTTTTGCTTTCTGGATTTAGTGGCCTTAAAGCAAAATGCAAAAGTCTGTCCCCATCTCCAGTATGCTCACTGATTTCCTAAAGCTTTGAACAGTCATAAAATCTAATAAATGTTGCTAGTGACCTCTTGAATCTGGTTCAGTACATTTAGGTGTGGCCAGGGATGCTTTATTTTTTAAGCGCTTGTATGAAGTGGCCCTGCTATGGTATGAGGGTTGGTTCCAAGGAATCTCTGCATTTCACACAGCTGGTGACGGGGTGGGCCGGGGAGGTTAGGCAAGAGAGAGATGAGAGAAGGTCAGAAAAACACTGTCTCCTGGGGTGGGTGGGGACAGTAAGGTACAGAAAGGGAAGTGCAGAGGGAAGGAAATAACATCGTGTAGAAACAACCCCCAGCTTTTTCAACATTCCCATCTGAATTATTTTGATTTATTAGTATAGCACTGGGCTGAATTCTCCAAAAGCAGTGAGCAGCGAGATTCAAGTGAAGGTTCCATGGAATGATGCCTCCTTTAACAAATCTTCCTTAAAACACATTCCTCCCAAGGAAAGCTGATGTTTAGAGCTTTTAAAGTTGCTGTTTTGGCTCTGATTCTTGCCATCGAGGGTTGCCGAGATGCAGATACAGAGCATCCTATCAGGTACCCAAGAGATGTTTTTAATGATTACTGTACACATAGATTTCCTTTTAATTTCTTAATCTTTCAAAATGCTAGACATCTAGAAATCATGGAATGAGCCAAAATTCCCATTTGGCAGGAAACATTGCATGCTGCTTGAGTTTGAGTTGCAAAAGTACAACCCCCTTGCACATGGAAACGTGGGTGACAGGACACTTCCTGGGTGGCACTGTTGACACCACCCTGCAGCCCAGAGCAGCATAGTTACTATGTAACATTTATGCCCACGATCCACCACATGGGTGCAAGCATGTAAGTAAAAGGAAGGGATAAACAATCTCTATGCTGTATGCCTGAAATTAATATACTATTGTATGTTAATCATAACTCAATAAAAAATTAATTAACTTAATTGAGACAGATTTTTTTTTTTAATCTTGCTTCCTCTCTACCAGGCATTCAAATCCAGATCCCTGTCAATTACAGACACTTCCATCTCTCTTCTTAGCTCTGCTCTCTTCTTTGACACTTTTTTGTCCATATTTTTCTCATCCATAATCATATTCTTCTATTATTTTGTCTAGAAACTCAACCAATCTACAGAGCTGCTTCCGGGGAATTCCGTGTTTTGGAGAAGCTCTTTACTTTGCCTCAGGAGTTGTACCATTTAACCTGTGGATAATCCCCCACAAATAACTCCTGTGACTCTAAAGAGACCCCAGCAACCTGTATGTGTCCTGCCCACAGTTTCTGGGTTGTTTTATCCATCAGTAAGTCTCTGGAAAGAAGGGTCCAGCATTCTGTGGCGCTTGACACACTAGGGATCAAAAAAGAACAACTGACAACAAATAGTACGCTATCAATATGTAGAGAAAGCAATTATTCTTTTCCCATTATGCAAAAGCTGTTATTGTGGGAGATTTTTATTTTTTACCCAAGTGATTTTAATCTACAAACCAGAACTCTTATGGTTGGACATAGTATGTTCTACTTCATCTAAGTCACACTGACGTCTTCATATATTTAAAATGTGTTCATAAAGTTCCCACGTTGTCATAATTTAAAGGTCCTTTTCCCAGACTCTAAAGAATTTTGATTACCTTACGCTGGAACCAGTAGAACAATGAATGGGTTCAAATTCATTATTTTCTAGTCATCGGGTTTCCTATTTCTTCTAGTTCAGACTCTGAATATCTGTGTGCTCTTTTTGATTTGGTGTTTAGTCTAGAACTCTTCCTAATCCCGAGTTGTTGGCAGGCACATTTGGAAAAAAAAAAAAAATAGTTGATCATATTATGTCTTAGACCATTTGGAGAAGTAGAGCGTCTCCACTTGGAATATATCAGCCTTGCTCTTCTTGATAAAAGTCTTTAATTACTTAATCCCCTTTTCAAAACAGTGAGCTTAGCTTCTCAATTTGCAAAATGAGAGCCTCTGCAGTTCAATTAGGAATTGAACCAACAATTCATTATATTTATTTACTGGCATGTTTTAATCTCAAAGTAATTTAGACTTCACTATTTTTAAATTGATTGCTAGAATTACAATTTAAAAGCTACAGAAGAGTATAATTTAGGAAGATGTGTTGTTTACCTCTGAAGTAGAAAATAAGTTATGAATCCATATGTAGCCCTATGTTCTCTATTTGTCCACACATGCTCTAATCAATTATCAAAAGTATGCGGGACATAATTACTATATCCTTGTTTTTTTCATATATTAAGAAAGGTATCGCCAACTCAGAATTTTGAATATTAAAACTCAGTATGTATTATCATACCAAATAAAATTTGAAATACATTTTCAAAATTTAATTGTAGAAACCATAGCATAAAACTTAAAGCAATGTTTGCAGTCAAAGATTAAATGCAGTAAATATTCCTTAAATGTCATTCACATATGTGTTGTTTCTTGAAAATTTGAAGAAACTATATATAATATAGATCTTGGAAACATGGTTTAATAATTGATTTCAATTTGTTAGTACATACTTTGTAGTTTAAGATAGATAATCCTGGAAATAATAAAATGCATTTCATTAAATATGTTCTCTTATCCAAACTTAACTCCACATTCCACTGCCAATCAATGTGTGATTTTATTATTATAAAATCAATGTGACTTGATTATAGTTATGCACCGAAAGACACCCACTTTCATAATGTGAAGGAATTTTGGCTCTAGAATTTGTTTTAAAGTTAACCTTCCAAAAATATCATGTGGTCCCTATGCTCCATCTCTGTCCCCATTCATTTATCCATCCAACTAATATTCACTGAGTCTCCATGTGTAGACAACTGCTCGTTTCTGGAGGTATACACAGAAGAGACATGGACAAAGATCCTGCTCGGTGTTCTTATAATTGGGTAGGTAAGATATGTCCATACTTCACCTTGATACGTGACTGTCAACAAGGTTGTGTATGAATTCAGATGTGCTTCAAAGGTAGGGCCCAGGGAGGAAATGGAGAAAAGGTGGGCGGAGGAAGTCAAAAAGAGAGGAAAGCTTGTGTCGTATGGAGGAAATAAATCGTAACTCATTTGGCTGTGGTCGTGAAGAAGAGGCAAAGAAAGCACCCCTGGAGTGTTTGGAACGGCAGGCACAAGGTCCTTCCTGCCAGCCTGAGGAACCAGCGGGATAAGGCCCCAACTCCCACCTTCAGCTTCCAGCGCCTGCAAGGCTTGGTCTTGACCAACTTCTCCAAAAGTGCCTGTAGCTGCTCAATTAAGTGTGTTGATTTGCACCAAGAGTGACTCCCCAACGGTGCACCCATGTTCTCTCCAGCCTCCAGGGACTGCCCCGAGTTTCCCACACACAGCCTGAGATCTCTGGCTCTGCAGGCTCGCTCATAGTTTACACCGTTTCCTGTCCATTTACTTATTCCCGGGCTCTTTTATTCATCATCCATGGTGCATTCCTGATCCCCCAACTAGAAATAAATATCTCTGTGCTCTCTTTCACTTTTCCTAAACAATCTGTGATATCCTGCCATACAGTGCAATACCTCGATTACATTTTCTACCTTTTCTATAGGATTATAAATCCTTAGAATGCAGAGAGGAGGAAGTTTCCAACACTGTCATTGACTTTCAATGAAAGTATGACAACAGTTATCAGTTGAACACCTGAGAAGATGAGAAGAACTGGGCTGTAGCTGATACGGGTTGAACAGCACAGAGATTCTGAGCTCCGGGAGAGAGCACAAATGCCTTCAACACTCAAATATGGGACAGAATCAATACGTGTGCTGGGAAAGCGCTGTGTTATGTTTTAAACCTTCCAGAGAAATTGAAATCTACACTATAGAAGCATAGGAGTTCTATGAAAGAATCCGCAAACTATTACCTAGCTCCTCCTTTCCAGGAGGAGCAAAGGCAATCAGAGAAATAAAACAAATTCTACAGTTCTGCAGCCTACACTCATCCAGGCCCAGTGGATGAGGAGTGACTTGCAAGTCTGCTATATGAACTCCATCTTTCCTGAGATAGGTTTTCATTGTCTGTGCCAGGAAACCGGGAAATCATTTAACTTACGAAAACTGATTGATCCAAAAGTGTGGCAAGGGCTCTGCTCTCCAAAAATACCAGGTGAAAGAGCAGACTGCCAGATTCGCACAGCTGGATGTGTTTCACCTCTTCTGGGTCGTCCAAGTCCACCACATGTCAGTTCAGCAATTTAGGGTGGATTGGAGACAGTCCAGTAGAAAGAAAGGGAAAGCTGTGTCGCTTGCAGCCAGCAGATTTTCTCCTCCTCATGTTAATTCATTTCTTTCTCGGATGTTTGTGATTTATTTGTCTTTTCAGCTGTGGCAGTGGTTAATACAGTTGATGGGAAAATAATGCCTCCAACCTGGGCAGATCTTTTGAAGTTGTAAGTTTACTGAATGTTAATCTACAGGTGCCCAAATATTAGCTGTTTGAAAATTTGTGTCACCATTGCATAAACTCTTTAAGATTTGCATCCATCAATGGGATTTGCCAGGTTTTTTTTTTTTTAAATCCTTTACTACCCACTCAGAGTGGCTACATTTAGATTTGTTCCACTATCTGTTCTACTCATTTAAATAACTGCATTTGAAAGTTAACCTACAAAATAAAGACCTAGAATACGATGCTTATTTAGCTCGAGCAATCTTAAATGTGTATAGGAAATAGGAATTTTCTAAGGGTCTTTAACAAGATAAGGGCAAGGCCAAATTTGGAGGACAAGGGGGAACCATGCTACCTGCTACTACCCCAGGCCTGGATGGTTCTACTTGTCTATAATTCCCCCACTGTAATGTTAATCTATTTCACTGGCTATTTAATCTCTTTCTCTAATTGAAACTAATTATCAGTTTTTTTCCATTACCTTATTTAGCACGTATGCATTCTCACCTCAAAATATATATATATATATATATATATATATATATATATATATATAATTGTCTTTTTCTGTTGTATCCATCACAGTGGTAAGCATCAAACAAATAGTAATGCTTGACAGTAGGTCCTTACTGTTTATTCATTTTAAATGTAGCAGTGTGTACATGTCAATACCAAACTCCTTAACTATCCCTTCCCCCCGGTAACCATAAGTTCGTTCTCTAAGTCTATGAGTCTGTTTCTGCTTTGTAAATAAGTTCATTTGTATGATTTTTTTTACATTCTGCATATAAATGATATCATATGATATTTATCTTTCTCTGTTCTGACTTACCTCACTCAGTATGACAATCAACCTATATGGGAAAAGAATTTGAAAAAGAATAGATACATGTATATGCATAACTGAATCACTTTGCTGTACACCTGAAACTAACACAACACTGTTAATCAACTGTATGCCAATATAAAATAAAAAGTTAAAAAAAAATAGTAATGTTTGTATTTGGTTGTGTAGTTGAAACTTAGAGTAGTTTATTTGCTGCTCTGACACAAGGCATAGAAAAACAGGGCATTCGGCTTGGAAAGGGCATCGCTACGTTGCTGCCTTTCCATGAGCCAACTGTACAAACCTGGGCAAGACATTTCACATGCACAGCTTAAAGAACTCTCAAATCTAGCATTTTCTTCCATGTTTCCTGATAGCAGGGCCAGGGAGGTGCGGTCCTATTCTACTTTTGATGGTTTCCATATACAAAAAGTGAAGATATGTCCAAAGAGTTATGAAAATTTTAATACAGATTCATGTTTATACTTAAATTTAAAAATCTAACACCCATATATTTGGTATAAATTCATTTGGAAATAACACAGAAAGTCTAAAAATGTAGGCTCTTTGTGAATGTGAGACTTGGGCAAATGGCTTTTCCCCTCATCCTCTTGTTTGGGCTCCATGTCCCACTGACCCATTTGTCTTCATCTGGGTTACTGGTTTGTAATGGTACTGCCTGCTTCTAGTCTGGTCTCCAGGCCAGATCTGTCCTTGATGCTGAGCCAAGCATCATAATAAAAATGTTTGACATTCCCCATTATTTGCTTACAAGTCAATCAAGATGCACTGCCTACTGTAGGTTTTAGGCCATCTCAATCTTTCAAACATACGTCTTCAAATAAGTTGTTCCTCTTCCTAGAATTTTCTCCATCAGGTATCTCCTTCTGTTTGAGATTCAAGACATCAAAGGTTGGAGGACACCTTTCCTGACACCCCATTCTTAGCAAGGCCACGCATCTAAAAAAAATGGTACAGATGAACTTATCTAAAAAACAGAAATAGAGTCACAGATGTAGAAAACAAACTTATGGTTACCAAGGGGGAAAAAGGGAGGGAGGATAACTTGGGAGATTGGGATTGACATATATATGCTACTATACATAAAATAGATAGCTAATAAGGACCTACTGTACAGCACGGGGAATACTCAATACTCTGTAATGACCTATATGGGAATGGACTAAAAAAGAGTGGATATAAGTATATGCTTAACTAATTCACTTCAGTGTACACCTGAAACTAACACAACACTGTACATCAACTATACACCAATAAAAATTTTAAAAATAAACTCACCTTTGAATAAAATATCATTCTACTTCCCACCCTGAATTGTGATGACTCACCACTTGCTTGTCTTCACACTATACTGTCAACTCTTTATGGAGAGAGCCTCTGTCTTCGATCTCTCCAGCCCTACAACCTATTGTTTCCATCATTCATAGAGGTGATGAGGAAATGTCTGTTAATGATTTACGGTGATTTTGAGATACTCTGAGAATGTGCTTGACTCTCTCCTACCAGCCCCCAATCCCCTTTGAGATAAAGTGATAGATTTGGAAGGTCTGTAGTATAAGACATAGTTATGAAATAAATTCATGAAATACACATTTTATTTCAATTTTCTCCTCAGCCTTACCTCTGGCCAGCTACCTTTTTAAAAAGGTTATTGTGGTTCACACTTTAAATGCTACTTATAAAATTGTCTCATTTGTGTTTTGTCATGGGCATTCTGTTTCATTCCCTTCTGAGAATGAATAGAAGTTCTCTGAAGCCTGACATTACACATCACACAGCCCAAGTGATATTAAGTGTTTTCGGTTAGTACAGGCATCTTATGTTCCAGAACAGAATGTCTTTTATAAATCTACAGCTAACTAACGATCTAAGCAAATATATATGAAAAAGTCTTTGGAATTTCAATGATCAAATTGTTCACATTTTACCATATTTACATCACAATATGCTTTTCACAATTGGTATTCATTAAAATGATTTGGTGGCTAAGGAGAAAAATCAAATTAGAGAAAGAGTAGGAAGATGAAATAGATGATTATTCATAAATTAAATTATGTGGCAACAAGAACCTTGCCAAGCCATCTCATGTCCCCAAATCGGACTCATGGACTGGGCTTCAGGATACTTCTTCAATACAGTCAAGCTCACCCACACCAGAAGCTGACTGTAATTGCTGATCAGAAATTCACTCAAGGGGCAAGTAAATCAATGATGCCAATGGGAACCTTTAGCTCTGCCCCAAGAGGAAGTCACATTTCAATGGAGCTCAAAGTCTTAAGCCAAACTTAGAAATCCAGGACTAGCAACCAGGGTAACATTTTAAGCATTAGAGAATCAAGAAGGAAAAATGTGTGTGTACACCCCATTCTCAGCAGTCTATAATGGTTAAGTAAATTTTAAAATTTTGCCTACGTGTAAGACCTGATATTTGAGCATTCTCTTTTGACAAATTAGAATTGAATACCTTGGAGGACCTGGACTAAGTCTTCTAATTCCCTCAAATTCTCCAATGTTGCTTGGCACATAAACATTTGATAAAATTATTGGATGAGATAATTAATTAATTACTGTCTACTGCAACAGTAATAGTCAAGAAGAAGGTTATATTCGAATGCTTCAAAAGTTGTTTCCCCAGCAACCTAAGTGTCCATCAACAGATGCATCGATAAAGAGGGAGATGCAAGAGGGAAGAGATATGGGGATAGATGTATATGTATAGCTGATTCACTTTGTTATAAAGCAGAAACTAACACACTATTGTAAAGCAATTATACTCCAATAAAGATGTTAAAAAAATGTGGTACATATATACAATGGAATACTACTCGGCCATAAAAAATGAAATAATGCCATTTGCAGCAACATGGATAGACCTAGAGATTATCATACTAAATGAAGTAAGTCAGACAGAGAAAGACAAATATCATATGACATAACTTATCTGTGGAATCTTAAAAAATGATACAAATGAACTTATTTACAACACAGAAATAGAATCACGGATATAGAAAACACATTTCTGGTTACCAAAGGGGAAAGATGGGGGGGGGATAAATTGGGAGATTGGGATTAACATACACACTACTATATATAAAATAGATAACCAACAAGGTCCTACTGTATTGCACAGGGAACTACTCAATGTCTTGTAATAACCTATAAGGGAAGAGAATGTGAAAATATATATATATGCATGTATTAACTGAATCACTTTGCTGTACACCTGAGACTGACACAACATTGTAAATCAACTGTATTTCAATCAATCAGAAAAAGTAACCTACAAAAAAAAAGTTGTTTCCCCAAGTTACGAGCCCCATTTTTTTCTCACTGAGGGAAGACTCAAAGGCTAGAGATTGAACCAAGTGAACTTTCAAGGTTTTTTTCAACTTTCAACACTGTGTGTTGGAGCACCCAAGCTGTGACTTGACCACGACCCTGAGCGCCGGCTCCTCTCAGGACCCTCACAAGCATCGCTGATTTGCAGGGCACAGGATCTAGATCAAGTACCTTCAAAGCCTCCTCAGTCAAACACAAATAGGATTGACTACCTTAAAGATCCAACTTTTGACTTTAAGAGCCAAGAAATTATTTCTGGCTCCACTTTCAAGGAAAACCAGAAAAGTTAAAAAGAGAGAGAGGGTGATAGAATATAAATATTGTTTCAAAATATTTATAAGATATAACATTGCTTTTGGCAAGACCAACGTTTCTTTTACAATAATAGAAGATGTTTTGTCGCCTTCCAAGTTGGCTCTGAGATGGGAGATGCTCGTATTCATGTGTCATTTGGGAATGTCGGAGCTGATGTCTCCCACATTGGTTCTCATGTCATTTCCCCGTGCTTCCACGCCTGCAAAATAATCGAACATGCACAAGGAAACAGGCAACAGGAACAAAAGTTTTGGATACAGTGACCCAAGTGCAAAACACCTCCCTAGCCTTGGGTGGAAAACAGCAGCAGCCTGACACTTCTCTAGAATGGCTCTGACGGTGACCAAACAAGTAGCCAATGGCGTGCAAAGAACCTGAGAGCAGGGGGTAAATGTTCGGAAAAATACAAGCACAGGACACTACTTTGTAGTTTATGGAGTCATAAAAGCTTTATTCTGGAAAGTTCAAAGCCCTTGACAGACCTTTCATTCATCCTCCCTCTCTCCTTTGAGGTACACAGGTGGCAAGTGTAATTACTGTCATTTTTATGAACAGGAAAAAAATGAGGCATAGAAGGTTAAGGAGCAGATTCAAAGTTACATAAAATAACAAACACAGAGGACAACACCAACCCCCTGCCCAATGCTTCCTTCAATGCCTTATGACCTTTTTCACTGTGTTGGGCTTATTTCATGCTTTTCCTCAAAGAAGCTGCCTTAAAAGACCTCTTCTACTCATATGTTGTTTCTCAAGTTAAAAACGGGGGGTGAGGGAGCAAAAAACCCCCAAGGTCTCGGCATGTCTCCAACAGCCAAATCATTCTTTCAATGCTACTGATATTCCTCCTCATCTATCAAGTTTAGTATACTTTCAACAAAACTAACAGTGTAGTTTCCTGTGCCACTATTTCATCTAAAAGCCTCCCTCAACGTGTGTTGCTCAGTCACAACCTCAGATTCTAAAATCTATATGCTAAAATGAGCTTGTCACAACCGTGCTAAGCATCTGAGAAAAGATGAGTTGCAGGACTGGTTGTAAATGCCAGGAAAAGAGAATGAGATCCCCTTTTTCTTGACAAATGGCAGGCAATCACCAAGTGGAGATATTGTAACCCTGCACTGGCACTCCACCTCCATGCCCTGAAAAGACATCTTTGCTTGGCAGCTCTTCCAGCTGAAACATAAGAAAAATAAATGGTAATAACAACCAAATGGAAAAAGCTGGAAATTACTAGAGAAGAGGAAAAATTTAACTTCTAAGAAGACATTAGAAAGTGGAAACATTACAAAAACCCTTTGGCCAATGAGGTTGTCCAAAAATCAACCAAATTTATTGTAGAATAATAATAAGCAACATTGTACATGAATCAGTGATGATGTAAAACTATGCAGTATAAACATTGCTGAAGATTTTTTTTCTATTTAATTTACCTTCAAAGGAAGGCTTTAGAATGAGGCTCTGCACTGCATTTCATTACGTAACACGTTGACTTGTATATTACCTCGGATATGAATCTAATATAGTTTGATCTGTTATGATGAGACTAAGCTGAAACATGTATTATTTTTTCATGCCTCTTTCATATAAGCACAAGGTGTAATAAATAACCAATTTAAATATGGGAAGTGTTGAGCTTGAGTTTTACAGATACCTTCGAGGAGATGATTTTTATCTACTATTTAAGAGAAATATTATGTAGCCAAACCCCTGTCTCTATTAGTTCTAAAATATCAGAGTTGAAAACAAAATGTTTGCTTACCTCATGAGGATAATTTAATGAAATTTATACTGCCTAGTAATATGGAGTGCTTTTTCTTTATAAATGTACAAAATGGAAGCCATTAGACAAAAAAAAAAAAAATTGGTTTAGCTTTATCCCATAGGTTACTAATCGCTCTCATATCAATATATGAACATATTTTTGTGTAGAAATACCACATTTCCCCTTTGTCTTTTGATATAGTAAAATAAATACAGATTTCTGGAAACTCTGACATTGAAGTTAGTCATAGACTATTTGAATAGCTGTCAAATGTGATACTGATTTATTAATGACTCCCATATGGTAAAGAACAATCCTTTCCAGACCTTTAACATCTTCCAATTGCTGCAGCTAATTGTTGTGTTGAAATAATTTTCTTGATCATTCTTACCTAATTCCTCTGTATGAGATTGTACATACTTATTTTACTTCTTAATAATTCGCATTGCTTTGGAGTTCATTTTTTTTCTGCAAGAAAATACTTTATTCCTGTGGGAGGGAAACACAGTACTTATATGTAATGCAGCTGTGAAAGAAACGTAATATTTTATGCTCTATTGTAAAGAGGCCTTCTAAAATCTAACTTCCTGGGCTGATAGTGAATGATATCTATTTCTACACTTAACAATCTTTCAAAATACTTTCCTTTTCCTAACAAACGTGTCTTTCGGTATTGGCACATGTTATGAAACAGCCTATTACAAGTTTCCAGCACTTGATTTATAGTAGTAGTAATGCTTGGTGTGTTTTGTTACCATTACAACTGCTACTACTCTTTATAATTAAATTTTTATTTCACGAATGACACAACTTGGAAATTTAACTTAAGATGACTGACAGCAGGAAACCCTTAACCATTGAAACTCATTCTCCACATTGTGAGGATAGCATTTTGATTTTTCTTCTGTACCTTTTTTTCTTTTTTATGTTCCCAAATATACAGGCTTGGAAGTAGTTGCTTCCCCGATTCCCCGTGTGTGTCTCTCGTTTCCTGTGATATGTTAAAGCATCTGCTCGATCTCCAAGCCCTTCTACGACGCATTCCTTCTTCCATGTTGCATGTCCTTCTCCTCCTCACAGGCTATTAGCCTAGAAAGACACTTTTTGTCCTCATCTTCCATCTCCTTGATGTCATTCTCTAAATTCCTGAATCTATTTCCTACTGCTCGTACTAGATTCATTCCTCCTTCACTTTTTACGTAATATTTCTAATGTGAAAAGTTATTTGGTGAACTCAAAATTATTTCAAAATTGACTAGATTATGAGCCATAGCATGGAGGAAGATACATTTTATTTATCTTGGTAATGTAGTATCTTCTGCACTACCTGTCACATTGTAGGTTCCTAGGAATAATAGCAATAATAACAATAATGGTAATAAAATCTAACATTTAAAGCACTTACTGTGTGCCAATACCATGGTAATCATACTCTTATGATAATAATAATACTATTTAACACTTAAAGCACTTACTCGGTGCCAGCACTATGATACTAATAATAACAAGCACCTGAAGACTTAATATGTGCTCACATTTTCCTAAGTGTTTTTCATGCAACCCTTACAAAGTCCTTACAATAGTACTCAGTATATGGGGTAAATCATATTATATAATAAAATTATTATTCCCATATTCTGGATGTGGAAACTGAAGTCCAGAGCACATAAGTAATTTACCAAGGTGGCAGAGCTTGGTCATAAGTCCTCTGATTCTGTTCTAATAGAATGTTCTAATCACTATAAATATTGGTCGGAGATTATGTTTAATTGCTGACCATCCTTCTCTTTGAGTCACCCTCCCACCACTACGTGTTTGCTTTGTTCATTAATTCTCAAGATCAGCTTCTATCCAGAAATAAATAATCCAGAGGAAGGAAGGCAAATATATTTTAATTTTCTTGCTAACTGCCCTTTATGGCAAAGGATGCCTTTAACATTTTATTTAGAAGAATTCTGAGGTTATGTAGAATGTCTGGGGAAAAGGCACTATAGGCATAGAAAAGGGAAAAACAGCCAACTACTTGCCTCCCTAATCAATGTGTATCTCTATTTCCTGGTGTAAAAAAATTCTCAGGTCTCTGTCCACGATGGAAGCTTGATAGCAGTACAGGTTGAAAAGCAGCCAAGTTCAACCCGCCAAGATAAAACTAGTGTCACATTAACATCTTTGCTAAAACACCAGGTAAAATAAATATGTTTGTCTAAGGCAAAACTTACAGTTTCAGACAAGCCACAGGAAAATAGGCTGATCGCCTCGTCTCTACATAAAGAAATACTAAGATAACAATTTAATTCAGTTGCTAATCTTTAAATTCCCATGGGCATATAGAGTTTTGTACTTGATAATAAACAGTGAAACATCAGTACAGATGTTGAATGTGGACATTCTCTAATATAAATAATAATCTGGTTTACTGGGAGATAATTTAAAACCAAAAACACATCAACTATGATGATGACAGCATATTAAATATAACTTATCCTTCGATTCAGGATGTTCTTCATGCTATGAACACTGATTATGAAAATATGATCCTGTCAAAACCATAATTCAAAAAGACACATGCACCCCAATATTCATTGCAGCACTGTTTACAATAGCCAAGACATGGAAACAACTTAAATAACCATCAAAAGCTGAACAGATAAAGAAGAGATGGTACATATGTACAATGGAATATTACCCAGCCATAAAAAAGAATGAAATAATGCCATTTGCAGCAACATGGATGAACCTAGAGATGATCATACTAAGTGAAGTAAGTCAGAAAGAGAAAGATAAATATCATATGCTTTCACTTACATGTGGAATCTAAAATATGACACAAATGAACATATCTATGAAACAGAAATAGGCTCACAGACACAGAGAACAGACTTGTGGTTGCCAAGGGGGAGGGGAGGGTGGGAGATGGAAGGATCGGGAGTTTGGGATTAGCAGATGCAAACTAGTATATATAGGATGGATAAACAACAAGGTCCTGCTGTATAGCACAGGGAACTATATTCAGTATCCCGTGATAAACCATAATAGAAAGGAATATGAAAAAGAATGTATATATGTATAACTAAATCACTTTGCTGTTCAGCAGAAAGGAACTCAACATTGTAAATCAATTACACTTCAAGTTAAATAAAATAAAATAAATTAAATTAAAATAAGGTTCTGAAACTGAACAGAGGCAGTCTGCATGGTGGCAAAGAGCTGGAGCCATAATTCCTGGGTTGGTTTCTTTGCACCACCATTTGCATTAGCTCTGTGTCTCAGTTTTCTCGTAGGAAAAATGGAGATAATAATAATATTATGTACAGTTCTTCAAACACCATCTATGACATAGCAAGCACTCCATAAGTATTAGTTATTAGTGCCACTGTTATGTTATAAAGTAGAAAACTCACCCGAATTACTTTTGTAACTGGAAGACAAATATTGAAGTTGTATGGGTGTGTGTGTGTGTGTGTGTTCATGTGCAGGTGTATGTGTGCATATGTATTTATTTTATTTTGGCAAAACCATATTTTTGCCCATTTTCTTATCATGTTTCCCTTGTGACTACAAGAAAATTTTTTTCATGCACTATAGATATTTGCACCTCTTGATGTTTGAGCCACTGAGATATTTTACTGCTTAGTTTACCATGTTATGGACTGAAAGTCTTTGTTCCCCCAGAACTTACATGTTGAAACCCTGCCCCCCAATGTGGTAGTATTAAGAGGTGGGGCCTTTGGGGAGTAATTAGGATTAGGATGAAGTTGTGAGGGTGAAGCCCTCATGAATGGGATTTGTGCCATTACATGAGTCATTAGATAAGCTTGCTTCCTGCCTCTGCACCCTGACATGGGAAGACAGAACATGAAATCATCAGTCTGCAACATGGAAGTGGGCTCTCACCAGACCCCAGCCGTATGGACACCCTGATCTCAGGCTTCCAGCCTCCAAAACTGTGAGAAATAACATTCTGTCATTTATAAGCAACTCAGTCTATGATATTTTGTTACAGTAGTTCAAATTAAGATACTACATCTTCATTTATAGTCAGAAGGAGACAAATTTTTATCATACCTTTAGCATAAAGAAATGAACAGGAAGTTTTGGAATGACATACACTGATTTTTATAAAGAAATTACTTTTGTAAGTGTCAATTGATGGCCAACAGGTACGTGAAAAGATGCTCTACATTACTAATCATGAGGGAAATGCAAAAAACCACAATGAGATACCACCTCACACTTATTAGAATGGGTATTATCAAAAAGACAGAAAATAACAAGTGTTGGCAAGGAAGTGGAGAAAAGGAAGCCCTCATGCACTGTTGGTGGGAATGTAAACTGGTGCAGCCACTATGGAGAACAATATGGAAATTCCTCCAAAAAGCTAAAAATAGAACTACCATACAATCCAGTAATTCCACTCCTGGGTATTTATCCAAAGAAAACAAAAACATTAACTCAAAAAGATATAGGCACCCCTATGTTCTTTGCAGAATTATTTACAATAGCCAAACTGTAGAAGCAACCTAACTGTCCATTGATGGATGAATGGATTTGTTTTTTAAATTATGGTCTATATACCATAATTTTATATATATATATATATATATATATATATATACACACACACACATATGTAAGTACCTATATATGAACATATACAATGGAATATTATGCATTATTCACATCTACAATGGATTAGTAATGAATAAATATTAGTTATTTTATTAAAAATTAAATATTACCATTTGCAACAACATGGATGAACCTCAAGGGCTTTAAATAAGTCAAAGAAAGACAAATACCGTGTGAGCTCTCTTCCATGTGGAATCTAAAACAAACAAACTCATAGATACAGACAGAGAACAGATTGGTGGCTGCCAGAAGCTGGGGGTAGGGAGTGAGAGAAATAGGCGAAGAGGGTCAAAAGGTAAAAGAACAAACAAACCTGAGGTGGTAAGATGTGGTAGTACATGAAAGAAGACTGGCCATGAGTTAATAGTTGAAGCTGAGTGATATTAAATTGGGTTCGTTATACTATTCTTAAGGGGAAAAAAGTCAATTGACCTCCTTTCCTAAACTCTAAAAGTACTATTTTCACACTATTTCCCCCATCCAGTGAGATGATGTTTTATATGTTCTACTTCAAGAGGGGAGGACTTTTATTTTAGATGTCATGCGTTGAGCAGTGCATACGTGAGGTAAGTGGAAATTTTTACCCTGCTTGGGCTCTTTGCTGAAGGGTGCCGAGAATGATATTAGAACCGGTCCTGTATGCCTAATGAAGAACAGATTTTGATGTAATAACAGAATTCTGTACTTGGTTATCTTTGATCTAAGACCACTAAAAGGAATAGTAATTGTGGTTATAGGCAAGTGTCTGTTAAAGATGGGCAAATTAGAACTTAAAAAAATAATCACTGACTTTAAATATCCAAACCAATTTCTACAAAGAAATACATTATTTAAGTGTGAAAATATTTGACTTTTTTTCTTCTCTTGCCAGGGGTTTTTCTCATATCTGTCAGCACTCAAGGCCCTGACACACTATAAAAGTCTGTTTTGTCAGTCTCCAATCCCAAGGGACACTACTAAATTCTTGAGTCTAGATATGAAGGTTTAGATAAGGTTTTGATAAGCGTTCAAACACTTTGTTGATTAACCACATCAAATCAAAGCTGTGAATTTAGCCAATCACTAATGATTCCAAGGAACCTGGATGACATCATTGTATGCAAATCTCCAGGGGGTTGGGGTTTAACCTAGCACCCTAGAACATAAAAGGCAAACTGCCTCTTGGCTGAGTCCGCCTGTTGGTTGTGTGTAATTGCAAGAGGCCCTGGGAATCTGTCCAGCAGTTTTCCAAAAAGAGAAGCATACACCCTTCACCTACAGTTAGCACTGCAGCTACCTTGGAAGAGGGGAAAGTCAGGAGGTTTGCTTATGTTAAGATGTTTTGAAACTTTAACTCGGGACCAGTCCAATGACCTTTGGCATTGGGATTGCTGAGGTGTTTAAGAGAATTCCAGCTCCAAGTGCTGCATTTGGGAATAGCAGAGGAAATGAGTTGATGAGGCAGTGAAACGCAGAAGCATTCTCTTGGACGCTGCGTTGGTGAGAGTGGGATGGGAAAAAGTCGCTCTGCCAATGATATTGCTGTAACTCACTGGGAGTCTTTCAAACCAAGGGCTCTCAGAATTCAACAATTCCAGAAGCAGGGAGCTTGTAAATGTGCACTGGTCATGTGTGTCACAAGTACCCATGTGTGTAACCCAATAATTAGAAATCTTTGTAGGAAAAACAATGCCTTGTAGGTACAAGGTTCTAATTTGTACCTTAAATGTTTCCTTGGTAGATTATGAAGTTGGATCTTCTTGATTTTTAATCCTACTATAAGCCTGTAAAAGTTGGCTGGCTACAAATGCAAAGTAACCTTGCCCCACTTTTATGTGGTGATATCTGTGCACAGAAGGAAACAGATATCATGGTCATTGTCCTTGTTTTGTGTTTGAAGCCAGTTATTTACAGTATCAAATATAACTTCTTTAGAGGAACCACCGAATTTGATTTGTTAATAAGTGACTTTATAAAATATATTTTAAAAGCTTTTCTGTCACAACTTAAGGAAGAAATGGTATTTAAGAACTAAAGGTACATGATTCATATCAATCAAGTGATGTGCCAATATAAAAATGTATGAAGAGCTAGTTCTTAATGAATTAAAACTCAAGAATGTGAGTGGAGCATATTCACAGCTTTGTGATTTATTCTGAATTCCCCACAGAAAAAGGGCCGAAGACAGCAAAGGCGTCCTAGAATCACATTTTCTTCAACTCATCAGTTGTCAAACACCCTGATTTGCTTTAAATAAAGCAGCACCCACTGTAAGTGCCTTTTATTTTTCAACTTTTAAAAGAAATGCTATGATTTCCAACTAGACAATCCCCAGTCCTGAGTGTGCCAGGACAGGAGACTTCTCCCAAAAATATCTGAAAGACATGAGTGTTTCAGGACGTTTTCAGCAGAAATAAATCCCTGACTGTCTTAAAACATCATGAACTCAGCCAAGACAGGATCAGTAGCAGCTGCTTAGGGGCAGGTGGTTTCATTAGTACCACGAGTCCTTCCCCACACACCTCCAGGAGCGAGTGCCTTCCATTTCTGAAAAGTTAAACAATTTGACTATACAATGAGGACATCTGAATAAGATATTCTTTCTTATTTTTTAACCAGTAAAATTGAGCACTGTAATTTATTTTGTTTTTTTATCATCTTTATTAGAGTATAATTGCTTTACATTGTTGTCTTAGTTGCAGCTGTATGACAAAGTGAATCAGCTTTATGTATACATATATCCCCATATCTCTTCCCTCTTGCGTCTCCCTCCCACCCTCCCTATCCCACCCCTCTAGGTGGTCACAAAGCACTGAGCTGATCTCCCTGTGCTATGCGGCTGCTTCGCACGAGCTGTCTATTTTACAGTTGGTAGTGTATCTATGTCCGTGCCACTCTCTCACTTCGTCCCAGCTTACCCTTCCCCCTCCCCGTGTCCTCAAGTCCATTCTCTAGTAGGTCTGTGTCTTTATTCCCGTCTTGCCCCTAGGTTCTTCATGACCATTTTTTTTTTTTAGATTCCATATATATGTGTTAACATACGGTATTTGTTTTTCTATCTCTGACTTACTTCACTCTGTATGATAGACTCTAGGTCCATCCACCTCACTACAAATAACTCAATTGTGTTTCTTTTTGTGGCAGAGTAATATTCCATTGTATATATGTGCCACGTCTTCTTTATCCATTCATTTGTCAATGGACACTTAGGTTGCTTCCACATCCTGGCTATTGTAACAAGTGCTACAGTGAACATTGCGGTACATGACTCTATGTGAATTATGGTTTTCTCAGGGTATATGCCCAATAGTGGGATTACTGGGTCATATGGTAGTTCTATTTTTAGTTTTCTAAGGAACCTCCATACCATTATCCATAGTGGCTGTATCGATTTACGTTCCCACCAACAGTGCAAAAGTGTTCCCTTTTTCCACACCCTCTCCAGCATTTATTGTTTCTAGATTTTTTGATGATGACCATTCTGAGTGCTGTTAGTTGATACTTCATTGTAGTTTTGATTTGCATTTCTCTAATGATTAGTGATGTTGAGAATCCTTTCATGTGTTTGTTGGCAATCTGTACATCTTCTTTGGAGAAATGTCTATTTAGGTCTTCTGCTCACTTTTGGACTGGGTTGTTTGTTTTATTTTTTATATTAAGCTGCATAAGCTGCTTGTATATTTTGGAGATTAATCCTTTGACAGTTGCTTCGTTTGCAATTATTTTCTCCCATTCTGAGGGTTGTCTTTTGGTCTCATTTATGGTATCCTTTGCTGTGCAAAAGCTTTTAAATTTCATTTGGTCCCATTTGTTGATTTTTGTTTTTATTTCCATTTCTCTAGGAGGTGGGTCAGAAAGGATCTTGCTGTGATTTATGTCATAGACTGTTCTGCCTATGTTTTCCTCTAAGAGTTTGATAGTGTCTGGCCTTACCTTTAGGTCTTTAATCCATTTTGAGTTGATTTTTGTGCATGGTGTTAGAGAGTGCTCTAATTTTATACTTTTACATGTATCTGTCCAGTTTACCCAGCAACACTTATTGAGGAGACTGTCTTTTCTACATTGTATATTCTTGCCTCCTTTATCAAAGATAAGTTGACCGTATGTGTGTGGGTTTATCTCTGGGCTTTCTATCCTGCTCCATTGATCTGTATTTCCGTATTTATGCCAGTACCATACTGTCTTGATTACCAGCTTCTCCGGCTGGTGAGTGCTGGTCGGCCCAATCCTCTGTGTGGGACTCTCTCTGCCTTGCCCTCTGCACTCTTGTTGCTGCACTCTCCTTCATGGCTCCAAAGCTTCCCCCCCATGCACCCACCATCTCTGCCAGTGAAGGGGCTTCCTAGTGTGTGGAAACTTTTCCTCCTTCACGGCTCCCTCCCAGAAGTGCAGGTCCTGTCCCAATTATTTTGTCTCTGTTTTTTCTTTTTGCTTTTGCCCTACCCATGTATTTGGGGATGTTCTTGCCTTTTGGGAAGTCTGAGGTCCTCTGCTCGCATGCACTAGGTGTTCTGTAGGAGTTGTTCCACATGTAGATGTATTTTTGATGTATATGTGGGGAGGAAGGTGATCTCCATGTCTTACTGCTCCGCCATCTTGAAGGTCTCCCCATGGAATATTCTTTATAAAAATTATTTATTTGTTTATTTATTTGGCTACACTGGGTCTTAGTTGCAGCCCACATGACCATCATTGCTGTGTGCAGGATCTTTAGTTACAGCATGCAGGCAGGCTCTTAGTTGCAGCATGTAGAATCATTTTAGTTGCAGCATGCATGCAGGACCCAGCTCCCCAGCCAGGGATTGAACCCGGGCCTCCCGCATTGGGAGCACTGAGTTTTAACTGCTGGACCACCAGGGAAGCGCTAGAATGGAATATTCTTAACATTAAAAATATGTTCCCTTTATAGAGGTAAACTTCTGTTTTGGGTTTACCTGTGTGCTTAAATATTCATTTTTAAATTCACCTGTTAAACTTTCTCTTCTATTCTTCAACTAAATTATTTAGTAGGTGCATTAATCTGAGGCCTTGTTTGTGCCCTAAAACTTTTCTGATGGGCTCTGACTCTGCAGATGCCTTTTTTTTTTTAACATCTTATTGGAGTATACTTGCTTTACATAGTTGTGTTAGTTTCTGCTGTATAACAAAGTGAATCAGCTATACGTATGAATCCCCATATCCCCTCCCTCTTGCATCTCCCTCCCACCCTCCTTATCCCACCCCTCTAGGTGGTCACAAATGTGCAGATGCCTTTTAAAAGCTGCATGCTGTATAGCTCTTTAGAAGTCTTCTGATAAACCAGACACAGGTACGGCTGGGGTCAGCTAGAAATGCTCACCATTTAAGTGGAATAGAATTGGCTTCCAGTTTTACCCTGTGCTTTCCCTGCCACTAACTTTAATACTTCAGTGACACATGATAGTGACAGGGACATTAGGTGACCCAGATTCCTCATCACTCAAAAGGCTGCCGATGACAACTAATATTCTCTCTACTGGCCTCACTTCTTCCATTCTTGCTCCTTCCCTATTCCTGTTCTCAGGCTGGTGGTCTCACCGTTGCTTCTTCTCTTTTTCAGTACCATTTCATTCGGTTTGATTATCTTACCCAAAGAAGCTCAGGGTGAGACAAAGCTTATGAGGGGCCAGAGATTTGGGGGAACAACTTTGTAGAGTTTTCCCAACCTCCCAGACAGTGGGAAGGGCCATCAACTACTCACACAATTTCCAGGGTCGTGGATGTGTACAATCACATTTAAAAGACTAATAGGCAGTTATCAAACAAAACCAGCTATGGCAGGGGTGGAGGGGAGTTCTCATTTTTAGGATTGACGTAGATAGTACTTCCTTTTCTATATCCTCTCAGCAGGCCAATAATGAACATATCTTGACAGTTGCATCTATCTGATCCATTCTAAGGATATAGTCTATGATCCTTTCTAATCAGAGATATTACTGGTTGATGTCACGAACTGAAACGCTCAAACTGGATATTCACCCTGGATCGCCCACCTGACTTCTTCTCCCATCTGCATGAACCCAAATGTGTGTTTTCTATTTATCACAACCTTCTCTTGCCCATCTTTCTAGGTATTCACTTCATTTTTCTCCTGAGGTCAAATATAAAATCTATTCTATCTACAAATTCCTTGATTTCTGTGTGCTCTGCTATCAATATCTCAGTGTCGTCTTCTTAATTCTCCTCACCTGTGCCCTGGAATCTTACTTTTCAGGTTTACCACCATAAGGACTGCTCCCCTGTTAATCTTTCCAGTAACTTCTGTGCAATGTCTGTTTGCTCGCATGCCTACTACCACTGTCACCTGGATTCACATGCTTAAGTCTCTGCTACCCAGGTTCTGTACCTCAGTGGACACAGATTTTTTTGCAGACATGCAATCATGACCTCTCCTTGCAGCTTCCTCTCTAGAAAATCCAAGAAACCACTTTTACTGGACATCCTAGAGCAGGTGCTTTACTGTCACTAGAATTATCCAAGCTCATCAAGACACATACAGTACATAAGTCCTTTGTACAAGTTTTACTGATAGGTCACCCAGAGCTATTAATTGCATAGAGGCCCATTCTTCTTCTATGAAAATGATGGTGTTTTTTTTTTTCCCTTCTGGGGATAGTGTTATAGCTCTTGTGGTTTTGTCCTTTTGCTTCCAGGTGGTTTTGATTCCCCACCCCCACCCCCAAAATCCCCCATATCTTTGGTTTAAAAATAAATGTTTCTTTGTTTAGACAGTAATTACTACTTACTAGTTATTTAAACTAATGCTACTCAAAGGTCTGTGGTGTGTCTTTGCAGCCTTGATTTAGTCTGTTATTTCTTTTCCCCAGTTTTAGGCACACCTGTTGGCCTTTTAGGCCATGTTTACATGTGTGTTACAGCAGCGTGGAATTGTTGACAGTATTACAGCAAGGCTGATGGACTGTCTGCATTCCAGAGCTTTGTTGTGGGTGGTCCTATCTTGTCATTGGCTGGTGAACATGACATTAAGATTATATTCGGAAAACTACTCAAGAAGCAGTGAGTATTTTCTATGACAGGTCCAAATCTCAAGGACCATTTGAAAAAGCATGGGTTAGATGGCCTGTGAATACTATTATCTAGCCTCCTGCATGCTGGCTCTTATGACATGATTTCCAAATTCTTTATTTGTATATATTTGTTAGTCTTCTTCTAAATTTGTGGAATCTGTTACTTTTCGATTCTTCTGTTTAATTGAAGTTATGAATGTGAAATGCCTGTTATAAATTCTGCTGACTTTAAAGTAACACCATGTGTTTTGACCATGGGGGAAAGAGGAGAGAAGCATATAATATTTAATGATTTTCTAATTTTGAGGCCTTTATGTAGTGCTTTCTGTGTGCTTACTTACAGAGATGAAAGTGCTAAAGGGAGTCTGAAGTTTATATAGACACACTCCTCTGGGAATCTTGCTTTAGCTTAATAATGATTCTGTGAAATAGTTGAGTAAACAGGTAACTATATGATTTCTTAGGGTCTTCTTCAGTTATTCACATGACATAATGATTGATATCCATCTTTAAGACAAGTATGTGCCGGGTGTTGGGAGAACAGAGCAGGGTTACAGCATGATAGACTCACCTCGGTGGACCCAAGAAGGTTTCATGGAGAAAATAACTGAGTATTGAAAAATGGAAGGTTTGAGAGAGTTGGAGGTGGGGAAAGTGGAGAAAAATCGAGTCACAGGGGACAAGTGTAAAAGTTCAGATATCTGATTCAGAATAAAATGAGGAAATACAAACAGCAATAGTGATTTTATTTACTGGTTGCTTATTATGTGCTGTGATCTGTGCTATTGTGTGTGATGAATTAAACTATTGATAGATACATAGATAGATAGATAGATAGATAGATAGATAGTGGATATCAATGGATAGTACATGTATATTTAACTCTTACAATACCCTTACAATCTGGATAAAATTGTCTTCATTTTATTAATAATAAAACGAAGAATCAGAGATATTGAGATACACATCCAGTACATGTCAAGTCTATCTCCATAGCTGATGTTTTCATTTCTGTCCTGTACTATGCTTCTGTCAAATCGAATCCATATGTGAAATCATAGTCACAATTCATAAAGATAAAGCAAGTTGTAACTTTTTCAAGGCAGTAACTGTATCTTGTAAGCCTTTTCAATTCTCATAGTGACTTTAACAGGACACAATAAAAAGTCCTTTTAAAAAACTGCTTTTCAACTCTGGGTCAAATACAATGACTTTAAAAATTTTAAGTAAATCTTTCGATTAGAAGCAGTTTTGCTAATCCAGTGATCTCTCCCTGGTACACACACACACACACACACACACACACACACAAAGTGAGAGTGAGATCAACAGCTTTTAGAGACAGGTAAAATCTGGAAAACAAGATAACAAGGTAAAAAGAAATTATAGTAGTACTAAAAAACATACCATGGACATGTAATAGGTGAATTGCCCAGGCTAGATTTAAAAAAACTCATTGGAATAACATATTGGTAGTAAATGCAAATACTTTTCAATATAAAATATCAAAATTATATAGGGACCAATTACTTCCTTTATTGGGAATTCATTTTAAGGGCACACCCCCAACAAAAAAGACAACAAACTCTATGATTTATAATATTAAAATATTATACATAAATCAAATGTTTAACAATGGACCAACAATTAAATGATGACTGACCCTTCTCTACAGTTTGTCCCTCTGCTAGTGTTTACTCTCTCAGTTTTCACAAAAATAAAATATCAGACACTTCATGATAAGGCAAAGGGAGGACAACGTGTCCTTTCAATGTCATCTTGGAATATTGTTGGATAGACTCACCCAAAGAGGAGCCTTGGTATGATTCACATCTGTTATTTATTAAAGGCTCACATTCTATGAAAGTACATGTTAACTTGAAGATTTTTGTTTTAAGATGCAAGTAGCTATGATTTTATTGAACTTGAGGTCATGAACAAGTTTAGTATCTAACCTAGTGAATCTATTCCAGCCTTCCTTCTCTGAGCCTATATAACTCCCAGCTCTTTCATTCTCCTTCAAACCAGTGTTACCTGTCTCCTGATTTTCTCACCCACGATATTTGTATGCTTTTAATTTTTTGAAAAATATCTTTTAACATAATCAATGGCATGAATTGGCCAGGCTAAAAATCTTGAAGTTCCTTAGTCTTTCTTTTCCTTGCATCTTACAGTTAACCCATGAATACATCCTGTTGCTTCTAATTTTCAATCTCACCAATTTTTTCTGCTCAGCCTCAATCATTACGATAGTTGCCTGCTGGCTTTCCCAACATCACCTCTTGTCTCAGTCTCTGTAGCCAACCCTCTACAAAGCACTCAATGTCTAGGTCAGGAGAAGGATGCCCTCAGACCTCCAAAGACTTCAAACACACTAAGAAATACAAAGTTCCAAGTATGTGTCCTCAGCTCCAGACCTGTACAACTTAGCCTCCTGTTGACTCTGACCCTCTCATTGGGCCAAGACATTCCATTTGGGCTGACTTCCTTTGGATTTCTCCAAACTTTAAGTGTGGTAATACCTCAGGGCTTCTGTACTTTCTCTTCCCTCTGCTTAATGCTTTTCCCCAAGAGATTTTCATTCCTATCTCTATTTAAGGGTCTTCACTTCAGAGAGGTCTTCTTGACTATCGTACCTAACAGAGCCTCTCACTCGCTGGTTTTCTATCCCCTTTTCCTGATACACTTTTCTTTTTTCCTTAGAAACACTCATCACGGGCTTCCCTGGTGGCGCAGTGGTTGAGAATCCGCCTGCCGATGCAGGGGACACGGGTTCGTGCCCCGGTCCGGGAAGATCCCACATGCCACGGAGTGGCTGGGCCCGTGAGCCATGGCCGCTGAGCCTATGCGTCCGGAACCTGTGCTCCGCAACGGGAGAGGCCACAACAGTGAGAGGTCCGTGTACCACAAAAACCAAAAAAAAAAAAAAAAAAAAAAAAGAAACACTCATCACTCCCCATCGTCTTATTACATAATTATTTACATATTTATTTACTTATTGTCTGTGTCTACTACTAAAATGTCAGCTCTATGAGAACAGAATTTTGAACTTTGCATTCTCTACTGTAAGCCCAGTTCCTAAAACAGTGCCTGGAATGTGGTGAACATTAAATAAATATTTGTTGAATAAATGAATGATTGGTTTAACCAGACGATGGAATCTTTTGAAGCCATTTAAAAGTTTGAAGATGAAGCGAAATCATGTATAATACTTATATCATTTAAATGCAGATAGACTAAACATATGTTAAAATCATATTACAAGTGATTTGAACATCTTATGCTTACAAAAATAAATATAAAAGAAAATGCAAAAATGAAAATTGCTTTGTAAGAATAATCGTAGAAACAGAGGTGATTCCCACTTTCTGTTTTCTGGAACTTTCTTTTATTCTTATAGTGATTTTATTTTGTTTCAATACCTTCAGGAAAATCATTATATAATGCCTTGAAAAATCAATTTTATAGCTTTACTCTCTTGCATTTTTCTGCTTTCTTTCCTTGCATTTATTTGGTTTTGGAAGCCTTAGGCTATCTTGCCTACTATCCAGGACCACTCTTGGCATAACTGTAAACCAGAGTAAGTTCCTTTACCCTCTTTCTTTTTCCCATTCCCTTTCCTTGAACCTACTGAGAAGATATTTATCCCTGCTTTTACTAATGACTGCATTCTGATAATACTTAAAACTTAATTTATCATGTTTCCTTGTGGAATATTTACTTAAGGGGAAAATCTAAGTCTTAAAACAAAGGACTGACTTTTAAACGATGGAATTTGAGGAATTGGGCTTATTCATTAAAAAGAGAGCTTGATCTTCATGTTGTCCTTCAAGGACACTGTCCTTGTGCCTGTATTGAGGTCAGAGTTTTCTGTTTCTCTGAGAGTCAATCACACTGGCTTTGTCTGGAATATAAGTCTGTAACCTAAATTGCCACTTTAGTCTCAAATTCACTTGAGGAGGTAGCAAGCTGAGCATTTTTAGTAGCCATGGCTAGCCTCCCAATTTGTGATCCTCATGGAACTTCAACTTCAGACACGCAAGCATGTCAAATTATTTTATCTTTGACAAGCAATGCTTTCCAGAATGATGCCTCGTTCTAGCCAGTCAATGTGGTCTTGAACTGTAGTGTCATTTCTGGCAAGAACTTTCAAGCCTGGTTAATGTCAACATCAATTGCCATAATGCACTTTGACACTATTTTGGATTTTCCTCTAGGTAATCTGACATCTCTCAAGTCAAAATTGAAGCACCGGAGAATACCTTAGAAACTGAAAAGTTCACATATAATCTTGAGTCTACTTGACTTTAGTATATGCTATAGTCACTATTGTGAGAAAAATCTATGACTTTGGTATATGCTATAGTCAGTATTGTGAGAAAAATCTGACTCAAATATTTACATACTCACCACTTTGTGGGGGAGGGGGTGCCTGATTTTATCAAAGATTTGACGTTTTTTATCCCATTATATCACATTTTGTAAATTCTCTTACACTCTTTTCTGGAGTAAAGTGGGGTATGAATAAATGAATATGTATTCGCCTTCCTATTTCTTTACTATATGTTCCCCTTAAATTATCTTACTGCATCATTTTTTTTTTCTTTCCAATTTGAGGGTGAAGAGATTGATGGAACCCTCATTCTGATCTGTTCTTATTCAAAAGTTATGGATTTAAAAAAAATTTTATTAGAGTATAGTAGATTTACAATGATGTGTTAGCTTCAGGTATTCAGCAAAGTGAATCAGCTATACATATACAGTTTTTTTAGATTATTTTCCCATACAGGCCATTACAGAGTATTGAGTAAAGTTCCCCATGCTATACAGTAGGTCCTTATTAGTTACCTATTTTATATATAGTAGTATGTATATGTTAATCCCAATCTCCCAATTTATCCCACACCTCCTTATCCCTTGGTAACCAGAAGTTTCTTTTCTACATCCATGAAAAATAAAAAATTTATGGGTTAATAGTCTCTGTGATCTCATATGTTTTCTCTGTGAAACAGTTACTGGGTCTAAGTACATCTCTTATACAGTATATGAATTGATAAGATAATCAAATAATAAAGTGTCTCTTCCCATAAGACAATTTGGGGGGAAGGTAGAGAGTGGGTCAAAGTGGGCAGTCCTATTGTTTGACTAATTTATCAAACAAACAAACAAAAAATCCACTTGATCACATAGCCTAAAAGGAGTCTAAATAAGCCAACTGCTAATGTCCAGGTTGGCCCAAATGAAGGAAGACCAAACTTATGGCCTTAAGTCCTTTCCACCTCTATGAATAAGTAATTCTAAGATCTGATGAATATTTCTTGTATTTGACAAGATGGAGTTGGGCTCTATTTTGGAGGAATCACTGCTAATTTCTATATTCAACATCTGAGTGAGTAAAAACTGCCTCTGCACAATGTCCACTGTCACTTGTTTCCCTCTAGTATCTCATTTTATTTTTTTCCTTATTCCTTTTTCCTTGCCTCTCCTCAATCTAGGAAGTCCCATTTCTAGGCATGTACATGTGGTTGACAGGATAGGGAGAAAAGAGTGGTGAGAAACTGCAGAAGAATAATTCCAGTGCCTACCTATTTCCTGATTGGTATGCCATCTTATTCTGCTGAAACATGGAATTAAATGTTGAGATCTAGGGGCTAGTTTTATAGCCCCATCTGGCCTTAATTCTGCATATACAATTGTACATCATGAATTGGTCTACATATTTGGTTTATATCCCTCTATTTCTGTTAGATCTGAAAATGAAATTTTACTCTGCACTAAATGAAGAATTTAGCTATGAGTAGCATTTATATTATTTTCAAATGAAACAGATAAAATTTTAAATCTTCCACATTATGTGAAATAAAGGAATATTATCCTTGAAAACAATGAATCATATCTTCCAACATGTATCCACTACTGGACTGTCTTGAGATCAGTTCTTCCTTTTTTCATTTATTGTTAAACGTAGCAGTATTAATATCTATTAAAAACCTTTGGGGTGCCAGTAACAATTCAGAGCACATAACAGAGGTGGTCCCTAATGTCAAAAATCTTAAAAAGCTGTTCTATGCTCTTCTGCTTAATCACATGCTGGCCAGAGGGGAAACTTTTTTATCATCACCCATCAGAGTCACTGTTTTGTTTTCTTTTGTCAAGATGTATCCATTCTACAAGTGTAATTCTGGTTAAATGCTAATCTATAGTAAATGATTTTGAGGATGCCTATCTACATCCCAACAGTCAATTTTTTTCAACATTAAATTTTAAAAAAAGAAAAGAAAGAAAAGTGCTGAAAGCTTGATAACAATAACTGGGAAGGAATGAATCACAGGGATTGGTAGGACAGACCCTTCTTGCAATGGAAATGACACATAAGATCTAATTAAAGTGCACAGAATCTAAGTGTAGATAATGTAGGTTGCTTTTCTCTTTCAGCTTATATAGCACAAAGAAGCTTTAATGAAAGTTAGGGGAAAATACATTTAGCACAGACATAAGGAAGTATTTTTTTCATTCTGCAAGTAATAAATGTTTGGAATGACCTTCTGGGCAGGGTTTTTGAGGTGAAGGACACTGGGGTTATTCAACAATTGGATGTCTTGTTGTAGTAAATTCTAATCTGCTAGTTTTTTTCCCCCACTTGTTATGTTGCTATGACTGTACAATCAAGCAACAATTTTCAGGCCTTAATTAGAACCAAACCTAAAGCCATGATGTTCACAAGAAAGGATATGGGGGAGATGGCAGGAAATGAAGGTAACTGTAAGTGCCTGAAACAAATCTATGCTCTTCAAATCTTAGTTATTAGGAAGACGATGTACCAATTCTTTACTTTAAGGATCATGAGAGGAATTTCAAGTGTATTAACTTTTCATCACTCAATTTATGGCTTTAGGACACTTTTTAGGTCTTCATAATTTGGTCATTGTAACGGTGCTATCGAGATCTGTCTTATTTATCCACCTATCTCCTTGTTTATTGAATTATGTACATACTATATAGAGAGAGATTGATTTCTGATACATGTCACATCCAAATTAACAACAACAAAGTAAATGCATGTGGGAAAGGAATTAATGAGACAACAGAATTGCATCAAGTCCCCCAAGGTCACGTTTGCTGTGCAAACCCCCTCACCTCCCGCCCAACACACACACACACACACACACACACACACACACACACACACACACACACACACACCAGAGCTGCACTACACAATTAAATAAGGCTTACTTTTGGGTTAAAAACCAAAATAGAAAGTTTGTCATCCTCATAGTTCACACTCTACGCTACAGCTTGTGATGTTTTCCCACAGTGCTCTGAGGCTGCAGCTTGGCTTTATTCTGGTTCTGGAAGTGTCTTCTAGGTCTAAGTAGTAAAGCTATCCTTCATTCATTCTTCCTTCTTTCCATGGGTGCTTCATGAACATTACCAGGCTAGCCAGTAGGGATATAAACATGATCAAAACACCACCATTGACCTTTAGGAGTTTACTTGGCAATATACACAAATAAGAGAGTATAGAGAGGTGAATAATAATGATAGTAAGCAAGTACAGCATCATGAATCTATGAAAGAGGTCTACACACATTGTCCTGGGAGCACCGAGGAAGGGCATATAGATCACACCAGGAATTCAGAAAAGGATTCCTACCAGAGATAATGCTTATGCTGGTCTTAAAAGACAAGTAGAAATGAACTGAACAGAGACTGTAGCCAAGGACATTTGAAGTAGAGGGAACAAAATGTGAAAGAAACACCATGGTGTGTTTGGCAACCTGTTAGCTTTCAGAATAGTAGGTGCAAGTCTGCATAGGACAGTGGCAGGAGGCTGGGCTAGAGAGATGCACAGGATATAACAGTGAAGGGCATAGTGTGAAACTCTTAATCGACCTTTATCCTGGAGAACCATGGAGTCTCTGAAGGACAGGGAGCATGCCCAGATGTGAATTTGCCTGAGACAGAAAGGATAGTTTGGAGGAATGTTAGCCTAAGTCAGAGTTGTATTTATGAGTGATAGGGTAGTGATGAGAATTCTGAAGGACAGAGGTCTTACTGGGCACGGGGGGAAGCAGACAGATCTCCTGAGGTCTAATCTATGAAACTTGGTGACTAATTGCTTACACAGATTATATGAGAAAAAGAGACCTGGTATCATTCTCAGTCTTCTTAAATGAGAAATGCAGGAACAAGAACAGATTTGGGGAAAATAATTACACATTTCCTGTTCCATTTAACATTTCTGTGGCATCTCCAGACAGAGATGACCAGTGAGCTACGTACATATGAAGGGTGTTTTAGGAGTCAGTGCTCGTTAATAGCATGGCTTTGGATAGGAGAGTGCATAAATGAGATGAACCGGAGTGCTGAGGAAGGATGGCTGGGGATAAGGGTATGATGTTTCAATATGGTGGACTATTTCCAATAGGAAAAGAAATAATTCTACACAGTGTAATCTCAAAATTGAAGATTATGGACAAAGGAGTGTGAATGGCCTCTCTTGTTAACACATGCTAATGTATTTTATAGTTACACCATTTATAAATGGATTCCCTTGTAACCTACTCAACAAGATTGTACTGGAAAGACTTCTGAAATACCTAAATGAAAAAAAAAAAAAAAAAAGCCTGATTGAAGTAACTGAGCCTAACTTAGTTTCTAACTAGGTGAAAACCACTCATGATCCCTTAGAAGGGGCAAACTTTAAGAGGTTTATAACCCTTAAGGATTGAGGATGCTTACCAAGTGCAATTGTTCTCTCGTTTTCATATTTCTATGGAATGATGACCCTCTATGGTTTAAGACTTCAAAGATGTCATATCTAGAACACCACTGAAACACCTATGCTTTCTCTGTAGCAGTGGTTTATATATTCATTCATCTACACATATTTGTTGAGCACGCTTTAATGCCAGGCGCTGTTGTCAGTGCTGGAGGTTTACAATGACAAAAATCAACCTTGCCCCTGATCTCATGTAGCTCACATTCTAGATAAGGGTTCAAAGAGAGATTGCAGGATTTTGAGAGGGAGGGAGCTTCTTTTAGCTAAGGTTGTCAAGGATGGTGTCTCTAATGAGATGACTTTCAAATGTAAGACTTTTCAAATGAGACCTACATGAAGTGAGAGGGAGAAGTACCTAAATATCTGATGCAATGTGTTCCAGGCTGAGGGAACAGCAGGTGCAGAGGCCCCATAGGGAGCATCCTTGGTGTAGTCAAGAAATAACAAGAAACTCAATAGGATAAGAACTCAGTGATCAGTGGGGAGGACAGCATAAGATGGTGGTCAGAATCCAAATCATGTACGTCTTAGGAGATGTGGGGAAGACTAGAAACACCAAGAAGATGGGAAGTCTTTGGAGGGCAGAGTGCATCAGAAGGGATTTGATTTAAGTCCCTCTGGCTACTGAGTATAGAATAGACAGCAGGTAGCCAAGAGCTGAAACCAGAAAAGATAGTTAGGAATTGATAAGTGGTCCCTACAAGATATTGTAAGACCTGACCTTAGTTGGTAGTGGGTGCAATTAGCAAGAAGCAGTTAGATTCAAGGTATATTTTAAAGATGGAAGTGACTGGCTAAGTGATGTGTTTGCTGTAAAGTAAGAAAGAGTCAAGAAAGGTGTGAATAGAGTTTACTAACTTAAACTATATTAGAGCCTAGAGGGGAGGGGCTGGGGAATGGTATAAACTAAGTCATTCTCTATCATAACAGACATAAAGAGTGACTAATAGTTGATAAATCAAAGAAGGGCAGCACAAGCATATGTTAAAAATATGGAAATATCTTCTAGAAGAAACAAAAAATAAAAATATTTCTCTTGGCAAGTTGAAGTAGGTAGGTTGGAGGTGAAAGAGGGAATAGAGTTTGTAAAGTTTTTCTTTATAAATGTTTTACTGTCAGCTGATTTTAAAAATTAATGAGTATGTATTCATTTAATAAAAGAAGTGATTACCTATGCATATATAATGGATATATTTGTATATTTCTATACACTGAATAAATGAGCAATGACAGCATCAAGTATAGATGACACATTTTAAGAAGTTTGACAGAAATAAGGAGAAAGGATAAGTGAGGGTGGATCCAGAAGAGCCACCACAATATTGAAGGAGACCAGCAAAGTTGGAGGACTGACACTATCCAACTTCAAGACATATTCTAAAGCTACGGGCATCAAGGCGGTGTGTTGCTGGTGAAAGAACAGACAAACAGATCAATGGAACAAAACAGAGAGCCCAGTGATAGAACTCCATAAATATAGTCAACTGATTTTTGACAAAGGAGCAAAGGCAACACAGTGGAGCAAAGATCACCTCTTCAACATATAGTGTGGCTGCAACCAGACATCCATATGCAAAAAATTCATCTAGCACAGACCTTATACCCTTCACAAAAATTAGCTTAAAATGGAGCATAGACCTAAATGTATAGCACAAAACTATAAAATCTCTATAAGATAACACAGGAGAAAACCTAGATGATGATGATGATTCTTTTTCAATTGTAACACCAAAGACACAATCCATGAAAGAAATAATTGATAATCTGGACTTCATTAAAATTTTAAAAGCTCTGCTCCTCAAAAGAAAATATCAAGAGACTTAGAAGACAAATCACAGACTGGGAGAAAATATTTGCAAAGGACACATCTGATAAAGCATCTTATCCAAAATATACAAAGAACCCTTAAAAACAGCAATGTGGAATAGACAACTTGATTTTTTTAAATGGGTTAAAGACCTTTACAGACACAACAGAGAAGCTCTACAGATGACAAATGAGCATTTGAAAAGATGTTTTACATCTTACGTCATCAGGAAAATGCAAATTAAAGCAACACTGCAATACCACTATATACGTGTGGACAAAATCCAGAACACTTACAACACCAAATGCTGGTGAGGATGAGGAACAATAGGAACTCTTGTACAATTGCTGGTGAGATTCCAAGATGGTGCAATGACTTTGCAAGGTGGTTTGGCAGTTTCCTACAAAACTAAACATACTTTTGCCATACATCCAACAATCGTGTCCTTTGGTATTTCCTCAAAGAAGTTGAAAACTTATATCTACATAAAAACCTGCATACATGGATGTTAATAATATCTTTATTCATAATTTCCCAAATTTGATTGTATGTAAGATGTCCTTCAGTTAAGTGAACAGAGACAATGGAATATTATTCAGCACTAAAAAGAAATGAGCCATCAAGCCATAAAAAAGACATGGAGTAACATAAAATGTGTATTAATACGTGAAAGCAGCCAATCTGAAAAGTCTATGTACTGTACGATTCCAACTATATTACTTTCTGGACAAGACAAAACCATGGAGACAATGAAAATATCAGAGGCAGGGGTAGGGGGAGATGAATAGGCAGAGCACAGAGGATTTTTAAGGCAGTTAAAGTACTCTGTATGATACTATAATGATGGATATATGTCATTATACATTTGTCCAAACTCATAGAATGTACAATGATAAGAGTGAACCCTAAGGTAAACTACAGATTTGGGTGATTATGATGTGTCAGTGTAGGTTCATCCTTGGTAAAAAAAAAAAAAAAAAAAAAAAAAAAAAAAAAAAAGTACCATTCTGGTGAGTGATGTTGATATTGGGAACATCTATGGATGTACGGGGGCAGGGGGTATATGGGAAATCTCTGTACCTCCCTCTCAATTTTGTTGTAAAGTTAAAGCTGCTCTAAAAAAACTAAAGTCTTTTAAAAAGAAGACGCTAGAGTGAGCAGAGCATGTTTCCTTGCATTAAAGAAATTTGAGGAGGTATTCATAACCCTATCCCATTTGGAGTTTAGAATGGACAAAAATACATTTAGAATAGCTAAAAAATTCAGAGTGATGAAGTTCAAACTACCCACTTTATCACTGATTAAAGCTGGATTGGAAAGTGTGTATCAGCCACCTTTAGGCGACTATTAACACTCAACTCACGCCTAATCCAGAAGACCCATTCGTTGCTACATATTTGTTGAGAGCCAGGGGAGGAGATTGAAAGAAGTTGGCCGATAGACCTGCCTTTAGAAGGTAAGATTTGCCCTGACTCTGGCTCCCTTACCATCTGGAATCTGGAGCAGAACCAAATATATATTCCTGCAGGCAGACAGATAAGAGAAGAAAAAAACTCCAAAAGAATGAAAACATGCATCTCTATTTCCTTCTCCCAATCTTAACCAACTATGAGAGTTGGTTAACATCAGAGAGAAGAGTGGAACAAACTTCCCAGACAGAAAAGAGCAAATGCAAATGGACTTCTCTACATAAGAAAAGCCTAAGACAATTTGAAAGAAATTAGAACCCAGAGAGGTGAAGGTGAAAAGAAGAATTTGAGAGTTTAATCCTGGAGGATTTTCGAAGCAATGTGACTCAGGAAACCATTGAAAACGTTGCTCAGAGAGAAGAGATGTTTTTCTTCCTTGAGTTTGGAGGAAAGATCAACACAGAGATAATAAACATTGAGAGAAAGCCCTGTTAGAGGCTTCTATGAGGTGTTTGCCGTTTTCTCTCCAGAAAAAGGAGAAGCAGTCACCTGTTGTGTTGAGTGGGAAGGTTTGGTGGGGCTGGAACAGAGACGTTTCAGAGAAAACACGTACGTATGAAACACCGTAAACAAGATGCAAGTCAATTAGTTTCCACGTTAAGTAAAAATAACAGTGACATATTTTCACAAAACGTATGAATTGTGAGACATAATGAAAATAACGTATACATCTAACATTTCCTTTGAGAGCAAGTGTGCCTCTCTGCACATCCTCTATGTCTCATTCTCCCACATGAACCAGGCAAGAAATCTCTTCCTACAGAAAGATCAATCTTCAAAGTGCTTGCATGTTTAGGAAGAGCACAGTTTCTAAAATGTGTCACACGGTCCTTTCCCAGGGGGCTCATGAGGAGTTAAGCCACACACTCCCACCCCTCTGCTCTGTTGTTTAGCAAACACCATGGCTTCACGAAACTGAAGGAGTCCTGCTTTGCTCAGCACTTGGCCCCATCCGTTACCCAGAACTGACTGCACTCATTATCTTATAAGCTGTGTCATATAAATGTCATTTTCAAACAAAGAAAGATCCTCTCTGCATGTAACTAACACCACATCCTTCCAAGTGCTTATTAAAACTTGCTCAGCTAAACACTTACAGCTGCTCTTTGACCTCCAAGGGAAGCTCTGAAGTGTATTGAGTCCAGGATTTGTGTCGTTTCTTTGATATTGGGCTTTGGTTTATCATGTGATGAGTTAATGTGTATTATCCTGGCCTGTTAACTAACTCAAGGCTTTGGTTGATTAAATGTGTAAATATGTTGCATAATCTGCACCCCCCAAAAAATGTGGACTAAGCAGTCAAGATAAAGCAGCAAGGAATAGAGTAGAAGTATGGGAAGTTTTGCTTTGGAAGGAGGATATGAGGATGGAAAGAGGGCAGAACTGCATCGTCGGTGAGAAAGAAGGAAGGATGGAAAGTCAGGCAGGAAAACCGTAGAAGTGCTATCAACACACTTATGAATCATGGATGCCTTTAGGGTCTTATAGAATAACTGAAATCCCTTTCAGAATAATACATATATCCATCAATACAATTTTGCATATAAGCTCATAACTGGAAGTTGAGATGCCTCACCTAGGACACAGACACAAAGTATGCATTTTAAAGACAAGGAATGGGCAAAAGTATGTGGAAGACACAGCCGTGTTTTAAAGGGCATATTCACGGTTGCAGAGATTAAGCTGTGATTGTTTTATGTTTAATCCAAGGGTAAGAGGTGGTGAAAAATACATAGTCATATTCCCCTAAAGAAAAATGAACCTGAGTGTGGTGCTTCTGGACCAATGCCTACAGGCTAGTTAGGTTTCCCATTTCTAGAAATGAAACAAGTTATTTGAAAAGCGCTGCCAAACTCAATCCCATTTGCTTCACTTCTTTTCTGGCTGCACAGAAATTCCCGGAGGCAGTAAGAGTCCCCTGGAAAAGGAAGCTTCTTGGGAAGACTTTGCCGGATGCTGATGGTCAGCTGGGGCCATTTGGCATCGTTCCTGGTGACGATGACTAACAAAGTCTAACCAGTTGTTACTTTCCTAATATTTCTATCTTTAGATAAATGTTAGTATCAACCCAGAGTGACCTGTTTCCGGGTTAATGAACAAGCAGACATAGATAGATAATCACAAAGAAATAGCAATTTTTATTTAAGGGAAAACCGTAAATTTAAGAGCTTTTTATGGTCCTGGATGCTAAGGATTTAGAACCTCCTTTTTCTCAGTTAGCTAACGTCTTCTTTGTCATGTCTAGTGGAAATCATCTACAAATTGTAAAGTCACTCCTTAGTAAATCTGTGCACATCTTGTAAGAATATCACACTTTGACTTTTACAGCAAGCTGTAGAACGCTGAGGTATAGGCAGTCTGTTCAGAAAACTGGTTGTCAAGGAAACTGCACCTTCATCCAATTAAAAACCAAAGGGATTTTCCAACAACATATTGGGGAGGAAATACTTAAGTTTTTACGGCCCTCATGCATGTTTTCCTTTGATCCATAGGTGGTGATCTGTGTGTCTTTACTAATGTTATTTCATAAATCAGTAAAAAGATGCTTTTCTCCATTTAATCATAAGTAGGAGAAAATACTGATGTGGTCACAGGCATTAATACTTGTTTTACATTTTATGGTTTTTCTCAGAGCATTTTTAGCATATGAAGAAAAAGAATTAAGCAGAAAAAATATATAAATCTCTTTTATCTGACATGGTAATCAGTATGACGATTTGATATTCTAACTATCAAAACATCAATACAAAACTCCAGCACACTGTTGCTCTACTATCTTTTCTTCCTGACCAGCTCCAGAGTTCTGACATGTACAAAGATCAGATAATGAAAGCAACGATGAGTGAAACAACTCCAGAGATATCTTGAATTCAAGTCCCCGAGACAACATTTATTAAGTATCCCTTCATGGTGTAAGCCTCCCTTTTTCATCTGAAAAAGAAAACTAATTAAGATTTCATCAGATAATTGAGGGAATCAGGAGAGAGAGTATAATGTGACAGTATTTCATAAAACACAGGAGATCAAAGGCTATTCTGATGGGAGGCACTGCAAGGCAGGGTAGCCTAGTGGTTAGGAGGGTGCATGCAGAAGCCAGATAGACTTGCTAAAACCCTGAGTCATGCACTTCCTGTGTAGCCCCAGGCAAGATTTTCTCTGTGCCTCAATAATCCCACCTGAAACGGGACACGATAATATGTATGATTACTTCATAGGAGTGTCATGAGGCTTTCATGAGATAAGGTATGTAAAGCCATTAGCAACACCTAGAGCGCTGATCACTTTCAAGAAGCAGAGGCAGGTCAGGAGATCTCAGTTCAAGGGGAGCCAACCCAAGTAAAATCATTGGGTCTTACTGCTTCAAAACGTGTTCTCGGGAAATAATGCAATAAACACATTTGAACGGAGGCACTGAGAACACCCTCTTACCACCACCCGGACTATTACCAAACTTGGATCCCCTCACTCGACTCAGCAAAGCCAGTCTACTGACACCTGGATGTGACGAAGGAAAGTACAGTGTATATTGCAGGTGCCAAGCAAGGAGAACAAGCAGCTCGTGCTTCCCTGAACTCTGTGATGGCTTCTGGGGAAGGGTTTTTAAAGGCAGTGTCAGGGAGAGGGTCACAGGGGGCCTGATGAGCTTGTGGACATTTTTCTGATTGACAGCTGGTTGGTGGTGAGGTAACTCAGTGTTTTGGGGGGGAGTCAACATTGTCAACTTTATGGTTCCAAACTGTCTGGGGGTCTGTGTGCTTTTGTCAGCACTCAGTCCACTTCTTTCCTCTGGTGGGGGGGGATTAGTATCTACAGAACAACTCACGGATATGGCTCAGAATATTATTTACAGTCCTTGAGTAGGAAACAAAGGTCCTTGACTTTTGTTTTAAAGCTAAACTATTACTTTATCTTACTTGACTGTTTTCCTTTGTTTCTTCATTTTCTCACTTTTTCATTGAATCTGCTCTTTCGAACTGTGGGGAGGCCTAGGAGGCTAAAGTTTTCTACAAACTAGAGGTGAGAGACATGGTGGTGGAGGGGAGAGTCTGTCCCCTGGAAGGCCTCACAGGGTCCTGCTCCGGTTTAGGATCATTTTTTATTAGAATGGAAATTTAATGCCAAGTAATGCTGGCAGGATTCCAGCATCTAGATGCCTCTAGTCTAAAAAATAAATTTGGGGAAGGAAGAAGCAGAAAGATGCATTAGTCTTTACATCCAGATAGGGGGAAAGAGCTCTGTGCTGCTGAAAGAATGAGGCTTCTTACGAGGGGCAATGAGAAGGCAGTTGTTTCATTTTTTTTTTTTTTAAATTTTTATTTATTTATTTATGGCTGTGTTGGGTCTTCGTTTCTGTGCGAGGGCTTTTTCTCTAGTTGTGGCAAGCGGGGGCCACTCTTCATCGCTGTGCAGGGGCCTCTCACTATCGCGGCCTCTCTTGTTGCAGAGCACGGGCTCCAGACGCGCAGGCTCAGTAATTGTGGCTCACGGGCCCAGTTGCTCCGTGGCATGTGGGATCTTCCCAGACCAGGGCTCGAACCCATGTCCCCTGCATTGGCAGGCGGATTCTCAACCACTGCGCCACCGGGGAAGCCCTGGGAGTTGTTTCATTTTGAGAGAAAAACTTGGGTGTAAGTAGAAGTCATCAAACGTGAAAGTTCTTCAAATAACAGCGAAAGCCTTGAAGGAAGGGGTGGGTTTTCCATAGGATTTGGTTGTTTGGAAAAGACTATTGGCCTTTGGCCTGCCCTTCACAGCAACAAGTGTATCAGGGTGGCATTGCTGAGAGTTATGCGTAAATTTGGAAAGAGGCTTTGTGTATCACACTTTTAAACACTTTTCCCTGCTGCCTCCCAATTCCAAATCCAGATTTATTGCACTATCTTCCTTGGTGTTCTTGTCCCTCGCATCAGTCTTGCAAATGAGTATCATATTAATATTACTAAAATAACATTTCTTACCATGGGATTCCCTGGAAAAGGAAGGAGGTTCTGCCGTGGGTCCCATTATGATCAAGACCTACTACAATCCCATCCAGCCCTGCCTCTGTGTACTGCTTCTATCTGACAGGAAACCCCGCCCCCTCCAGGTTATCCCAACCTGCCCGTAGCATCCCTGGTACCCTTACCCCTTTACCTCATGTATTCAAATTCCACTCATTCTGTTAAAGCCCTGTTCAGATTCTGCCTTCTTATTAAATGCTTCCCCAAGCCTCAGTCCCCTCGTGGTCTCGCATCCTCTGACTTCTGATAGCACTATCTCCCTTCCACCTGGCACTCGGTCAGATATGTTCTTTCTTTTGTTTCGAATATTTTTGCCTGATCTCTCCAACGCAAGACAGTAACCATTTATTATTTTTTTTAAATGCCTGGCACATAATAAGTACTCAAAATATATTTGTGGATAGATACAGCATTAGAAAACATAGCCTCTCACATTGTTTACATACCATCTATATTACATTTTCAAATAAATAGAATTCTCTCCACCCACACTAAAATTAACTAAAGTCTTCTAAATAAGTGTCTGAACAACAGACACTATGCTTTCAGACTCAGCTGTCAACTCTTACTTTGGAATAGCTAAATAAGCGAATGATCTGACATTTCTAACATTTCAGTACATATCCTACTTTCTCGAGTACAAGAAAAGGTCTGTGAACCTAAAATTCCTAGCTGTGAAATTCCCCTCTTTGCCTTTCAGCTCAAGTTTTCCTTGAATGAAATGTTATCTCCCACACATTTAACTTAAGAATAAAATAGCGACACATTAGAAGCCAGGCAAAGAGGCAGTCTTTTTATTCATGAGAGCAAAGGGCAAATTTAAGATCTTTTGTAGAAAGCAGGGTTTCCAGTAAAATTGTAGAATTAGAAATTCTTAGCTCCTATGTTAGGTCTTGTTTGACCAGTGCTGCCTTCTATTTCTTCACATATAAAATGGTGGCAATCAGTTTTTCCTACTTCTATTAGGTGAATTCTAAAGGGAATTGTTATGGCGTTATCTTCTGACACCTTGTAGAAAATTAAATTTAAACCAACATTTATTCAGTTTCCATACGGCTCTCTGGGATTTTTGACACAATATATAATGTGGGCATTCAGAGAGCTATCAGCCTAAAATGGGTATGGGTTAAGTGAGGTTAAAGAATATGGCGGCTGGAGGGTTGGATTGGGAGTTTGGGATTAGCAGATGTAAACTGGTATATACAGAATGGATAAACAACAAGGTTCTACAGTAGAGCACAGGGAACTATATTCAGTATCCTATGATAAACCATAATGGAAGACAATATGAGAAAGAATGTATATATATGTAAAGCTGAGTCACTTTGCTGTACAGCAGTAATTAACACAACATTGTAATGCAACTATACTTCAATTAAAAAAATTAAAAGTATATATTAAAGAACATGGTGGGTAAAAGAGAAAGAAAAGCAAGTTTGTGTGGACCAAAATTCTCCTAATATTAATCCCACGTAACATTTGCATAAAACTTGTGCTTTACAGAGGACTTTATTTATCCCTTTTTGATCCTCATAAAGACTTTAAGAGGTAAGACTTGGCTGTATCCATCTTCTCCCCACCCACCCCCTACTACCGAAATTTTAAACACCTGAGGAGAATTGTGGTACCGAGAGGTTAAATAGTTTTTCCAGAATTTTCCAGACATTAGTAGCTGAGGCAGGACACCGGCTCATGAATGGAGACCCACAAACTTTTTGTGACTCAAGTGCCTCTGGGTGCAATGCTCTAGAATCAGACAGACTGAAGGTGTACCTGCTGCATCCTCGAAAGACAGCCCCTGACTCCACCCTTGACCCTGACTCACCAGGTCACTGTTTAAAGGGTCCTGGTTGATTCACAAAGGGTCGCTGTCGTTTTCTACTCTCCTCATCTCCCAACTCCCATGAGCGGGGAGAAAAATAACCTCCATATGAATTCAATGAAATGGTATGTTCACATCTAGACATTTCTAGCAATTTTATGCAGCAAGGTTGTGACTGCAGAGCAGAGTGAGAGAGGGCAGACGTGTATGCTGGGGACATAGGAGGAGTCTGCCGCAGCCCCAGCCCCAGACAGAGCAGATCCTTCTCAACTTCTCCCTTGACTTTCCTTTCCAATGCTGGCAGCACACTGAGGCTGGGAGCCAACAGTGCCCAAATAAGGACAGTTCGTTCATAAGAGGGGAAGGAAGGACTTTTTTTTTTTTTTTTTTTTGAATAATGAGTAATTTTAATTTTCTTCTTCATGCCTTTCTTTTTTTTTAACATTTTTATTAGAGTATATTTGCTTTACAATGGTGTGTTAGTTTCTGCTTTAGAACAAAGTGAATCAGATATACATATACATATATCCCCATATCCCATCCCTCTTGCATCTCCCCACCACCCTCCCTATCCTGCCCCTCTAGGTGGTCATAAAGCACAGAGCTGATCTCCCTGTGCTATGTGGCTGCTTCCCACTAGCTTTCTATTTTACATTTGGTAGTGTATATATGTCCATGTCACTCTCTCACTTCGTCCCAGCTTACACTTCCCCTTCCCCATGTCCTCAAGTCCATTCTCTATGTCTGCATCTTTATTCCTGTCCCACGCCTACGTACTTCAGAACCCCCTTTTTTTTTTTTAGATTCCATATATATGTGTTAGCATATGGTATTTGTTTTTCTCTTTCTGACTTACTTCACTCTGTATGACAGACTCTAGGTTCATCCACCTCACTACAAATAACTCAATTTCATTTCTTTTTATGGCTGAGTAATATTCCATTGTATAAATGTGCCACATCTTCTTTATCCATTCATCTGTCGATGGACAGGTTGCTTCCATCTCCTGGCTATTGTAAATAGTGCTGCAGTGAACATTGTGGTACATGACTCTTTTTGAATTATGGTTTTCTCAGAGTATATGCCCAGTAGTGGGATTGATAAGTCATATGGTAATTCTATTTTTAGTTTTTTGAGGAACCTCCATACTGTTCTCCATAGTGGCTGTATCAATTTACCTTCCCACCAACAGTGCAAGAGAGTTCCCTTTTCTCCACACCCTTTCCACCATTTATTGTTTGTAGATTTTTTGATGATGGCCATTCTGACTGGTGTGAGGTGATACTTCATTATAGTTTTGATTTGCATTTCTCTAATGATTAGTGATGTTGAGAATCCTTTCATGTGTTTGTTGGAAATCTGTATATCTTCTTTGGAGAAATGTCTATTTAGATCTTCTGCCCATTTTTGGATTGGGTTGTTTGTTTTTTTGATATTGAGCTGTGTGAGCTGCTTGTAAATTTTGGAGATTAATCCTTTGCCAGAGGTTTCACTTGAAAACATTTTCTCCCTTTCTGAGGGTTGTCTTTTCATCTTGTTTATGGTTTCCTTTGTTGTGCAAAATATTCTAAGTTTCATTAGGTCCCATTCATTTATTTTTGTTTTTATTTCCATTTCTCTAGGAGGTGGGTCAAAAAGGGTCTTGCTGTGATTTATGTCATAGAGTGTTCTGCCTATGTTTTCCTCTAAGAGTTTTATAGTGTCTGGCCTTACATTTAGGTCTTTAATCCATTTTGAGTTTATTTTTGTGTATGGTGTTAGGGAGTGTTCTAATTTCATTCTTTTACATGTAGCTTTCCAGTTTTCCCAGCACCACTTATTGAAGAGGCTGTCTTGTCTCCATTGTATATTCTTGTCTCCTTTATCAAAGATAAGGTGACCATATGTACATGGGTTTATTTCTGTGCTTTCTATCCTGTTCCATTGATCTATATTTCTGTTTTTGTGCCAGTACCATACTGTCTTGATTACTGTAGATTTGTAGTATAGTCTGAAGTCTGGGAGCCTGATTCCTCCAGGTCCGTTTTTCTTTCTCAAGATTGCTTTGGCTATTTGGGGTCTTCTGTGTTTCCATACAAACTGTGTAATTTTTTGTTCTAGTTTTGTGAAAAATGTCATTGGTAGTTTGATAAGGATTGCATTGAATCTGTAGATTGCTTCGGGTAGTATGGTCATTTTCACAATGTTGATTCTAAGGAAGGACATGTGAAGGGCATTTAGCCTTCAGGGACTTTCCAAAAACAAAGTCAACATTGACAAGTTTATGTGATGCTTTCTAGTCACAGCCAAGAATGAGGCTGATGGCTCTTGTTTCTGGTTGGAAGTGATTTTCACTGCTGGTGAAATTTAGAAGCTCATCATTTTTTTAAAAAAATGGACACTCCTAAGAAATCCCTCTGTAACACAAAATGAGACTTGCCATACAAGCATAACAATGGGAAGGTCGTATTTATGTAAACGGTATTCCATTCTTTCTTCAGCTTGCTGAACTCTGAGGGGTTGTGTTCACTGTAGTGGGGATTCAGTACTGCCAAGATTAGCAAAGGACCAGAAGTTGATGTCCTATCGTGAGCAGGTCTACAAACCAGGCACAGCCCATAGGTGAGTTCATCCCAGGTGCTGTTTCATCCATCCTACCCAGGTAACAAGACCAGAACTAGGAAGTGGCAGAGTCAGAATTCCAGTCCAGTAAGTTATTCTCCAAAGACTGTGCTCCCTGACCCTCACCATTTCTTTCATCCATGAGATTGTTACAGGACACCCTTCTCTCCAAAGTTTTGTCGAGATTTTAGGAGGCTGAGGAAGAAGAGTAAAGAGTAGAAGACCTAGTGATAACCATCTCCTGTGGATGATTTCCGCCTATTTCTGCTACACTCACAGAAGACCAGAGAAGCCCTGAGGACTGAATTGATCATCTGGAAAATCAGCTCAGATTAGGAAATGGCAAATCAGTGGGACTTGAGATGAAAGCAAAAAGTATTCTCCCCCATCCCTTTCATTTTCTATTTTTATCTTATAACATGACAGGGAAAGGGATGGTATCGAATTTTCTGTAACAAACCATGCTTTGCTGTATACCCAGCAAGCCCCATTGACTCATATAATTTGCATTGTACATGCAAAAACTACAATTCTTATAGAAAAATAAACAAACAAATAGCAAGAAGCTCCAAGACTATGGCTAGTATTTTGCAAAGATATATGTAACACAAGTACATCAGAGTCACTAATTCATATTTCACTATGCTATGAACCTTAAAATTCTCATTAAAAACAGCATTTCCTGGGCTTCCCTGGTGGCGCAGTGGTTGAGAATCCGCCTGCCGATGCAGAGGATACGGGTTCGTGCCCCGGTCCGGGAAGATCCCACATGCCGCGGAGCGGCTGGGCCCGTGAGCCATGGCTGCTGGGCCTGTGCGTCCGGAGCCTTCGCTCCGAAAAAAACACAGCATTTCCTGAAGTGCCACCAGGATATATTGACTGTCAAAGGGCACTTTTTGATTGTCTACTGAAGCCCAAGAAAAGTATTTATTACACTGTTATATTCAGGTCTTTTTTTTTTTTTTCAGAGCATAATGAAAATACATTAGTCTGCAGTAGCAGCCTTGATCCTTTCCTATTATATTTGTTCATCTAATCACCTATTTGCCAAATTTAATAGTTTCCTTGCCACTACAAATATGTCTTCTGAACTTAAGTTGGAATAGGGATAAGTTGACTATTCACACTTCAGGAAAATGAATAGATGTCTGTAACTTCCAAGAAAGATTTTGTGATGCTTATACATTTCTGTAATTTGGTGTGAGACCTTGTTGTTTCCAGGATAATGTGATTTAAAATAATAATCATAGCTAACTTTTATTAAGCTGCTCCTTGCGCCAGGCGCTGTTCTAAGTGTTTTATGTGTATTAATTCATTTAATCCTCACACTAACCCTATATAGACGGTACTATGATTATCCCCATTTTACAGACCCCAACTGTAGATGATCCAGTGAGTTAGGAGCCTGTCTAAGATTCAAATTCAAATAGTCTGTCTCCCAAGTGGGTTTCTCAACCTCAACACGATTGACACTTGAGACCAAATAATTCTTTCTGGTGAGGGTCTGTCCTGTACAATGTAGGACATTTAGAAGCACCCCTGGCTTCGTCCCACTAGCTGTCTGTGGCATCCCTCTTCACTCCCCACCCTGCAATTGTGGCAATCAGAAATGTCTTCAGACATTGCCAAATTTCCCCCCAGGGATAAAAATGCTCCCGATAGCAAACCATTGTTCTGGAATATACATTCTCAAAAGGGGAAAATATCACCCTCAAGAGGGAAAAATTTGGTTCTGGGAGGTGCAAAAAACTCCTAATTATGAAGCGAATATATAAGCAGATGTACAGTACATTTGTAGTAATAGAATTTTATGGGAGGGATCAGAAAAAAATTGTCTAAAAAGACCCCTTAGGAAAGAAATAAGGAGAAATGGATTGAGAAGCAATGAGCTAGAGCTTGTGCTCTTTATCTCTGTGCTGTAAACTCTGAAATGAATCTTTATTTGAATGACTCTCCCAAAATGATCAAGGCAATATGCTCTCTGATCTCCTCCTAGAATAAGACCATTACCTTCACCTTCCTGAGGGTTCAACATTATCACCTTTGCCCTATGACTTTGAAAATTTGGGACTTTGAAATTTAGGTTCTACAAAACACTTCAGACTATTTTTCAAACACTTTCATTCCAACAAAACCTGCAAAAATATATTTGCCAAGAGCTATTTTTCTTAAACTTTTTAATCCTGGGTGTATTTCAAAGGATATTTATCCATATGGTTCTCATTCATTTACTCTTAATTCATCAAGATGATGTTTTGTAAGAGCCAGTTGACAACCAAGGAGCAGTATGCATGTTTTTTTAACTTGAATGAGGAAGTTGGGTTTTGCGTGTGCTAAATAGAATTTAAAACCCCTTAAGCTTTTCTATACTTGGCTAAATGTAATTTTCCCTCTTTCCTAATTATTAATTTGGAGGCTACCTTTTTGATGTAAAATGTTTTACGGTAGAAGAAACAAGAGAGATAGAAAATAAAACACACTCCACTGAGAGAGACAGAAACTTTAAAAACTGAAATATAAGACCAAGGATGTGGCCAGAAAATTGTATGTTTGCAGAATATATTGCTTCTGTAATCTGACTGGCACTAGGTTATACTTAGTAATATAAGAATTGCATACCTCTTTTAGAAGGTGGGGTTGTATTGCCAAGTATTTCTCTGTTTGGGATAATACTGTATATTTAGGAGACTTGCTGGAAGACCCTCTCCTTCTCCCCCAATTCATGTTCCCCACAACCTTCTAGTTTTTCTTTACTTTCAACATAGACCCACCGTCACCACTGAAAGTAAATAGTGGGTTTAATTAAGACGTGCCAAATATAGTTGTGAAACATATGAAAGAAAGGGGATAAAAATCAAACATTCATCTTTAAAAGGTGCTTTATATGCTGCATGGAATAAATTGTTCAACATTGACCCTAACTGTAAATTTTAAACGTTTAGACATCTTATTTTTTTTAAAAAAAGACCAATCAAATTCTTTGGAAGGAGTCTTTCAAAATCCTCAATAACTTAACTCTTAGTAACCCTTTTGTGAAGAAATGCACTATCTTATGTGACAGGAGACTGGGATCATCTCCCCTTTCTATTTCCATCACTAATTCAGCTTCTGTGTGTTAGGCAAATATAATAATATAAGCAAAAGCAAAAAAAATAATCAAGGAATAAATCATAAAACATTGAAGATATTTTTAATGCAATGGAAAAGTATAGAATTGTGCGAACATAAGATTGATTTAAAGATATTTACAAATCTTTTTATCACATACACATTTCTAAGTTAAGAAACAGGTACTGGTCCCCTCTTCAAATCTACCCAATCAACAGCTCTAGGACTGGAGGCCAGGAATCTGCATTTTACAAGCTCCCCAAAGTAATATTTATGCATAGTCCTGTTTGAGGATCACTGCTTTAGGTAAGAGTAGTAACTGGTTACTGGACTAACACAAAGGATTGAGTTATCAAATAAGACTTAGATGACACAGATATCTCACCCAGTATCCGCTTCACTTAATTATTACAAGGATACAGGCATTCAAAAACCTTCAATGGAGCAGAAAGTGGCCTGGGACATTTGGGATAGGCCCCTCTGACCCTGAATAGATGGGTCTCTCAGTGAGGTCTAGGGGGTCACTCACACAGTGAGAGCATTTCAGCCATAAAACATCTTCACTCTGCCTCCAGAGAACTGAACAGACTACATGACTGTCTAGGAGGTGTAATCTATAGCCAAGAACATTTTCAGAGACAAGGTCTCTTTCTCCTAATAAAATTATTAGGCTCTTCACCCAGAGTTCAGTTGAAAAGGAGAAATGGCTCTTTGTTTCCCCTGGGGGTGTAGCTGGTGAAAGGAATGAGTGGACCACAGCCTGGCTGCTTTAACTCCCTCTTACCAAATATATACATAGAATATTCCCCAGCCCTGGGTAATCAGGCTTTAGTAATACTGGGACCATACGGTAAGGTAGGCACTGTCTCGGGCTCCCAGGACTGGACCTTCTCTACTCTGATTTCCATTTTCCACATTCATCCAAAGTTTCTTGGAATGAAAACTTATGATGTAACTAAGCTGTTTCTCTAACATTATTTCTAATAATTAGTTATGGTTAATTTTTCTCATCTAAAGGCTAACTGTTTCTGATCAATAACAGCTTCCATTTATTGATATAACATCTGAGTTGATAGAAATAGAATGAGTTAAATTAATCATCATTTTAAGATTTTGGTGATAAAAGGCAAATATTGTTGCTCTTTTCAGAGCTTAAATTAACTCTAGACATGATAGGGGTTCTCAGTATGTTTGTAAGATAATTAAATGCAAACACAATTTTAAAATAATTTTGAATACTTTCCTCTTGAAATGAAAATACCACCTTTTCATTTTACTAAATAGATAATATTAGATTAACATGGTGTGATTCCAATCCATTCATCATAAAAAGTTTTGGTTTCAAACTTGGAAAACTTACGCTTCAACCTCACTGCATTTTAAAAATTCAAAATGACAAAACTCATTCAAGACTGACAAAGTATGTGTATGGCCACAGTACTACAGGAAGTTGTTCGAAACCATCGTGATGATTCTGATCAATTTTTCAGTGGCAGCCACTAACCCTGTAGTTTTGTTTGCTTGTTTGTTTTTATATCGGAGTATAGTTGATTAACAATGTTGTGTTAGTTTCAGGTGTACAGCAAAGTGATTCAGTTATACATATACATGCATCTTTCAATTCTTTTCATCTTTCAAGTCTTGCAAATTCTTTTCCCATTTAGGTTATTACAGTGTATTGAGCAGAGTTTCCTGTGCTATACAGTAGGTCCTTGTGGGTTATCCATTTTAAATATGCCAATCCCAAACTCCCTAAAAATCCTTCCCCCCCACCCTTACCCCTGGTAACCATAAGTTCATTCTCTAAGTCTGTGGGTCTGCTCTGTTTTGTAAATAAGTTCATTTGTATTATATCATTTGAGGTTATCATACTAAGTGAAGTAAGTCAGACAGAGGCAAATACCATATGATATCACTTTCATGCAGAATCTAAAAAAAAAAAACAAACCCTGTACTTTATTAAGTAGGAAAACATCCAGGGGATCCTATGTCAGTGCAAATGGCAAGTGTAGTGTACACCTGCTTGGAGAAGCAGCAGCCGCAGCTAGTGACCACTTAGCGAAGTACTCGGTTATGGATTAGAGTTCGTCTCCCAGCACAGGGTTCCCCTGAACAGTTCCTGTGTGAGCCCTTGGATGGCTCCTTTACTAACATCATATAGAAAGCTCACAACATACATTCAAACATGACATGACAGTTCAGATGAACACTTAAGAGTAGCATTCACCAAAAAATTAGAAGGAAATATATACTAAAGCACACAAATGTATGGTAGACTTGCCATAGAAGATAGAAGAAGGGTGAATTCAGGAGAACTGGGGAGAAGAACTGGGGAAGGCTGTATGAAGGTGAGGCTCTTCTAGGTCATGCAGACATTCTGCCCTTTTTTTCTCACATACCTATCTGTTTTTCTTGTAGCCTGATGATGTGAGATGAAACTGTTTTTCATATTGAATCAAGTTTTTTTGAGTTTTCTGCTTCAATGTCCACCGTAGGGAATTTTTACTAGATAAATATATAATCCTCTTCTGGTCTGGTTTCTGAACAAAATGATACCTAGTACCTTAAGCTTTCTGTCAGAGACGTAGTTAGTACCAAAAGGAACTGTTGACTGGAAACTGCTAGCTCGCACAAGACTCAGCAAGGGAAGTTTAAAAAAAAAAGTCATGACAAAGGGTTGTTTTTCAGTTTTTATGTCAAAAACATTAACTGTCAGGGAGACATGATCAAGAAAAAGGAATTAAAGTTGTTTACCAGCCCTGATAGAGTTACATGACTAGTATATCTTAGGGTCGCTTCTATAAAAATTGGAGCTAAGTATCATACATAGAGCAGAAGTAAGATGTGAGTTTTCAGCTCTGATTCTGGATCTTTATCTTTCTACCTGAGATAAAGGGAAACTGAGGAATAATTAATTCATCATTATTTCTGTAAAGGAAACGACATAAGGGTTTTCATTCCAAATGCGTCCAAGGACAAATCTTGAATAAAATGGGTATTTTTGATACTAAGTGGAATAGAAAAGAAGTATTAATGGTTGTTTTATAACTATACAGGCATAAAAGAGAAAAGTTATGAATGTTAGAAACATAGGGAGAAAATGCACTTTTTTAAACATCTTTATTGGAGTAAAACTGTTTTACAATAGTGTGTTAGTTTCTCCTTTACAACAAAGTGAATCAGTTATACATATACATATGTTCCCATATCTCTTCCCTCTGCGTCACCCTCTCTCCCACCCTCCCTATCCCACCCCTCTAGGTGGTCACAAAGCACAGAGGTGATGTCCCTGTGCTATGTAGCTGTTTCCCACTAGCTATCTAATTTACATTTGGTAGTGTATATATGTCCCTGCCCCTCTCTCACTTCGTCACAGCTTACCCTATCCCCTCCCCATATCCTCAAGTCCATGCTCTAGTAGGTCTGTGTTTTATTCCCATCCTACCACTAATCTCTTCATGACATTTTTTTTTGCTTAGAGTCCATATATATGTGTTAGCATATGGTATTTGTTTTCCTCCTTCTGACTTACTTCACTCTGTATGACAGACTCCAGGTCTATCCACCTCATTACAAATAACTCAGTTTCATTTCTTTTTATGGCTGAGTAATATTCCATTGTATATATGTGCCACATCTTCTTTATCCATTCATCTGTCAATGGACACTTAGGTTGCTTCCATGTCCTGGCTATCGTAAATAGAGCTGCAATGAACATTCTGGTACATGACTCTTTTTGAATTATGGTTTTCTCAGGGTATATGCCCAGTAGTGGGATTGCTGGGTCGTATGGTAGTTCTATGTTTAGTTTTTTAAGGAACCTCCATACTGTTCTCCATAGTGGCTGTATCAGTTTACATTCCCACCAGCACTGCAAGAGGGTTCCCTTTTCTCCACACCCTCTCCAGCATTTATTGTTTCTAGTGTTTTTGATGATGGCCAATTTGACCGGTGTGAGATGATATCTCATTGTAGTTTTGATTTGCATTTCTCTAATGATTAATGATGTTGAGCATTCTTTCATGTGTTTGTTGGCAATCTGTATATCTTCTTTGGAGAAATGTCTATTTAGTTCTTCTGCCCATTTTTGGATTGGGTTGTTTGTTTTTTTGTTATTGAGCTGCATGAGTTGCTTATAAATTTTGGATATTAATCCTTTGTCAGTTGCTTCATTTGCAAATATTTTCTCCCATTCTGAGGGTTGTCTTTTGGTCTTGTTTATGGTAGCCTTTCTGTGCAAAAGCTTTTAAGTTTCATTAGGTCCCATTTGTTTATTTTTGTTTTTATTTCCGTTTCTCTAGGAGATGGGTCAAAAAGGATCTCGCTGTGATTTATGTCATAGAGTGTTCTGCCTATGTTTTCCTCTAAGAGTTTGATAGTGTCTGGCCTTACCTTTAGGTCTTTAACCCATTTTGAGTTTATTTTTGTGTATGGTGTTAGGGAGTGTTCTAATTTCATACTTTTACATGTAGCTGTCCAGTTTTCCCAGCACCACTTATGGAAGAGGCTGTCTTTTCTCCACTGTATATCCTTCCCTCCTTTTTCAAAGATAAGGTGACCATATGTGTGTGGGTTTATCTCTGGGTTTTCTATACTGTTCCATTGATCTATATTTCTGTTTTTGTGCCAGTACCACACTGTCTTGATTACTGTAGCCTTGTAGGAGAGTCTGAAGTCAGGGAGCCTGATTCCTCCAGCTCCATTTTTCTTGCCCAAGATTGCTTTGGCTATTCGGGGTCTTTTATGTTTCCATAAAAATTGTGAAATTTTTTGTTCTAGTTCTGTAAAAAATGTCAGTGGTAATTTGATAGGGATTGCATTGAATCTGTAGATTGCTTTGGGTAGTAGAGTCATTTTCACAATGTTGATTCTTCCAATCCAAGAACATGGTATATTTCTCCACCTCTTTGTATCATCTTTAATTTCTTTCATCAGTGTCTTATAGTTTTCTGCATACAAGTCTTTTGTCTCCTTAGGTAGGTTTATTCCTAGATATTTTATTCTTTTTGTTGCAATGGTAAATAGGAGTGTTTTCTTAATTTCACTCTCAGATTTTTCATCATTAGTGTATAAGAATGTCAGAGATTTCTGTGCATTAATTTTGTATCCTGCTACTTTAACAAATTCATTGATTAGCTCTAGTAGTTTTCTGGTAGCATCCTTAGGATTCTCTATGTATAGTATCATGTCATCTGCAAACAGTGACAGCTTCACTTCTTTTCTGATTTGGATTCCTTTTATTTCTTTTTCTTCTCTGATTGCTGTGACTAGAACTTCCAAAACTAGGTTGAATAAGAGTGGTGAGAGTGGGCAACCTTGTCTTGTTCCTGATCTTAGTGGAAATGGTTTCAGTTTTTCACCATTGAGAATGATGCTGGCTGTGGGTTTGTCATATATGGCCTTTATTATGTTGAGGAAAGTTCTCTCTATGCCTACTTTCTGCAGGGTTTTTATCATAAATGGGTGTTGAATTTTGTCAAAAGCTTTCTCTGCATCTATTGAGATGATCATATGGTTTTTCTCCTTCAGTTTGTTGATAATGGTGTATCACGTTGATTGATTTGCATATATTGAAGAATCCTTGCATTCCTGGAATAAACCCCACTTTATCATGGTGTATGCTCCTTTTAATGTGCTGTTGGATTCTGTTTGCTAGTATTTTGTTGAGGATTTTTGCATCTATGTTCATCAGTGATATTGGCCTGTAGTTTTCTTTCTTTGTGACATCTTTGTCTGGTTTTGGTATCAGGGTTATGGTGGCCTCATAGAATGAGTTTGGGAATGTTCCTCCCTCTGCTATCTTTTGGAAGAGTTTGAGAAGGATAGGTGTTAGCTCTTCTCTAAATGTTTGATAGAATTCTCCTGTGAAGCCATCTTGTCCTGGGCTTTTGTTTGTTGGAAGATTTTTAATCACAGTTTCAATTTCAGTGCTTGTGATTGGTCTGTTTATATTTTCTATTTCTTCCTGGTTCAGTCTCGACAGCTTGTGCATTTCTAAGAATTTGTCCATTTCTTCCAGGTTGTCCATTTTATTGGCATACAGTTACTTGTAGTAATCTCTAATAATCTTTTGTAATTCTGCAGTGTCAGTTGTTACATCTCCTTTTTCATTTCTATTTCTATTGATTTGAGTCTTCTCCCTTTTATTCTTGATGAGTCTGGCTAATGGTTTATCAATTTTATTTATCTTCTCAAAGAACCAGCTTTTAGTTTTATTGATCTTTGCTATTTTTTCTTTCATTTCTTTTTCATTTATTTATGATCTGATCTTTATGATTTCTTTCCTTCTGCTAAATTTGTGTTTTTTTGGTTCTTCTTTCTCTAATTACTTTAGATGTCAAGTTAGGTTGTTTATTCAAGATGTTTCCTGTTTCTTAAGGTATGATTGTATTGCTATAAAATTCCCTCTTAGAACTGCTTTTGCTGTATCCCATAGGTTTTGGATCATCGTGTCTCCATTGTCATTTGTTTCTAAGTATTTTTTGATTTCCTCTTTGATTTCTTCAGTGATCACTTCGTTATTAAGTAGTGTATTGTTTATCCTCCATGTGTTTGTATTTTTTACAGATCTTTTCCTGTAATTGATATCTAGTCTCATAGCATTGTGGTCGGAAAAGATAAAGATAAAGATAAAGATAAAATTAGAACATAAAGTAACACGGCTTTTGAATATGAACCAGATTTGACTCAGTAAACTTTAGAATGAATAAACACACAGCCCTTGACTTGGGTAGAAAAGTTAATAACTACCCAACTATAAAAACGTGGATTATCAGTGACATATTGAGAAAATAAGTCATAACTGTAATCTAAGTTTGAGCTAGTTGACACTGGGATATGACTGCCAAAAAAAAAAAAAAAAAAAAGCTAATTTGTTATTAGGCATTGTTAACAAAAGTGATATCCAATAATGTCAGATTTTACTCACGTGTCTTTGAATTATGCTTTAAAAGACGTGCAAACTGAAGGATGTTCATGCACAGAAAAATGACAAAAAGTGTATCTTTACATTTAGGTTTTGATGCAGTTACATTCCAAGAGGAAAATCTCCCTCCAGAAAATATACTGGGTTAGTAATCCTGAAAATATTAGCCTTACAGAGTTTAGAATTACACAAAATTATAGATACTAGTTGATTAATTCAATTCCAAAAAGGCAAATCTAGTTTATATAAGCAAGAATAGAAGGATTCCAACCTAGTTTTTAGTAGAAAAGTCTTCTTCAAGCTTTCTCAGTCAAGATTCCTACAGAGGGGAACACTAATTGTGAAATCAGCAAATGTAATTAGATGAAGCAAGAGAAAACTTGGATATGATTTAGAGAGTAATCATAATACAGGCCCAAGTTGAATGACTGATAGGATTTCCAACTAGAAGGATTTTACTCAGTAGAGAAAGCTTTCACAAAAATAAGGTCTCATCATAGAGGACTGGGAACTGAGAGATGACAACAATGGGGGGAAATGTACACAATGATCTATAATCCAATTCCCTTAGGAAGATGGTAAAAACATTTTTAAAACTAGGGGTTTTTTTTCAAGGTCTAAAACTTGTAGTCAGAAAGCGGAACTATTTCGTGTGAAGTTTCAGCACTATCTATAGCTCTAGGCTCTCCGTGAAAGATCCGTTAGTGTCTATCAGCAGAATTAATTAATTTTATCCTAAAATTCTGCTACCTGAAGTTCAGAACTAGTAAACTTCTTAGTACACATAAGAATACAGATTTGGGGCAACCTATGAGTAAAGATTCTCCTGTAATACTGTCAGCAGGCATTGTCTGACTCCAAATCCCAAGATTCTTCCCACTTCACCCAGATGGAGGTTCAAAAAATGGTCACTGCAGGGTCAACTGGAAGAGTTCTAAGCATCTAATATCTTCCAGTTAGACTATGGACAGAGTTCTACAACACTACCACCATACCACTTGCTGCTTACTATTGTTAACTAGGAAATAAGGTTATGACAGAAAATAATACACTAAGTAAGATGATAGATTCAAATGAAAGAATCATCAAAATAAACTACAAAATAAAACACTATAAATCCCACTTCCTTTCCTTACTGGCCATATAAACTTGTACAAGTTATTGAAGCCTCTATATTTCCTCATCTGTATCATGAAGGTAATAATAATACCCACTTCAAAAAACTGTTGTGAGGATTGATTAGATCATCCATGTGAAACCCTTAGACTAGTATCTTGCAGATAAAGAACCATCAGCAAATGTTAGCATGCATTGTCTCTATTGTTTTAATATGTTTTCAAAAATACCACAAAGCAAGTGAAGAGCAACTGAAATATATTAAATAGGTAGACAGATAGATAAAGAAATAAGGTAATTAAAGCCATAGAAAAAAATAAACACCAATATAAAATCAAAGATGAAAGAAGCTAAGAAAAATTGAGACAAACTAAAAGATATAGATTTGAGCTAAAATGATGAAAAAACCCTTTAGGATGCAAAAATGTAAGACGAAAACAAGCTACCCACAGAGCGAAATAAGCAGAAGTACTATTCCAGTATTTTTAAACTCTGCTTCACAACTCTTTGAGCTGGGATATCGCCCACAGCTTAGTCCCTCTTTTAAATGATAAGAATGACTTAACCTTATATGTTTGAAAATCCCTTAAAAAAATGGCAGCTAACATTTGTTAAGTTTTTACTGTATGACAAGCAATGTTCTAAATTTACATTTATTACCTCACCTAGTTCTCACCACCATACATATGAAGTATGTATTATTAATATCTCTCTTTTACAAACATGGAAACTGAGGAAGGTAAGGAACTTGCCCAAGGTTAGACTTCTAGTATAGGATAGAATCAAGATTTCAATAGTCAAGTTCAAGATAAAGGAAAAAGACACATGGAAATATGGGAGTGCCGAAGACTAGAACTTTAAAGGAAAGTGACAGTTATTGAAAGAGAAATTTTGAAATCTTTATGATTTGTCAGGTAAACACCCTTATCATCGCTCCAAGAAACGTATTGTAATGATCAATGCCAGTTTTCAAGGGCTTAGCATCAGATTTGTGGTTTGGGTGTGATTTGATGTGGACTGCAATGAATGGGAATGTCCAGATTGGTCTTTATATTACAGCAGGACGATTCCACAAGGCTTATTACATGAGGTCACACAAAGATTAATGAAAGTTGTCAAAGCATAACCACATATTAAAACCAAGATGTTTGCACACATTCTCCACTTCTCCCTCTTTTTAAATTAATCTCTATTTTATAATAAATAAAATTATTCAAGTTAACATGACATGTTCTGTGATTTCATCAATAATGTATAGGAAATCCTTTTGCTATACAGTAAGCTCTAAACAAAGGGGAAAAGAAGGTCAAGGAGAGAAGTGACGGAACTGATTGCATTCTGTTTTGAAATGAATCATGGGCAGAAGTTGCAAAGATGGGTGACAAAGAGTTTTGTCAAAGCATTTCTGTATATCTTCAGCCTTCCTGACACATTTTGTTTATAGCTAAGGAACAATGATAACACCAAAATCCATCTCACATTTGGTAAACAAATGTAAAAAACAATCTACAAATTAAAATATAAGATATTTCCTTCCAGGAACATGTTGTTCACCCATTAAGTGAGCTCTGTGTCTTCATGGAATCAGAATGTTTTCGGTAAATTGCATCCTTAGATGAGAACATAGTCTCTAATTTGTCAAGAGTTAAATTTTGGAAAGAATTTTTCGTTGCTTTAATCAATATAGGGTCATGTAATTAATAAAATAATTTAGTAAAGAATGTACTGTTTCCTCTCCTTAAACTTTTCTTTATAATTACTTCTTGTTTCTGCCTTTTCAAGTCAGCATTTGAAAGACAAAATGAAAAGAAAGATAATAAGATCATTTGATTCTTGGACCTGTCATATAAATGAACCTTTTCCAAGTTTGTAAAATAATGTCTATTATTGTAATTAGAGCTTGGAAAGCTAATTCAGAGAATAACATCAAACTGAACCTTTTCCTGAACTGAACTGAACCTTTTAGGGTTCACAGGAATTCACTTCTTCTTAGAACTTTGAAAAATGTGCTGTTTTTCATTACAATGGCTATCAGAAGTAGTTCATTGTCATCATTCTCTATTAACCAGGCATGTGCCAGACAAGCGCAGTTTGATGCAGTATTTCAAGCTTCCTGCCTTTTGACCCCCATCATTTTCCTCATGCTTAGTGTCTATACGTGATTAATTGATACACCAAGAAGATTGATGAATATAAATAACAACACTAAGATATGGAAGGTTAAAAACTTAAAACATTTTTTTTAATTTAGTAAAAAGTGAGTTTATACAACCTAAAAGAGGCCAAGAATCCTGAAAAGAGTTGATATACTTCCCGACCCCCTGGATGCTCTCTTTGTCTTTGACCATGTGATTCCAATGGCTTTTATTTCCAGTTTGGGATTTTACTCCTAGTGCCAAATTCTGATTTTTTTTATTCAAAATAGCCCCACTTCTGAAATTCCCCTTTTGATTTCAACTTCTTCCTGTCCACATCTTCCATATCATCTCTTGTATAAAAATTGTTCTTTAACCTTTCATTATGTCCAGTTGTTTGACCTGTCTAGCTAGTTGATATGATGGCAATAATGACTTTTACTAAGAATTTTATATATAGTTCCTCATTTAATATTCCAAGTTTTGTATTTTAATTTTCCTCATTTGGCCAGTGGTGAAACATTGCTGCAGAGAGGTTAAGTTGATCAGCGATGCTCTCTCTATGCATTAGGTCTGCCCAACTACAAAGCTCATGTTCTGTGCCACCACAAAATATGTCCTCTGTCATTTTTACTTTCATCCCTATCCATCCCTGATGTCACAATCAGCTCACCAACACAATTTATAGTATCTTCAAGTTTTTCTCTTTTCTTTTCAAAGACCCACTATTGCACTACTCTCAAATCCTAGATCAACCCATTTGTTTTCTCTGCTTTTGCTCTCAGCTCCTGAGAAATGTTAGAGAAAATGAAGTTCCTGTGTTCAAAGGCTATGTTATAAAAATATTATTTCAAACTTCAGTTAGAGGCTTAAATATACACAGCAACATTTTCACTAATTTTAAGCTACTTCCCTTTCTCATGCTCCAAGCCAGCTGTCCAAAATCTACAAGTTTCTCAAGACCTTCAATTCTGCACCAACTTATCTTACGCTTAGAAGAACTTGGGTTCTTAACTTAAAAAAAAAAATTTTTTTTTAAGTTAGGAAGTCCATAAACTTTCTTTCTTCCTCTAAAACTTAAAATAGAGGCTATCAGGAATTCTTAACCCCTGCTTCAGGGACTTCTTTGACTTACTAAATTGTAAGCAGAAATTTGGGTTTATGTACAGTTTCTTTTTTTATTTTAAGAAAAAGACAATAGTATTTATTAGATTCTCCAAAGGAACCTGTGATCCAAAAAAGGTTATGCAGATTTGACCTAAATCGTCATTCTTCCGAACCTTCTCTTCAATTTCAGAAGCACATGAACTTTTTTCCGAATTTAGAATTATCATATCTTCTTGGTAAATGGAAGTTTTGTATTATAATGAAATGCTTATTTTTAACATTAGTAATGTTTCTTAAGTGCTTTTTTAAAAAGTTAATGTAGGTATACCAGCTTCCTTTTTTTGTTTTTTCCAGCTTCCTTTTGATTAGTGTTTGCATGGGTAACTTTTACCATTCAATTATATTCAACTTACATTAAAGTTACATGTCTTGTAACATGAGTTGAGTTTTGAATTTTTTACAATCTCTCAGTCTTTGTCTTCAATTGAAGTATTAACTTAATTTCTAAAATATTGAGGCTTAAATCTGCCACTTACTTTTTCTTTTTATCCTATCTGCTTTTATCTCCCTCCTGCTCTTGCCTTCTTTAGGAATATATATTTTATTATTCTAGTTTTCTTCTCTACCATCATTTTACACACTTTTTTACAATTCTTTTTGTGTTGTCATGGAGATTTTGTATGAAGTCTTTACTTATCGAAGTGTAATATAAATTACTACATTTCTACTTCTCAGGCAATGCAAAAATCTTAGAATAATCATTTATCTGTCTCCCAACTTGCATACTGTTGTTTTCCTGAAACTCCCCAGACATTATTTCTCATATTTACTTAGATTTAAACACCTCTTTACTTTTTCAGTGTTCTTTAGGTATTTTTATATCCCTGAGCATTTATCTGGGATTATTTTCTTCTGCCCAAACACACTTTTCAGTATTTCTATATTGCACATTGACTGGAAACAATTTTCTTTATTTTTTATTATCTAAAAATGCCTTTATTTTACATTAATTTTTGAGATACATTTTTACATAGAATTCTGTATTAACAATTCAATGTTGACAGTTATATTCCTTTCAGCCCCTTGAAATTACCATTCCACTGTTCCCTGGTTTCTATAGTCCTGTTGAGAAGTCCAAAATTGCTATTTTGAGGACAATATGTCTTTGCTTCTCTGTCAGCTTTAAACTCTTTGTCTTTGTCTTTGGTTTTCAACAATTTATCATGAAGGTGTGGTTTCTCGAAAACTGATGAAAGACATCAAGCCATAAATGCAAGAAGTACTGTGATCTCTAAGTAGTATAAATACAGAGGACATCACTTCATTACTTAGGCAGCTTGTTAAGTTCCCAGCAGAAGTTTGTTCTGAACCATTCTTCCAATTACCTTTGCCAGAAGTACTGTGAACTTCTTCCCACATCAACCCTGCCATGTGCACTTACTTTCTTCATTTACTTTATCTCCTACTCAGGCTTTAATCATACTCAAATCTCTCCCATAGGAAAAATGTTTTAAAGTCCTGCCTCATCAAAGTCACCAAAGGCTTTCTTCATGTTTGCCTAGCCAATGGCCTTGTTCCCAGTCTACAATCATGTGGGCTTATCTACATGATCTGATGCTACTGATTCATCCCTGTTGTTAATCTCATTCATCCCTTGGCTTCTATGACTCTGCTTGCTCTTATTTCTCTTCTTTCCTCTCTAAATACCCTTTGTCAGCTCCTCTTCCTCTACTTACCTCTAAAATTTGTGTTTTTATGGTTCTTTCCTCAGTCACTTTCACTTCTCACTATTTTCTTCCCTATAAAAGGTTACATTGCACATGTAACTTTTCAATTCTTTCTCCTGTGTTGCAAGTCTCAAATGTCCACATAAGTCATTTAAACTTCAATTTTATCATTACCTACCTCATCTTAAAAAGTCCCCCAAATAATGTACTTTCCTTTCTTTCTTCCACCAAACTAGTGATGTAGAGCTAGGTAAGAAACCATACTTTGTTCATATTTTTTTCAACATTTAGTACAATATTTGGCACTGTTTATAAGCTGAACAAATATTTTTAAGTTAATTTGAATTAGCTGTCTTTCTACACAAGGGAGTAGCATGGCCTAGGGTGTACATGAGGATAAAAAAGTGTAGGGAAGCATAGTGGTGAGTGTGTGGTTTCTGAATTCAGACTACCTGGTTCACATCCCAGCTTTACCACTTACTAGATCTGTGACTTTTCCTATATCTTCTTTGTTTAAGTATCCTCTTTGAGACATTAGACAATTTACAGTAACTATAGTACCTATTCATAGGTTGTTGTGACAATTGAATGACAATACACATAAAAGTGTAGTCCCTGACACAAAATAAGCAATTGATAAATTTTGTTGTCTTCGACTATTATCAAAAACAAATGCCTAGAGAAAGAGATTTATATTTTTTAACTTTTTTATTTTTTAAATATTTTATTTTATTAACTTTTTATTGTATATTGGAGTATAGTTGATTAACAATATTGTGATAGTTTCAGTGATTCAGTTATACATATACATATACATGTATCTATTCTTTTTCAAATTCTTTTCCCATTTAGGTTGTTACATAATATTGAGCAGAGTTTCCTGTGCTGTATAGTAGGTCCTTGTTGGTTATTCATTTTAAATATAGCAGTGTGTACATGCAAAAATTTAAAGGACAGATAAAAGGAGGGGTGGGTGGGATGAGAAAGAAGCCTGTACAAGAAACTTAAGAAAAGCTGCTGGAACTTTGGTCGGAATGTAAATTGATAGAGCCACTATGGAGAACAGTATGGAGGTTCCTTAAAAAACTAAAAATAGAGCTACCATACGACCCAGCAATCCACCTACTGGGCATATACCCTGAGAAAACCATAATTCAAAAAGAGTCATGTACCAAAATGTTCATTTCAGCTCTATTTACAATAGCCAGGACATAGAAGCAACCTAAGTGTCCATCATCGGATGAATGGATAAAGAAGATGTGGCACATATATACAATGGAATATTACTCAGCCATAAAAAGAAACATAATTGAGATATTTGTAGTGAAGTGGATGGACCTGGAGTCTGTCATATAGAGGGAAGTAAGTCAGAAAGAGAAAAACAAATACCATATGCTAACACATATATATGGAATCTAAGGGGGGAAAAAAGGTCATGAAGAACCTAGGGGTAAGGCGGGAATAAAGACACAGACCTACTAGAGAATGGACTTGAGGATATGGGGAGGGGGAAGGGTAAGCTGTGACAAAGTGAGAGAGTGGCATGGACATATATACACTACCAAACATAAAATAGGTAGCTAGTGGGAAGCAGCCGCAGAGCACAGGGAGATCAGCTGGGTGGTTTGTGACCACCTAGAGGGGTGGGATAAGGAGGGTGGGAGGGAGGAAGATGCAAGAGGGAAGAGGTATGGGAACATATGTATATGTATAACTGATTCACTTTGTTATAACGCAGAAACTAACACACCATTGTAAAGCAATTATACTCCAATAAAGATGTTTAGAAAAGAAAAGAGGCTGGAGAGGTAGGAAAATGTGCACACACACACACACACACACACACACACACACACACACAGGAGTAGATAGTTATGGGACCCAAGGGAAGGGTGTTTCCAGAAGGAAGTGAGTCAATAGTACTGAATGTACCCACAACATCAAGAAAGATGAGCAATGGAAATTACTCCCTGAATTTAGGGAAAAGGGGTTTTTGTGTACTGAGAAGCAGTAGTATAAGACCAATTCAGCAGATTGAGAAATGAACAAAAGAAATGGAAGAAGTAGAGGTACGTATAATAGACAATTCCTTCAAAAAGTTTGACTCTGAAAGAAAAGAGTATGATAGCTGAAGGAGAATGGAGGACAGACTGAGGGTTGTACTTTGTGTTTTGTTTTGTAAATGGGAGAGACTATTGATAAATTGAGTATCTTTTTTTAGGTGTTTTACAAATATCAACTCATTTTGTTTGCACATATTTTAGGTAGATTGTGTTAAAAATTACCCAATACAAACTTGGAGGTTCAGGAAAATACAGGTGGAGTATTTCTGTGAAATAATTGGTTAACATAGCTGCCTTGTAAGGTATAAGAAAACATTTGTCTCTCTCTTTTATAAATGTATATATAAATATACATGTCCTGATTTGAAATAGGTGAGATATATGAGATATATATATATCAGAATCAATCAGGACATGTCATTCATAAAAGACTGAAGACAAATGCCTAGTAAAGCACAGTGTTACAAGAAGTCAACAGGGACTTCAGTGATGTATATTCTGTATCATGGGGTTTCTAATCTAGAAGAAGAATATAGGAAATGCAGGGACATAGGGAATGTACATTAATAAGTTTAATACAAGGTAGTGAGTAAGAAGTGCATAGTAAATGCTATGGAGTTTAGAGAGGGAGAGAGCTGGGGTGGTCAGAGAAACTTTTCTGGGAGAAGTGACCTTTGCCTTTGGACTTGATGAACACTAGGATTTGGAAGTACAGGTCGTGGACTTATTTTATTCCAGGTAAAGGAGCAACGTTTCATAGAATAGAACACAAGAGTTGAAAAAGCTATAAAAAGAGGAAATTGAAGAATTCCAAGAACATATATTTTCATATTTTACATTATTTCCACAAAAGGGTATTTCGAGTGGGAGTCACTTGAACATTAAAAAAAGAACGAAATAACAACAGCCAAGGTGATGACCAACATGTGGACAGTGCAAATTACTGTCACACTTTTTGAACTGTCCTCTCCCACAGCTTGGAGATCAGTAGACACCAGGAGCTACAACACCATAGGACCACAGGCCCTTAAAATTGAGAGAAGTTCCATCAGAGACTTCAAAAATCATGGCAGTAGAAACTCTAGGCATTATTATTGATAGTAATAATTATTATTGATAGCAAGAATAATCATTATTATTGATAGCAAGAATAATATTGATAGTAATAATATCAACAATATTCATTTTAATATTAGAGTTGATAGCATCAGTTTCATACTATTAATAATGACAGCAGTAAGCATCATAACATCAATATTAACGATGGTTAACAAACCAAAGCCCTGCCTGGCAACAGCCATAGCCTGTCTTCTGAGGATGGACCACTAGAGCGTGTGCAGGGGGCACATAATGTCGGAGGTGAGGGCAGCTGGCTAGACGGATCTATGTTACAATACAGGAACAAGTGTAGACCAGTCAGCATCTTAAAGACATTTCAAGACCTTTACGTAAAGGCTTTCATTGAGAGCCATTCCCAACCCAGGCTGTATAAACCAATTTAGGTGATGAAGGTAACAGGGGAAGCAAGCACAAGGGATTTATTCATAAGAATATTTATAGCAAAAATTCTCTGTCTGCCCGCCCCTCTTTCTATGTGTGCAGAATTATAGAAAGGACCAGTGCTCCGTACAATACGGAATTCAGAGCTCATCTAATTTTTTAGCCATGTATGGAGCAGCTGATATATTCAAAAGATTAAGGGCAATGTCTAAATTGCTTTTCTCTAATCAATTCACAAATGTTTGTTGGGACATTTAGAAAAATTGGAGCCTGTCGTTTTGCCCGGTTTTGCAGGGCTCTGAGCTTGGGAACAGAGCCTGCTGCCGCGTTCAGGTTTCATGAGAAGCGCGTCTCAGGGTATCTTGAAGGTTGATCCATCATAAAGCTTCCTCCCACCTCCCTCTTGCAAGGCTGACTGGAGAAAAGCTTAAATAAGAAGGCAACTGGAAGATGGGGGTGGCAGAGGGTAGAGGTGGGGAGGGGGAGGGTGTACAGCTGTGGGTCATTAGCAATAATCACAGCCCGCCAGCAGGAAAGGAAGCCGAGTGTGAGTATCCCTTCTTTTTCCCTTTCCCTGTAAGAAACCATCTGGCCAAGGCAGTTTAGAATAAATGCTAGTAAGGGAATTTTATTCTGTTTGACTTTATTTAAAGTCCTAATGTAGACCACGCCTCGGCTTTGGCTTCGGCTTTGAAATGTGGGACTGAAATAAAAGCACACCTCTGGGTTTGCAGCACCAAGACGTTGTCCTAAATGCAAGTTCACGGCAGGATGGAGAGCTTCTTGCCCTCACTGGGTGACGGACAGGAGAGTGAGTCACTGCAGTGGACCCGGCCCAGCGCCAAGCTGCATTCTGTTTGGGGTTGACTGACCAGCCCTATCTTTGCTGTCTGGTAGAAATGTTAATATGCTTATAATTGCCTCTTTACTTAAAAATCCAACCCTAATATTTATTTAGAAATAAAAGACACTGAAGGACATATTTTCAAGGAAAAAAAGGGGGAGGGGGGAGAAAGAACCAACTCCCCAATTTCTTTTGGAGTATATAAAATCTACTGATGGCTTCACAGTTTTTGTCTCAAAAGTTGTCTTTATTATCTCACTCATCAAGGTCGTTCCATGTGAAACTTCAAAATAACCAAGCAATTGTAATTATTCACTTAATGCATGGAGCAGGACTCTACTACATGAAATTCATTTACCATCTTCGACATTTTTATTACCCTTTGAGGAGTGTATAGGAATATGTGCAGTTGGGACTTCCCTGGTGGCACAGTGGTTAAGAATCCGGCTGCCAATGCAGGGGACACGGGTTTGATCCCTGATCCTGGAAGATCCCACACGCTGCGGAGCAACTAAGCTCCTGTGCCACAACTACTGAGCCTGCACTCTATAGCCCGTGAGCCACAACTACTGAGCCCACATGCCACAAATACTGAAGCCCGCGCACCTAGAGCCTGTGCTCCACAAGAGAAGCCACTGCAATGAGAAGCCCACACACCGCAACGAAGAGTAACCCCCGCTCACCGCAGCTAGAGAAAGCCTGCACGCAACAATGAAGACCCAATGCAGCTAATTAATTAATTTTAAAAATAAAAAGAAATATGTGCAGTTAAAACAATCCGTTTGAAGACACTGATTTCAATTGGCTGCCTTCATTTCTTCTTACAGAGAAGTGACTTGTTTCTCTATGAAAGTCACACAAAATAATACTTTATAATGAAATCATAGAGGAGCTTTTGTGGCCTCTTATTAGGAATTGAGTTGCTTTCTTATTATACTTTACAATACAATTTTTATTGTGAGTTTGACGCTGAGAACCAAATGATGTGGTAAAGATTATTTAAATACTATAAGGATACATATGAATGCTCAAAGTTAATCCTTCAACTTCTCATGAGTTACATATTGGCTCAAAATTGTTGGCCATAAAGCAGCATCTTTGAGCCAATGGGTGAAAAACAGGATGCTGTATTGTGGCATGGTAGATACCCACAAATAGTCAAACATGCAAAGCCCAGCTGGCAAATGTTGTATAAAATTAGCAAAAAACTTAGGCATTCTCACCCAAAAGGAGTAATTTTAGTTCCCAAAAGAATTCCATCTGTCTTTTGGTTGAGCATATAATATATGGTTGAGATTAGAGCAGTAGTATTGAAGATGAGAAAGGATTGTGACATTCAGAGAAAAAGATGATTTTTATACATTTTTACTCAGGAAAAAAGTTTCCTTGTGGCATCTTCTGCTTTATGTAATTTTATAGCATGTTTGTTTTGTAATTTAGAATTTAAAATAGTATAAGTTTTGTAGAAAGACAGAGTATATATTTGGTAGAAAGAAATAAAGCAGATACAATTTTAGGTTTGATTTTTTTAAGACATTACTTCAAAGAGAAGAATAGATTTTGTTGTTGTTGTTGTTTTGGTTTTAGAACACTAAAGAGCACATGAACTTTTATTTTCCCTACTCTTATTTGATGTTTTATAAAGTTATATATTTAGCCCTGTTTAAACCGATCAATCAAGACATGAGGCTAGAAAGCTGCTGATGGTGGCTTGACGTTCAAAACCTTTTTGTGTGAGGGTTGACTTAGTGAATTATGTCAGTTAGATTTTTCTCTTCAAGATCTAACTGGAGCTCGGTTTACAAAACTCAAAATGAATCCAACAAAAATAAGCTGAAAAAAGACTAGCTGTCCTCATTTGTCCTGCTGTCCTCTTTTCAAGTTATTTTTTTCCTTCAGTGGTAAAGTTTTTACTTTGAGGTTTCTAAAATGCCATAGCTGGCTGTATTTACATTTTGAATACCTAGTCATGTGGAAGCTTTAATTCTCTACTGATACAGCTTTGAGTGACGTGTTTCTTTGAGAACAGTCCAAAGAGAATGTTCTGGATTCACAAACAGCTGATGCCATCCCTTATGTCTAAAACGGAAAAAAAAAAAAAAAAAATAGAATAAAGTCTTCACAGTAACAGAATGGTTCTATTGCTGCTAGAATAATTTGTACAACTAAAAATGATAGGCTTATTTTAAAGGCAATGTTGGTAGAATCATTTACTCAGTTCCTGTCGTGGTGGATGCCCTACCGGAGGGGGGACCCTGACAGAAATAAATGGTCATTGTCCAGAGATGCCATGGCAACATGACAGTATAAAAAGAAAGGACTTCACCTTGGAATCACCTAGGGAAGCTTTTTCTGGGAGGAAAGGCCACTGGTGGCCATTGAAGGGGATTAAACACAGGACTAGAAGCTCTGCCAGGAAAAGAAACACCACCTGAGAATCTGGGGGTTACCAGTGAGTTTAAAGGGATGGCCTGTCTCAGCCTATGAGGTGTCTGGTACCAGATTCAACTGTATCACCAGCCCTGGGGCAGTTTCCAACCTGAGCAAAAGCTATATCCAAACAGAAATAGCTGATGCTACAGCTGAAAATGTTCTTGCTTCCCTTGTATTGAACTTGGTGCTGGGCATTCTTTTTTTTTTTTTTTTTTTTTTTTCCATAAAAATGGCTGTGAAGGAGCTCTCACCTCCACTTTGAATTCCCTGACCTGATCTTGAGGGACAGCCTCCCCTGCAGGGTCCTTCACTCCTGCTAACCGAGACTCATACCCCAACCGCCATTTCTGTGACTTCTTTCAGGGAGATACAGAATCCTAGCTTCCGTGTTGCCACCATGTACTACTTAAAAATCTTCTCTTGGATGTTTTAAAAAACACCCCCAAAATGTCCAAAATCAGAGCTTTTGATCTTTCCCTGAGCTTCTTCTGATCCTAATCTGTCCCATCTCAATAAAAGTCACCAGCAGCCCTTTACTGTCATCTCAAGGACTCACCCTTAACTTTTATCTTCCTCTGATGCCTTACATCCAATCCATTGCCAACTCCTATTGGCTCTACTCCCAGAATGTATCTTGAGTTTACCATCTCCTCTTTAGTGAAACCCATCATCTTAGATGCATGCAACAGCCTCCCCACTGGGCTCTCTGCTCCCTGCCTTGTGCCTCTACAACAGGGGTCCCCAACCTCTGGGCCATGGACCAGTACCAGTCCACAGCCTGTTAGGAACTGGGCCGCACAGCAGGAGGTGAGTGGCAGGCTAGAGTGCGAAGCTTCATCTGTATTTACAGCCCCTCCCCATCACTCGAGTTTCTGCCTGAGCTCCGCCTCCTCTCAGCATTACGGTGAGTTGTCTAATTATTTCATTATATATTACAATGTAATAATAATAGAAATAAAGTGCACAGTAAATGTAATGCACTTGAATCATTCCAAACCCATCGCCTGTCCCCCGGTCTGTGAAGAGATTGTCTTCCACAAACCCAGTCCCTGGTGCCAAAAAGGTTGAGTACCGCTGCTCTACAACACATTCGTCAGGCAGCATTCAGGATGACGTCTTTCCTCTACTCTTAGAATCAATCCAGCCCCCTGAGCACAGCCTGCAATGCCCTCCGTGAAACTAACTCACCTCTTCAGCTTCCTTCTGCTCTATTCTCCCCTCTCATTCATCTTGTTAGAGGTCCCTTGTCTTTCCATTCGAACGTGTTGCTTCCTTAGATCCTAAGCATTTCCAGGAATTGAAACCAATCAGAGCTCGAGACCAAACAGACTCTGTACAGCCATCACACTTTTGTCTTTTTCTGTCCAACTCTGAGCACGCTGTTCTCGAGCGTTTCTCTCTCCAGTGTCCCTCGTGCTCACATCATCATCATATTTCATGTCCATTTCTTTCCATGTGCACCCTTCTTACGACTTACTGGAGCAATGGATGCTCTTGTATATACCTTTGTCCTTCAGACACTCCCTTCATGAGGTTAGGGGGAACTTGCTGGCTTTGAATATTAGAGGAAACTTACCATGTTGAGAATGTTGTCGCCAGAGCTGCTGGGTTTTAGGTCTAGTCCGATCACTTTTTAAATGTATGACCTTGAGAAAGGTACTTAAACCCTCTGACTCAACATTCTCACTTATAAAATGAAACAACTACTTGGTGTTGTAACACACATAAGGTGTTCAGTACGGTTCCTGGTACAGAGTGGGCATAAATAAATATAAACTGTAATTTTTCTGTGCTTCAATAGGCAACTTTAGGGGAAAAACAGTACCATTGTGTATAATCACAAGAAATCCTGAAATCATTATTATTTGATATGGAGGAATACAAACTAAACCCTTTCGGGACAGTCAAAACCCATTTTTTCAGCCATTGTGCTTTCTTGTCTCTGCACTTGATCTCTGGGTGAGAACAATTTGCTCTCAAAATAATGACAAACTAGTGAATGCCAACAAGCCAAATTTTCCCCAGGCTGTAATTGTGATAAATTTAAAATGTGTTCTAAGAGAGTGATACATTGACCCAAATTCATTGAAGCCATTCTAATTATGCTCTTGTTTATTACTGTGACAAGTGTTTTAACCATAGGATTGATATTAGAAACCAGCAGAGGCTTTATTAACTGGCCATAAATTTTTTCAAGTATGTGGGCTGTGTTCTGAACAAAACGTGCAGCTCTTGTAATAGCAGGATCATATTTTAAAAGTTCCAAGAAATGCATAGATAGACAATCATTTTTATTTAAAAGGTATAAAAGGATAAAAAAGGCTTAGAAAGATAAAAATATTTTCCTTTTTTTTTTTTTTTTCATAATGAGAAAATTGCTCAGAGGCTGAGATAATCTATGAGCCTATAGGCTTCCAGCAACCCTGAGAGAATGATGAGAGGCCTCCAGGAGGTGGTAGATCCAGTGCAGGAAAAGGTGGGCAGGATTCACCCAGAACCAGCAAGAAGGTGTCAGAACTCAAAACCTAAATGTCCATCGATGGATGGATGGATAAAGAAGATGTGACACATACAGACAATGGAAGATTCCTCAGCCTTAAATAAAATGAAATCATTCCATTTGCAGCAACATGGATGGACCTAGAGATTCTCATACTGAGTGAAGTCAGTCAGAGAAAGACAAATAGCATATGATATCACTTATATGTGGAATCTAAAAAAATGGTACAAATGAACTTATTTACAAAACAGAAATAGAATCACAGATGTAGAAAACAAACGTACGGTTACCAAAGCAAAAAGGGTGGAGGGAGGGGTAAATTGGGAGACTGGGATTGACATATACACACTATTATATATAAAATAGATAATTAATTAGGACCTACTGTAGAGCACAGTGAACTTCACTCAGTACTCTGTAATGACCTATGTGGGAAAAGCATCTAAAAAAAGAGTAGATATATATATATAACTGATTCACTTTGCTGTACACCTGAAGCTAACACAACATTGTAAATCAACTATATTCCAATAAAAATAAATTTTAAAACTTTTTAAAACGAAATTATAACCAAAAAAACAAAATAAAAACAAAAACACTTTGTTGATGGCTTCTTTTGAGCGTTGACCACTTGCAGCACTACCAAGGTTTCTCTCAGGGATTTGACCCCAACATTTTCAAAACAAAAAAAGAGAGAAAGAAAGAAAAAGTATATACTGATTGAATACATTCCCTGGAGGCTCTTAAAAGCAAGGAGAGAGAGGGCGTTGAGACTGCTGTGCTGTCTTCCCAGGCGTGGGGAGTGTGGATTGAGCCTCAACCAAGACCGAGGGGAAGCAGCATTTGGAGGGGACCTCCCCACACAGCACCCACCCTCCCAGGGTGCGAAGCTGACAGTGCCTGGTATTGCCCAGGAGCGCATCCAAACTCTTATCTTTGAATCTAGCCCTGAGCCTTTACTCACGTTTCATTAAATGGGCTAAGAACAGACAAACAAACCCTACCTAATTTGGAATGGTAACCATAGCTCTCATAGGATGCTTCTATTTTTCCCTTTGTAATTTCTTTCCTCCCAAGAGGTCTTGTTTCCAGCTACAAATAACCTTCCGTAAGTGGTAGAGAAGTATTTCTCAAGGTGGGATCAGTAACTTGGGAGTCACCATGGTAACTGGCTAAACATGCAGATTCCTGGGCCCTGGCCCAGTTAAGTCACCTCTACAATTTGAGAGCTACCAGCTTAAAAAAAAAAAAAATCTTAAAAACTTGAAGTCTCAGAACAGCAGGTTCTGTGTCTTGTTCATTTTTAAACCCTAAAATGCCAAGCAGAGTTGTTGGCATGTAAGAGGCAGACGATAAATGGTTGTGAAATAAAATGAAAGAACAGTAGTTGAATTTCAGACACCGGGACCAATCAGGTGGGTCTCCCTGTGGCCCACAATTACTGTCAGCTCACCCTTCCCACCAAGCAGGACGCGGATGTCTGCAAGGGAGGCAGCTCCTTTACAGTAATGCTCCAGGGTCCCAGTTAAGTGACATGATGAGGCTGTTCTGATTTGCAACGTGAATGTCGAGGTAACTCCCCCAAGGGCAGTCCTACAGATATAGCAAGAGGAATACGCTTGCGGGGGGAGCGTATTCATTTTCAAACTTGCGCAGTTGATTGGGGAGTTCTTATTTGCTCTCAGAGGAATTAACTAAGTACTTAGTTGTACATTTCCGTCAACTGCTGCTTCCCGTGGGAGGATTTCTGTAGAGTCTACTTTTTATAATTGTCATCTAAGGAATTTTGTCAGTTACTTTTGGCTCTCAGACACATCCAGGGTAATCTTACCTAATAGGAAACTGTTTCGATCTGGGAATGATTTGCTAATAGAAATGTTTGCACAAACCCAATGGCTGATCTTACATTTGTGCAGCACTCTATGGGTTTTTCAAGAATGTTCATAAATGGCTTCCCTGGTGGCTCAGTGATTGAAAGTCCACCTGCTGATGCGGGGGATGCGGGTTCGTGCCCCGGTCCGGGAAGATCCCACATGCCGCGGGGCGGCTGGACCCGTGAGCCGTGGCCGCTGAGCCTGCGCGTCCGGAGCCTGTGCTCCGCAATGGGAGAGGCCACGACAGTGAGAGGCCCGCGTACAGCAAAAAAAAAAAAAAAAAAAAAACCAGTGAGAGGCCCGCATACTGAAAAAAAAAAAAAAAGTTCATAAAAAAGATAGAGTTTCCATTTCAAGTTGGAACCACTGAAGTGTAGCTGGTGAAGTTGTGGTACCTTTTATCTTTCTCCTCCATCACACGTTCTAATTTCCCTTTCCCCTCAGCTGTCCCCTCCATTGGTCTCAGTGGTTTAGCTGGTGGAGTGACCCAAACCCGCATTGCTCATGTCACCAGGACAAGATCGACATTACTACGTATAGGTTGTGTTGTCTCCTGCACCAAAAACACCCTTTTGTGTTTCCTTTCTTGTGTTATGGAATGCAAGGTTTAACAATTTACCTTTTACTTTGGAGGGATGTTCCAGCACACACCAACCACTGAAGCCCTAAAAATGTCCTGGAATCGCAAGCCCCAGGTGGCACGGCAGACTCCTACCAACTTCTTGACCCACTTACCAGAATCTTTAATAATGGTGATCTTTGGTGATGGTCAGGCAAGCGATGCCCGTGATTATAAATAATGACAATCTTTGGTAATCATTTTCTTGTTCCACAAGATCTCCCATGTTCTCTTCAAGGATAATTACAGCAATTCTTCTCTTTTCCTCTTTATTATTATTGCCATTAACATATATCAGTATAACATAGATACATGCCCTTATCTTGATTACAATGAAACCTTTGACACAACTTTCTTTGCCAGCTACTGAGCCGTTTCTTTTTCCTTTTACAACAAAATGCACAGAAGATTTGCTACACTTTCTTACAGTTCTCTCTTAAACACATGACAACAGATTTTCACCATCACCTATATACCAAAATTTCTCTTTTCAAGGTGACCAATCTCCAAACTAGATCCAATGATCAGACTTTAATCCTCATCTTAATTAACCTAACAGAAGCATCTGACAAACACACATACTTCTCCATACTTCTCAGTGGCTCTGAAATGAGAGAAAGAATGTAGTAGGTTGATATAGGATATGTTTAAAGTTCCAACTTCTTTTAAAAGATGGCTTATTTTATCTGATATGACCCCTGATTCTCAAAATTATTTATGCTTATCTGTGAATAATAGTTCTAGTTAACTAAGATATTACTACTTCCTCAAAAACAGCAGACTAAACTGATCTTAACAAAGTCCATCCAGGAACTGTCTTTGGAATTGAGTCTATGTAGCTGTGTTGGTTATTCTCTGTCTCCATGATGTTTTTCCCTATTTCTGCTCTTCTCTGCGGCACAGGAAGCTCACCACTCCTGGGCTCTGTCAGATGATCTCCTTACAAACTGGTTTCCAGCTGGGCTCAGACACTGAGGGGTACGGGCAGGGACCTGAAGGGCAGGAAGGAGAAGCCAGGATATCTCTTCTCTGCTCCCTCTCTGTTTGCCTCAGTGGCTCAAAGAGCAGGTGCGTTCCTCCATAACTCCAGCTCCTATAGAGACGCCTCCTAAATACTTCACTCCCACTGAGTCCCCGTGAAAATAATTTCTCTCCTTGCTATTTCAGCCCTACATTATCATTACTCAAAAGTAGAGCAATAACTTCCCACTCTTGCTAGCCTACAGGTGTCTCAATATCCATTCTTTTCTCTCTTACTTCTCCTCATACTTCTATAAATCCCACTATTCAAATTGCCTTTACTGAGCCACTTGAGATGAATTTTTAAATGCCAGGGCTGTGGCTTATATGTGGCTACTGCTCTCAATCATAAAAGATCCACAAAGGTATAAACGAAAAGTTACCATCTAGGCTGCTCTAAGCCTATGTCTACTGAAACGATTTTCCACCAGTGAAGCACATGTAAGTAATGTTCTCCAGTTCTGAGTCAATTTAATCATTTTGGAAACAAAATAGTACAGAGCTCTAAGATAGATTCTCTGGGTTATGTCCTCTAAACGTAAACTCTAAAAGGTATTTTGTTTGTTTTGTTTTGTGGTGTGAAACAAATTGACTAAACATATTAGGTCTTGACTTTCTCATATGTAAAGTAAGGAACTTGAACTGCCAGAGGATCTCCAAGGTGTCTATGGGACATATGCATATATATGAAGAGCAATTTCCTCTCCACAGATGAACTGGTTTTTCTTGGCTTTTTAAATATGCTTTACCTAGTATGTAATAGTATTCTTAATTAATATGTCCTTTTACAGATTCTTTTCAGGAATGGCTTTCACCTTAATGATTGAGGTAGATGTAGTCCTAAAAATATATTTATAAGTTATTTTGTATATCAAGTCATACTTGATCACGATGATTATAATCAATCTGCAAATACATTTTATCAATATTTTTTAATGTCTCTAAGAAACAGGAACAAGCAGGTTGAACCCTAAACTTCCTCCAGCTTACTGTGTTGAGAGTTTCTAAGCTGCGATACAGGGAGAGGGAACCCAGATGGGGCCATCCCTGAGTTGAGGAGACAGAGTTGAAAGTACAAGAGACAAAGGAAACTGTGTTTGCAGAGCAGAATGGAGGGAAAAGAGTCACACAGAAATAGAATTCTGGATGTTTGCGAGCACTTTCCACTTTTACTCTTCAGCTGATCACTGATAAGAACATGCATATGAGGAAACAACCTGAAGCCAGGTAAAGAATCACCTGAAAGTCGTCCTCAGGGCTCACACAGGACCTATAATAGTTGGTATTCCCACCAGCCAGAGTGGGAAAAACTTTGGAATGCATAGGGTATCAGGTAGAGTACTAAGAGGGTATTACGTCAGTTATGAGACAAAAATCATCCCAAGACTACAGGCTGCTGTTGTCTTGCACCCCCCAAAAAACAACACTTAAAAACAAGTCTAAAATAAATCAAACTCTTTCTAAGTAACTTAACTATGCCCTGGAAAAATAAAAACAAAATAATAAATAGAGCAAGAGTAAAATGTGGGACAACTTCAAGCAGCCTCATGTGCATGTAATTGGGAGGCTTGAAGAAGAGAGAGAGATGAGTACCTAAAAAAATATTTGAGGAAATAATGGTTAATTTTTTTCCTCCAAATTTGATGAAAATTCTAAACCCATAAATCAAAGAAGCTCAATGAAGCTCGAGTAAAAGTAAATTTAAGAAGACTGAAAGCATATCAAGCATTTTTTCTGGCCACAACATTATAATATTAGAAATCAATTACAAGAAAAAAATAACTGCAGAAAACACAAATATGGGGATGTTAAATAATATACTACTAAACAACCAATGTATCACAGAAGAAGTCAAAGAGGAAATCAAAAATACCTAGTGACAAATGAAAACAGAAACACAACAATCCAAAATCTATGGGATGCAGCCCAAGCAGTTTTAAGAGATGTTTTTAGCAAAACAAGACTACCTCAGGAAACAAGAAAAATCTCAAATAAACAAGCTAACTTTAAACTAAAAGAAATAGAAAAGAAACACCAAAATCCAAAGTTAATGGAAGGAAAGAAACCATAAAGATCAGAGCAGAAATAAATAAATAAATTAGAGACTAAAATCAATAGAAAAATTTTAAAAAGTAATGAAACCTAGAGCTGGTTCTTTGAAAAGATAAACAGAATTAATAAATCTTTAGCCAAACTTATCAAGAAAAACAGAGAGAGGACCCAAATAAATAAACTCGTATTTGAAAAAGAAGTTACAAAAGATACCACAGAAGTACAAAGGGTCATAAGAGATTACTATAAACAATTATACAACAATAGAATGGACAACCTAGAAGAAATGAAAAAATTCCTGGAAGTGTACAATCTCCCAAGACTGAACCAGGAAGAAATAGAAAATATGAATAGACCAATTACCAGTAATAAAATTGAAATTGATAATAAGAAAAACAAAGAAAGAGATCAAATATTCTATGACTTCATTTGACAAAATATCCAGCAAAGAAAAATTTATACAGAAAGAAAGCCCTGGAGCTATGAGTGGAAGAGCAATTAACTGTGAATTGGCATAAATGGTATTACTGGGACATGGAAATGTTCTAAAATTGATGTATTATAATGGTTGTATCACTTGATAAAGTTACTAAAAATCCTTAAATTGTACACTTGAGATGGGTAGATTTTGTGATATATAAAATATGTATTAATAAATTTGTTAAGGAATTTTCATTTTTATTGTATGATTTAAAACAAATGTGGAAGTAAAATGTATGACAATAGCACAAAGAATTGGAGTGGGAAAAGAAATGTATACTGTTGTAAGGTTCTTATCCTGTACATAATATGATATAATATTGCATACAAGTAAATGTGATGAATTAAATATGTGCACTTCAAATCCTAAGATAACAACAAAATAAAACATTATAGCTGGGGAGGAGCTTCAAGATGGCGGAAGAGTAAGACGCGGGGATCACCTTCCTCCTCACAGAGACATCAGAAATACATCTACACGTGGAACAGCTCCTACAGAACACCCACCGAACGCTGGCAGAAGACCTCAGACCTCCAAAAAGGCAAGAAACTCCCCACGTACCCGGGTAGGGCCAAAGAGAAAAGAAAAAACAGGGACAAAAGAATAGGGACGGGACCTACGCCAGTGGGAGGGAGCCGTGAAGGAGGAAAGACTCCCACACACTAGAGGCCCCTTCGCGGGCGGAGACTGCGGGTGGCGGAGGGGGAAGCTCCGGAGCCGCGGAGGAGAGCGCGGCCACAGGGTGCGGAGGGCAAAGCGGAGAGATTCCCGCAGAGGATCGGCGCCGACCGGCACTCACCAGCCCGAGAGGCTCGTCTGCTCAGCCGCCGGGGCGGGCGGGGCCTGGAGCTGAGGCTCGGGCGGATCCCAGGGAAAGGTCTGGGGTTGGCGGAGTGAACACAGCCTGAAGGGGTTAGTGCGCCACGGCTGGCCGGGAGGGAGTTCGGGAGAAGTCTGGAGCTGCCGAAGAGGCTAGAGACCATTGTTTTGGGGTGCGCGAGGAGAGGGGATTAAGTGCGCCGCTTAAAGGAGCTCCAGAGACGGGTGCGAGCCGCGGCTACCAGCGCGGACCCCAGAGACGGGCGTGAGACGCGGCTGTCGGCACGGACAGCAGAGACGGGTGTGGGACGCTAAGGCCGCTGCTGCTGCCACCAAGAAGCCTGTGTGTGAGCACAGGTCACTCTCCACACCGCCCCTCCCGGGAGCCCATGCAGTCCTCCACTGCCAGGGTCCCGGGATCCAGAGACTGCTTCCCCGGGAGAACGCGCGGCGCGCCTCGGGCCGGTGCAACGTCACGCACGGCGCGCCTCCGGCTGGTGTAACGTCACGCCAGCCTCTGACGTCGCACGCTCGCCCCGCGTCCGTACCCCTCCCTCCCCCTGGCCTGAGTGAGCCAGAGCCCCTGAATTAGCTGCTCCTTTAACCCCGTCCTGTCTGGGTGAAGAAGAGACGCCCTCAGGCGCCTTATATGCAGAGGTGGGGCCAAATCCAAAGCTGAACCCCGGGAGCTGTGCGAACAAAGAAGAGACATGGAAATCTCTGCCAGCAGCCTCAGGAGCAGCGGATTAAATCTCCACAATCAACTTGATGTACCTGCATCTGTGGAATGCCTGAATAGACAACAAATCATCCCAAATTGAGGAGGTGGACTTTGGAAGCAATGATATATTTCTTTTTCTCCTTTTCCTCTTTTTGTGAGTGTGTAGGTGTCTGCTTCTGTGTGTGATTTTGTCTGTATAGCTTTGCTCTTACCATTTGTCCTAGGGTTCTGTCTGTCCGTTTTTCATTACTTACAAAATATTTTTTCTTAATTATTTTTTATATTTTATTTTAATAACTTTATTTTATTTTATTTTGTGTTATTTTATTTTATCTTCCTCTTTCTTTCTTTTTTTCCTCCCTTTTATTCTGAGCCGTGTGGAGGACAGGCTCTTGGTGCTCCAGCCAGGCGTCAGGGCTGTGCCACTGAGGTGGGAGAGCCACATTCAGGACATTGGTCCACAAGAGACCTCCCAGCTCCAAAAAGTATCAAAGAGCAAAAATCTCCCAGAGATCTCCATCTCAACACCAAGACCCAGCTCCACTCAAGACCAGCAAGCTACAGTGTGGGACACCCTGTGACAAACAACTAGCAAGACAGGAACACAGCCCCATCCATTAGAATAGAGGCTGCCTAAAATCATAATAAGGCCACAGACACCCCAAAACACACCACCAGACATGGACCTGCCCACCAGAAACACAAGATCCAGACTCATCCACCAGAACAAGGCACTAGACGCCTCCACCAGGAAGTCTACACAACCAACTGAACCAACCTTAGCCACTGGGGACAGACACCAAAAACAATGGGAATTATGAACCTGCAGGCTGAGAAAAGGAGACCCCAAACACAGTAAATTAAGCAAAATGAGAAGACAGAGAAACACACAGCAAATGAAGGAGCAAGGCAGAAACCCACCAGACCTAACAGATGAAGAGGAAATAGGCAGTTTACCTGAAAACGAATTCAGAATAATGATAGTAAAGGTGATCCAAAATCTTGGAAAAAGAATGGAGAAAATAAAAGAAATGTTTAACAAGGACTTAGAAGAACTAAAGAGCAAACAAACAGTGAAGAACAACACAATAAATGAAATTAAAAATTCTCTAGAAGGGATCAATAGCAGAATAACAGACAGAAGAACGGATAAGTGACCTGGAAGATAAAATAGTGGAAATAACTACTGCAGAGAAGAAAAGAGAAAAAAGAATAAAAAGAATTGAGGACAGTCTCAGAGACCTCTGGGACAACATTAAATGCACCAACATTTGAATTATAGGGGTCCGAGAAGAAGAGAAAAAGAAAGGGACAGAGAAAATATTTGAAGAGATTATAGTTGAAAAATTCCCTAATATGGGAAATGAAATAGTTAATCAAGTCCAGGAAGCGCAGGCAGTCCCACACATGATAAATCCAAGGAGAAACAGGCCATGACACATATTAATCAAACTATCAAAAATTAAATACAAAGAACATATTTTAAAAGCAGTAAGGGAAAAACAACATATAACACATAAGGCAATCCCCATAATGTTAACAGCTGATCTTTCAGCAGAAACTCTGTAAGCCAGAAGGGAGTGGCAGGACATATTGAAAGGGATGACAGGGAAAAATCTACAACCAAGATTACTCTACCCAGCAAGGATCTCATTCAGATTTGACAGATAAATTAAAACCTTTACAGACAAGCAAAATCTAAGAGAATTCAGCACCACCAAACCAGCTTTACAACAAATACTAAAGGAGCTTCTCTAGGCAGGAAACACAAGAGAAGGAAAAGACCTAAAATAACAAACCCGAAACAATTAAGAAAATGGCAATAGGAACATACATATTGATAGTTACCTTAAATGTAAATGGATTAAGTGCTCCAACCAAAAGACATAGACTGGCTGAATGGATACTAAAACAAGACCCATATATATGCTGTCTACAAGAGACCCACTTCAGACCTAACGACACATACAGACTGAAAGTGAGGGGATGGGAAAATGATATTCCATGAAAATGGAAATCAAAAGAAAACTTCAGTAGCAATTCTCCTATCAGACAAAATAGACTTTAAAACAAAGACTATTACAAGGGACAAAGAAGGACACTACAAAATGATCAAGGGATCGATCCAAGAAGAAATTATAACAATTGTAAATATTTATGCACCCAACATAGGAGCACCTCAATACATAAGGCAAATGCTAAAAGCCATAAAAGGGGAAATCAACAGTAACACAATCACAGTAGGGTACATTAACACCCCACTTTCACCAATGGACAGATCATACAAAATGAAAATAAATAAGGCAACACAAGCTTTAAATGGTACATTAAACAAGATGGAATTAACTGATATTTGTAGGACATTCCATCCAAAAACAACAGAATACACATTCTTCTCAAGTGCTCATGGAACATTCTCCAAGATAGATCATATCTTGGGTCACAAATCAAGCCTTGGTGTATTTAAGAAAATTGAAATCATATCAAGTAACTTTAACGAACACAATGCTATGAGACTAGATATCAATTACAGGAAAAAAATCTGTAAAAAATACAAACACATGGAGGCTAAACAACACACTACTTAATAACCAAGAGATCACTGAAGAAATCAAAGAGGAAATTAAAAAATACCTAGAAACAAAGGACAATGTAAACACAACAACCCAAAACCTATGGGATGCAGCAAAAGCAGTTCTAAGAGGGCAGTTTATAGCTATACAAGCCTACCTTAAGAAACAAGAAATGTCTCAAATATAAAACCTAACCTTACACCTAAAGCAATTAGAGAAAGAAGAACAAAAAAATCCCAAAGTTATCAGAAGGAAAGAAATCATACAGATCAGATCAGAAATAAATGAAAAAGAAATGAAGGAAATTATAGCAAAGATCAATAAAACTAAAAGCTGGTTCTTTGAGAAGATAAACAAAATTGATAAACCATTAGGCAGACTTATCAAGAAAAAAAGAAGACTCAAATCAATAGAATTAGAAATGAAAAAGGAAAAGTGACAACTGACACTGCAGAAATTCAAATGACCATGAGAGATTACTACAAGCAACTATATGCCAATAAAATGGACAACTTGGAAGAAATGGACAAATTCTTAGAAATCCACAACCTTCCAAGACAGAACCAGGAAGAAATAGAAAATATAAACAGACCAATCACAAGCACTGAAATTGAAACTGCAATTACAAATCTTCCAACAAACAAAAGCCCAGGACCAGATGGCTTCACAGGCGAATTCTATCAAACATTTAGAGAAGAGTTAACACCTATCCTTCTCAAACTCTTCCAAAACGTAGCACAGGAAGGAACACTCCCAAACTCAGTCTATGAGGCCACCATCACTCTGATACCAAAACCAGACAAAGAAGTCACAAAGGAAGAAAACTACAGGCCAATATCACTGATGAACATAGATGCAAAAATCCTCAACAAAATACTAGCAAACAGAACCCAGCAGCACATTAAAAGGATCATACACTATGATCAAGTCAGGTTTATCCCAGGAATGCAAGGATTCTTCAATATATGCAAACCAATCAATGTGATAAACCATATTAACAAATTGAAGGAGAAAAACCATATGATCATCTCAATAGATGCAGAAAAAGCTTTTGACAAAATTCAACACTGATTTATGATTAAAAACAAAAACCCTCCAGAAAGTAGGCATAACAGGGAACTTTCCTCAACATAATAAAGGCCATATATGACAAATACACAGCCAACATAGTCCTCAGTGGTGAAAAACTGAAACCATTTCCACTAAGATCAGGAATAAGACAAGCTTGCCCACTCTCACCACTCTTATTCAACATAGTTTTGGAAGTTTCAGCCACAATAATCAGAGCAGAAAAAGAAACAAAAGGAATCCAAAGAGGGAAAGAAGTAAAGCTGTCACTGTTTGCAGATGACATGATGCTATACATAGAGAATCCTAAAGATGCTACAAGAAAACTACTAGAGTTAATCAATGAATTTGGTAAAGTAGCAGGATATAAAATTAATGCACAGAAATCTCTTACATTCCTATACACTAATGATGAAAAATCTGAAAGAGAAATTCAGAAAACACTCCCATTTACCACTGCAACAAAAAGAATAAAATATCTAGGAATAAACCTACCTAAGGAGGCAAAACACCTGTATGCAGAAAATTATAAGACACTGATGAAAGAAATTAAAGATGATACAAGTAGATGGAGATATATACTATGTTCTTGGATTGGAAGAATCAACATTGTGAAAATGACTTTACTACCCAAAGCAATCTGCTGATTCAATGCAATCCCTATCAATCTACCACTGGCATTTTTCACAGAACTAGAACAACAAATTTCACAATTGTCATGGAAACACAAAAAACCACGAATAGCCAAAGCAACCTTGAGAAAGAAAAACGGAATTGGAGGAATCAGGCTCCTTGATGTCAGACTATACTACAAAGCTACAGTAATCAAGACAGTATGGTACTGGCACAAAAACAGAAATATAGACAATGGAACAGGATAGAAACCCCAATGATAAACCCATGTCCATATGGTCACCTTATTTTTGATAAAGGAGGCAAGAATGTACAATGGAGAAAACACAGCCTCTTCAATAAGTGGTGCTGTGAAAACTGGACAGCTAAATGTAAAAGAATGAAATTGGAACACTCCGTAACATAATACACAAAAATAAACTCAAAATGGATTAAAGACCTAAATGTAAGGCCAGACACCACCAAATTCTTAGAGGAAAACATGGGCAGGGCTTCCCTGGTGGCGCAGTGGTTGAGAGTCCACCTGCCGATGCAGGGAACACGGGTTCGTGCCCCGGTCCGTGAAGATCCCACATGCTGCGGAGCAGCTGGGCCCGTGAGCCATGGCCGCTGAGCCTGCGCGTCTGGAGCCTGTGCTCCACAGTGGGAGAGGCCACAACAGTGAGAGGCCCGCACACCACAAAAAAAAAAAAAAAAAAAAAAAAAAACATGGGCAGAACACTCACTCTATGACATAAATCTTATCAAGATCCTTTTTGACCCACCTCCTAGAGAAATGGAAATTGAAACAAAAATAAACAAATGGGACTTAATGAAACTTCAAAGCTTTTGCACAGCAAAGGAAACCATAAACAAGACCAAAAGACAAACCTCAGAATGGGAGAAAATATTTGCAAATGAAGCAACTGACAAAGGATTAATCTCCAAAACATATAAGCAACACATGCAGCTCAATATCAAAAAAAAAAAAAAAAAAAAACAACCCAATCCAAAAATGGGCAGAAGAACTAAATAGACATTTCTCCAAAGAAGATATACAGATTGCCAACAAAAACATGAAAGAATGTTCAACATCATTAATCATTAGAGAAATGCAAATCAAAACTACAATGAGATATCATCTCACACCTGTCAGAATGGCTATCATCAAAAAGTCTACAAACAATAAATTCTTGAGAGGGTGTGGAGGAAAGGGAACCCTCTTGAACTGTTGGTGGGAATGTAAATTCATACAGCCACTATGGAGCACAGTATGGAGGTTCCTTAAAAAAAGAGCTACCATACAGCCCAGGAATCCCACTACTGGGCATATACCCTGAGAAAACCATAATTCAGAAAGAGTCATGTACCAAAATGTTCATTGCAGCTCTATTTACAATAGCCAGGACAAGGAAGCAACCTAAGTGTCCATCAACAGATGAATGGATAAAGAAGATGTGGTACATATATACAATGGAATATTACTCAGCCATATAAAGGAACGAAACTGAGTTATTTGTAGTGAGGTGGATGGACCTAGAGGCTGTCATACAGAGTGAAGTAAGTCAGAAAGAGAAAAACAAATACTGTATGCTAACACATATACATGGAATCTAAAAAGAAAAAGAAAAAAGAAAAATGGTCATGAAGAACCTAGGGGTAAGACAGGAATAAAGGTGCATACCTACTTAAGCATATGGGGACGGGGAAGAGTAAGCTAGGCAAAGTGAGAGAGTGGCATGGACATATATACACTACCAAATGTAAAACAGATAGCTAGTGGAAAGTAGCTACATAGCACAGGGAGATCAGCTCAGGGCTTTGTGACCACCTAAAGGGGTAGGATAGGGAGGGTTGGAGGGAGGGAGATGCAAGAGGGAGGAGATATGGGGTTATATGTATATGTAGCTGATTCACTTTGTTATCAAGCAGAAACTAGCACACCATTGTAAAGTAATTATACTCCAAAAAGGAAGTTTAAAAAAAAGTTGAAAGATGGAAAAAGATATATCATGCTAATACTAATTTTAAAAAACAACAAAAACCTGGAGTGGCTATATTAATCAGAAAAAGTTGATTTGAGATCATAGAATATTACCAGAGATAAAGAAGTTCATTTCAATACAGAGGTCAATTTGTGAAGAGGACATAACAATTCTAAATGTTTATGTGCTTTATAACAGAGCATCACAATATATGAAGGAAATACATCATGGAATACATGATAGAAATAAGAAGACATGAGGCAGCTAGCAGGTATAGTCAACAGTTTCAACCTCCTTCTCTTAATAATTGGTAGATAAAAAATCAGTTCAGGCATAGAAAACTTGAACAATACTATTAATCAACTTGACGTAATTGAGATTTACAGAACACTTTACATGAAAATAGCAGAATGCAGACTCATTTCAAGTGTACACAAAATATTTACCAAAGAAGACTATATTCTGACTCATTAAAAACAGTAAACTTAAAAGGACATAAATCATCAGGCTTATTATCTGATCACAGTTACTAAGTTGGAAATCAACAACAGAAAGATATCAAGAAAATATCTGACTATTTGGCAACAAAATAACATGGGTCAAAGAAGAAAGCAAAAGGAAAGCTGAATGAAATGAATTTGTGGGATTAAGTTAGTAGATAGATGAAAATTTATAGTACTAAACATCTACATTGGAAAATAAAGGTCTAAAATCAATTACCTATGCTACCATCTAGACATACTAAAAAAAAAAAAAAGCAGAAATAAGGATATAAAGATAATTAAAATAATTATATATAATTGTATATTGTAATGTATAATAAATTTAATTATATTTAATAGTTATAAATGATTATCCTAATTATATATTTAAATAAATATACATTATATATAATAAAATATAAAACCTAATGTTCTCTGTTGTTTATAGAGGAAAATCAATAAAAAACGTACAGTTGATTCTTTGAAAAGATCAAGAACATTGATAAACCAGTAGGAAGATGTTAAAAAATAAAAAAGATGCAAATTGCCAATATCAGTAATGAGGAGGGGTCATTACTACAGAGCCTACAATTACAACTGTGAAAGTAATTGAATCTATAATTAAAAACTTCCCCAAATGGAAACCCCTGGCTTACATAGTTTCATCAGTGAATTCTATCAAATATCTAAGGAAGAAATTAAACCAATTCTATACAAAATCTTCCATAAGTTTGAGATAAGAGAATACTTTTCAAGCCATTCACCAAGGAGAGAATTAACTGGATAACAAAATGAATCAAAGAAAACACAGGTAAATAAGACTTCTGATCATTAGCCCTCATGAAGATAAAGAAATTCCAAACTAAAATTTAGCAAATTGGATCCAGCATTATATCAAAAGAATAATATTCATGACCAAGAGAGATTTGTCGTGGAATATAAGACTAGCCCAATGTCTAAAACTTGATTAATATAATTCACCATATCAGCAGCCTAAAGTCAAAAAAAACTCAGCCTAATGGAAGAGGAAAAAACATCTGACAAAATTCAAAACCCAGTGAAAATTTAAAAAATCAGTCAGCAAACTAAGATAATAGAAGCTTCCACAATTTTATACAGAGAATTTGCAAAAAATCTATATCTAATACCATACTTAATTGTGAAAGACAATTATTTTTCCAATAAGATCAGGAAAAAGCAAATACATCATCTTTCACTACTCCTGTTCAATATTGTACTGGGAGTCCTAGGCAGGAAAAAGACAGACAAATTGGTAAGAAATATAATTATCTCTATTTGTAGAGGAACAGTTGTCTAGGTAGAATTTGTTTTTTAAAATTACAAAATTGCTTCTAGACTTAGCTAAAAATTTTCCATGGTAAAAAGTCAAGTAAAAATTCAATAGTATTTCTGTGTACTAGCAATGGATAATTGGAAATTTAAATTAAAAGAGCATCAAAATATATGACATACTTTGGAATAAATCTAACAAATTCTGTGCAAAATCTGTACACAGAAAACTACAAAACACTGATGAAGGCAGTCAAATTTATAAATAAATGGAGAGACATACTTGGTTCATGAATCAGAAAACCCAGTATCATTAGTGTGCCAATTCTTCCCATGATTATCTATAGATTCAATGTAAATTCAATCAAAATTCCAGCAGAAATTTTTGGTGGAAGTTGATGAGTTAATTCAAATATTTAGTTAAAAAGTCAAAGGGACAAGAAGCACCAAAACAATTTTGTGAAAGTGAAAAGTTGGAGAATTCACACTACCTCCAACTTCAATCATTTAAGATAGATTACAAAGTTATACTGAGCAAGATAGCCTGATATGATGAAGGTAAAGATTTATAGGTCAACAAAATGGAGTAGTGTCCAGAAAGAGATCCACATATACATGATAAATTGATTTTGAACAAAGGTTCAAAGGAAATTCAATGAGGATAGTTTTTTCAACAAATTATGATGTGTCAATTGGAAATTCACATATTTTTTAAATGAGCCTTCTTCTGCCATATGCATATCTCAACATAATATAGAGAAAATCTTCAAGACCTTATATTAGACAAAGCTTTCTTAGATACAGGAGTAAAAGTATTTGCCATAAAGAAAAACAGTTAAGTTGGACTTCATCAAGATTTAAAACTTCTATTCTTCAAAAGATACTTTGTAGAGAATGAAAAGGTAAACCACAGATTAGAAGAAAATATTTGTAATTCACATATCTTATAAAAAACTTATATCTAAAATATATAAATACTCTAAACACAGTAGTAATAAAAGAAACAATCTGATTTTAAGATGGGAAATGATTTGTACAGACACTTTACAAAAGAAGATATATCAATGGTAAATAAGCACATGAAAAAAATTCTAAATATTAATAGTTATTAGATAAATGCAAACCAAACCCACAATGAGACATCACAACATAGCTATTAGAGTGGAAATATTAACAAACGAACAGAAACTGTCAATATCAAATGCTGGCAAATATGTTTAGAGCATCTGAAACTTTTCAAACATTGCTGGTAGAAATACAAAATGTTACAGCCGCTATGGGAACAGTTCTGCAGTTTCTGGTAAAATTAACATACACTAATTATATATTTCAACAATCCTAATGCTCAGTATTTACTTTAGAGAAATGAAAACTTACATCTATATAAACATCTGCACATCAATGTTCATAACAGCATTATTCATGGTAGCCAAAACCTGGAAACAACCAAAATGTCCTTCATGTGGAGAATGGGAAAACAAATTGTGACTTCATACAATGGAATACTACTCAGCAAAAAGAAAAAATAAAGTACTGATATGGATAACAATACGGATGAATTATGCATATATATGTATATGCAAATATGCATATATGCAAATATGCATAGCAGGTGCATCATGATAAGTGAAAGAAGACAGACTCAAAAGGCTTCATGCTATAGGATTCTGTTCATATGATGCTCTGGAAAAGGCAAAACTATGGGGACAAAAATCAAATTAGTTGCCAGAGACTGGGGTAAGGGGAGAGCGTGACAATGCAAGATAATGGGGGAATTTTTGAGGGCTAGTAACTGGTCTGTATCTTGATTTTGCTTGCATATTTGTGAAAATTCACAGAATTGTACTCTTAAAGAGGGAAAATATTATACCTTGATAAAACAAGAGAAAAAGAAAAAAAGCCAGCTGAGTTTTTTACAGTCATTTGTATGAAAATAAAGGTCTGATAAATATAATTAAAAATTAAAAATTTGCTTTCTCACTAAAAGATATGTGTAACCCCCAAATCTATACCAATGATACTTTCGTGGTCACAGGTGGACATGTGTAGGTGGCAAAAAATCTGAGTCTCCCAATGAGCACGTTTCCAGCTGAGGTCAAAGAAGGTGATACTCCGTCTGCTTGTTTCAGGTGTCATAGTGTAGACAAGGGTCTTTTTCCTGGTCTATTTAGCGACTCGTTTTTCACATTTTTTATGTTTTGTTGGTGATTTTGCTGTTTAAAATGACTCCTTAGTATAGTGCTGAAGTGCTGTCTCATGTTTCTGAACTTAGGAAGGCTGTGGCGTACCTTTTGGTACAATCTTCTTATATGCAATTTAAAGAGCATCTCTACCTGTAAGTCAATTCTTGAATAAGTATGTAATATATATACTCTAATAAAATTAATGACTATAAAATTTTCATCTTTAAACTTAAATAGCATCTATTTAATGCATCCTTCATTTTACCTCACTTTGAGATCACTGTGTATAGTGGTAGAAAAATTACAAATTTAATAAGTGCTTTTATTGATACTTAATTGAATGCATTTTGCAGAATAGAGTTTAGTAATTATAGAAATCTTTAAAATAGCTTTTTAAAATTTTACTTTTATAATCATTTTATGAAGTGGGCAAATTATTATTATCCAGCTTTAACACCTTCAAAGTGAAAGAGCCAGTACCTGAGAGAACAGGACTAAACCCAGTGGGTCTGACTGCAAAGCCCTTGCCTGCAACTGATACAAGACTGCAATGTTTGCACAGATTTTCTTTTTCTTGTTTTGTAAATGAATATTTATTATTCAAAAAACAGTCCAGAATTTCAAAGTTTAAACTTCTTATTCCTTACAGTTCACATTATCTTGTGATCACAGCCAACAAATTTAGTTGGGGACAAAGTATATATTAGAAAGCTGTTCCTATAGTATAATTATGTTGAAAATTAGATAATTCATTCTGTTTACCATTCTATTCATGCAGGAGCATTCCCATGTGTTGTTTCTATAACAATGAAATGTCTTTTATTTTCTAAATAAAACTTTCCATAATGCATTTTTTTCATGGGGATGGAGGTAGTGAGAGAATGATGTATAACCATCTAAATATATAATGTTTTCCAGTTTACACAAGGAACAAATAGCAAACTTGTTAGTACAAGTTTCTGTTCATTGTATATGTAAATCTTGTTGGCTCTGATCAAAAAATGGACCTGGCAGTTCAGAAAATACCTGAGTTGTTCTGGTTGCTGTCCTGAAACTTACCCTGTAGTGTGCCAGCCTCTGTTAAATTATACAAAAATATACACAAAAAAGGAAAACAGTTTATTTATTTTTTGTTTCATTTGGGCTTTATATGGTTAGTTTTGACAGATAAATACAGAACATTCAATACAGAAAATTAAAGTGATTTTGAGAAGCCTGGGTAACATTAAGGAAACTGAAAATTGTTATTCTGAACTTACGCTTCCCTGGTCAGTGTGAATCCAAATCTGTAAACTTAGTGGTTGGGGGGGAGGAGAGGACCCTAACTCTGATTCTTCCTGCATGTGTCCAGTTATGCATTCTTGCATTCTCTCATCTCACTTTAAGCTTGGAATTGTTCGTAATTGTCAAATGGGGAAACACTATTTAAAAATAAACCAATAAATACCAGTTACCAGTAGAAGTAATAAGAATTAACTCACAGCACTTAGGCACAGTGGCATTAATGCCCCAAAAGGAGCCCTTGGTCACTATCTGCCTTCATTACCTACTTCTTCTGGCTACAATATTTCCGTCTTCGAATGATTTCAACCTATCTGTTGGCCACTGAAGTATTTTGCCAAATAAAGCCATTGACTTCACAAAAGCAGCACCAATAGTAATACATCAATAGCCAATAAGATTTTTTTTTTCTTTTTGGAGTTGCAGAAAACATACAACAGCTGTGTTTATAATGGCAGAAAAATTGGGTCTTAGGTGGCGGGGCTGGGAATTGCAGATGTATAATATCATTCAGACATAGGGTGTTTACAGTCCATTTCCAAGGGAACATACTATTTATTATTTCCTTTGATGTCATTACTTTCCCAGATGTATTTCTATATCCCATCTTGTCCGCCTAAATCAATTTATCTTGAAATCCAATTAATGACTCTTCAAATCCACTTTGAAAACAAAATTGTGTTCAGATAGTCATTATTTTTCTTAGGAAAATACAAATTATAGTAATGTCTAATTACTATATAAAGTATAGTAAAATATAAAAATGGAACTCTATAACACAAGAGCAAATAACTTGTTTTGGACCCAAAATGCATTTCACTAATACTGTGATATTTTGAAGTGAGCATTCTGTTAAAAACAAACAAAACAAAACAGAAAAGAGAGTCAAATAGAAGCAATGGTGGGGGGTTAGATTTTTACATATTTCATAGAATTTCTTTCTTTTTTCTTCATGTAGACAGTTGCTACATTAAAAGCTTGCCCTTCCATTGGGAGAATGTATGAGGGGGCATTACCCCCAGGGAAGAAAGGACTCTAGTTTCTCATGCTTCTCCTTTGGCCTTGCATAATGAGACTATACACAGGGTGATTTTTGGCCTTTGGCAGGCTAGCAACTTTCGGAGTGAGACCAGTGAGTAGATTTGATTTTAAAACTTACCACAACTTTTCATTGACATTTATAGGCAGAGAGACAGACGCTAACTTGTAAAAACTTGAAAGCATGAGTCCATTCTCAGAGCCGTGAACCAAATCTGAACTTTCCATGGCTGTTCTATCCATTCAGCCATAACTTTTCAGTATTTAATATAATTCAGTCTGGTAATTTACTAGAAACTCTTCCAATTTAGATTAGTTGAAATACTGCAATACCATCTTTTCACTAGTTTTATTGAGACATAATTCAAATACCATACAATTCACCTATTAAAAGTATACAATTCAATGTTTTCTAGTATATTCACAGAGTTGTGCAACTGTCACTGCAATCTAATTTTAGAATATTTTTGTGACCCCCGAAAGAAACCTGATACTCCTTAGCAGTCACCCATATTCTATCCCCCATCCCTGGGTAACCACTTATTAGTTTCTATAGATTTGCCTACTCTGGACATTTTATATAATGAAACCCTACAATTTGTGGTCTTTAGTGGCAGACTGCTTGTACTTAGCATAATGTTTTCAAGGTTCATCTGTGCTGCAATATGAATCAGTACTTCATTCCATTTTGTAGCTGAGTAATATTCCATTGTATATATGTATGTAGCTATAGACATATAATATCTTGTGTATCCATTTATAAATTAATGAACATTTGGGTTGTTTCCACTTCGTGACAATTATGAATACTAGTACTATATGTACTCATGTACAAGATTTTGTATGAATGTAGGTTTTCCTTTCTCTTGGATATATCTCTAGGAGTGAAATAGCTATAGTAACTCTACGTTTAACATTCTGAGGAATGTGAAACTATTTTCCAAAGCAGCTGCATAATTTTAAATTTCCACCAGCAATGTATAGGAGTTCTCATTTCTCCACCTCACCAACACATGATATTATCTACCTATTTGATTATAAATATCCACGTAGGTATAAAGTGGCATTTCTCTGTGCTTTTGGCTTGTATTTCCCTGTTGACTAATGATGTTGAACATCTTTTCAGATGCTTACTATCCATTTGTATATCTTCTTTAGAGAAATGTCTGCTTAGATCTTTTGTGCATTTTAAAATTCTGTTGTCTTTTTATTGTTGAGTTGTAAGAGTTATAAATATATTCTAGATACAAGTCCCTTATCAGATAAATGATTCACAATTGTTCCCATTCTGTGGGTTTTCTTTACACTATCTTGGTATTTTCACTATTATGGTATTCTTTTGTTGCACAATGGGTTTTAGTTTGCTAAAATCCAATTTATGTACTTTTGCTTTGGTAAGTTGGGCTCTTAGTGCTGTACTTAAGAAGCCATTACTTAGGGCTTCCCTGGTGGTGCAGTGGTTGAGAATCCACCTGCCGATGCAGGGGACACAGGTTCGTGCCCCGGTCCGGGAGGATCCCACATGCCGCAGAGCGGCTGGGCCCGTGAGCCATGGCCGCTGAGCCTGCACGTCTGGAGCCTGTGCTCCGCAACGGGAGAGGCCACAACAGTGAGAGGCCCGCACACACACAAAGAAGTAGCTCACACACACACACACACACACACAAAGAAGCCATTACTTAACTCAGGGTCACTAAGATTTACTCCTATGCTTTCTTCTAAGAGTTTTATAGTTTTAGCTACTACATGTAGGTCTATGATCCAGTTTGAATTAATTTTGTGTATGGTGTTTTGAAAAGGTTCATTTTCATTCTTTGCATGTGGATATCCAGTAGTTCCAGCACCATTTGTTGAAAAGATTATTTTTCCCTATTGAATCATTTGACTTCCTTGTTGAAAATCAATTGACCATAAGATAATGGTTTATTTCTGGACTCTAAATTCTGTTTCATTGATCCGTATGTCCATCCTTATACCAACACCATTCTGCCTTGATTTTTCCAGCTTTGTAAAAAGTCTTGAAATCATGAAGTGTTGTCCTTATATTTTTGTTCTTCTTTTTTAGGATCATTTTGGCTAACCTAGGTCCTTTGCAACTTCATATGAATTTTAGAACTAGTTTGTAAATTTATGCAAAAAAGGAAGTTGAGATTTTAACCAAAATGGTGTCAAGTCTGTAGACCAATGTGGTGAGTATTGACATCTTGACAACTTAAGTGCTCTGATCTATGAACACAGGATGTTTTTCCATTCTTGTAGGTCTTCTATAATTTCTTTCAACAATGTTCTGTAGTTTTCTGAGTGTGAATTTTGCACTTCTTTTGTTAAATTTATTCTTAAGTATATTATTCTTTTTGATATTATTGTACATGGCATTTTCTTAATAATCTTTTTCAGATTGCTTATTGCTAAAGTGTAGAAATACAATAGATTTTTATATGTTGATTTTGTATCCTGAAATGTTGCTGAACCTATTTACTATTTCTAATTGTTTTTTTAGTGAATTCCTTATTTTCTATATTCAAGATCACATCATTTGTAAATGGAGATATAGTTTACTTCTTTCTTTCCAACCTGGGTCTTTTACTTCCATCACTAGTCTAATTGCCCTGGCTAGAACTTCCAGTAAAATATTGAATGGAGGTGGTGTAAGTAGACATCTTTCTTTTATTCCTGATCTTATGGGGAAAGAATTCAGTCTTTCATTGTTAAATATATTAGCTGTCAGTTTTTCACAGATGCCCTTTATCACTTGGGAAAACTCCTTCTATTCCTGACTTTTGAGGATTTTTAACATGAAAGTGTGTTTAATTTTGTCAATTTTTCTGTCTATTGACATGATTATGTGTATTTGTCCTTTATTCTATTAACATGGTATAATTAATTTTCACATTTTAAATCAACTTGGGATAAATTCTACTTGACCATGGTGTATAATTTTCTTTTTTTTATGTTGCTAGATTCAGATTACACATATTTTGTTGAGAATTTTTGTGTCAATTATTTTAAGAGCTACTGGTATGTAGTTTTATTTTCATGAGTTCTCATTGTCTGGTTTTGGTGTCAGATTAATGTTGACCTAACAGAATGAGTTTGGAAGTGTTCCCCTTTCTCCTATTTTTTTAAAAGGAGCCTGTAAAGTATTGGTAATATATCTTTTAATTGTATGGTAGAAATTACCAGTGAAGCTATCTGGAACTGGGACTTGCTTTGCAGAAGTTTTTAAATTTCTAATTCAGTTTCTTTACTGATTATAGGTTTGTTTACATGTTGCATTTCTTACTGAGTTTGTTTTGATTGTTAACATATTTCTAGCATTTGGCTATTTCATCAAAATTATTTCATTTATTGACATAGAGTATTTCATAGTTTTTCCTTGTAAACATACTTATTTCAGTGAAGGCAGTAGTGATATCTATTCTTTCATTCTTGATTTTAGTAATTTGAGACCTCTCTTTCTGGCATGGTTATACTAGCTGTCAATTGTCAATTGTCAATTTGTTGATCTTTTCAAATAAGTATCTTTTGATTTTGTTCATTTTCTCTATTGTTTTAATCTACAGTTTTGGGTATGTTGTGATCTCATTTTCATTTATCTCAAAGCATTGAAATTTCCTCATTTCCTTTGTGATTTATCCTTTGATTCATTGTTTATTTAGGAATTCATTCTTTAACTTCCACATATTTGTGAGTTTACCAAATTGCTTTCTGTTACTGATTTCCAGTTTAGTTCCATTGTGTTGGGAGAACATACTTTGTATGATTCCAATACTGTAAAATTTGTTAAATAAATAAAATAAAATTCAAAAATTAAATAAAATAAAATTTGGGAAGAAGAACTAGGTCTTGAAAAACAAAACTAGGGGGGAGTGCTTTCAAGATGGCAGAGGAATAAGACATGGAGATCACCTTCCTCCCCACAAATACATCAGAAATACATCTATATGTGGAAAAACTCCTACAGAACACCTACTGAACACTGGCAGAAGATCTCAGACTTCCCAAAAGGCAAGAAACTCCCTATGTACCTGGGAAGGGCAAAGGAAAAAAGAAAAAAAACAGAGACAAAAGAATAGGGATGGGACCTGCACTTCTGGGAGGGAGCTGTGAAGGAGGAAAAGATCCCACACACTAGAAGCCCCTTCATGGGTGGAGATGGGGGTGGGCGGGTGCAGGGTGAAGCTTTGGAGCCACAGGGGAGAGCACAGCAACAGGGGTGCAGAGGGCAAAGTGGAGAGATTCCCATACAGAGGATTGGTGCCAACCAACACTCACCAGCTCGAGAGGCTTGTCTGTTCACCTGCTGGAATGGGTGGTCATTGGGAGCTGAAGCTCCCACTTCAGAGGTCGGATCCCAGGGAGAGGACTGGGATTGGCTGCATGGAGACAGCCTGAAGGGGGCTAGTGCACCACAGCTAGCTGGGAGGGAGTCCAGGAACAAGTCTGGAGCTGCCAAAGAGGCAAGAGACCATTGTTTCAGGTGTACAAGGAGAGGGGGTTCAAAACACTGTCTACATGAGCTCCAGAGGTGGGATCAAGCTGCAGCTATCAGCACAGACCCCAGAGACAGCTAAGGCTGCTGCTGCCACCACCAAGAAGCCTGTATTCAAGCACAGGTCACTATCCACACCTCTCCTCCTGGGATCCTGTGCAGCCCGCCACTGCCAGGGTCCCGTGATCCAGGGACAACTTCCCCAGGAGAACACACAGCACACCTCAGGCTGTTGCAATGTCATGTTGGCCTCTGCTGCCACAGGCTCAACCCACATTCCATACCCCTACCTCACCCAGCCTAAGTGAGCCAGAGCTCCCTAATCAGCCGCTCATTTAACCCTAACCTGTCTGGGAGGGGAACAGATGCCCTCAGGCAACCTACATGCAGAGGTGGGGCCAAATACAAAGCTGGACCACAGGATCTGTACGAACAAAGAAGAGAAAGGGAAATTTCTCCCAGCAGCCTCAGGAGCAGTGGATTAAATCTCCACAATCAACTTGATGTACCCTTCATCTGTGGAATACCCGAATAGACAATGAATCATCCCAAAATTGATGTGGTGGACTTTGGCAGCAACTGTAGACCTGGGGTTTGCTTTCTGCATCTAATTTGTTTCTGGTTTTACATTTATCTTAGCTTAGTATTTAGAGCTTATTATCATTGGTAGAGTTTATTGATTTGGTTGCTCTCCTCCTTTTATATATATATATATTTCTTTTTCTCTTTTTGTGAGTTTGTATGTGTATGCTTCTTGTGTGATTTTGTCTGTAGAGCTTTGCTTTTGCCATTTGTCTTAGGGTTCTGACTGTCCGTTTTTTGTTTTTTTCTATTTTTTAGTTTAGTTTTTAGCACTTGTTATCATTGGTGGATTTAGTTTTTTGCTCTGGTTGTGCTCTTCTGTCTTTCTCCCTTTTCTATTTTTTTTTATTTTTAATAATTTTTTTCTACTTTAATAACTTTATTTTATTTTTTCATTCTTTCTTTCTTTTTCTCCCTTTTCTTCTGGGCCATGTGGTTAACAGGGTCTCAGTGCTCTGACCGAGAGTCAGGCCTGAGCCTCTGAGATGGAAGAGCCAAGTTCATCAGGACATTGGACCATGAGAGACCTCCAGGTCCAATGTAATATCAAATGGTGAAAGCTCTCCCAGAGATCTCCATCTCAATGCTAAGAACCAGCTCCACTCAACAACCAGCAAGCTACAGTGCTGGACACCGTATGCCAAATAACTAACAAGACAGGAACACAACCCCGCCCATTAGCAGAGAGGCTGCTTAAAATCATAATAAGGTCACAGCCACCCCCCCCAAAACACACAACTGGTCATGGTCCTGCCCAAAAGAAAGACAATATCCAGCCTCATCCACCAGAAGACAGGCACTAGATGCCTCCAACAGGAAGCATACACAACCCACTGAACCAAACTTACCCACTGGGGGCAGACACCAAAAAAAAATGAGCAATACAAAGCTGTAGTCTGCAAAAAGGAGACCCCAAACACAGTAAGTTAAGCAAAGTGAGAAGAGAGAGAAACACACAGCACATGAAGGAGCAAGGTAAAAATCCACCAGGCCAAACAAATGAACAGGAAATAGGCAGTCTACCTGAAAAAGAATTCAGAGTAATGATAGTAAAGATGATCCAAAATCTTGGAAATAGAATGGAGAAAAATCAAGAAACGTTTAACAAGGATGTAGAAGAACTAAAGAGCAAACAATGATGAACAACAAAATAAATGAAATTAAAAATTCTCTAAAAGGAATCAATAGCAGAATAACTGAGGCAGAAGAACAGATAAGTGACTTGGAAGATAAAATAGTGGAAATAACTGTCACAGAGCAGAATAAAGAAAAAAGAATGAAAAGAACTAAGGACAATTTCGATGTCTGGGACAACATGAAATGCATCAATATTCGAATTATAGGCATCCCAGAAGAAGAAGAGAAAAAGAAAGGGACTGAGAAAATATTTGAAGAGATTATAGTTGAAAACTTCCCTAATATGGGAACAGAAATAGTCAATCAAGTCCAGGAAGCACAGAGAGTCCCATACAGGATAAATCCAAGGAGAAACACACGAAGACACATATTAATCAAACTATCAAAAAATAAATACAAAGAAAAACTATCAAAAGCAGCAAGGGAAAAGCAAACTAACATACAAGGGAATCCCCATAAGATTAACAGCTGATCTTTCAGCAGAAACTCTGTAAGCCAAAAGGGAGTGGCAGGACATATTTAAAGTGATGAAAGGGAAAAACCTACAACCAAAATTACTCTACCCAGCAAGGATCTCATTCAGATTCAATGGAGAAATTAAAATCATTACAGAAAAGCAAAAGCTAAGAGAATTCAGCACCACCAAACCAGCTCTACAACAAAAGCTAAAGGAACTTCTCTAGGCAGGATACACAAGAGAAGGAAAAGACTTAACAATAACAAACCCAAAACAATTAAGAAAATGGTAATAAGAACATAAATATTGATAACTACCTTAAATGTGAATGGATTAAATGTTCCAACCAGACTGGCTGAATGGATACAAAGAGAAGATCCGTATATATGCTGTCTACAAGAGACCCACTTTGGATCTAGGGACACATACAGACTGAAAGTGAGGGGATGGAAAAAGATATTCCATGCAAATGGAAATCAAAAGAAAGCTGCAGTAACAATTCTCATATCAGACAAAATAGACTTAAAAATAAAGACTATTACAAGAGACAAAGGACACTACATAATGATCAAGGGATCTATCCAAGAAGAAGATATAACAATTGTTAATATTTATACACCCAACATAGGAGCACCTCAATACATAAGGCAAATGTTAACAGCCATAAAAGGGGAAATCAACAGTAACACAATCATAGTAGCGGACTTTAACACCCTACTTTCACCAATGGACAGATCATCCAAAATGAAAATAAATACGGAAACACAAGCTTTAAATGATACATTAAACAAAATGGACTTAATTGATATATATAGGATATTCCATCCCCAAACAGCAGATTACACTTTCTTCTCAACCGCTCATGGAACATTCTCCAGGATAGATCATATCCTGGGTCAAAAAACAAGCCTTGGTAAATTTAAGAAAAGTGAAATATCATGTCATGTATCTTTTCTGACCACAAAGCTATGAGGCTAGATATCAATTACAGGAAAAAAAAAAAATCTGTAAAAAATACAAACACACGGAGGCTAAACAACACACTACTTAATAACCAAGCGATCACTGAAGAATTCAAAGAGGAAATCAAAAACTACCTAGAAACAAATGACAATGATAACAAGTTGACCTAAATTCTATGGGATGCAGCAAAAGTCATTCTAGGAGAAAGTTTACAGCAATACATTCCTACCTCAAGAAATAAGAAACATCATAAATAAACAACCTAACCTTACGCCTAAAGCAATTAGAGAAAGAAGAACAAAAACACCCCAAAGTTAGCAGAAAGAAATAACTCATAAAGATCAGATCAGAAATAAATGAAAAAGAGATGAAGAAAATGATAGCAAAGATCAAGAAAACTAAAATCTGGTTCTTGGAGAAGATAAACAAAATTGATAAACCATTAGCCAAACTCATCAAGAATAAAAGGGAGAGGACTCAAGTCAATAGAATTAGAAATGAAAATGGAGATGTAACAACTGACACTGCAGAATTACAAAAGATTATTAGAGATTACTACAAGCAACTGTATGCCAATAAAATGGACAACCTGGAAGAAATGGACAAATTTTTAAAAAGCACAACCTTCCCAGACTGAAACAGGAGGAAATATAAACAGACCAATCACAAGCACTGAAATTGAAACTGTGATAAAAAATTTTCCAACAAACAAAATCCCAGGACCAGATGGCTTCACAGGCAAATTCTATCAAACATTTAGAGAAGAGCTAACACCTATCTTTCTCAGTCTTCCAAAATTAGCAGAGTGGGGAGGAACACTCCCAAACTCATTCTGTGAGGCGACTATTCTCCTGATACCAAAACCAGACAAAGATGTCACAATAAAAGAAAACTACTGGCCAATATCACTGATGAACATAGATGCAGAAATCCTCAACAAAATACTAGCAAACAGAATCCAACAGCACATTAAAAGGACCATACACTATGATCAAGTGGGATTTATCCCAGAGATTCAAGGATTCATCAATATATGCAAATCAATCAATGTGATAAACCATATTAACAAATTGAAGGAGAAAAACCATATGATCATCTCAATAGATGCAGAAAAAGCTTTCAACAAAATTCAATACCAATTTATAATAAAAACCCTCCATAAAGTAGGCAGAGAGGGAATTTTCCTCAACATAATAAAGGCCATATATGACAAACCCACAGCCAACATTGTTCTCAATGGTGAAAAACTGAAAGCATTTCTTCTAAGATCAGGAAGAAGACAAGGCTGCCCACTCCCACCGTTATTTTTCAACATAGTTTTGGAAATTTTAGCCACACCAATCAGAGAAGAAAAAGAAATAAAAGGAATCCAAATTGGAAAAGAAGTAAAAATGTCACTGTTTGCAGACGACATGATACTATACATACAGAATCCTAAATATGCTACCAGAAAACTACTAGAGCTAATCAATGAATTTGGTAAAGTAGCAGGACACAAAATTAATGCACAGAAATCTCTTGCATTCCTATACACTAATGATGAAAAATCTGAAAGAGAAATTAAGGAAACACATTTACCATTGCAACAAAAAGAATAAAATACATAAGAATAAACCTAGCTAAGGAGAGAAAAGAACTGTATGCAGAAAATAAGACACTGATGAACAAAATAAAAGATAATACAAACAGATGGAGAGATATACCACATTCTTGGTTGGAAGAATCAACATTGTGAAAATGACTATACTACCCAAAGTAATCTACAGAATCAATGCAATCGCTGTCAAAGTACCAATGGCATTTTTCCCAGAACTAGAACAAAACATTTCACAATTTGTATGGAAACACAAAAGACTTTGAATAGCCAAAGCACTCTTGAGAAAGAACGGAGCTGGAGGAATCAGGCTCCCAGACGTCAGACTATATTACAAAGCTACAGTAATCAAGACAGCATGGTACTGGCACTAAAACAGAAATATGGATCAATGGCACAGAATAGAAAGCTCAGAGATAAAGCCATGTGCATAATGTCACCTTATGTCTGATAAAGGAGGCAGGAATATACAATGGAGAAAAGACAGTCTCTTCAATTAGTAGTGCTGGGAAAACTGGACAGCTACATGTAAAAGAATGAAATTAGAACACTCCTTAACACCATACAAAAAATAAATAAATAAACTCAAAATGGTTTACAGGGCTTCCCTGGTGGCACAGTTGTTGAGAATCTGCCTGCCAATGCAGGGGACACGGGTTCATGTCCCGGTCTGGGAAGATCCCACATGCCGCGGAGTGGCTGGGCCCATGAGCCATGGCTACTGAGCCTGCGTGTCCGGAGCCTGTGCTCCACAACAGGAGAGGCCACAACAGTGAGAGGCCCATGTACCACAAAAAAAAAAAAAAAAAAAAAAAAAAAAAAAAAAGGTTTACAGACCTAAATATAAGGCAAGACACAATAAAACACGTAGAGGAAAACATAGGCAGAACACTCACTCTATGACATAAATCACAGCAAGATCCTTTTTGACCCACCTCCTAGAGAAATGGAAATCAAAACAAAAATTAAAGTGAGACCTAATGAAACTAAAAAGCTTTTGCACAGCAAAGGAAACCATAAACAAGATGAAAAGACAACCCTCAGAATGGGAGAAAATATTTGCAAATGAAGCAATTGACAAAGGATTAACCTCCAAAATATACAAAAAGCACATGCAGCTCAACATCAAAAAAACAAACAACTCAATCCAGAAAGGGGCAGAAGACCTAAATAGACATTTCTCCAAAGAAGATATACAGATTGCCAACAAACACGTGAAAGGATGCTCAATATCACTAATCATCAGAGAAATGCAAATCAAAACTAAAATGAGGGCTTCCCTGGTGGTGCAGTGGTTGAGGGTCCACCTGCCGATGCAGGGGACACGGGTTCGTGCCCCAGTCTGGGAAGATCCCACATGCTGCAGAGCGGCTGGGTCCATGAGCCATGGCCGCTGAGCCTGCGCATCTGGAGCCTGTGCTCCACAATGGGAGAGGCTACGACAGTGAGAGGCCTGTGTACCACACACACACAAAAAAAAACTAAAATGAGGTATCACCTCACACTGGTCAGAATGGTCATCATCAAAAATTCTACAAACAATAAATGCTGGAGAGAGAGTAGAGAAAATGGAATCTTCTTGCACTGTTGTTGGGAATGTAAATGGATACAGCCACTATTGAGAACAGTATGGTGGTTCCTCAAAAATATAAAAATGGAACTACTATACGACCCAGCAATCCCAGTACTGGGCATATACCCTGAGAAAACCATAATTCAAAATGTGTCATGTACAAGAATGTTCACTGCAGCTATATTTACAATAGTCAGGTCTTGGAAGCAACCTAAGTGTCCATCAACAGATGAATGGATAAAGAAGATGTGGCACATATATACAATGGAATATTACTCAGCCATAAACAGAAATGAAGTTGAGTTATTTGTAGTGACGTGGATGGACCTAGAGACTGTCATACAGACTGAAGTAAGTCAGAAAGCAAAAAACAAATACTGTATGATAACACATATATATGGAATCTAAAAAAAAAAAAAAAAAAAAAAGGTTCCAAGGAACCTAGGGGCAGCCCAGGAATAAAGACACAGACATAAAGAATGGATTAGAGGACACAGGGTGGGGGAAGAGTAAGCTGGGATGAAGTGAGAGAGTGACATGGACATATATACACTACCAAATGTAAAATCGATAGCTAGTGAGAAGTAGCCACATAGGACAGGGAAATCAGCTCAGTGCTTTGTGTCCACCTAGAAGGGTGAGATTGTGAGGTAGGGAGGGAGATGCAAGAGGGAGTAGATATCGGGATATATGTACAGCTGATTCACTTTGTTATACAGCAGAAACTAACACACCATTGTAAAGCAATTATACTCCAATAAAGATGTTTAAAAAATTGTTGACACTTGCTTTAAAGCTCAGCATGGGGTCTATCTGGATAATGTTCCATTTGTGCTTGAGAAGGATGTGCATTTTGCAGAGTGGAGCATTGTATATATGTCTATTAGTTCTAATCATTTCATAGTGTTTTTAAAGTCTGTATTCTTACTGATGTCTTAAAGAGTTGTTCTATTTGTTATTGAAAGTGGGTTATTAAAGTCTACAACTAATTTAACTGTCTATTTCAGCCTTCAGTTTTTTCAGGTTTTCCTTTATGTATTTGGGAGATTTGTAGTTAGATGTATATGTGTTTATAATGGCTATATCTTCCTGGTGAATTGACCTTTTCTCATGATAAAATATCCTTCTTTATCTTCAGATACCGGTACTATGCAAGTTTTGGTGTACTACATTTCTCAGAGGCTCTGTTCATTTTTATTCATTCTTTCTGTTATCTGTTCTTCAGATTTCATCTTTGTATATTACCAAGTTCACTGATTCTTTCTTCTGTCAGCTTAGATCTATTCTTCAACCCCTCTTGTGAATATTTCATTTTGATTATTATACTTTTCAGTGCCAGACTTTCCATTTGGTTCTTTCTCATAATTTCTATCTCTCTTTAATAGAAAGAGAGATAGAAATTATGTCTACTTGATGAGACATTGTTATTCATACTCTTTTTAAAATTCTTTAATCATAGTTTCCTTTAGTTCTTCTAACATGTTTATAACAGCTGCTTTGATGTCTTTATATCTTCTAACTCCAACATCTAAGCCACTTCAAAGGCAGTTTCTCTGGTCTAATTTTTTTTCCTGTGTATAGTTCAAACTTTCTTTGGATATTTCACATTTTTTGGTAAAAACTGGACATTTCAGATAATATATTGTAGCCAAATCTGAATGCTGATTTCCCTATGAATTTTTTGTTTGTTTTTTTTCTTGTCTAGTGATTTAGCGGGACTAGTTCAGTGAAGTCTGTCTCCCCAATTTTGCATGGCCTCTGAGGTTGTTCCTCAGAAGGGGCTGGGGTAGGTGTAATCAGACCCCAGTGTTCTCAGTCTGTCATGCCTGAGGTGGAGCTTCCACCCTATGAGTGGGTCTGGGTGGAAAAAGAGAGCTCTCAACCTCACCTGCCTGAAATAGACTTTCTGCAACTTGGGGCTAGGGGTGATGAGAATTCTGGTATCTTGACTCTCCCAGGGAGAAATTGTTGGCCTAGATTGGAAACTAGGGATCAAGTGAGCTCCATCTTCTCGACTAAACCCACCCAGAATAGTGCTGCAATCCCACTGAGCTGGGTTTGGGGGATGCCTTAAATATTTCATGCTTTCACAGTTCTTACTCAGATTAGTAGATTTCCCTCAATAAGTAATTTCACTGTCTGCTTATATTCTTAGCAAAACTTCCAGAGACTTTAGTTGATTTTCTAAATAATTTTCACCAGTTATGGTTGTTTCATGGGGAATAGGGTTCACAGAGATACTTACCTATCCATCCCAGAAGTGTTGCTGCCAAACCACCTTGCTTGTCTTCATTGGAACTTGAGAAAATTTATAAGTTTTTATCAGCGGCAAAACAACACAGGGTATGGCCAATATATGCTCCTTGGATTACTCATCTCTGACTCCTAATTTCCTTTCTGACATGGCAAGATGTGAAGAAAAGAGGGAAATATAACACTTTTTTTCTCACTTTATACTTTCAATTGCTGACTTGGAAAAGATGGTACAACTGAAGGACCCTAAGCCCTCCCAGTTATATTCAGCTTCTCATAGCTCTTACTAAACATACTGCTGTGTAAGCATAAATCATATCCATAGCAGCACTCTTATTGGGTAAATTGATGATGCCTTTGGACCACTTTGATTAAAGTTCACATGAATGTGGGCTGAATATATCTGGATTAAAACATACTTAAATATATCAATGGCTGAGAGAAACTCATTATGTCAGTCTGAATAGTTTAGATTTTTTTCTCCTAGCCTTCCAATAAAAAAAAATCTTGTCCCCAACCCTTTGAGAGTTCTTGAAAATTTATACCACAGATATCATCTGTACAGGTTTAAGAACTATTGCTGTGAACTACATGTGTTAATGTTGCCAAGAAACAATATTAGAAGTGCATAAAACAATTTTACTACATACATTAGCCACTATTACCTCTATTATGGTAGCTATTAGGAGTGTAACTCACAGACTAATACAAGACAGGTGATAATGTAGTTAATGTACGTTTTTTGTTTAAAAGAATTGGGACTTTCAGTTTCAACTCCAACATATAAAGAGCTTTGAAGTAGTCACTCCAGAAAAGATTTGAACAAATTGGAAGAAAAAAAAAGAATATTCTTGAGGTTGCACGGCAGACTGGCATCCAAAAATCTAGAGAGATGAGAAGTACAGCTGAGTTCAGCTTAGTTGCTGGTGCAATAAGTTTAAAGGTAAATTTACAGTTGAATGGAAATTTTGATGAATTGCTGGAATCTGAGCGTGGACTTCATTGAGAGTGAAAAACTCCTCAGGGCTGTAATTTTAGGGAATTCCCAATACTTTCACAGATTTTTACCTCCAGAAAACCCACCAGGTTTGAAGAATGAAGAGAAATCACTTCCTATCTTTGACAGGAGGGTGGTGAAAATAACCATTTTGAAGTATAACCAGTGCTACTCCATAACAAAGTCGATTCTCCGTTGAAAACGACTTTACCAGAGCCTTATCTCACGTAGGCAAGAAGGTCACTTCAGCATCTTGTAGCCTTCCTAAGGGGTGGTTAGGGGGGAGGAGACAAAAGATAAGAAATACCCGGGAAGGTCACAGCCCAGGGACTTACCATCATAGGTTTCATGCCTCACTTGCCCATGGAGCCAGTTAATGGCAGAGGTAAGGTGTCAAAGCATTTTTAGCAGTAGCAGAAGGGACATTCTTGAGGACTTTAACAGAAACAACCGGGTTTAAAATAAAAATATTTCAGGTTTGTAAAATAAAAATAAAACAATTCCCATTTATCAGTGTAAATAATAATAGCTCAAAATACTTAACTGTATTTTGAGACATAACAGCAAATATTTGTAGATTGTCAGAAGTCCCTGGAGCCAAATCTTTCTGGAAAGAAGCATTGATCAAACTATTTTTATTTGGTCAGTGGCAAAATGTAGCTATAAAGTAATACAACAAATTTTCAAACGTGGGCTATAAATTAGTTCCAAAGGAGTATAAATTCTAAAAATAAGTTAGGTTTCAAAAGTAATTGGTGTCTTTCCAGACTGCATCAATCTAGAGACTATATTAAAGTCATTGTAATGGAAACAAACTGTTCTCATTGGCTCAGCTCACGTCTTCAGAATTGCTGTCTCCGCTGACACTCCTACCCTCTGTTCTGGTCCCACTAGAACAGTGAGAAACCCCAAAGGATGTCTCATATAATGGCCATCACAGACATCCAGCAACTTGCTCTTTACTATGCTCCTATCTAATTATCCCCAGGCATGATTCCAGGGATCCCAGGCCACTGCCTGTAGAGGTCCCAGGCCTGGCCCAAGGGGCAATGTCCCTCCACAAAACAGTAGTGCCTGATCCTTGCTCAGAAGTCCTCATTATGGCGGCATTTGTTTAAACAGCCACTGCCTCTCTACAAGGCACTGGGTCAGATCTTGAATTGTGGATGATGAATAAAAGAGAGAAAAATGTCCACACTAAATCTGAGTAATACACGGTATGATTTTTCTCAGTATCTTTCTATCTGTGCTTGGATGCGGATACATTTCTCTCCCTTACAATGAATTTCTTCCCGTGAAAAGCTTAGTCCTTCCTACAAATAGAGCTAAAGCTATCTTAGAGATAAGGTTAGTTAAAGCTGTATTGTCAGTAGTTTATATTTTTAGATCTGGAAGCTTCTGATATATTAATACAGATAAAAAAAGTAAGAGTAGAAGTTACTGAATTTTTTCCAACATGAAATGTCTGCTATTATTTTCTTAACAGAAATATTTATATTTAACATGAGCAAAAACCTGTACAAACAGAAAGGAAATAAAGAAGTTTGTTTTGCTTTAGAATTTTCTGACTTATCAGCACATAGTACCAAAAAAATTTATTTTTCCAGAACAGAATAGAAACAACTCATTCAAGGTTTTGAAGATTGTCTTTACAAAGCTTCTTCTGAATCACAAATTAATACCTTAGATTAAACATTTCTCTACTATTACTTTTCCCAGTATTAAATGCTAAGCGCTCATCTGTTCAAATGAGACACATCATTGTAGTACTAGATTGAGCTATAAAGTTTACATTTCTTAAGGTTTATTTAGACTATGACTTGAATTCAAGACGGCTAGTAGGTATGAAAAAGCACTTAGATTCCTTTCATTTCTGAAATTCTACATTCCAAGACCTAAAGTAAATCTCCTACGATCAAGGAAAAAAAATATGTTGCTTTTTCAGGCCTATTGAGCTTAAAGCATTTATTGAGCACAGACTGTGGGACTAAATTACTTTCCATAATATGCAGTAACTTGCAGATCTTGCAGTCAGTTTGGAAATAAAAATGCGCATGTAGGTAAAATAATTTGAAGTATTGTATCACAGCAGGAAAAAATTGTCTATTAAGAACTGATAATGCTATACATGAATGGGTGGTGGAATAGAGAGTATTTTCATTTCAAAGGCCAAATTCCACAGATATTTTCTGTAAACAAATATTTTTTTAAAAAGTTTTCTATTTTGAAATGTCATGGGAAATGAGTATTCCTTATATCTCCTTTTCATTTTTATCTATAATTACTTGCTTGAAAATAGTTTCTTATTATTAATTAAGGTTAGGTTAACTCTCAGTGCATATATAAATATGGAGGGTTAATAGTGTCTCACTTCAGTATTGTGAGTAGTGAGAATTTCTTTCTCCTTATTGTTATTAAAGGTGCATCTGTTGCTTTAACATCACTTCTCTCTAAACATAAAACCAATCATTTAGACTGAAGATGTGAAGGTCAAATGTTGACCATATTGTAAGTTAATGTCAGAATTGGAATAGGCCTACTTCTGCCTATTCCTCTTATTAAGAACAGCTAAAAACCCTTGGACATTATGTGTAAAAGAAACATAAGAAGACTGTACGTGGAGAGAAGACTGACTAAGGACAATGGGAACCAAGGAATGACATGGTGTTGAGTTTCCTGGGTTTCCTTGTTGTCTCATATATCCTGGATTGGGTGCTATATTCTCTAGCACCCAGAGATACCATCAGACACAGGCACAGGTATCCCAAGAAAAGCCTGCTCTCTAACCAAAGGACCAGGAAAGGGGCCTGGCAAGACCAAACACTTTTAGACAATAATCTCCCCACTCTAGTGAAACGTCAGAACAAACAGTCCTTCAGCAGCCCCTGCCAACCCTATCAGCAAAGGCTAAGAAAGGAGCCTGGACTCCACCATCCTCAGACTATAATAAAGTGTCCCAATTCCCCACCCATTAGGGTGTCAGAGAAGGATGAGTAGCAAGGAGCTGGAAATTTTATTCCCAGCCCGAAGTAACAACCCACCCCTCTGTGGTGTCAGTGGAGGCCATGTGCAGAGGCTGGACTTACACTCTGACATGGGAGTAATGAGATGCCCAATTCCCTCCTTGCTGAATTAGTGTCAGAGGAGGTTAAATAGGAATTGAGGGCTTTCGTGGCCTCCCAGCGGCAAGGAAGACTGCCACCCCATCCCTGTATCAGTAGAGGCCACATGGGAAGCAGTAACAAGGCATCTTTCCTCCTCAGGGTATCAATAAAGGCCAGGTGGTGAAACATTCCCACCTGACAGTAATGAGGTATTGCTACATTTCCTCGGCCAGGGCAGTGTCAGAGTCGACCTGCTCAAATAGAAGATTTAAATATGACCCAGTCTCATAGCATAATACCCCAAATGTCCAGAATACAATAGAAAATTACTCATCATACCAAGACCCAGGAACATCTCAACTTGAATGAGAAAAGACAATCACTGCCCAACTGAACAGAACCTCAGGGATATGTGGGGCTGTAGCAAAGGTTGAACTTCTGTTTCATTATAGTAGAATCCAGGAAGGAATGGAGAAAGAAAGTGGGACTGAAAAGAGTACTTGAAGAAATAATGGCTGCAAGTGTATCTAATTTGGCAAAAGATATAAACTACAGATTGGAGAAACATGGTGGAACTTAAACAAGATAACCCCCCACCACCAAATTCTATGCCAAGACACAACATAATATTACCTCTGAAAATTAAAGAGAAAGAAAAAATCTTGAAAGCAGCAAGAGAAACTACACCTTAGCTATAAGGTAAAACAATTTGAATAACAGCATATTTCTCATCAGAATTCATGGGGACTAGAAGAAAGCAGTACATTATTCAAGCATTGAAAGAAAAGTACCATCAAATAGAATCCAATATCCAGTGAAAATATCCTTTAGGAATGAAAGGTAAATCAAGACATTCTTATAAGGAAAACTAAGAGAATCTGTTGTCAGCAGTGCTATGCTGGGGAAAAAAATGGCTAAAGAAATTTCTTGAAATAGAAAAAAATAATTTTTTTAAAAAAAATCTTGAAACATCAGAGCAATGGAAAGAGCAAAAGAAAGAGTAAAAATATGGGGAAATGCAATTTAATTTTATTTATTTTTTTATACAGCAGGTTCTTATTAGTTATCCACTTTATACATATTAATGTATATATGTCAATCCCAATCTCCCAGTTCATCACACCACCACCACCACCACCACCCCACCGCTTTCCCCCCTTGGTGTCCATACATTTGTTTCTACATCTGGGTCTCAATTTCTGCCCTGCACACCAGTTTATCTGTACCATCTTTCTAGGTTCCACATATATACGTTAATATACAATATTTGTTTTTCTCTTTCTGACTTACTTCACTCTGTATGACAGGCTCTAGATCCATCCACGTTTCAACAAATGACTCAATTTCATTCTTTTTTAAGGCTGAGTAATATTCCATTGTATATATGTACCACAACTTCTTCATCCATTTGTCTGTCAATGGGCACTTAGGTTGCTTCCATGTTCTGGCTGTTGTAAATAGTGCTGCAATGAACATTGGGGTGCATGTGTCTTTTTGAATTATGGTTTTCTCTGGGTATATGCCCAGTAGTGGGATTACTGGATCATATGGTAATTCTGTTTTTTAATTTTTTAAGGAACCTCCATACTGTTCTCCATTTACATTCCCACCAACAGTGCAAGAGGGTTCCCTTTTCTCCACACCCTCACCAGCATTTGTTTGTAGATTTTCTGATGATGCCCATTCTAACTGGTGTGAGGTGATACCTCATGGCAGTTTTGATTTGCATTTCTCTAATGATTAGTTGATGTTGATCAGCTTTTCATGTCCTTCTTAGCCACCTGTATGTCTTCTTTGGAGAAATGCCTATTTAGGTCTTCTGCCCATTTTTGGATTGGGATTCTTCACAAACAACTGTAAAGTAGGCAGTAACTAACCATGTTCTATAGCCTGAAGCTGCATTGTAGAACGGAATCCTTATAGGTTTCGCTTTTCCTCCAGCCTTATGAATCCCTAGGAACATCTGTTTAGCTGTGGAATCACTGATGAACTTATAATGCACTTTTCCATAAGTTGATACCTAGGCATAGCCAGTTTCAACCATAGAAACAAATACTGAATACCTTAATAACAGAGATACAACAGCACGGGCTCTAAAAAGAATGCATAATCAAAGAGGGAAGAAAGAAAAGAAAACAGAGTGTGAAGTTACAGCAGGAGATCTCAGTGTTCACTGGGGGAGTCCCTACCAGTGGTGCTTAAACATATTCTTATGATAATCAGTCAAGGTCTTATCACACGAAGTAAATCTAAGTTGATCTGAATGGTAAGACTTAGCCAGGCAATGAAAAATGGTACAGAGTCTGGAAGCAAGGGGAACTGTATGTACGAAGCACCAGGAACAAGAAGATGTGGTATATTCAGTGATCTGCACATTTTTTAGTATAAAGGAGAGATAAGAGATGAGGCTGAAAAACTGAAAAGGAGACAGTGAAAGATATTTGATGCCATGCTAAAAAGTTTCTTTTTTGTCTATAAAAGATAACCTGTAAGACAGTGTTAATGTAAGAAGCTTTTGATCCATGGGTGAAGATACTGTCTCAGTGTCTTGCTATTAGAGATTTGTGTCTTTAGGTCTTCAGGACTTAAGTTCAACAGTTTATATCATGGTGTCACTAGTACTAAGTCAATACTGGTAACACTTCAGTCAGTGTACAATGGTTGCAGATAAGGCCAGGCGATAACATAACTCAGACCATGTACATAGGGGTCAGGGGTGGTCTTCCTGAGAGAAATAGAAGTTTAATGAAAGAAAAGTGAAAAGTTTTGTTCTTCTGTGATGTGTACATCATTGGTTGGAACTCACACGCATTTCTTCATGTAAACACTGTGGCAAACAGTGGTAAAACCTTCTGCTTCTTCCCTCCTTCCAACAAACAGGAGCCAGGAACTCTGGCTTCCAGGACCTAAGGTGATGCATTATCAGTAAAGACAGAAAATGAGATGAATAGATGGTATGGAGAGAGCAGGTTAAGAAACAGAAGGCAGAAGAGAGAACAACTACTCCAGGGAGAGGTACCAGTAAGTGCCCAGAATGTGCTTCTTATGTAACTCTCTGGGGACCTTTCTCTTCCTCCAGCCCCCATCTTTTGCTTCTGATCATCCATACTTTCCCACCCAAGACAGTCTGATATTGGAAACAGTCAGCCAGCCTTATGTACCTCGGAGAGAGTGTGCTGTGTGTATGTGTGAGATTTTCTAAGGATGTTGTTATTGTTATGCTGTCTTTCAGCCAATTCAGTAGACTAAGGCACAGAACATCAACCTCGTTCTCTTTCAAGGGTTTTTTTTTTTTAGATTTTTACTGGAGTAGAGTTGATTTACAATGTTATGCTAGTTTCAGGTGTATAGCAAATTGAATCAGTTATACATATACATACACCCACTCTTTTTTAGATTCTTTTCCATACAGGCCATTACAGAGTATTGAGTAGAGTTCCCTGTGCTATACAGTAGGTCCTTGTTAGTTTTCTATTTTATATATAGTAGTGTGTATGTGTCCAAGAGTTTTTAATCTAAGGAGGAAGTTATGCAAGGTGTAAACACGGAAAGGGTATGAAAGAGAAAGTCCAACTTTTTCTTTATCCCTCCCCTTTGTTTTTGTCATAACTAGTCTTTCAGCACAATTCCCTGGCCTGAACTCACCTTAGGGGTGGAATGAGAAATTCAAACTACACTTCTATGGAAGGCAGAATTAGAAAATCGTGCAATTAAACATTGAAAACTAAAGACTTAAAAACAGCCTTAAATATTGATTTTTTTTTTTTTACTCTAAAGGATTGTTTAAAATACACTTAATTTCAAAATTATTCTGCTTTTAATAAAACATACAATATAAAGACAAAGATCAAGATAAAAAACTAATTCATTGTTTAGAGCTGTGTTTAAGTTATTTTTCTTGCATAAATAGGCCTTTGTATCTTTATAGTTTTGGTCAACTTTTATTAACTGGAACATAAGCTCTTATTTTTGGCTACAACTTCAATAAAAATGCCTTTTGAATGGGGGAAAGTATCTTCCTATCTGACAAATGCACAATGCATAAAATATTAAAGATCTTAAAATAGAAAAGTGGTGTGATCCCAGAGAGAGGACTTCTTTATACACATGGTACTTCCCTGATCAAAACACATATGTTCTGTCATCCCTGAGCTGGGATTTGGTCTTCTTGACCTTACCCAACCTGTGCAATAAACCAACAATGTTTTAAGTGATGTTTCCAGTAGCTACAACATTTAACATGAAATAAATCAAATCCCAGATCCAATTAACAAAATGCAACTTCAGTATTGAACTATTAAGCAAAATTTCCGAAAACCACGTGAATCCAAAGAAAAAGAAATTATCTTAATCAAAAACATCATTAGTATATATTAACTAATTCTATCCAAGGGATCATACGCTCTTTAAAAACACAATTTTAATAAAATGATAAAACATTGATTTAAAAGATATATATAATGAATCACAAATATCAGCTGTTAAAGTGGTGTTAAGGGAAACTAAATGCTTTAAATCACAAATTACCACCATTTAGAATCTAACACAGTAAAATTAATTGTTTAAGAAGCAAATTGATATCTCCAAAGTAAATAAGATGTTAGTATTTTTATTTTTAACACTTTCCATACAATGACATTCTGCTTTTCTTTTTTCTAATAATATGTCTGTTTAATTTTTTCTGGGAAAAAAGCCTTAAGAACCAGGAGCACAAGCATGAATTAGATTCAATTCAATTTATGGACTAAGACTGAATAGTCTTATGATACTCTTCAAAGATAGCTAATACTCAAGAACCATTTTCCCTGGTCTCTTTATTTTGTTATACTCTTTACAATGTCTTCTCTGTTAATAAGTTGCTACAGGCCTTTCAAGTTTTTTTACCATTTAGTTTTGACTTCCACGTCACATTTCTTGACATAAAGGCTTCATCAGGTATACTGCAAGCTGAGTTTCCCACTGCAGTATTGGCCAAGATTACTACTCAGCTGCTATAATTGAGGGTTCCATTCCTATTCTCTGAAGATAGAGTATGGTACTCTCTGTGGGTCAGTGATGTTGAATGAGTATGTTTGTCACCACTTAATTGAATAGTTCAGTATTCTTGGGATTTCGACTCCCATATTTTCTGTGATCTGGACACATCAAGAGCCAAATTGCTCCATTTGATGAAAGAGATCACCCCGGCAGCAGTCATCAAAGCTACCATTGAGCAAAAAGGCATGCTAAGCACATTGCCTGGAAAGTTTTCAGATGTGTTAGAGGAATAAAAGGAGGTCCACTGGTTAGGATTCTGCAAATATTGGGTTGGCCAAAAAGTTCATTTGGGTTTTTCCATAACATCTTACAAAAAACCCAAACAAACTTTTTGGCCAACCCAATATTTATACCTACTTATTCTTTCTCAATGACTACCTTCACAGTCCTTACCCCTTCTTACCTTGTCCTATGAGGAGCTTGCAATCTTGATCAGTAATTAATATTCATTCAGGAGAGAATAATTTGTGCATGCTGTAAATACAGCAGGTAGAATGATTGTATTTTGGGGAAGACTGACAACAATATAGCACTTCTATAATGCTTGAGGTCAAGGAGAGACATTAGATTAATATTGATTTATTTCTAACTATGTGACAAGCACTTTCACATGTAATATTCTATTAAGACTTTCATCTGAACAGTGGCCAAGATGGTGGAGTAGAAAGACCCTGAACTCACCTCCCCCCATGAACACACAAAAATCACAAATATCTGCAGAACAACCATCAATGAAAAAGACTGCAACCTACAAGAAAAGATCTTCTACAACTAAAGACATAAAGAAGGAACCACAGTGAGACAGGTAAGAGGGGTAGACTCACAATATAATAAAATTCTATACCCCCTGGGGTGGGCAACCCACAGACTGGAGAATAATTATATTGCAGAGGTTCTCCCATAGGAGTGAGAGTTCTGAGCCCCACTTCAAGCTCCCCAGCGTGGGGGTCCAGCACCAGGGAGATGAGGCCCCAGAGCATTTGACCTTGAAGGGCTTAGCCGGGTTTAACTGCAGGAGCCCCACAGGACTGGGGGAAACAGAGACTCCACTCTTGGAGGGCACACACAAGATCTCACATGCACCAGGACCAAGGGCAAAGAAGCAATTTGATAGGAGCGTGAGCAGACCTACATACTGGTCTGGTCCAGGCTCCTATCTCCTGGAGAGGTGGGGGGTGTTGGAGGCTCACGCTGGGATATAGACACTGGTGCAGACATATTTGGGAATATTCAGCTGCGTGAACCCTGCTGCTGCTGGCAGCTGACATCTGAGCTCATTAACACCAAGACCTGGCCCCATTCAACAGCCTATAGGTGCCAGTGTTGCCAGGCCAAACAACTAACTGGGGAAAAACAGCCCGATCCATCAGTAGACAGGCTGCCTCAGACTGTCTGAGCCCAAAGCTGCTTCTAAACACAACACAGACATGGCCCAGCCTACCAGAGGGCCAAGACCCAGCTCCACCCACCAGTAGGCAGGCACCAGCCGCTCCCACCAGGAAGCCTGCCCAAACCTCTAGACCAGCCTCACCCACCAGGGCACACACCAGAAGCAAGAAAACTATGATTCCACAGCCTGCATAACAAGTCTGCCAACATAGGCCAGACTCTACCCTGTTACCAGGTGGCCCATGGCCCTGCTCACCAGCAAGCCATTGGAACCTTCAGGATACCCTGGACCCCATACCCAACTGTCTCAGGAACAGTTCCCCCTACCAATGATCTGAAACGAGCTCTGGAATCCCTGGGCCCTATAGCCAGACTCCAAGAACCACCGCTGCCTGCCAGTAGTCTGGCACTAACCCCAGGATCTGGTTTCACCTGCCAGTGGGAGGGCAATAGCCCCAGTACCTTAGGGAATCTGACTCCTCTCAGCAATGATACAGAACTAGCCCCAGGGCTCCTAGGGTTTCACAACAAGCCTTATCTTGACCAGGTTCCACACAACAGCAGCCAGCAGCATACGAACAAAGTAGGGCCCGGCAACCAACGAGACTAGGGATCAACTAAGCCTACCAGACCACCCACATAGTCAGCCCACCACAAAAGAAGGCCCCATGCAGCCCTCTTAGTGGGAACCCCTAGAGCATATAGCTTGGATGATGAGAGGGGAGTGCATGGCTGGAATGCATAGGACATCCCTATAGAGGGCCACTTCTCCCAGATTGAGAAACATAGCTAACCTACCACATACATAAAAATACAAATAGAAACTTTGACAAAATGAGGCAGCAGAGAAATATGTTCCAGACTAGGGAACAAGATAAAACCCCAGAAGAACTAATGGAAGTGGAGACAGGCAATCTATTTGAGAAAGAGTCCAGAGTAATGATCATAAAGATGATCAAAGAATTTGGTAGGAAAATGGATGCAGAGTGAGAAGTTAGAAGTTTTTAACAAAGAGTTGGAAAATGTAAAGAACAACAAAACAGAAATGAAGACTACAATAACTGAAATAAAAAATGCACTGGAAGGTATCAATAGTAGACTAAATAATGCAGAAGAACAGATCAGTGAGCTGGAAGACAGAGTAGTGGAAATCACTGCCACCAAACAAAAAAAAGAATAATATGAAATGAGGAGTATAAGAGACTCTGGGACAACATCAAGGACACTAGTACTGACATTATAGGGGTCCCAGAATGAGAAGAGAGAGAGAAAGGGTCTGAGACAATATTTGAAGAGATAATAGCTGAACACTTCCCTAACCTGGGAAAGGAAATGGTCACCCAATTCCAGGAAGACCAGAGAGTCACATACAGGATTAAACCAAAGAGGAATACACCACAACACACTGTAATCAAAATGACAAAAATTAAAGATAAAGAGAGAATATTAAAAGCAAGGGCTTCCCTGGTGGCGCAGTGGTTGAGAGCCCGCCTGCCGATGCAGGGGACACGGGTTCGTGCCCCGGTCCGGGAAGATCCCACATGCCGCGGAGCGGCTGGGCCCATGAGCCATGGCCGCTGAGCCTGCGCGTCTGGAGCCTGTGCTCCGCAACGGGAGAGGCCACAGCAGTGAGAGGCCCGCATACCACACACACACACACACAAAAAAAAAAATTTTTTTAAAAAAAAGCAATAAGAGAAAAGCAACAAATTACATACAAGGGAACTCCCATAAGGCTATCAGCTAAAGTTTCAACAGAAAATGCAGGCCAGAAAGGAGTGGCACAATATATTTAAAGTGATGAAAGGGACACCCTACAACCAAGAATACTCTACCTGGCAAGTCTCTCATTCAGATTTGATAAAGAAATCAAAAGTTTTACAAATAAGCAAAACTTAAAAGAATTCAAAACCACGAAACTAGATATACAAAAAATGTTAAAGGAACTTCTCTAGGAGAAAAAGAAACGGCCACAACTAAGAACAAGTAAATAACAAGATTAAAAAGCTCACTGATAAATGCAAACATACAGGAAAACTAGGAAATCATCCACATACAAAGCTAGTAGAGAGGTTAAAAGACAAAAGTAATAAAATCATCTGTATCCTCAATAAGCAGTTTAGGGATACACAAAACAATTAGATGTAAAATATGATATCAAAAACAGTAATTGTGAGAGGAGGAGCATACAAAAGCAGGGTTTTTAAAATGTATTTGAAATTAAGAGATCAGCAACTTAAAACAAGCATGTATATATAAACTCCTACACAAAAACCTCACGGTAACCAGACACTAAAAATCTATGATAGAAATACACACAAAAAGAAAAAGGAATCCAAACATATCACTAAAGATAGTCATCAAGTCACAAAATAAGAGAACAAAAGAAGAAACAGGAAAAAAGGACCTAGAAAAACAAATTCAAAACAATTAACAAAATGGCAATAAGAACATACATATTGATAATTACCTTAAATGTAAATGGACTCAATACTCCAGCCAAAAGATATAGACTGGCTGAATATATACAAAAATAAGACTTTTATAAATGCTGCCTATAAGAGACTCAATTCAGATCTAGGGACACACACAGACTGAAAGTGAGGGGAGGAAAATGATATGCCATGCAAATTGGAATCAAAAGAAAGCTGGAACAGCAATACTCATATCAGACAAAATAGACTTTAAAATAAAGACTTACAAGAGACAGAGAAGGACTATACATAATGATCATGGGATCAATCCAAAAAGAAGATATAACGATTATAAACACATTTGCATACAACATAGGAGAACCTCAATGCATAAGGCAAATGTTAACAGACATAAAAGGAGAAATAAACAGTAACACAAAAATAGTGGAGGACTTTAATACCTCACTTACATTAACGGAAAGATCATCAGACAGAAAATCAATAGGAAAACACAGGCCTGAAATGACACATTAGATAAAATGGACTTAATTGAACATTTATAGAACAGTCCATCAAAAAGCAGCAGAATACATATTCTTTTCAAGTGCACATGGAACATTCTCTAGCACAAATCACATGCTGGGCCACAAAACATGCCTTGGTAAATTTACAAAAATTGAAATTTTAACAAACATCTCTTCTGACCACAACGTTATGAGACTAGAAATCACCTACACAGAAAAAAACTGCAAAAAGAACAGACACATTGAGGCTAAACAATATGCTACTAAACAACCAATGGATCACTGAAGAAATCAAAGAGTAAATGAAAAAGCACCTAGAGGCCCTGAACCAAGGTGGCAGAGTAGAAGGACGTGCTCTCACTCCCTCTTGTGAGAACACCGGAATCACAACTAGCTGCTGGACAATCATTGACACGAACACACTGCAACTCACCAAAAATGATACCCCACATCCAAAGACAAAGGAGAAGCCAAAATGAGATGGTAGGAGGGGCACAATGACAGTAAAATCAAATCCGATAACTGCTGGGTGGATAACTCACAAACTGGAGACCACTTAAACCACAGAAGTCCACCCACTGGAGTGAAGGTTCTGAGCCCTATGTCAGGCTTCCCAACCAGGGGGTCTGGCAATGAGAGGAGGAATTCCGAGAGAATCAGACTTTGAAGGCTAGTGGGATTTAATTGCAAGACTTCGACAGGACTGGGGGAAACAGAGACTCCACTCTTGGAGGGCACACACAAAGTAGTGTGCATATGGGGACCCAGGGAAGGAGCAGTGACCCCAGAGAAGACTGAACCAGACTTACCTGCCAGTGTTGGAGGGTCTCCTGCAGAGGCGGGGGGTGGCTGTGGCTCACCGTGGGGACAAGGACACTGGCAGCAGAAGTTCTGGGAAGAACTCCTTGGTGTGAGCCCTCCAAGACTTCACCATTAGCCCCATCAAAAAGCCCAGGTAGTCTCCAGTGTTGGGTCGCCTCAGGCCAAACAACAAACAGGGAGGGAACCCAGCCCCACCCATCAGCAGTCAAGTGGATTACAGTTTTACTGAGCTCTGCCCACCAGAGCAACAGTCAGCTCTACCCACCACCAGTCCCTCCCATCAGGAAACTTGCACAAGCCTCATAGATAGACTATTCCACCAGAGGACAGCAGAAGAAAGAAGAACTACAATCCTGCAGCCTGTGGAACAAAAACCACATTTACAGAAAGACAGACAAGATGAAAAGGCAGAGGGCTATGTACCAGATGAAGGAACAAGATAAAACTCCAGAAAAACAACTAAATGAAGTGGAGATAGGCAACCTTCCACAAAAAGAATTCAGAATAATGATAGTGAAGATGATCCAGGACCTCAGATAAAGAATGGCAATAAAGATCGAGAAGATGCAAGAAATGTTTAACAAAGACCTAGAAGAATTAAAGAATAAACAAACAGAGATGAAGAATACAATAACTGAAATGAAAACTACACCAGAAGGAATCAATAGCAGAATAACTGAGGCAGAAGAACGGGTAAGTGACCTGGAAGACAGAATGGTGGAATTCACTGCTGTGGAACAGAGTAAAGAAAAAAGAATGAAAAGAAATGAAGACAGACTCTAAGACCTCTGGGACAACCTTAAACACAACAACATTCACATTATAGGGGTCCCAGAAGGAGAAGACAGAGAGAAAGGACCAGAGAAAATATGTGAAACGATGATAGTTGAAAACTTCCCTAACATGGGAAAGAAAATAGCCACCCAAGTCCAGGAAGCGCAGAGAGTCCCATACAGTCTAAACCCAAATAGGAACATGCCAATACACATAGTAATCATTGGCAAAAATTAAAAACAAAGAAAAATTATTGAAAGCAGCAGGAGAAAAATGACAAATAACATACAAGAACTCCCTTGTTAGGAGTTCGAACTCCCATAAGGTTAACAGCTGATTTCTCAGCAGAAACTCTACAAGCCCCAAGGGAATGGCATGATATACTTAAAGTGGTGAAAGGGAAGAAACTAGAACCAAGAGTACTCGACCCAGAAAGGATCTCATTCAGATTCAATGGAGAAATCAAAAGCTTAACAAATAAGCAAAAGCTAAGAGAATTCAGCATCACCAAACCAGCTCTATAACAAATGCTAAAGGAAATACTCTAAGTGGGAAACACAAGACAAGAAAAGGACCTACAAAAACGAACCCGCCAAAATTAAGAAAATGATCATAGGAACATACATATCTATAATTACCTTAAATGTGAATGGATTAAATGCTGCAACCAAAAGACACAGGCTTGCTGAATGGATACAAAAACAACACCCATCTATATGCTGTCTACAAGAGACCCACTTCAGACCTAGGGACACATACAGATTGAAAGTGAAGGGATGGAAAAAGATATTCCATGCGAATGGAAATCAAAAGAAATTTGGAGTAGCAATACTCATATCAGATAAAATAGACTTTAAAATAAAGAATGTTACAAGAGACAAGGAAGGACACTACATAATGATCAAGGGATCAGACCAAGAAGATATAACAATTATAAATATATATGCACCCAACATAGGAGCACCCCAATACATAAGGCAACTGCTAACAGCTCTAAAAAAGGAAATCGACAGTAACACAATAATAGTGGTGGACTGTAACACCTCACTTACACCGATTGACAGATCATCCAAACAGAAAATTAATAAGGAAACACAAGTTTTAAATGACACAATAGACCAGATAGATTTAATTGATATTTATATGACATTCCATCCAAAAACAGCAGATTACACTTCCTTCTCAAATGCGCATGGAAAATTCTCCAGGATAGATCACATCTTGGGTCACAAATCAAGCCTCAGGAAATTTAAGAAAATTGGAATCATATCAAGCATCTTTTCTGACCAGAACGCTATGAGATTAGAAATGAATTACAGGGAAAAAAAAGAAACAACACAAACACATGGAGGCTAAACAATATGTTACTAAATAACCAAGAGATCACTGAAGAAATCAAAAAATACCTAGAGACAAATGACAATGAAAACACGATGATTCAAAACCTATGGGATACAGCAAAAGCAGCTCTAAGAGGGAAGTTTATAGCTACAGAGCCTACCTCAAGAAAAAAGAAAAATCTCATATAAACAATCTAACCATACATCTAAAAGAATTAGAGAAAGAAGAACAAACAAAATGCAAAGTTAGCAGAAGGAAAGAAATCATAAAGATCAGAGCAGAAATAAATGAAATAGAAACAAATAAAACAATAGCAAAGATCAATAAAACTAAAAACTGGTTCTTTGAGAAGAGAAACAAAATTGATAAACCATTAGCCAGACTCATCAAGAAAAAGAGGGAGAGGACTCAAATCAATAAAATTAGAAACAAAAAAGGAGAAGTTACAACAGACACCGCAGAAATACAAAGCATCCTAAGAGACTAGTACAAGCAACCCTATGGCAATAAAATGGACAACCTGGAAGAAATGGACAAATTCTTAGAAAGGTATAACCTTCCAAGACTGAACCAGGAAGAAGTAGAAAATATGAACAGACCAATCACAAGTAATGAAATTGACACTGTGAAAAAATCTTCCAATAAACAAAAGTCCAGGACCAGATGGCTTCACAAGTGAATTCTATCAAACATTTAGAGAAGAGCTAACACCCATCCTTCTCAAACACTTCCAAAAAATTGCAGAGGAAGGAACACTCCCAAACTCATTCTATGAGGCCACCATCACCCTGAGACCAAAACCAGACAAAGATACTACAAAAAAAGAAAATTACAGACCAATATCCCTGATGAATATAGATACAAAAATCCTCCACAAAATAGTAACAAATAGAATCCAACAACATATTAAAAGGATCATACACCATGATCAAGTGGGATTTATCACAGGGATGCAAGGATTCTTCAATATATGCAAATCAATTAATGTGATACATCATATTAACAAATTGAAGAATAAAAACCATATAATCATCTCAATAGATGCAGAAAAAGATTTTGACAAAATTCAACACCCATTTACGATAAAGACTCTCCAGAAAGTGGACATAGGGGGAACCTACTTCAACATAATTAAGGCCATATATGACAAAACCACAGCAAACATTATTCTCAATGGTGAAAAACTGAAAGCATTTCCTCTAAGATCAGGAATAAGACAAGGATGTCCACTCTCAGAACTGTTATTCAACATAGTTTTGGAAGTCCTAGCCACAGCAATCAGAGAAGAAAAAGAAATGAAACAAACACAAATTGGAGAAGAAGAAGTAAAACTGTCACTGTTTGCAGATGACATAATACTATACATAGAGAAACCTAAAGATGCCACCAGAAAACTACTAGAGCTAATCAATGAATTTGGTAAAGTTGTAGGACACAAAATTAATGCACAGAAATCTCTTGCATTCCTATACATTAATAATGAAAAATCTGAAAGAGAAATTAAGGAAACCCTCCCATTTACCATTGCAACAAAAAGAATAAAATACCTAGGAATAAATCTACCTAGGGAGACAAAAGACTTGTATGCAGAAACCTATAAGACACTGATGAAAGAAATTAAAGATGGTACCAACAGATGAAGAGATATACCATGTTCTGGGATTGGAAGAATCAATATTGTGAAAATATACAGATTCAATGTAATCCCTATCAAATTACCAATGGCATTTTTTATGGAACTAGAACAAAAAATCTTAAAATTTGTGTGGAGACACAAAAGACCCCGAATAACCAAAGCAGTCTTGAGGGAAAAAAACAGAGCTGGAGGAATCAGACTTCCTGACTTCAGACTATACTACAAAGCTATAGTAATCAAGACAATATGGTACTGGCACAAAAACAGAAACATAGATCAATAGAAAAATATAGAAACCTAGAGCTAAACCAACACAACTATGGTCAGCTAATCTAGGACAAAGGAGGCAAGGATATACAATGGAGAAAAGACAGTCTCTTCAATAAATGGTTCTTGGAAAACTGGACAGCTTCATGTAAAAGATTGAAATTAGAACACTCCCTAACACCATACACAAAAATAAACTCAAAGTGTATTAGAGACCTAAATGTAAGACTGGACACTACAAAACTCTTAGAGGAAAACTTCAGAAGAACACTCTTTGACATAAATCACAGCAAGATGTTTTATGATCCACCTCCTCGAGTAATGGAAATTAAAACAAAAATAAACAAATGGGACCTAATGAAATTTAAAAGCGTTTGCACATCAAAGAAAACCATATACAAGATGAAAAGAAAATCCTTGGGAGAAAACAATTGCCCATGAATCATCAGACAAAGGATTAATCTACAAAATATATAAACAGCTCATGCAGCTCAATATTAAACAAACAACCCAATCCAAAAATGGGCTAAAGACCCAAATAGACATTTCTCCAAAGAAGAAACACAGATAGCCAAAAGCACATGAAAAGCTGCTCAACATCACTAATTATTAGAAAAATGCAAATCAAAACTACAATGAGGTATCACCTTGTACCAGTTAGAATAGGCATCATCAGAAAATCTACAGACAACAAATGCTGGAGAGGGTGTGGAGAATAGGGAACCCTCTTGCACTGTTGGTGGGAACGTAAATTGATACAGCCATTATGGAGAACAGTATGGAGGTCCCTTAAAAAACTAAAAATAGAATTATCATATGATCCAGCAGTCCCACTACTGGGTATATATACAGAGAAAACCATAATTCAAAAAGACACATGCACCCCAATGTTCATTGCAGCACTGTTTACAATAGCCAGGTCATGGAAGCAACCTAAATGCCCATCGACAGATGAATGGATAAAGAAGGTATGGTATGTATACACAATGGAATATTACTCAGCCATAAAAAGGAACAAAACTGGGTCATTTGTTGAGACATGGATGGACCTAGAGACTGTCATACAGAGTGAAGTACATCAGAAAGAGAAAAACAAATATTGTATATTAACGCATATATGTGGAACCTAGAAAAATGGTACAGATGAACTGGTTTGCAGGGTAGAAGTTGAGACAGAGATGTAGAGGACAAACGTATGGACGCCAAGGGGGGAAAGCGGCAGGAGGGTGAGCATGGTGGTGAGATGAATTGGGTGATTGGGATTGACATGTATACACTGATGTGTACAAGATTGATGACTAATAAGAACCTGCTGTATAAAAAAAAAAAAATCAGGGAAAAAATAGTACCTAGAGACAAAAGACAATGAAAAAACAATAATCCAAAACCTATGGGACACAGCAAAAGCATTTCTAAGAGGGACGTTTACAGTAATAACAACTTCCTTCGGGAAATAAGAAAAATCTCAAATAAACAACCTAATGTTACACCTAAAGCAACTAGAGAAAGAACAAACAAAACCTAAAGTTAGTAGAAGGAAAGAAATCATCAAGAGCAAAGCAGAAGTAAATGACATACAGAATAAAAATATATATATAGAAAAGAGCAATGAAACTAAAAGCTGGTTCTTTGAAAAGGTAAACAATATTGATAAACATTTAGTCAGACTCATGAAGATAAAAAGGAGAGAACTCAAATCAATACAATTAGAAATGAAAAAGAAGTTACTACTGACACAGAAATGCAAAGGATCGTAAGAGACTAAGAGACTACTACAAGCAACTATATGCCAATAAAATGGACAACCTAGAAGAAATGGACAATTTCTTAGAAAATTACAATCTCCCATGACTGAACCAGAAAGAAATAGAAAATATAAGCAGACTAATTACCAGTACTGAAATCAAAACAGTAATTTTAAAACTCCCAACAAACAAATGTCCAGGACCAGATAGCTTCCCAGGTGAATTCTATAAAACATTTAGAGCAGAGTTAATATCTATCCTTCTGAAACTATTCCAAACAATTTGTAGAGGAAGGAATACTTCTGAACTTATTCTATGAGGACACCATCACCTTAATACCAAAACCAGACAAAGATATTACAAAGAATACAGGCCAATTACAGGCCAATATCACTGATGAACATAGATGCAAAAATCCTCAATAAAATACTAACAAACTGAATCCAACAGCGCATTAAAAGGATCGTACACCATGATCAAGTGGGGTTTATCCCAGGGATGCAAGGATTCTTCAATATATGCAAATCAACCAACGTGATGCATGATAATAACAAACTGAAGGAGAAAAACCATATGATCGTCTCAATAGAGGCAGGAAAATCTTTTGATTTTAAAATTCAACATCCAAGTTAGGCATATTTTTAAAAGGCATTTTTCTCTTTCTTATTTCTCTTTACATTTGACAAGAATGAACTAGCTACAAAAAGAACGTGATAGATAAACAGTATATTTTCATCCTATATTAATGAATTAAAACAAATAGAATTTCTATTTTTACATATTGTGTATATACCCACTTATATGTCAGAAATATAATGGCCAGAGATAGATGGTACTTTATTCTTAATTGAAGTGTGAAAATGATAAACTAAGAAATGTATAACTCTTCAAAAAATAGAATATTACTTATCATCAACGTTATGGACTGGACTGTATCCCCCTCAAACCCATATGTTGAAGACCTATCCTTCCCCAGTACCTCAAAATGTGCCTGTATTTGGAGACAGCCTTTAAAGAGGTTATTAGGTTAAAATGAAGCCCTTAGGGTGAGCCCTAATCCAATCTCACTGGTGTCCTCATAAGAAGAGGAGAGTCGGATATATGAAGAGATACCAGGGTTGCAGGTACACAGAGAAAAGACCCTGTAAGGAGGCTGCAAGAGGGCAGCCATTTGCAAGCCAAGGGCGGGCTTCAGAGGAAACTAACTCTGTAGGCACCTTAGTCATGGACTTCCAGCCTCTATAGCTGTGGTTAAGCCTTCTGGTTTATACTACTTTGTTATGGCAGCCCTAGAAAAGTCCTATGGTCATCAAGCCAGAAAGAAGAAAATTTGCCTTGAAAAGGAAAAATGAGGCAAAGAAAAGTGAGCCAAAGAAAGTTAAAGAGAGTTATTTTATCTTGGCAATTGTTTGGTTATATGCCTTTTCAACTCTTTCATACTATTGGTCATTCAAAAACAGTGGAGAGAGTAGAAATGGACCACAAAGGCTTCCCTCAACTAGTAAGTTCTTCTAACAAATTTCTCTTACATTCACAGCGTAACGAGGCAAGTTAGAAGTGAGAGTGAGTGAAAGAGTCAGAACCAGTGTTTCTCAATACTTGTTGGGCTAGTTTTTATCACCTTGAGGCAGGGCTGTAGATGGAGCGAAAGCACACATCTGATGCCTCTTCTTGCCCTGTGAACCTTATCAGACTTCACCAAACCCCTGCCTGGTGTGAGACAAAATATATTCAATCAACAGTAGAGAAACCACACTGAATTTGCTAATGTTCTTCTAATAAGCTCATCACATCAAACGTTAAATACTCCCTACACTTCAAAATTGCACTGTCCAATATTGTCACTTGCCAGATATGACTATAGCAATTTAAATTTATTTTTATTAAAATTTCAGCACCTCGGTCACACTAGCCCTATTTCAAGTGCTCAAAAGCCACATATGGCCAGTGGCTACCATATAACATTCCCACCATCACAGGAAGCTCTGCTGGCACTGCTTTAGAATATAAAGTTTGGCCAACTTTATAGCTATGGCAGCCATCTCCATTTAAATTATTTAAATCCCTATATGACCTGTATCTTTCTTTCACTATTTCCTCTGTTTCAGGGAACGCATGATTTTCCTGTGCTTGGGTTTAAAATAGAAATACAAGTTTTAATCTGTACACAAAAATATGTCAGCAACTTCTGAGTGAAAGCAAATGTGGTCCGGGCACAGGGGGTTACCCGCCCCTTTTCCCCAGAAAGACGGTCCTTCACACAGTGTGAAACATCGTTCCACTGGGTTGAGTCCGGACTGTGCGCTTACAGACACACCTGCTGTCCGTCCACTCGGAGCCATCAGAGGGGCCCGTGGGGTGGGCGCTTCCGGTGGCCTCAGCTTGTGCACCTGCACCTGTGGAGAAACAGAGGGTGCAGTGCCGTGTCCGGCAGCACCTGCATCGGGGCATCAAAGTAAAGCCCACCTTCCTCACCACACACTTAACTCTGCAATCCTACGCCGGCAAGTGTTTTCCCTGACCCGGACTGGTGATCAGCTTCTGCCCTGAAGCATGAGAAAAGGACCATTAATTCTACAACGAGGTGAGTTTTACAAGGATCACTTCAGTATGAAAAACAGAATACAAACAGCCTTTAACTCGTGTTTCTATGTCCCTCCCCTTCACGCGGAACATGGGAGGGTTTATACTACTTATTTTAGAAAGAAGGAAATATTGGCCCCTAATTAAGAATATCGCTGGAGGCTGTGTAGAAAAATGGACATGTGAGAGGTTCAAGTGGAAAGTATCTAAGTGTCTTGCTAGGGGCGCACTCTTCTTTCTTCTCTTTTAACTGCAAAATGTATAAAAGGTGTTAGGGCTTACAGAACCTTTTTATTGTTTTGCTTTACAGCTCAAAGAATGGCCCATGGAGATGTAACCCCCTTCACCTCTAAGAAAGATGTGAACCTTCCCATCTGAAGGAGGGGGAGGGGAAGAGTCAGGAGGAGAAAGATGGCTTTCTAGTCCTTGGCATGAACTGCCCCAAAGCTGGCGTGGGTGGCCGCCACCCAGATGGCCGGTCCCTTTGCACGCGCACTGGAGAGCAGACACCTCGGGCTGCTCTGAGAGGGGAGAGCTCCCGTCCCACCGGGGCAGGTCAAAGTGCGCTGATGCCAACAGTCTTAGAATCTATAGAGAGGCTGGGCCAGGCCTGGCATCCGGGGGAGATAGGGGGCCCTGTCGTCCTTGGCAAAGCTCTGTTTATCTGAGGAGCTACCACCGCCTCTAACACCCTCCCCGTGGACAAGTGCGACTTAAGGGGAAACACGGGCCTGAACGCTGCACGCATGGGGCCCGCACGCTGCCTGCTGTAATTAGCCGGAGATCATTTAGGCTCCCTGATTTTCTCTAGCTCTTCACCTGCAAAGCAGGGATGATAAGATCCATCCCAGCACATAGCTCGGAGGAAAACTAAGGTACGTGAAGCTCCCGGGCACGTAGTAGGTTTCCAATCAGTGGTGGCTCTGCGGGCAGTCACGACTCTGTGGGTGCTTTTCCTGGGCCCACAGAGACTCTGCCCTAGGCTCTCAGTGTCACCTGCACCCAAATACTTAGGGCTCTGTGTTCAGCTTTCGGAAGTGGCAAGTGTGCTGGGGCAAAAATTATTTTTTGTCCAAAACGTCAAATGCTTAGAGTGTCCCCCTCCGGGCCCTCCCCTTCTGCACCCTCGCAGGAAAGGTCTGCCGGCTCCACACCAGCTCTCCCTCCCTGGGCTCCCGTGACAGGATGTCATCATGAAGCGACTGCACGTGGTGGTGAAGTAGGGGAAAGGGGTCTCTGTGCAAAGGCAGGAGTGACGGCCGGAGCTGGGAGAATTTTGCCGCCGAAGGTAAGGAGCAGCTGTGGGTGCAAAAGAAAGAGACGAAAGAGGCAAGGGGGCTTGTGAGAAACGTTGCAGGGGGGCTTCCCTGGTGGCGCAGCGGTTGAGAGTCCGCCTGCCGATGCAGGGGACACGAGTTCGTGCCCCGGTCCGGGAAGATCCCACGTGCCGCGGAGCCGCTGGGCCCGTGAGCCATGGCCGCTGGGCCTGCGCGTCTGGAGCCCGTGCTCCACAACAAGAGAGGTCACGGCCGTGAGAGGCCCGCGCACCGCGATGAAGAGTGGCCCCCCCTCGCCTCAACTAGAGAAAGTCCCCGCACAGAAACGAGGACCCAACACAGCCATAAATGAATAAATAAATAAATTTTAAAAAGAAACGTTGCAGGGAGCTCAGAAATGTAAGGTGGGGGGGATTTACTACCGTGAACGTCCTGCTCTGTTTGCCAGGGTGTGTTTTGACTACATCACCCCACCAGCATGAAGCCCCGCCCTCACCTTGCCAGTCGGGTTTACACCTGGGCGCCTCCCGCTGACCGCAGTGCGCAGGCGCGTCGGAGGGGGTGGAGCCCTCTCTGCTCACGTGACTGCCGCTCAGGCCCCTTCAGGTGGACGCCAGGCTCTGTGGGCTGATGCGCCCCGTCTCCCGTGACCTCAGCAGGGGCTACTTCAGACCAGGAGAGAGGTACGAAGGGGGTCTTTGCACACTCTGGGTACCCCTGGTGCACCTCAAATCCGTGCTCTTGGGCGTGGCATGGGGGAGGCGGGAAGGCTGGGGGCCAGGCCCCTTTCAAATGTGGGACGTTTCATTAGCAGACGGGAACCGCCCAGCGGGCGGAAAGCTGCCGCATGCTGATGCCGGCGCCCACAGGAGTGGCCTCAGGTTTGCAAATACCCTTTCCTGTCCGTCCAGCACCATGTGTCCGCCTTCGGTGTCCAGGGCAGAGATGCTCGGAGAGTGGCGTCCACGCTTCCCTCGGTTTATTGGAGTTTAGAACTGCAGGAAACTGAACGCACTTTGAAACTCCCAGGTGGGGCATTGACGACCCTTCGGGAGCCTTAAGCACACAAACATTTGTGGTTCTTCTCCCGCATGTATTAAGAATAAAAACAATTCTTAGTTTATAAATGAAGACTGAGATAATGCAACGGAGTTTTTGTTTTAATGTTTAACTCCTTCGATGCTTCTAATTGAAATACCAAATAACATCCTTCAAAAATAGTTTTGAGGTCTTTAATTTTTTGGCACCCTAAGTGTGGGTGTAGGCTAGCCGCTGGGTAACTTTTTGCGCCGACCTGTGGGTGGAGAAGCAAATGAAGGATGAAGCCGCCTTGTTGAAAAAAGGGAGCGGTGGCTGGACCCCGAAAGTCCATCGCGTTAACACCAGGTGGAGGTCATTGTAATTTCTAAACCAGGTGGGAGAATCTAGCCTGTTATTCTGTCTCTCTAGTAACACAAAAGGACTTTTCTTTATGGCAAAGTTTTCCCTAATAAACCTTTTTGGAAGTATTCACTGTGGCATAACAAAAATATTTCAAAACCATTTGTAATTTTTAATTTTCTCCCAGTTATATTGCCAGAGTCCAGAAAACTGATAAAATAATCCTTATTACAGTACGACTGGTATTACTATGACAAGAGTGATAGAATCACAAATATCTAACAGTTGCATTGTACTTTATAATTGACAAAGAAAGTGATTTTCCAAATATCTTATTTGAACCTCATATCAGTTGTGTGATGTAACAGGAGAGGTATTAAAAGTCCTATAAATTTGAGTTAATGAGCCAACCTCTTTCACCTTTTAATAGGGACTTTCTGGAGATGGAATTTCTTGACACCCAAGATCAAAGCGTTGTTGCTAGCTTATAATCATGATTTTATTTTATTTTTTTTCAGGGGACAAGGGAGAGGCCCCATTTGCCCGATAGAGAACACACTATAAAAGGTACCAGTACTTCTCACAGAATCCTCGTTCTTTAAGGCCTAGGGTAAGTGTTGCCTCCTCTGGAAAGCCTGCCTCGCTGCCCAAGGAGCATTCTTTGTTCTCTCCCTTGCTGCCAGAGGTACTCGATCAAAGCTTCTATGTCTGTATCCTCCGTGGATTGTGAGTTCTTTCAGGATTGTTTTATCCTCTTGTACACGAGCAGCATGTAAGCCAGTACTTACAGCACAAAGTAGATGCTCAGTAAATAATATTGACAGACCCATGACGTAAATGAGGAAACGATTTAATAAATGATTCATAAGTGGAACCACTTCTGTGTGTTGAAGTTGGTTCACCAAGTCAAGGCTTCTAAATTTAGCAAGGATTTGTAAACTGGAGGACCGGGAGGGGCTCTGAACTTTTAACTCAGAACCCCGCTTGTCAGGGTCAAGTGTAGCTTGACATCAGCACCCTGAAAGCTGCATCTTTTGAAATGCTTCAAAATATGAGTAACAGTCTCAAGAGATATGCAGATATACAGAAAATGATTAGAATATTACATGTGTCTAATGATCCTTAAGAGGACACCTTATAATTCCGTCCTTCCCATAAACTAAGAAATTCATAAGGAATGGAATGCATTCTGGTTACTCTTTTAAAGGCTTGCAAACATCCTCAAAGGCAGCATCTTGCAGGCAAGGCTCCTGGCAACAGTCTACTGATTTCTTAAGTATTCAGTTCTGCAAAAGAGAAGGCAAATGTGGAAAGCGTCTTCTGATCCTGGCTGCTGAAACACAGCGGTTATCATTAGCGCTGATAACTGCTTGTCAGCACTCTTGACTCCACATTATACGAAGCTGCAGGCTCTCTCCTCGCTGATTAGCACGAGAGCTAGTAAAAGGCTTCAATAGCAACATTCGAGACAGGTCTTCTGTAGCTTCAAACACAGAATCAACAGAGTTCTTTATGGAAGCCCAGCTGAAGCTCATACTTCAGACCTTGGTACATTAAAAACATTAATTTCGCTCAGCCTTTATAATCAGAGAGTCCCACCTACAGACATTTATTTGAAGATGTCTGAGGGCCCACACAAGTAGAGAAGTCGTAATACTACTTCTAAAGAAAACTGCTCCATGGAAAAGGTAGAGACTAGGAAGAGTAATAATTATACCTGAAATGTTAATAACTGGATATCTTTTTCTGAACTCTTACAAGTATTTACATTTAAAAAGATAAAATTGCTAAAAAAAGTTAGAAGAATAAGAGCAGTATCAGTGAAAAATGGGCAATTTTCGTTTCTGTTGTTGATGTTACTGCCTAGTTTCCTTAGTAATTCTTCTATGTGAGCCTGGAAAACTGAAGGAGACCGTCATTATGCAAAGTGTTCTGGCACAAATGGCATCACATATCTCACAGATTGGGGATTTCTTGAAAAAAAAAAAAAGAAGAAAGGAAAGAAAAATGAAGCATTCAGTGTTGGGGGTTTTCAGTGAAAATGCGTTGCTGTGCTTGCCAATACTATCCTGCAGCTGGATCTATGCTACTGCTGCATCCAGTTTCATCCCCAGGAGGGGAGAAACTAGAAACTCAAACAGCTTCATATTAAGCTCTTACATTCAAGTTAGGGGAAAATAGAATATAACTTTTAATAAATTTTAACCTTTCTCCCTTCACAAAGATCACATAAGAAATGTTATTCAGAGATTGGAGAGTATAAGTAGAAAACATCAAATGTCTTTAAAATTATTGTGAGATAATATTAGTGAAAATGAGAAAAGCAAGCACTGTAGGTTTTTAAATTCAATATAAAGGAAACAAATGATGTAGTCCCATTAACAAAGCAATGAACTCAGCTACTAAGAACTCTAAATCTGTAATATTTGCAACATCTATCTGTAGCTTCCCTCTTGGCCCAAATGAGGGTTGGGTTTTCTTAAAGTAAAAGGAAAATCAATCATGTCTATTTCAAATTTAGATTCAAGGCTAACCTGTCTCAGAAGAGAAATTCCTGGGGGGCTGCCGGGTTATGACAGCTCTTCCCTTTGACCCTGTGCCAAGGCTAAGCTAATCCTGTCTCAATCCTTTGTTTCCATCCTCCTCATCCATAATCGTCAGTCTGGAAGGGGTGGAGGAAACATAGTTAAGAGGGAGATTTTCATGTATTCGGATCTCCAATTCCATATACATTATATTCCAAACTACTTAGAGATCTTAAAATGCTTTGTGATGTTATTCAATAACACACAGTAATCTTGAAGAATGAAATAGTCATCAGAAGGCTAGAGAAATGCAAATACTATTTGGATTTTTAAAAAATCTTTATTGAGAATTTCAAATATATCTGAAAATAATATAACGAAATCCCGAAAACTTATCACACAGCTTCAGCAATTATCCACTCTTGTACTCTACCCCATCACCTATAATGTATCTACTTTCTCCAGCCTGTAAACTTTTGAAGTAAGTCCCAAACATCCTAGTATTTCATCTCTCCATTTCAGTATATGTCTCTAAAACAACTCACTTATTAATATAATGAAAATATCAATATCCTAGCTAAAAAATTGAACACTTCTAAAAATACTATCACATATCCAGTAAGCATGCAAACTTCCCATTATCTCATACATGCTATAAATGGATTTATTTTATAGTTTATTTGAATCAGAACCCAAGTAAGTCCATATGTGAGATGATTTTTTTATGTTTCTTTCAATTGTTGGTTTTCTTCTCTGTCTCTACTTCTTTCTCCCTCTTATTTCTCTTTTATTTCTCCCTCTTTTATTTTTCGTTGTGTTTTTGTTAAAGAAACACAGGGTTTTTTAAATGTACTTGAACAGCTTCCTCTGTCTTCTGTATATCCTGAACATTGGTAGTTGGATCTAGAATTTTGATCAGATTTGGATTAGATAGTTTTCCCATACAGTTTCATGGGTGGTGGGGTGTTTTATCAGAAGGCAAAAAATGTCTGATTTTCTCTCTTTTGTGATGTTAGCAGACATTGATATTCAATGCTTAGATCAAGTAGTTCTTTAGGGAAGAAAGTAGTAATATTCAAGCTCTATTCTTTCTTCTTCATTTATTAAGTGGAATACTATTATAAAGTGAAACTTCCTCTGATCTACTCTTAGGTTATCCAATGGTATATTAGTATGGGAAAGGCAGGATAAATGTTTGATTCTTTCTCTTTATGTACCCATTTCCAAAATAATGATTTCACTTCCTAGCATATTCTGAGGATGATCAGTTAGGTCTTTTTATTGGTATTATAATAAAGTCATGGAAGTAAACATTTAATATATTTCTGTACATTGCACCTATTATTTTCATTGGTGTTCAAATTAAATCATGTTAGCCCATGAGAGGCTCTTCAATTTGGCTCTTGAGATCTTTTGAAACTACTTGAATAGTTTTTGATAGATTCATGGCTATTTTGTATTACAAGATATTTCAGCCATCTTTGCATGTTTCCTGTCCCAGACCTGGAAAACCTTTTTGCTAAGGATCGTCAGGTTCTTTTCCATAGGAAATGGTCCAATCCATAGAGAACATGGCTTGGATTTTAGGTACTAGTTGCGCGTGTCACACCTGGGTTGTCACACTCATTTTTTCCTTTTCAGTAGACAGAACTAGGTATAAGTTCTTGTTTTTTTTTTGTTTGTTTGTTTGTTTTGTTTTGTTTTTTTGCAGTACGCGGGCCTCTCACTGTTGTGGCCTCTCCCGTTGCGGAGCACAGGCTCCGGACGCGCAGGCGCAGCGGCCATGGCTCACGGGCCCAGCCGCTCCGCGGCATGTGGGATCCTCCCGGACCGGGGCACGAACCCGTGTCCCCTGCATCGGCAGGCGGATTCTCAACCACTGCGCCACCAGGGAAGCCCAAGTTCTTGTTTTTTAAAAAGAAAGTATTTCATGCCTTATATCAAATTTTCTTTTAATATTCAGGTTTTTACATTTGTATTTTTTTTCTCCTATGCTATCAGTCTCAATTTTAAGGAAAATAGTTTTTACGTCAATGTGTTTCTAGTCATTTTTATTCTTTGAAGTTCATTTTCTGGAAGATTCCTCAGGAAGGTGTAAGGGTATTCATCATGAACTTGTATGTTGTTAACAATTTGTTGGTAACTGGATATAAAATCTCGTGTCACACTTTGTTCTGTGGGCATCTTAAAAAGCTACTCCAGTGTCTTCTGTCATTGTTGCCCTTCAGTAGCATTGCCATTGTAAAGTCTAATTGCAACCTGAATTTCTTTCTTGCTTGGAATTTTTATCTTTAAGGTCCAATGGTTTTATTAAATATTTTTGGTGCATTAGATTTTTATTGTTGCTGTAATAAAATACCACAAACTTAACAGCTTAAAGCAACACAAATTTATCCTCTTACAGCTCTAGGTCAGATATCCAAAATGGGTCTCACTGGGCTAAAACCAGCATATCAGCAAAGATGTATTCCTTTCTGGAGGCTCTAAGGGACAATCTGTTTCCTTGCGTTTTCCAGCTCTGAGATGCCACCCACATTCCTTGGGTCATGGACCCCTTCCTTCCTCTTCAAAGCCAGCACCATCATATCTCCCTCGATCCTTTTTTTTTTTAGTAGTCACATTCCTCTCCCACCACAGCCAGGAAAAGTTCTCCTCCATTCAGGATTCATGTGATTAGATAGGGCCCACTCAGCACAGGATAATCTCATCTCAAGGTCCTTAACCTTAATCATATCTGTAAAGTCCCTTTGTCATGCAAGAAAACATACAATTCTGAAGATTAGGGTGCAGACATCTTTAAGGGGTCATTATTCTTCTACCACACTTGATATTGTTTGTTCTGAGTCAATTTCCCAGGAACATGGTGGATCATTTAAATATGGAGTTTCAAATCTTGACCGTATGTTTGAAACATTTTTTTGAATTACAGGTTTTTATTGTCACTATTGTTCTATTCCACTGCATTGCTTTACTTTTCCAGAGACTCCTGTTATATATGTTGAGCTTCTTTACTTGCTTCTAATTTACCAATTTCACTCTAATACTTTTTATTTCTTTCTTCATTTCTTTCATTTCATTTTTTTCTTTTCACCTATTTCTCTTAAGTTATTATGTATTGTGTTTATTTACTCTTGCGTTCTTTTGGTGTAGTCTTTATTTCTGAATGTTTTTTTCTTTTATTTTAATTCTCTTCTGGGTTCTACCACTTAATTTATATTAGACTCTTTTTTTAGAATAGTTTTAGATTAACAGAAAAACTGAGCAGATGATACAGTGAGTTCCCATAATCTCCCCTCCATTTATTATCATCAAATATTAGTTTGTTATATCTATCATAAATAATTAACCAATATCAATACATTATGACTAACTAATGTCCACAATTTACATTAAGGTTCATTCTTTGTGTTTTATAGGTCTTGGGTTTTAATAAATGCATAATGTCATATATCCTACATTATAATACCCTATAGAATAGTTTCTCTGACCTAAAAATCCCCTATGAATGGGTGTTCCACCTATTCAGCTCTCATTTCTTCCCCTAATGATTTGGAATGGTTTCCAAAGCATTCACCTTTTATGTTCTCTATAGTAAGTTCTCCCTCCAGGATGGTCATATGGTTGGAATTGAAGAGTATTTAGCTTTTCAGATGACTTTGTTCATGTAGTAATATGCCTTTAAAGTTACTCCATGTGTTTTCACAGCTTTGTAGCTCATTTCTTTTTATTGTTGAGTAATATTCCATTGTATAGATACACCACGGTTGGTATATCCAGTCACTTACTGAAGGACTTTTTGGTTGCTTCTAGTCTCTGACCATTATGAATAAAGCTGCTATAAACATTCATGCTTAGACTTTTGTGTGGATATAAGATTTCAACTGCACTGGACAAATATCTAGGAGTAAAATTGCTAGATAGTAAAATTATGTTTAGCTTTCCAAGAGACTGTCAAATGGTCTTCCAAAGTGGCAGTACCATTGTATATTTGTACCAGCAAAGATGACAGTCCCTGTTGCTCTGCATCAGGGCCAACACTGTCAGGTTTTTGGAATTTAGCCATTCTAATAGGTTTGTAGTAGCCCTTTACTGTTGTTTTAATTGGAAATTAGTATATGCTGTTGAGCATCTTTTTTATGCATATTTATAATCCATACATCTTCTTTGTTGAAGTGTTCAATTCTTTTTTCCATTTTTCACTTGGCTTGTTTGTTTGTTTTTTCATTATTGAATTTTAAGAGTTTGTTGTATATTTTGGATGCAAGTTCTTTATGATATGTATGTTTTGCAGATATTTTCATCCATTATATGGCTTGTCTTTTTATTCTCTTAAGAATGTCTTTAAGTAGAGCAGAAGTTTTTATTTTTAGTAAAAAGTATAAATTATTAATTTTTTTCAAGGAAAGGGCTTTTGTTGTTGTATATAAAAACATACTGTCAAATCCAAGGTCATCTAAATTTTCTCCTGTGTTGTTTTCTAGAAGTTTTATAATTTTGTGCTTTACATGGTCTATAATGTTACATGATGTATTCTGAGTCAATTTTTTGTGAAAGGTGTCAGTTCTGTGTCTCGATTCAACTTTTTTTTTTTTTGCTTATGGATGTCCAATTGTTTTAGCATCATTTGTTGAAAAGACTATCCTTTCCTCCATTGAATGACCTTGTCTCCTTTGTCAAAGGAGACACATCGTCACACTACACTTGTCACACTAAACTTGTGTTAGTTTACTTCTGAGCTCTCTATTCTGATCCATTGATCTAGTTGTCTAGTCTTTAGTGAGTACTAAGTTGTCTTGATTAATTTAAATTTGTAGTAGGTCTTCAAGTTAATTCTCCAATTTTTTTCAGCATTGTTTTGATTCTTCTGGGAATTTTGCCTTTCCATATAAACTTCAAAATCAGTTTGTCATATCCACAAAATGAGATTTTTGATTGAGATTACATTAGATCTAGTTAGGAATAATTGACACCCTAATATTATTGAATCTTTCTACCAGTGAACGTGGAGTATCTCTACATTTTTTTCAAATGTCTTTGATTTCTTTTATTAGAGTTTACAGTTTTCTTCTTATAGCTCCTGTATAGTTTTGTTAAGTTTATAGCTAAGTAATTATTTTGATGCTAATGTAACTAATTATGATTTTAATATCAAATTCTAATTGTTTATTACTGGTATATAAAAAATTGACTTTTGTATATTAACCATATGTCCTGCAACCTTTATATAGTTGCTTATTAGTTCCAGTAGGTTTTGTTTTGTTTTTCTATTCTTTGGATTTTTTCTTAATAGGACACTCATGTCATCTGCAAACACAGCTTTATATCTTCCTTCCCTATGTGTACACCTTGTATTTTTTTTAAGTCATATTGTATTAGCTAGGACTTCTCACACAGTATTGAATAAGAATGGTGAGAGGGGTTATCCTTGCCTCATTCTCATATTTAGGGGAAAGGCATCTAATTTCTCACCACTAAGTATGAAGTTAGCTATAGGTTGTTTGCAGGTGTTCTTTATCAAGTTGAAGAGGTTCTCCTCTGTTTCTAGCTGACTGAGAGTTTTTATAATGAATGGATGTCTAATTTCATCAAATGCTTTTTCTGTATCTGTTGATAAGTTTGTTTCTTCTTCTTTAGCCTGTTGATGTGATTGATTACATTGACTCACTTTTGAATTTTGAACCAGCTTTGCATACCTGAAATAAGCCCCACTTGGTCATGCTGTATAATCCCTTTTACACATTGTTTGATTCAATTCCTTAATATTTTGTTGAGGATTTTCACATCTACCTTCATGGGAGATTGGCCCCTTCTTTTCCTTTCTTGTAATGTCTTGATCTGGTTTTGGTATTTTGGCAATGCTGCCTCATAAAATGAGTTAGAAAGTAGTCCCTCTGCTTCTATCTTCTAGAAGAGGTTATAGAGAATTGACTTCATTTCTTCCTTAAATATTTAGTCTAAACACCAGTGAAATCATCTGGGCCTGGTGCTTTCTTTTTGGAAGATTAACAATTATTGATTTACTTTCTTTCATAGATACAAACATATTCAGATTACCTCTCCTGTGTCCATTTGAGTAGTTTGTGTCTCCCAAGGATAGGTCCATTTCATCAAAGTTAGCAAGTTTGTGATTATAGAATTGTTCATAATATTCCGTTAATGTCCATGGGACCAGTAGTGAGCTCCTCTCTTTCATTTCTAATTTTAGTAATTTATGTCTTCCCACTTTTTTCTTAGTTTATAAATTTTATTGATCTTTTCAAAGTATCAGATTTTTGGTTTAGTTGATTTTCTTTATTGAGTTTCTGTTTTCAATGTTATTGATTTTTGCTCTAAACGTATTGCTTCTTCTACTTGCTTACGTTTATATTGCTCTTCTTGCTCTATTTTCCTAAGGTAAAAATTTATGTTACTGATTTTAGATTTCTCTTCTTTTGTAATATATTCATTCAATGCCATACTTTGTATTTAAGCAATGATTCTACTGCATATCACAATTTTAAGCACTGATTCCACTGCATATCACAATTTTAGATATGTTTTATTTTCATTTTCATTTAGTTAAAAATGTTTTAAAATTGTTTTGAAACTTCTTTCCCACCCACATGTTATTTAGAAGTAAGTTGTTTAATCTCTAAATATTTTGGGATTTTATTTTATTTTATACTGCAGCATAGTTGATTAACAATGTTGTGTTTGTTTCAGGTGCACAGCAAAGTGATTCACATACAACTATGTTTGTTATTGTTTTCTAGTTTAATTCCTTATGGTCTGAAGTCATCCCTTGCATTATTTCTATTCGTTTTAGTGTCTTAAGGTGTGCTTTATGGCCCAGAATGTGGTCTATATTGCTGAATGTTTCATGTGATTCCATTGTTGAATCTAGATGATTGATGGTGTTGTTAAGGTCAACTATATCCTTAGTTATTTTTTGCTTACTGGATCTATTAAGATCAAAAGAAGCATATTGAAGACTCCAACTATACTTGGTAAATTTACTTATTTCTCTTTGAATTTCTATCAGTTTTATTCACATGCATTTTAGTGCTGTGTCTTTAGGTATATGCATGTTCAGTATTGTATCTTACTCTTAGAGAATTGACTTCTTTAACATTATGTAATGCCTTTCTTTATTCCTGATACTTTTCCTTGTCCTGAATTCTGCTTTATCTGAAGTTAATATAGCTATTCCAGCTTTCTTTTGATAGTGTTAACATGGTATATCCTTCTCCATTCCTTTACTTTTAAGCTATCCCTGCCTTTATATTTAAAATGGGTTTCTTTTAGACAATATATGTTTTTTTTTTAATTTGCTTTGACAGTCTCTGCCTTTTAATTGGTATATTTTGGCCATTGACATTTAAAGTTACTTGTATAGTTGAGTTGATATCCACCATAATTATAATAATTTTATATTTATTGCTCTTGTCCTTTATTTTTTCCCTTTGTCTTTCCATTATCTGCTTCTCTAATGTTGTTTGAACCCTTAATATATTTCCATTTTCTCTGTTCTCTTAGCAACGCAATATACTTCTTTTTAAAATTTTGTTAGCACTGCCCTAGAGTTTGCAATATACACTTACAAATAGTCTAAGTTCACTTTCAAAGACACTAGTAGTTCACAAGAAATGTTGGTACATTATAACTGAGTATTCACAGTCCTCTCCTCCCAATATTGCTGTCATTACTTATCCATGTAATATAATCACCCAATACATTGTTTCTCTTATTACTATGAACAAGTCACCATCTGTTAGATCACTTAACACATTTTTGACCGGAGACCTGTTATGGCCACAGGCATTAGTTTCTGCAAAAATCCCCTGGTCAATAATGTGTTAAGAATTAAAAAAAAAAAAAAAGAAAGTATTTTATTTATCTTTACCTTTATTTATTCTCTAATGTTCTTCCTTTTCAGAGATATGAATTTTTGACCTGTATCCTTTTCTTTCTTTCTGAAGAATTTTAATTTTTTATAAAATTCCAGAAAAGGCATTGTTCATTCATTACAGTGTTTTTGATTTGTAGCACTTCTTTTTGTTTCTTTTTTAAAGTTTCCACCTCTCTGCCCACATTACCCATCTGTTCTTGCATGTTGTCTACTTTTTCCATCAGAGTCCTTATTATATTAATCATGGTTGTTTTAAATTCCTTGTTGTATATTCTGAAATCTATATCACATCTAAGACTGGTTCTGATGGTTGCTTTGTCTGTTCAGACTGAGTGTTTTATGCTTTTCAGCCTGCCTTGTAGTTTTTTGTTGTTGTTGTTGAACGCTGGAAACAATATATCATGTAGTAGAAACAGGCAGTTAGGCTTTTTGTGTGAGGTTTTATGTTAATCTGGCTAGGAGTTGAGCTGTGTTTACTGTTTGCTGTAACTGTAGATGCCAGAGGAGTCACTGTTCTCTAGTTGTTTTGTTTTCTCCCCTGGTGTCTTTGGATTTGCTTGAGAACTTCTTGAAGAGTGTTTCCTGCAGCTCTTTCCATTGTAACTCACTGTCTACTTATCCTGGAGCCCTATCAAAATGGTGGGAAGGTGATGGGAGGGAGAAATCATGACATTTAATCTACTGGTTAAATCTGTTGTTTAGTGGGCCTGACCTTCAGAAGTGCTTCTTAGCCTTTTGTGTGTGTGTTGCCCCTTATTTGAGATAGGAAAGCTGGAGGAGATTAGAGCTGACCAGGTGCCCCTCCTGCATGTAGATAAGACTCTGGTGATACATTTTTACTTGGAGGGCAGGACTTTGTTATGGAGAAAGATCTGAGTATATTTTAAAATGTTACTTTTCCCTTCTTCCAGAAACAGGAGAGGATTTTTCTCTAATTGTAACCATGAGAACCTAGTTGGGTTTTTGGACATTAAACTCTCTCAAGTGTGAGAGTCCACTGGCCCCAGGAGTTTTTAATCTCTCATGCTAGCCTACTCTCACCCTCCAGAAATTCATCAAAATTACCATTTAACTGTTTCTGGTAGTTGCTGGCTCCAAAAGCTTCTGTTTCAGGTATGCTGATCTCCACTTGATTTTCTGTGTGCACATATCTCTTCAGATTTTAGCTAGGCAGCCCTGTAATCTCAGTTCTCTGATGAATCTAAAAAAAAATCACTGATTTTCAGTTTGTTCAGCATTTTTGTTTCCGTGATGGAGTGATAACTTCTAAGATCTTTGCATATTGGAGATAAAACCAGAAGTCTTCCTTTATTTATTTTTAATTCTGATTTATGTTTTTGTTTTCATATCTTCTATAATTGTCTTAATTTCCTTTAACTAATTTTGAAATATGAGGTTACAGTTTTTAATTTATTTTGTGAGCATAGCTTTCTGGCATTTTTCTCTTCTTGTAAGGGTGTTATCTTGTTTCTTATTATTCTTTTACCTATAGTGAAATTACTTAGGATTCAACCATGTTTGTTTATTTTTTAATTGAAGTATAATTGCTTTACAATGTTGTGTTAGTTTCTGCTGTACAGTGAAGAGAATCAGCTCTATGTATACATATATCCCCTCCCTCCTGGACCTTCCTCCTCCCCCCCCAGCCCATTCCACCAATCCAGGTCATCACAATTATTTTCTGTTGTTCATTTTTGCTTCCTAAACTTTTAAAAGGGAGAGAATGGGTCAAGATAGCCATTTTAACTTTATGACTGTTCTGTGTTCTATTATTTTCATGAAATGTGAAACTTCATATAATATGTACATGTATGACCCTGGGCTTCTTGAGATTTCTTGTCCTTGTTCTTCTTCCCAAGTGTTTTCTAGGACTTCTATTTCATTTGACTGATGGACTGAATCTCATCCCCCACCCAAATTCAACTCTTGAAGCCCTAACACCCAAAATGAATGCACTTAAATGTAGGACCTATAAGAAGGTAATACTTGTTAAGTGAAGTCATAATTGGGGCCTTACTCCAATAGGACTGATGTTCTCATACCAAGTGAGAGAGACACTAAGGATCCATGCTTCTTCATGTGCACACAGAGGAAAGGTCATGTGAGGACACAACAAGCCAGAAAGAGAACTCTCACCAGAATCAAATTTTCCAGCATCTTGATCTTGGATTTCTATTCTCCAGAAAATAATTCCTGTTGTTAAGCCACCCCATCTGTGTTATTTTGTTATGGCAGCCCCAGCTGACTAATATACCCCCTTATCAATGTCCTATTCAATTTATTTTCTGTTGCTATGAGTTTCTTCTTAGTGTAGGACTTTGTCTTAGAGGGGAGATTTAGATAGTTAGTTTGGGGACATTACAGGGCCTATACAGCTTTCATTTCTGCATACCTTACTCACAGTCTTGGCTGCTACTAAAATTGGCCCATCACACTTTACACAGTGTGTAGCTTTGGCTATTTGGGGTTCTCCAATTTTCAGATTTTTCAGATATCCCATTGCTTCCCTCTTCTTTTTTATGCACAGATACTATATGGTTCTGCCCTACATCTACCCCTAGTCTAGTTAATATGTTTGTTTTGATGGTTAACTTGGAAATATTAAAAAATGATATGGCCATTCCTATATTTTCAGAATTTTCAATTTTAAAAAAAGACACTGGAAATTAATTATTACTGGACTTAATATTAATAACCATTGATATTTTAGAATTGAACATTAAATACATTTTTCTAAGCACAAAGCAAAAGAAGTAGAGATTAATATGTGACAGGAGTTGTCATACTAAGTTTATTTTTTAGTATGTTATCAAACTATTAAAATACCTTCATCAAAGTGTTCTTGATATTTTCAGTAATATATGAAAAGAAAATATTTCATTTTCTCAACGACAGTAATGATATACTAGACCAGAGTTGTTAAATTGCAGCGGACAGAAATTTAACTCAAGCTAACATAATAAAAAGATTTTTTGGCTTAGGAAACCAAATTGGTTTTCCTTACAATGAACTAGGTCCCTGTAGGGATCCTACAGAAGGAAACCAGAGCCTCAATGCAAAGAGAACTCTCCCTGTTTTATACATTTGCCTTTGCTTGACCTTGTACTCAGTATAAATTTTCCTGATATAATTTTAAAAAGAAGACTACTAGCAGTCCCCAATTTTCATCTTTCCAAGAATATGCTCAAAAAAAAAAAAAATCCCTTGTCCTCTAACTCTAAATAAAACAATCCTGGAGAACCACTCTCTTGGCCTAGACTGAGTCACCTGCCCATGCTGGCACAATCACTGGACAGAGAAATTAAATGCTTTGCTTAGACCTGGATCAGTGGTTCAACTTTGTGTCTGTGGAGAAAAGGTATTGCAGCTCCATTTAGCACCACAGCTATAGAGGGAGAGGAGCAGATTTTGGACAGAAACAACGTCCTAATAGAACTAGGCATGATTGAGTTTTCAGCCAATAACTAAACATGTATTTGAGATTAACATAGTAACTGTACACTAAAAGTGTTGATTAGGATTCATGACCCACTGGAGGTTAAATTCTAGTGGTGACCAAAATGATGTAGTGCTTACCAAATCTGATTCCAAATCTTTACCAATTACAGTGGAATTAATAAAGGTATTTGAATAATTTGCAGAAGCCACAAACCTTGAGGGGCATAAGTAATGTGCTTGTAGATACTAGTCTTTATTTTTACATTTGTCACTAGAGATTGATATTTATTCATGGAAGTATAAATACAGTGATAATGGACACATCTTAAATATACAGGTTGATAAGTTTTGACAAACATAACTCAAATTTTGGTCAAAATATAGAGCACTTTCATGACCCAGAAAGGTTCTCTTCCTGTATTGATTCAGTTCCAATACTAAGAGGCTGCTACTTCTGCAATTTCCATCACCATGGATTAGTTTCTGAACTGCACATGAATGGAATTATATGTAAGCACTCTTTTGTGTTGGATTCTTTCTCACAACAAAATGCTTTTGAGATTTATACATATTATTCTGTGTATCAGTTCACTCATTTTTATTGCCAAGAAGTCTATTCTTCTAAATTTTGTTTCTCAATTTTCCCATTGTTGAATGCAGAAATTGTTTCCATTTTTTTGGCTTTGAAAAATAGTACTTCTTGTACAAGTCTTTTTGTGGACATAGGTTTTCACTTCTCCAGGAGTAAAATTGCTAGGGCATGTGCATGTTTAACTTTATAAGAACAGTATAGTCTGATGTGCGGGGGTCTAATTCCTCCAACTCCATTTTTTTCCCTCAAGTCTGCTTTGGCTATTCAGGGTCCTTTCTGTCTCCATACAAATTTTAAGATATTTTGTTCTAGTTCTGTAAAAAATGCCATTGGTAATTTGATAGGGATTGCGTTGAATCTGTAGATTGCTTTGGGTAGTATAGTCATTTTCACAATATTGATTCTTCCAGTCCAAGAACATGGTATATCTCTACATCTGTTGGTATCATCTTTAATTTCTTTCATCAGTGTCTTATAGTTTTCTGCATACAGGTCTTTTGTCTCCCTAGGTAGGTTTATTCCTAGTTATTTTATTCTTTTTGTTGCAATGGTAAATGGGAGTGTTTCATTAATTTCTGTTTCAGATATTTCATTATTAGTGTATAGGAATGCAAGAGATTTCTGTGCATTAATTTTGTATCCTTTAACTTTACCAAATTCATTGGTTAGCTCTAGTAGTTTTCTGGTGGCATGTTTAGGATTATCTACATATAGTATCATGTCATCTGCAAACTGACAGTTTTACTTCTTTTCCAATTTGTATTTGTTTCATTTCTTTTTTTTTCTCTGATTGCCATGGCTAGGACTTCCAAAACTATGTTGAATAATAGTGCTGAGAGTGGACATCCTTGTCTTGTTACTGATCTTAAAGGAAATGTTTTCAGTTTTTCACTGTTGAGAATGATGTTTGCTGTGGTTTTGTCGTATATGTCCTTAATTATGTTGAAGTAGGTTCCCCCTATGTCCACTTTCTGGAGAGTCTTTATTGTAAGTGGGTGTTGAATTTTGTCTAAATCTTTTTTCGCATCTGTTGAGATAATCGTATGGTTTTTATTCTTCAATTTGTTAATATGGTGTATCACATTGATTGATTTGCATATATTGAAGAATCCTTGCATCTCTGGGATAAATCCCATTTGATCATGGTGTATGATCCTTTTACTGCTTTGTTGGATTCTGTTTGCTAGTACTTTGTGGAGGATTTTTGCATCTATATTTATCAGTTATATAGGTCTGTAATTTTCTTTTTTGTAGTATCTTTGGTTTTGGTATCAGGGTGATGGTGGCCACATAGAATGAGTTTGGGAGTGTTCCTTCTGTACAGTTTTTTGGAAGAGTTTGAGAAGGATGGGTGTTTGCTCTTCTCTAAATGTTTGATAGAATTCACTTGTGAAGCCATCTGGTCCTGGACTTTTCTTTGTTGGAAAATTTTTAATCAGTTTCAATTTCATTACTTGTGACTAGTCTGTTCATATTTTCTATTTCTTCCTGGTTTAGTCTTGGAAGGTTATATCTTTCTAAGAAATTGTCCATTTCTTCCAGGTTGCCCATTTTATTGGCATAAAGTTGCTTGTAGTAGTCTCTTAGGATGCTTTGTATTTATTTCTGTGCTGTCTGTTGTAACTAGTCCTTTTTTATTTCTAATTTTATTGATTTGAGTCCTCTCCCTGTCTTTCTTGATGAGTCTGGCCAATGGATTACCAATTTTGTTTATCTTCTTAAAGAACCAGCTTTTAGTTTTATTGATCTGTCCTATTGTTTTCTTTGTTTCTATTTCATTTATTTCTGCTCTGATCTTTATGATTTCTTTCCTTCTGCTAAGTTTGGGTTTTGTTTGTTCTTCTGTCTCTAGTTCCTTTAGGTGTAATGTTAGATTGTTTATTTGAGATTTTTCTTGTTTCTTGAGGTGGGCTTTTATAGCTATAAAATTCCCTCTTAGAACAGGTTTTGCTGCATCCCATAGGTTTTGAATTGTCATGTTTTCATTGTCATTTGTCTCTAGGTATTTTTTGATTTCCTCTGATGTCTTCAGTGATCTCTTGGTTATTTAGTAACGTATTGTTTAGCCTCCAAGTGTTTGTGTTTTTTACATTTTTTTCTCCTGTAATTCATTTCTAATCTCATAGCATTGTGGTCAGAAAAGATGCTTGATATGATTCCAATTTTCTTAAATTTCCTGAGGCTTGATTTGTGACCCAAGATGTGATCTATCCTGGAGAATTTTCCATGCGCATTTGAGAAGGAAGTGTAATCTGCTGTTTTGGGATGGAATGTCATATAAATATCAATTAAATCTATCTGGTCTATTGTGTCATTTAAAACTTGTGTTTCCTTATTAATTTTCTGTTTGGATGATCTGTCAATCAGTGTAAGTGAGGTGTTACAGTCCACCACTATTATTGTGTTACTGTCGATTTCCTTTTTTAGAGCTGTTAGCAGTTGCCTTATGTATTGGGGTGCTCCTATGTTGGGTGCATATATATTTATAATTGTTATATCTTCTTGGTCTGATCCCTTGATCATTATGTAGTGTCCTTCCTTGTCTCTTGTAACATTCTTTATTTTAAAGTCTATTTTATCTGATATGAGTATTGCTACTCCAAATTTCTTTTGATTTCCATTTGCATGGAATATCTTTTTCCATCCCTTCACTTTCAATCTGTACGTGTCCCTAGGTCTGAAGTGGGTCTCTTGTAGACAGCATATAGATGGGTGTTGTTTTTGTATCCATTCAGCAAGCCTGTGTCTTTTGGTTGCAGCATTGAATCCATTCACATTTAAGATAATTATAGATATGTATGTTCCTATGATCATTTTCTTAATTTTGGCGGGTTCGTTTTTGTAGGTCCTTTTCTTCTCTTGTGTTTCCCACTTAGAGTATTTCCTTTAGCATTTGTTATAGAGCTGGTTTGGTGATGCTGAATTCTCTTAGCTTTTGCTTGTTTGTAAAGCTTTTGATTTCTCCATCGAATCTGAATGAGATCCTTGCGGGTTAGAGTAATCTTGGTTCTAGTTTCTTCCCTTTCATCACTTTAAGTATATCATGCCATTCCCTTGGGGCTTGTAGAGTTTCTGCTGAGAAATCAGCTGTTAACCTTATGGGAGTTCGAACTCCTAACAAGGGAGTTCTTGTATGTTATTTGTCATTTTTCTCCTGCTGCTTTCAATAATTTTTCTTTGTTTTTAATTTTTGCCAATGATTACTATGTGTATTGGCATGTTCCTATTTGGGTTTATCCTGTATGGGACTCTCTGCGCTTCCTGGACTTGGGTGGCTATTTTCTTTCCCATGTTAGGGAAGTTTTCAACTATCATCGTTTCACATATTTTCTCTGGTCCTTTCTCTCTGTCTTCTCCTTCTGGGACCCCTATAATGTGAATGTTGTTGTGTTTAAGGTTGTCCCAGAGGTCTTATAGTCTGTCTTCATTTCTTTTCATTCTTTTTTCTTTATTCTCTTCCACAGCAGTGAATTCCACCATTCTGTCTTCCAGGTCACTTACCCGTTCTTCTGCCTCAGTTATTCTGCTATTGATTCCTTCTGGTGTAGTTTTCATTTCAGTTATTGTATTCTTCATCTCTGTTTGTTTATTCTTTAATTCTTCTAGGTCTTTGTTAAACATTTCTTGCATCTTCTCGATCTTTATTATTGCCATTCTTTATCTGAGGTCCTGGATCATCTTCACTATCATTATTCTGAATTCTTTTTGTGGAAGGTTGCCTATCTCCACTTCATTTAGTTGTTTTTCTGGAGTTTTATCTTCTTCCTTCATCTGGTACATAGCCCTCTGCCTTTTCATCTTGTCTGTCTTTCTGTAAATGTGGTTTTTGTTCCACAGGCTGCAGGATTGTAGTTCTTCTTTCTTCTGCTGTCCTCTGGTGGAATAGGCTATCTATGAGGCTTGTGCAAGTTTCCTGATGGGAGGGACTGGTGGTGGGTAGAGCTGACTGTTGCTCTGGTGGGCAGAGCTCAGTAAAACTGTAATCCACTTGACTGCTGATGGGTGGGGCTGGGTTCCCTCCCTGTTGGTTGTTTGGCCTGAGGCGACCCAACACTGGAGACTACCTGGGCTTTTTGATGGGGCTAATGGTGAAGTCTTGGAGGGCTCACACCAAGGAGTTCTTCCCAGAACTTCTGCTGCCAGTGTCCTTGTCCCCACGGTGAGCCACAGCCACCCCCCGCCTCTGCAGGATACCCTCCAACACTGGCAAGTAGGTCTGGTTCGGTCTTCTCTGGGGTCACTGCTCCTTCCCTAGGTCCCCATATGCACACTACTTTGTGTGTGCCCTCCAAGAGTGGAGTCTCTGTTTCCCCCAGTCCTGTCAATGTCCTGCAATCAAATCCCGCTAGGCTTCAAAGTCTGATTCTCTAGGAATTCCTCTGCCTCTTGCCAGGCCCCCAGTTTGGGAAGCCTGACATGTGGCTCAGAACCTTCACTCCAGTGGGTGGACTTCTGTGGTATAAGTGTTCTCCAGTCTGTGAGTCACCCACCTAGCAGTTATGGGATTAGATTTTACTGTGATAGCGCCCCCTCCAACCATATCACTGCAGCTTCTCCTTTGTCTTTGTATGTGGGGTATCTTTTTTGGTGAGTTCCATCATCTTCCTGTTGATGATTGTTCAGCAGTTAGTTGTGATTCTGGTGTTCTCGAAAGAGGGTGTGAGTTAATATTTTTAAAGCACTTGGAAGAGTGGTTGGCACTCAGCAAGAGTTATGCATTTGCTAAACAAAGTATAAATAAATACAACTAAACAAATAAGGCAATAAATATTAAAGAAGTCAGGTATGGGGCAATTTCAGGAGAATGGACAGTATTTGTTGATTTTGTAGATATGGCCATGACTCTGAATTTTCTAGCTTCAAGTGTAGATTGTCACACCATGACATGGGAAGGAAAGCAGGGAATTCATGGTTTAGAGGAATGAAAATAAGTTCAGCTGAATGTACTGTTTTACATTTGTTTTTGTCTTTGTTTTTTGATCATTCCTACAAGGCCAGGATTGAAGAAGCTTGTTGTGAAAATAATTTACATAACAAACCCACTGGGTTTGGGTGACCACAAGCTTCTGTGAGCAGCACTGAGGCTTGGCTTAGTCTGAGTTAATAGACAAGTGATGTTTACCCTGGACTTGACCTGAGCTGGACTGCATTCTAAGGTATAGTGTTGGAAATTTTGGGTACCACATGAGGTCTGGCATTTACACTCTGGAATGTAGCCAGAGAAAAGTGGCAGACAGTGAGAAAGTGATTTACAGTTGTGTATGTTGCATGGTTAAATGTCCTGGGAGTATTTGGTCTATGTATCCCCATAACACTTTGCTTCTACCACTTGTATAACATAACATACCTAACATTATGGTGTAGTTAATTACATTTCTATCTGCCACTTCCAGTATATTATAGTCCTGTTTTTCATTACTGAGCACCTACTATATACTTGACATAGTCATGGGTAGTTCACAAAAATTATTGTATTCAATTCCTACAGCAAACTTATGTGGAAAGTATCATAAATAATCAGTCATGGAATGGATTTTCTCTGAGTTTACAAATATAGGATAAACACATAATACACTAGAACTGAGATCAGCAAATCATCTGAAAGAGGTAGGGGGTTATATGGGCCTCGCAATTAACACACTTAAAGAGATGGAATTTCAGTCAGAAGAAAGCTTGATTGTAGAGGTTTAGGAAAAGAAATATTACAGAAGTGAGGAAGTCTTGAATTTTCTGGTCCCAGTGGCTCAGGCTCTCATTAGGGTAGAGATGATGTAAAGTTGGCAGCATTAGCCTTCAACTGTTGTTTCTTCTCCCACGTACATAATCACCTTTATGGTATAATGGGTGCATCCAGAGTCTTTGAATGGTTTGATGCCGTTAAATATCCTTGAGGACACGGGGGTTGGGAGGAAGGGGAAGCTGGGGTGAAGAGAGAGTAGCACTGACATATATGCACTACCAAATGTAAAATAGATAGCTAGTGGGAAGCAGCAGCATAGCACAGGGAGATCAGCTCGGTGCTTTGTGACCACTTAGAGGGGTGGGATAGGGAGGGTGGGAGGGAGACACAGGAGGGAGGGGATATGGGGATATATATGTACATATGGCTGATTCACTTTGTTGTACAACAGAAACTAACACAGCATTGTGAAGCAATTATACTCCAATAAAGACGTATTAAAAAAATTAAAAAGAAAATAAAAAAGAACTTATACTGAAAAAAAATATCCAGTTCTTTATACTTCCCTTATTCTGTTTCTGCACTCAACACAGCATTCTCATCCCCACAGACGTTTACCTACAAGGAAAAAGCACTAATCATATAGGTATTTTTGTCCTGCTTCACAGTAATTTTTCCTGAGAAATCAATAAAGTTGTTCTGATTAGTTTTTGGCTTTCCTTGCAGCTTGACTGCAGGAGAGCATTGCTGAGCAGATGGCCAGCACATATTTCTGGTCTGTGTGACAGGAGTTTCTCACTATAAATCATTAAGTTAGCATTCTGATGTCTGTGCCCATCTTGTATATGTTTCTGTGCTCATGAATCAGGCTGTCAGGATATGATCACCTTGATATGACAGGAGTTAGTCCCTGGGTCTTCCAAGCAGTAGGTCAGAACACACTGCTGGTTTCCTTTACATCACATTGATATATATATATATTATAATACACACACACACACGTACATATGTATACATATATGTATATCATATATATTATTTTATTTTTTTAATTTTTTATTTGAATATAGTTGACTTACAATGTTTTATTAGTTTCTGCTGTACAACAAAGTGAATCAGTTATACATATACATATATCCACTCTGTTTTAGATTCTATTCCCGTATAGGTCATTAGAGAGTATTGAATAGAGTTCCCTGTGCTATACAGTAGGTCCTTATTAGTTATCTATTCTATATATAGTAGTGTGTATATGTCAATCCCAGTCTCCCAATATATCCCTCCCCACAACCCACTTTCCCCCCAGTAACCATAAGTTTGTTTCCTACATCTGTGGCTCTATTTCTGATTTGTAAATAAGTTCATTTGTATACTATTTTAGATTCCACATATAAGCAATATCATATGATATTTGTTTTTCTCTGTCTGACCTACTTCACTAGTATGACAGTTTCTGGGTCCATCCATGTTGCTGCAAATGGCATTATTTTATTTTTTTATGGCTGAGTAATATTTCATTGTATACATGTATTATACCTCATTTTCTTTATCCATTCCTCTGTCAATGGACATTTAGGTTGTTTTCATGTCCTAACTATTGTAAATAGTGCTGAAATGAACATTGGGGTGTGTGTATCATTTCGAATTTTGGTGGTTTTGTTACATGAAATAAAGCCCGATATAGATTCTAAGCTGCATGAGGCCCACATCTATTTTGTTCAGCCTGTTTAGTCTATGGTTTGTGAAACCCTGACATGTGTCAGAAGCTTCATGACTATGTTTTCCTGATTGACTTTCATCATGTTTGCTAAAGAAAAACTAGAAAATGTGAATAAGCAAAAAGAAGACAAGAAAACAGAGTTCAGACATGTGGAGACAAGACCAGAGGCAGCCTCGGCCCGGGGGCAGCAGAACGCCTCCGTAAAGGGCTAGATCATCAATAGTCTTGCCAGCCTGCAGTAAGGTCTCTGTCACAACCACTCAGTTCTGCGGTAGGGATACGAAAACTGCCACAGATGATATGTAAATGAAAGAGCATGGCTATGTTCCAATAAAGCTTTAAACAGGTAATGGACCATATTTGGCTCATGGGCTGTAGTTTGCTGACCCCTTGTCTAGACTGTTGCATCCTGGAGTAAGGATGAGAAGTTGAAGCTTATGTTCATAGATGCTTAATACACAATGTACCAGAAGGAATCCAAGTTTTAAGAATGTTGGGGTATATTTATCATGTACAACCTCACATGTACTCACTCTACTCTCTCCCTTATCCCTTCCCCACTCCACATGAATTCCCTGAGAGGGTTCAGAGGATACTTCACAAAGCCATTGAGGAAGGCACCAGGCAAGGGCACTGACATTCTTGAAAGGCTGTGTAGGGTCTGTCCTCTGTAGAGGGAGAGTCTGCTTTGGGGATGGGCTCTTACTTCATGGGGATCATGGGGTCCTGGAGAGCCCAAGACCAATGTGGCAGCACTTAAGTTCCAGGAACATGATGGCACATTGACCATAAAGGGAAGCAGGGATGAAATGGTAAAAAGAGTTTGTGACTTTCAGTGGAATTCTACATTGGCTAGTTAATTATGGTTTCCCTGTGGACTTACGAGCCTCTCTATGGATGTCAGTAACCTTTCCCCCAGAATCCCTAGTGTTGCTAAGTGGGCTCAAGTACAAATTATTCTTTGTAGGTGGGATGAAGTTCATGTATGTATTTAACAACAGGGACATCCCTTCACAAAGGCTTTATCTAAATACTGTCACTTGCCAAGTGCCTAACTAGCCTACAGTGTAGACCAGTGCTCAATCCTTGGTATGGACCATTTTCTAAGGAAACCAACTAGCCAGCTGATGGCAGGTTGAGCAACTTCCATCATGCAAGTGGAAGAAATTCCTTACTGTAACAAACATTTATTTGGAATATGGATTTTCTTTCCTGTTAGCAGTACTTGTTGCCGGCATAACTGCCCATGGACTTGATGAAGTTCTGATTCAGTGTCATGGTCTTCCACACCACATGGCTTCTAACCAAGAAACTCATATAACAGAAAAAGAAGTACAGCAATAGATTAATTCTCAAGAAATATCTTGATATCAATTACATACCTGATCACCCAGCCATAGTTCAACTAATAGAAGATTCAGTTAATATGCTGATTAGAAGAAATACTTGAAGGATTGGGGCATTATCGCATACGATATGCCTTTAACAAGAAACCAGTAAAACATACAGGGGTCTGAAAGCAAACAATGAAAGTTGGAGAAGCACCTCTTGTTATTACACAAAATGGACCATTTGAATAACTTGGACTTCCTAAACCTGCAACTTCAGCCTCTAGTGATTTATATATCTTAGTCTTCAGGAGAGAAAAGCTTCTACCAGCAGACTCAACAGTTCAATTCCACTGAGTGGGGGATTGATATCCCACCTGACCACATTGGTCTCCTCATGCCACTGAAATCACAGGCATTGAAGGGAATGTCTCTGCTGGCTGGGGTTGTTGACCCTGATCATTAAGGAGAAAGTGGGTGCTTGAAGCAAAATGGGAATAGGGAACACTATATCCAGATTCCAGGAGATCCTGGGCGGGGAACTTCTTAGTCTTTCCAGTTTCCTTTTTCTGTAGTAAAATTTAAAAGAAAACTGGAGCAACAAAATAAACACAGTGCTTCTGATAATTCATATTCTTGCAAATAAAGTTGTGTGTCACTCTAACAGGTATAGAACTATGACTGGCTGAGGGCAAAGGGACAGGGAATAGATAGAAGAACAAGGAAGGTATGGATATCATCTGTGTTCTTGAGACCAGATTTATGATTGATGACTGTAACAGCTAAGCATGTTTTCCTCATAATATTTCACATATAATAACTAGAATTTCCTTTTATTAACCTTTCCCCTATCCTTTTATGTAGTGGTTGCTTTTAGTGGCAAACTTAGTTTTTGTGTTACAGAATATTCAGGTGGGGGTATGAGTGAATTAAAAGAGGAATAACATCATCCAGAGATGCGAGTGGTAGCTCTTGGAACTTTGTATCTTCTCTTTGGGGGGAGATGAGAGAGTTTCTGTCTTTATGAAGGATCATTGCATCTTGTTAGGAAGATGCATGCAGTTGTTGTTGCTCTACAGAGGTCTAAATAAAGGTGAGAGAATACATAGGGATGCTGAGGGCCCAAAAAGGTAGATTTTGCTAGTTATCTACCTATTGTGTCTTAGTATCAAGCTTACCCTTACATACTTTACTTTTTGACACTGGGGTTGGGATTCTATAAGTTACATTTTCCAGACTACTTTGTAAACCTCTTTCCAGTTGATTTTTGCAAATGGTGGTCACTGATGGCAGGAGGGAGGGAGAGAAAATAGGAAGAAGAATTTATGTTCTGTTCCGAGCTCTGTCAGATTTTCTGCAGGCAGTCAAGGAGAGCTATGGCTTTAGTCTCCAGCTTCATTGCACCCTCATTACCAGCCGTGCCAGGCCCCTTCCTAGTTCCAGAGCCAGCTGGGCCCTCAGCTTTTGATGGTCCATATGCACCAGCTACACAGCATCCTTACCCCCAGGGAAAGCTGAGCACCACTTATTCTGTGCTGCCCGCAGAGGTCTGAGCGCCCACCACGAGGCGGCACAATTCTGTTAGCTCCACCTCTTCCTAATGGTGACCACTGCTTCCTGCAGTTACTAATGTCTGAGTTAGCTGAGCTGTAGGGGTAGTAACTGCTTCCTGGAGGTACTAATAACTGGTGACCTCAGCATCCCAACCCTTTTAGCCTTTCAACCCTTAGTAGTCAATTCCCTGTATTAAATCCTACTTGCTTGAAATTTCTACTATACTTTCCGTCTCAATATTTTTTACTTCAGGGGGCTAACCCCTGGCTGGTACGCTCCTTGAGGACAGGCATAAGCTCTGTTTAATCTTTAGTTCTTGGCACTTAGCCCAGTACTTGACACATAACATTGCTGAATAAATGCAAAAAGTGAGGCATCACAAGTTTTCAAAGTACTGCCAGATAGATGAGGGAATAAGGTTTTCAAGTATTTTGTCTGGTTTTACTAGAAATTAAGGAGAAGATTTCAGTTCAACCTAAGGAGCAAATTTCTATTTCCATTAACAGAATAAATTACCTAAAAATCACCAAATTGCCCATCACTGATATAACTGAAGCAGAAGTAAAGTGACCCTTTGTCAGGGATGCTGTAGAGGGCGATTCCTCAAATGTGTTGAAGATTAGAAAACATCATGTTTGGATTACATTCTACACTAAGATTCTATGACCCTTGTTTATGAAATATATCCTAATTCAACTCCAATATGCTCTTTCTCTTGATAGCAATGCTGACACTGTTACAGCACAGGAATATGATAATCATTTATATATTTGTAGTGCTTTACCATTTGCAAAATGCCTTATATTCATTTTCTTTAAATTTCACTAGTTTTCTGTGAGGGATAAAGAACAGTAATTACATTTTACAGATGAGAAGACTGAGGTTCTGAAGGTACAACTTATCCCTTGTTTGTTTACCTTAAAAAAGGTCAAGATTGCAATTAGAGTTTTGTGTTTGGACTCTAAACTCTGTCCCTATGGGTGGGTAGGGGTGTGTGTGTGTGTATGTGTGAGAAAGAGAGAGAGAGAGAGAGAGGAGAGATTAGAGTCAGAGGGCACCAAGATAGAATTTGGAACTTGGAACTTCTGGATCCCTAGAGGCTTTGAACTTTGATTTGTAAAAATTTTTTAATGTCACTTTCCAAACCATTATTCCTGTTTTCCGGTACAAAATACATTTTAAGATCTAGCCATTTGCCCAGAATTCCAAGAACAGCTGAGTTTTTGTTTAAAGAATGTTTTACTAAAAAGCAAATTTCATACACCATACTTGTGGAATATCTGGTTTTGAAATATTGAGGTTAGCACTATTCCTGGTTTTTGACCTTTCTTCTGCCTTTGTCTCAGTGGTTCTCTGAATTTAGTTTTACATCTGAGAGCTAACCGATATAACCCTCTGATGATTCTGTGTGTGCAAAAACAAAAGAATGACACCAAGCAAATATTTCTGCTCAAATGCAGAGGCTATGGAAGCATTCTTTGGCACAAGTATCTTCAGAAGTCAGACTTTTCTGCCTTTCCCAAACAGTGTGGCATTTAAACACTGAATGCACACAAGTACTTAGTGTTCATTAAAATTAGTAACAGAAAACACAGAGCTCTGGAAGTCTGCTCAATGCTGAACTCAACACTAGGAGTTTAATATGAACTTAAACTAGAAAAGATATCAGAAAATGTAGTTGTAGGCCCAAGAGACATCTTGGAGGTTAATAAATATTCCCTCTGGTTCAGAGATACCCTCCTAAATTTAAACATTGAACTGTATAAAATTATATTTGTGTATTTCCCTTGGCATTAAACAAATATAAGCATACACCTCTATTCTATAACTTTTTGTTTAACATGTGTTAGAATTAATAGGCACCGATGTCAGGAAATAGAGCAGTAGGCCCAAATCTATATTCCACTTGCTGGTTAATATTTGAAACTGTTTCTCCTCACTGTTCACAGTGATGTAACAAATGTATGAGATATTGCTTGTCCCCCTGGGGCCTCTCTGTGCTACTCTTAGGAGTAGGATGATAGGCTACTCCTAAGAGGGAAATGGGTCTCAGGGATTTTAAGTCAGTGACTGGACCAAATCCATGGAGTTATTAAACGGTGGAGCAGGAATTAAAACCAAAGGCCTCTGAAGTCTCCAATAACTTTTGAGTTATCCTGCCATACTCAGGAAGTCCTTCCATCTGTTTTCTTAAATTACCAAGCAAATACCCATTGCCTCTTCCCATTGAAAAGTAAGCGATTTGGGCGGTTTGTGCTGGGTAACACATGAGTCACCATTCTTTCTAATTCTTTCCACTTTGGAATTACCTTTGGGCTATTCTTGTTTCAACTCACAAGCATTGACTGAGTGCCTACTCTTTTTGACACTAAGGGTACACTAGTGGATAAAATAGATCAAAGAGAGGGAGAGAGGCCAAGCTGGTGGAGCAGGAAGGCCCTGAGCTCCCCTCCTCCCACGGACACACCAAAACTACAACTATTTACAGAGCAACTATCAATGAGAGTCACGCGAAGACTAGCGGAAAAGATCTTCTACAGCTAAAGATATAAAGAAGAAACCACAAGGAGATGGGTAGGAGGGGTGGAGATGGAGTACAGTCAAGACCCACACCCCTGGGTCCGTGACCCACAAATGAGAGGCTAATCGCAACTGCAGAGGTTCCTTCAAGGAGCGAGGGGTATGAGCCCCACATTGGGCTCTCCAGCCAGGTGGTCCTGCACTAGGAAGACAAGCCCCTAGAACACTTGGGGCCAGCAGGGCTTGCTTCTGGGAGACCCAGAGGGCTGTGGGAAATAAAGAGACTCCAACCTTAAAGGTGCACAAAAATCTCACGCACTCTGAGACCCAGGGTAGATGCAGTAATTTGAAGGGAGCTTGGGTCAGACACATTTGTTGATCTTAGAGAGTCTCCCAGAGAGGCAGGAGGCAACTGGGACTCAGCTGGGGGGCAAGGGTGCTGGTGGCAGTCATTTGGGGGAGCTTTGTCTACCACGAGGACACTGGGGCTGGCAAGTGCTATTTTGGAATCCTGCCTCTAGCTTATTAGATATATGTTATAAGAATGGTATATCTTTCCATTTGTGTAGCCTTTGATTTCTGAGTACAGGTCTTTTACCTTCTTAGTTAGATTTATTCCTAGACCTGTAGTCAGAAATTGAAGGCTACACAAATGGAAAGATATATCATACTTATGGATTGGAAGAATTAATAATGTTAAAATGATCATAGTACCCAAGGCAAACTACAGAGTCAATGCAATCTTTTTTAAAATAACAAGCATTTTTCACAGAACAAGAACAAATGATTCTAAAATGTGTGGAACCATAAAAGATCTGTAACAGCCAAAACACTCTTGAGAATTAAGAGCAAAGCTGGAGGTATCATGCTCCCTGATTTCAAACTATTCTACAGCTAAAGTAATCAAAACCATATGGTAGTGGCAGAAAAACAGACACATAGATCAGTGGAACAGAACAGAGCCCAAAAAGGAACCCAAACTTATATGGGGCAATTAACCTATGACAAAGGAGGCAAGAATATACAATGGGGAAAAGATAGCCTCTTCAATAAATGGCGCTGGGAAAACTGGGCTACTTTATCACACTGTATACAAAAATAAACTCAAATTGAATAAAGATTTAAACGTAGACCTGAAACCATAAAACTTCTAAAAGAAAACAGGCAGTATGCTATTTAACATCAATCTTAGCAATATTTTTTGGATATGTCTCCTCAGGCAGGGGAAACAAAGCAAAAATGAACACGTAGGATTACATCAAACTAAAAAATTTTAAACAGTGAAGGAAACTATGAACAAAACAAAGAGGCCAACTACTGAATGGGAGAAGATATTTGCAAATGATATCTCTGATAAGGGGTTAATATCCAGAATATATAAAGGACTCATGCAACTCAACATTTAAAAAAAAATTAAAAATTGGGTAGGGAACCTGAATAGATTGTTTTTTTCAAAGAAGAAAGGAATGGCCAAAGGGCATATGAAAAGATGGTCAACATCACTAATCATCAGGGAAATGCAAATCAAAATCACAATGAGATATCCCCCTACACTTGTCAGAATGGTTATCATCAAAAAGACAACAAGTATTGGCGAGGATGTAGAGAAAAGGGAACACTGGTGCACAGTTGGTGGAAAAGTAAATTTGTGCAGCCACTATGGAAAACAGTATGGAGGTTCCTCGAAAAATTAAAAATAGAGCTGTCATATAATCTAGGTATTTTCCTCCTGTGTATTCATTCAAAGAAAACAAAAGCACTAATTCAAAAAGATAGATGCATCCCTATGTTTTCTGTAGCATTATTTAAAATAGCCAAGATATGGAAGTAACCTAAATGCCCATCATTAGATGAATGGATAAAGAAGATGTGGTATATATTACAGTAGAATATTATTCAGTCATAAAAAAAGAATGAAATCGTGCCATTTGTGACAACATGGATGGACCTAGAGGATATTATGCTTAGTGAACATAAGTCAGAGAAAAACAAATACCATATGATTTCACTTATATGTGGAATCTTAAATAAGCAAACAGAAACAGTCATAGACACAGAGAACAAACAAGTAGTTGTCAGAGGGGGAGGGTGTGGGGGGCTTAGAGAAATAGGTGAGGGAAATTAAGAGGTACAAACTTCCAGTTATCAAATCAATTAGTCATGGGTATGAAATGTACAATGTGGGAATATAGTCAATAATTATGTAATATCTTTTTAATCTAAGATAAAAAGATTGCTATACACGCAGGTAGGAGGTAAATTGCCATGAGAGGGATATGCTTTGTAATCTTTTCTAAACATTTTGACCATAGAACTCTTTTAACATGAAGTGATTATTAAGATTAATTTGCAAGGCATACACTTTGAGAAATGCTGTTCTGGGTTTTATACTTTCTGGTAAAACAGAGTCATCCCTAAGTGCAGCTCCAGTCCCAGCATTAGCACACCCCACTGAGCAAAGAACCACTGTAAAGTCCTTACCTGACTTCTACAATTCCTGTAGGGGGCAACTGGCTTTTGAGTGCACGTGATAGCTAATATCAGCGGGAATTTCACATATGAGAAATCAGTTGAGAATTGGTTCACTCACTTTTCCAGTCTTCAAACCTAAACTGATGACAGCTATTGTTTACTCTGCCTACATGGTTCTCTGGAGTAAATATAATAGTGATAGAGATAGGAATAAAGTCTAAAACAGGAGACAGTGGGACATTGGGTGCCCTATTGGCATTCCCCATCCATCTCCTTAATGCGTTCTCTTTCCTATTTCTAGTTTAGTCAAAGAGGATGTCCTACTGTTTTTCAAGGATGAGGCTCCATCTCCTTTAACCATGAGACATTTTTTTTTGCTTTTTATGTAATTTTTCTGATCTTTGCAACACTTAAGCCATGCTTAGTTTGGTACGCCCCTCTTATTATCAAAATAATGCTTCAAAAGATACATTTATCAGATAGAAAATAAGGACAATATGGCCAAAATCATGGGCAACATTCTTTACAATGTATACATGGGGCAATGCATAAATAACATTCCTATTTGCAGCCAAAGAAGTTGAGTGACAGAGGACTTAAAGGACTTACTTTAGGTCAAACAGAAGTCAGTAAATGAATACCTGACTTAGTAAAATGGAGGGTTGTGATATATAGTACAAAATGACTAGTAATTCACCCTGCGTCCTGCTATAGCAACACCCGAGCTCCCAACACCAACCAGATAGTTAGAATATTAAATAATGACATGTAATATAAAAGTGAGGCTTAAGATAGGTGTTCAAATGGGTCATTCCCTTCTCTGCTTTAAAATCTATATATGACCCTGATTCAATTTGTTGTTCTTAAGGCAGACAGTGGAGCCAGGAAATAACCATATTTAATGGAAACTGTGTCCCACAGGCAGAGAAAAGGGAGGATGTTCAAGGGGTACAGACCTTGGGAGCATGAGGAAAGCATCTCAGGGAAAGAACGGGTCGTTCACAGAGGGTATGTAGCAGAGGTCAGGCAGCATTGTAAGCAATTCGGGTACCATTTGACATTCTAAGCTCTTGGGATCGTTAACCAACACCGAGTATTACAAAACCAGAGTCCAATTGTAAAGTGAAAAGTTTAGGATTCATTTGTCTTTGTATTGTTTTTCAAAGTGAAAAAGCCAAGCTTCTAACGTACATAGCAACACAGTGATAATTCATTATCAACTCTTTCTCTATTATATTGTGTTGCCATTTTGCATTTTAATATGTTAGTTTTCTTTATGCATCCAGTCTGTTGAATTAAAGACCTTTAATGTCTTAGAAGGAAACGTGTGGAATCCAGATCTACTTAACCGTCTGTGAAAGCAGGAGACATACACTGCAGACAAAGTCTATCAATATAGATACATGTCTTCTCCTTTAGATTTATGAATAAATCACTGATATCAATAATACAAATGTCTTCATGGCAATATTTACTTAGCAAGATTTAGTTCTACTTGTGAAATTCTACCGAAAGATCTTCTTGGGGCAGGTTTTGAAAATTATTTCTTATGAGGAATCTCTAATAAAAGCAAAACTTTGTAGGATGAAAGGCAGTTTGGGTCACTAAATTTCTTATGGATGTGTTTTTTCTCTGGTTTATGTGAAATAAAAACTGCATGTGCTAAACAGAATAATGACTCTCTAAAGGTGTCCATGTACTAATCCCCAGAGGTTTGATTTTGGTATGTTACATGGCAAAGGGGAATTGAGGTAGCAGCTGGATTAAGGTTGCTAATCAGCTGAATTTAATACAGGTGGATTTTACTTGATTATCCACCTGGGCCCGATGTAATCACAGGGGTCCTTAAATGTGGAAGAGAGGCAGGTGAAGAGGTCAGAGTGGTGAGATGTGAGAAGGACTCAACCTGCTGTTGCTGGCTTTAAAGATGAAGAAAAGGGGTCATGAGCGAAGGGATGTGGGCAGCCTCTGGAAGCTGGAAAGAACAAGTAAATGAATAAAATGCAACTCAGCAATCACCCTAATATTAGCCTAAAGAGACCTGTTTCTGTCTTCTGACCTCTGGAATTGTAAGATAATAAATGTGTGTGTTTTTTAATTGAAGTAAAATTGGCATAAAAATTTGTATTAGTTTCGGAATACAACATAATAGTTCCACATTTATATCAATACATTATGAGATGATCACCATGATAAGTCTAGTACCATCTGTCACCATTTAAAGTTATTACCATATTATTGACTATATTCCCTATTCTGTATTTTACATTCCCATGACTTATTTATTTTATAACTGGAAGTTTGTGCCTCTTAATCCCCTTCACCTATTTTGCCCAAACCTGCCCCCTCCTTTCTGACAACCACCAGTTTGTTCTCTGTATCTATTAATCTGTTTCTTTTTTATTTGTTTTTAAAATTGCACATATAAGTGAAATCATATGGTATTTGTCTTTCTCTGTCTCCCTTATTTCACTTAGCATAATACCTTCCAGGTCCATCCATGTTGTTGCAGAAGGCAAGATTTCATTCGTTTTAATGGCTGAGTAATATCCCATTTTGTGTGTGTGTGTATGTATTACATCTTCTTTATCCATCTACCAGTGGGCACTTAGGTTGCTTCCATATCTTGGCTATAGTAAATAATGCTGCAATGAATGTTGGGGTGCATACCTTTTCAAATTAATGTTTTTGTTTTCTTTGGGTAAACACCCAGGAGTGGAGTTGCTGGACTGCATGGTAGTTCTACTTTTATTTTGGTGGGAACCTCCATACTGTTTTCCATAGTGGCTGCACCAATTTATATTTCTACCAACAGTGCAGGAGTGTTCCTTCTTCACACCCTCATTAACACTTGTTATTTATCTTTTTGATGATAGCCACTCTGACTGGTGTGAGGTGATATCTCTTTGTAGTTTTGATTTGTATTCCCCTGATTAGTGATGTTGAACATCTTTTCATGTGCCTGTTGGCCATCTCTACGTCTTTGGAAAAATGTTGGTTCCAGTCCTCTGCCCATTTTTTATAGATTGATTTTTTGGGTATTAGGTTCTATGAGTTCTTTGGATATTTTGGATATTAACCTCTTATTAGATGTATTGTTTGCAAATATTTTCTCCCATTCAGTAAGTGGCCTTTGTTTTGTTGCTGGTTTCCTTCTCTATGCAAAAGCTTTTTAGTTTGATGTAATCCCATTTGGTTCTTGTGAGGTTTTTTGCTTTTGTGGCCCTTGACTGATGAGTCAAATTCAAAAAACTATCACGAAGACTGATGTCAAAGAGCATACTGCCTGTGCTTTCTTCTAGGAGTTTTATGGTTTCAGGTCTTACATTCAAGTCTTTAATCTACTTTGAGTTTATTTTTGTATATAGTGTGAGATAATGGTCCAGATTCATTCTTATGTATGTAGCTGCCAATTTTCACAACACCATTTATTGAAGAGGCTTTCTTTTCCCCATTGTATATTCTTGCCTCCTTTGTCATAGATTAATTGTCCATGTAAGTGAGGGTTCGTCTCTGTGATCTCTATTCTGTTCCATTGATCTATGAGTCTGTTTTTGTGCCAGTACCATATTGTTTTGACTATTATAGCTTTGTAATATAGCTTGAAGTCAGGGTGCATGATACCTCCAGTTGTATACTTCTTTCTCAAGATTCTTTTGGCTATTTGGAGTGTTTTGCATTCCTATACAAATATTAGGATTCTTGGTTTCAGTTCTATGAAAATGCTTTTGGTATTCTGACAGGGATTGCATTGACTCTGTATTTACTTGGTGCAGTATAAACATTTTAACAATATTAATTCTTCCAATACATTAGCACAGTATATCTTTCCATTTATTTGTGTCATCTTTGATTCCTTTCATCAAAATCTTATAGTTTTCTGGGTATAGGTCTTTCACCTCCTTAAGTTTATTCTGAGGTATTTTATTCTTTTGAATGCAATTGTAAATAGAATTGTTTTCCTAATTTCCTTTTTCAATAGTTATTAGTGTATTTCTGTGAATTAATTTTGTACTCAAACTTTACTGAATTCATTTATTCTAATAGTTTTTTGGTGGAGTCTTTAGGGTTTCCTATATATAGTATCATGTCATCTGCAAACAGTATCAGTTTTACTTCTTCCCTTCCAATTTGGATGCTTTTTATTTTCTTTTTCTTTTATGACTGCTGTGTCTGGGACTTCTAATAATATGTTAAATAGAAGTGGTAAGAGTAGGCATCCTTGTCTTATTCCTGATTTTAGAGGAAAACCTTTCAGTTTTTCATCGTCAAGTATGATGTTAGCTGTGGGTTTGTCAAAAATGGCCTTTATTATGCTGAGATATGTTCCCTCTATACTAACTTTGATAAGAATTTTTATCATAAATGGTATTGAATTTTGTGAAATGCTTTTTCTGCATCTATTGAGATGATCATATGATTTTTGTCATTCATTTTGTTAATCTGGTGTATCACATTGATTGATATGCAGATGTTCAACTCTCCTTGCACTCCTGAAATAAATCCCACTTGGTCATGGTGTATGACTCTTTTAATATTACTGAATTCAGTTTGCTAATATTTGTTTAGGACTTTTGCATCTGTGTTCATCAAGGATATTGGCCTGTAATTTTATTTTTGTAGTGTATTTGTCTGGTTTTGGTATCAGGGTAATGCTGGGCTCATAAAATGAGTTTGGAAGCTTTCCTTTTTTCTTCAACTTTTTGGAATAGTTTGAAGATAGGTATTAACTCTTCTTTAGTTGTTTTGTAGAATTCACCTGTGAAGCCATCTTGACCTGGACTTTTGTTTGTTGAGAGTTTTTTTTATTACCAATTCAATTTCATTACTAGTTAAAGATCTATTCAGATTTTCTATTTCTCCCTGACTCAGTCTTAGAAGATTGTATGTTTCTAGAACTTCATCCCTTTTCTTCTACATTTTCTAAATTGTCAGCATATAATTGTTTGTAGTAGTCTCATGCTCTTTGTATTTCTATGGTAGTGGTTGTAACTTCTCTTTCATTTCTGATCTCATTTATTTAGTCCCTTTCTCTTTTTAATTTTTTTTTCCCCTTGATGTGTCTGGTTAAAGTTCTCCCAATTTTGTTTATCTTTTCAAAGAAACATTTCTTAGTTTCATTGATCTTTTCTATTGTTTTTTTTAGCCTCTATTTCATTTATTTCCATTCTGATATTTATTATTTCCGTCTACTAACTTTGGGCTTTGTTTTTTATTCTTTTTCTAGTTCCTTTAAATATAAGCTTAGATGGTTTATTTGAGATTTTTCTTGTTTATTGAAGTAGGCTTGTATCACCATAAACTTCTCTGTTTGAACTGCTTTTGCTGTGTCCCACATACATTGGAATGTTTTGTTTCCATTTTCATTTTTCTTCAGGCATTTTAAAATTTCCTCTTTGATTTATTTGTTGATTCATTGATTATTTAGTAATATATCATTTAGCCTCCATGTGTTTGGGTTTGTCTCCAGTTTTCTGCTTGCAGCTGTTTTCCAGTTTCATACTGTTATGGTCAGAAAAAATGCTTGATATAATTTTAATCTTTTAAAATTTATTGAGAATTGTTTTGTGACCTAACATTTGATCTATACTGGAGAATGTTCCATGTGCACTTGAAAAGAATGTGTATTCTGGTGTTTTGGGATGGAATGTTCTGTATATATCGGTAAAGTTCATTTGTTCTAATGCATCATTAAAGGCAAGTGTTTCCTTATTGATTTTCTGTCTGGATAATCTATCCATTGCTGTAAGTGGGGTATTAAAGTCCCCTACTAGAGTTGTGTTGCTTTCCATTTCTGTTTTTATGTCTGTTAATATTTGTTTTATGTGTGTAGTTGCTCTGATGTCCAGTGAGTAAATATTTACAATTGTGATATCTTATTGTTGGATTGATACCTTCATCATTATGTAACATCCTTCTTTGTCTCTTCTTACAGTCTTTGTTTTAAAGTCTATTTTGTCTAAGTATTATTGTCCAGCTTTCTTTTTGCCTCCATTTGCATGGAATATCTTTTCACATACTTTTATTTCCAGTCTGTATGTGTCTGTAGGTCTATAGTGAGTCTCTTTCAGGCAGCATATATGTGGGTCATGTTTTGTTTTTTTTTTTTAATCCAGTCAGCCACCCTGTGTCTTTTGATTAGAGAATTTATTCCATTTACTCTTAATGTAATTTTTGATATATATGTACTTATTGCCATTTTGTTAACTGTTTTCTGGTTGTTTTTGTAGTTTTCTCTGTTCCTTTTTTCTTCTCTTGCTCTTTCCTTTTGTGATTTAATGACTTTCTTTAATATTATATTTGAATTTCTTTCCCTTTATTTTTTGTGTATCTATTATAGGTTTTTGGTTTATGGTTGCCATGAGGTTCATGTATAATGACCTATGTATATATATATATATATATATATATTTTTTTTTTTTTTTTTTTTTTTTTGCGGTATGCGGGCCTCTCACTGTTGTGGCCTCTCCCGTTGCAGAGCACAGGCTCCGGACGCGCAGGCCTAGCGGCCATGGCTCACGGGCTTAGCTGCTCCACGGCATGTGGGATCTTCCTGGACCAGGGTACGAACCCGTGTCTCCTGCATCGGCAGGCGGATTCTCAACCACTGTGCCACCAGGGAAGCCCAATGACCTATGTATATATTAACCTATTTTAACCTTAAGTTTGAACACATTCTAAAAACACTACATTTTTACATCTCCCTCCATGTTTTACTTTTTTGATGTTATAGTTTACATCTTTTTGTGTATCCTTTGACTAATTATTGTAGTTATAGTTGATTTTACTACTTTTGTCTCTTAACCTTATATTAGCTGTGTAAGTGGTTGATCCACTACCTTTATTATCTGTTTGCTTTTACCAGTGAGATGTTCACTTTCATATATTTTCTTGTTTCTGATTATGGCCTCTTTTATCCTGCTTAAAGAAGACCCTCTAACATTTCTTGTATAGCTGATTTAGTGGTGATCAAATCCTTAGCTATGTTCCTCAGGAAAGTACCTTATATTTCCTTTAACTCTATATGATAACCTTTCTGGGTAGACTACTTTTGTTTGTAAGTGTTTTTTCTTTCAGCACTTTGAATATATTGTGCCATTTCCTTCTGGTCTGTAAAGTTTCTGCTTAAAAATCAGCTGATCATCTTATGGGGGTTTCCTTGTACCTAACTAGTTATTTTTCTCTTGCTGCTTTTAAGAATATCTATGTTTAACTTTGAAATTTTAATTTTAATGTGTCTTGTAGTGGATCACCTTAAGGATCCACTCATTTGGGATTCTGTGCTTCCTAAGTTTGGCTATCTGTTTCCTTTACCAGGTTAGGGACGTTTTAGGCCATTATTTCTTGAAATAAGTTTGGTTACCTTTTCTCTCTCTCTTCTCCTTCTAAGAACCCTGTGATGAGAATGTTAGTATACTTGATGTTATTCCAGAGATCCTTTAAACTACCCCATTTTTTTTTTCTCTTTGCTGTTCAGTTTGCTTATTTCCACTTCCCTTTATTCCAGATTGGTGATCCATTCTTCTGCATTTTCTAATCTGCTGTTGACCCCATGTAGTGCATTTTTCATTTCAGTTATTGTATTCTTCAACTCTAGTTGGTTCTTTTTTTATATTTTTAACTCTTGGTTGAAGTTCTTACCATGTTTATCCATTTTTCCCCCAAGCTCAGTGAGCATATTTATGACCATTATTTTGACCCCTTTATTAGGTAGATTAGTTATCTCCATTTTGTTTACTTCTTTTTTCTGAGGTTGTGTCTTGTTCTTTCACTTGGAACACATTTCTCTGTCACCTCATTTTGCCTAACTCTGTATGTTTATTTCTGTGTATTCAGTAGATCAGCTACATCTCCTGTTCTTGAAGGAGTGGCTTGTGTAGGTTTTCTGTGGGGCCCAGAAGAGCAATCCCCATGGTCACTAGAGTCAGGGGCAACAGGGGTGTCCCCTGAGTTGGTTGCATGCAACACCCCCCTTTTGAGGTGGTGCTGTAGGTTACTGCAGGTGCATTGGTGGGTGGGACTGGCCCCCATCCTATCTGGTAGTGAGGCCTGGCTGCAGGCACACTGGTGGGCAATAAATGTGTTCTTTTAAGCCACTAACTTTGTGGTAATTTGTTACATCAGCCATAGAACACTAACATAATACATAATCTTCAAAATGACACTGATTATAACTTTAAATAAAAGTCTATAATGGAGTGTTTCTTCATGAATAAAGATATGTATTTTATAAATAATGAAGTATTTCCTCATAATTAAATCCCATTTTGTGTAAGTTACAATTAAACTATCATATATAGACCTTTGACATTTTTTAATTTAAAAGTTTTGTGCGCTCGGTAGTTCAATACTCTTCTTTTGGTTCATAGAAGGTGAAATTTCCAAATCTTATGTCCTTTTATTACTAGTAAAATAAAAAACATTGTCCAGATCAAAGCTTATATTTCTCTCCTAGTATTATCAACTTCTATTTGCTCTGTCCTGAACTAATTCACCTACCTTCCCAGGAATGGAAAATGAGGCAAGGGAAACTTTGCAGTGTTACGATTAAGATATTCATTCAATTTCTGAACTTTCATTCCATTTCTTAAAAAAAGAATAAGCCAGGGGTGGGGGATGAATTGGGAGATTGGGACTGACACATTATTGATACTATGTATAAAATAGATAACTGATGAGAGCCTAATGTATAGCACAGGGAACTCTACTCAGTGCTCTGTGGTGACCTAAATGAGAAGGAAATCCAAAAAAGAGGGGACATATGTATACGTATAGCTGATTCACTTTGCTGTACAGCAAAAACTAACAAAATATTGTAAAGCAACTATATTCTAATAAAAAAAGAGGCAAAGATGGAGTTATTTAGTTATTTTTTCAATTCGTGCTTTCAGAATATCATAATTACCTACAAAATCCTGTTTTGAACCTCAAAACTAACTTAAGAATCCCTTAAATATTGAGAATTGATTTTTTTTTGGATTCTGTATTCACTAACAAATTTACTAACAAATAAATTGAGAAAGTGTTAACTGACAAAAGGCACTTTTTTGTCTCAGATTTTCATCCTGCTTCCTCTGAGTCTAAGAAACTTGGGCCCATCATCTCCAGCTCTTGGATAAAATCCTACCAGTGCCAGGAGAGAGCAGCCCATAAAAAACGCTGTGTCAGCAGTTCTACATGTATTCTTATTTTCAGTGATTCCTAAATTTGCCATAAAAAATCTACTGTAGGTTGAAACTTGACACACCAAAACCTCAGTCTGGGAGCAGTTTTATTTTTCTTCAATTTGGAGGAAAGCATCTCAATGGATTGAATTTCTAGAAACATTAGAAGTTAGGTGTTTCAAAGCTGTCTTGTGTTTTCTTATAATAAAACGCCTTTCTTCTTTTAATTATAGAAAACAGGGACGATGCTATCAGTGTGGATCCCTCCCACCCAGCAAGGGCCATAGGTTGGCTTATTTATTGGGTAACTGGTGGCTATGAAAACACTCCACTGCTGTCTGTTAGTTAAAATAATGATTAAATGACATGAAGTTGCACTTTTCAAAGAAAGTCTTTTACTGTAAACCCTCCCATAACAAGGCCATTCAAAATCCTATCTGATAATCTGTGGCCAAATGAAAATAGCGTCTAAAATGAAACACAACAATGTTACTAACTTGAACTAAATGACAGGGGGCAAAGGCCAAACTGAATAGGTCTGAACTTGCAATCTTTTTAAAGAAATGAACATCATTAAGAGAGGAATTAAAGCTCAAAATAGGCAAGAAGATGAAAAGAGACAGTTGTTTTAAATGAATTCAAGACTCTAGGCCCACGCAGATTATACACCAGGATATGGAAAAAACCTGGATATGGAATTGCAAGACCGCTGTTTGTATCTGAATAAATGTGGAAGTTGCCAGAAGTCTTTAAAAGGGCCAGTGTCGTACAGGCTTCAAAAAAGGAATAGATGGGTTTAGAAAATGACAGATCAGGAATAGGTTGTCTATCTTCAGAAATATTTGAGAAAAAAATTATCAAAGATTTGTGTGACCTTAGAGAATAACCAAAGGAAAGCTCTACTCATTAGGAATCAGTATGAACAGTCCACCTGCAACTCCACTCTGCCTTTCATCTCCAGCTCACATGCTGCTTCTCTGCATCCCCCGTTTCTCTGAATGGACCATCATCCTCCATTTCTAGGTTCAAAGCCAGGCCTTCCTTAGCTTCTCCTTCTCCATATTCAGATCAAATCACTTGGAAGACACTTTGAGAGTTATATGATCCAGGGTCTTAGAGGACATTTTTTAGAATGTTTTAGGACAATTTTCTATTCTCTCTGTGAAGACCTTAAAGGCAACAATTTCTACATTTCACAAATTTTACTATGGGCATTTGAAAATGCTACTGTTATGCTAATTTTTTTCATGACCATTTGAAGCCTTCCTGGGTTTAGTTAAAAATCAACTTTTATTTTTCCTTTTGATTCTTTACGAACCTAAGAAAACAAGTAATCAACATTTCCTTCATACAAATCCTTTTTTTAAGGATGCCGTCTACTAGGCTGCTCTTTTCTACTCCTTCCTTAACCTTCTGTTATCTTGCTCCTGTTCCCATCATTCTGATAAAACTGCTTTCTCAGCACTCACTTATGACTTCATTATTGCCAAATTTGGTACATTTTCAATCTTAATTTTTACTTTGACTTTTCTGTAATATTTGACACATTCTTGAGGTAGTCATTAACAAGTGCTTATCCTAGACTATTAACCTCAAATTATAACCTCTATGCAGGTGGGGACTACATCTGTTTTTTTCAATCAATGTACACCCAGTTTCTCACTTTAACATGTGGCAAGGTCTGAGTAATAATTGTTTAACAAATAAATTACATTCTTGACACTCACTTAAGCTCTAGTACTTCTATACTTTTCAGTTGAACAACTTGCCATTGCCTTGAGTATACATATTAAAATTTAATTAATGAATACTTGTCCCTTTCCAACCCAGTTTCTCTGCCTCAGTTTATCTTATCCAATGACATAATCACACAGTCTATAAAAGTTAAGACTAGTATTTAATTCATGACACAGAAAGTTTACCTTCACCAGTAGTCTTTCATTCACCAGATCTTGCTGATATCTTACTATGTTCCCCTCCTTTCTAGTTTTATGGACATTTTAGACCACTGGTTTCTATTCTACTAATCTACAAGGATGAAATCTATCCATTTATAAATAAACTAAAATTAAAGAAGATATAAATGAATCAGACAAAATTTTGACCACTTTTTATTTAGAATTATAGAATAAGATAATCAAAATAAAACCAGCAAAAACAGAAACAAAAACTATCATCTATCTACCTTTGTCAATTTCTTTTTTTTTTTTAATCTTGGATTTTTTTATTTTTAAAAAGTTTTTAGTTTGTATTGGAGTACAGTTGATTAACAATGTTGTGTTAGTTTCAAGTGTATAGCAAAGTGATTCAGTTATACATATACACATATCTATTCCTTTTCAAGAATTTGATAGAATTTGAAAAAATCTCATGTTGAAAACCCTAAGCCAATTTGACCTTTCACAGTTGTAGGTGCTTTGATAAATGTCGGTAGCCTGTGATAACTGGAAGCAAGTAGGGAGTATGTGCCCCCTTGCTCACACCCTTACCACCTGTTATGATGTTATGAATCCAAAGTCTAAGTTAGGATCAATTTGCTATGAATGCAAACATTTATTAGTAAACAGCTCCCCAAACAATCATAAGGCCAGTTCCAGGAGGTGGGCAAAGCCCTGTGCTTTCTGGCTTTTCAAGCATTCCAATAAGCACTTGGCAACAAAGTTTACTCCAAGGCGGAAGCAACATGACGCTTTTGGCAGGACCGGTGGACCTTTTCTTGTTCATCCTCACTTCGGTGGAAGGAGCCAAAACCAGTTTTCTCTAAAGGTGCTAGGTTGCTGAACTTGCTATTCTTATATTTTTTTCATGCAAAAATGTAGGTACCTACACAATCTTCCCAGAAAATGACATGTCTTGAATACTGCTCAGTTGACCAATTATTTCTAATATCCTTTAATTAACAAGGCTTCTCATTTAGTCATTCATATTTAAAACAGTTGCCCTAGACTCCTCTGTGTTGTGGATTCTTGATTGCCAAGAGCAAATTATGTACCTTGTTGTGTCGATTCTGGATTAGGGTACTTTATATGCTAACAACTTATACAGATCCTCAGCTAGGGTACAGATTAAAGAAAACTTATACATCTGTACATACTGTTTATACTGAACTATTTTAAAGAGAAACAGTAGACCATCATGTTCTAAAAAAGTTTTTTAAATGTTGTAAATAGGATTGCCATATTATTTATTAAAACCAGGATATTTAAAAAAACACCAACAAATAGTAACTTGTAAGATCTCAGGGAAATTGTGTCTGGTCACTCTACATACAAAGGATAGTTCTTTAAATAACTTTATATATGTAGTAGTATCTCATTTGATAAATTTTATTAATTTGGTTGTTTGTTTTCTTATTATTGAGTTGTAAGAGTTTACTCTATAGTCTCAATTTAAGTCCTTTTTGAGCTATATCTACTATAAATGTTTTCTTCTGGTCTGTGGTTTGTATTGTCCTTGTCTTAACAGTGTCTTTCTAAAAGGAGAAGTTTTTTCATTGTGATGATGACCAATTTATCATTTTTTTTATTTTATAGTCATCATTTTGTGTCTCAAGAAGTCTGTGCCTACTCCATAATTATAAAGATTTTATCCTATGTTTCTTTTTAAAAGTTTTATGGTTTCAGCTTTCACATTGAGGTCTCTGGTGTATTCTAGTTAGTTTTGTGAAGGCATGAGGTAAGGGCCAAAGATTTTTTCTCCATGTGAATTAGTAGTTGTTCCAGCTTCATTTGGTGAAAAGACCTATTCTTTTCTCCATTAAATTACCTTGGCAACTTTGTTGAAAATCAATATAAGTATCAATTTATTTCGGTACTCTCTACTCTGATCCATTGAGCTATACTTTATCTTACACCAATACCACACTGTTTTGATTACTGTAACTTTATTATAAATCATAAAATCAGAAGTGTAAATACTCCAAATATGTTCCTTTTCTTTTTAAAAATTGTTTAAGCTATTTGAGGTCCTTCCAGTCAATTCTACAAAACAAAAAAACAAAAAGAAACAAATTATATTGAATCTAAGGATTAATTTGGAGAAACTGTACCTTAATAATATAATCTCCCAACATCTAACCATGATACGGCTCGCCACTTCTTTAGAATTTCTTTAACTCCTCTCAGCAGTGTTTTATAGTTTTCAGTGTAGAGTTCTTATTCTTCTTTCTTAATTTATCATTAAGAATTGTATGTTTTTGACTCTATTGTACATGGAATTATTGTATACATTTAATTTTTTATTTGTTGATAGGATACAGAAAAAACGGCTTTTGTTTATTGACCATATATGCTGTGACCTCGCAAAATTCAGTTATTAGTTACAATAGCCATTGTGCAGATTTCTTGGGATTTTCTACATACATGATCATGCTGTATATAAATAATGAGAGTTGTACTACTTTCTTTCCAGTCTGAAAGGTTTTTCTCTTTCTTGTCTTACTGTTCAAGGGCATCCAGTGCAATGTTAAATAGCAGTTGTGAGGGACAACATTCTTATTTTTCTTAATATTAGAGTTTCATCTTTAAATATGGGTTGTCTCTTGATTTTTATAGATACTCCTTATGAGGTTGATGTAATTCCTTTCTTTATCTAGCTTACCAAGAGATATTATCTTAAGTGGATGTTAAATTTTGTCAAATGCCCCTATATCCATTGAGATGGTTATGTTTCCTGTTTATTCTGTTAAGTGTAAAGAATTACATTAATTTTTGTTTGTTTTTATTTATTCATTTATATTTTGCCTTTATTCTGATAAGGTGATAAAATACATTAATTACTGATGTATGATTATTTTTTCATTTTAATATTGCATTAATGGGATAAATTCCATCTGGTCTTGATACCATAAATTTTATTGCTAATATTTTATTAAGGATTTATGCAACTGTGTTCAGGAAGGATGTTGACCTCTAATTTTCTTTTCTTTTAATATCTTTCTCTGGTTTTAATACTGGGATATATAGGATTGAGAAATGTTTCCTTCTTCTCTCTTCTCTGAAAGGGTTGCAGAAAGATTTGTATACTTTATTACTTAAATGTTTGATAAATTCACCAGTGATTCCAACCTGGACCAGAAGTTATTTTGAGAGAAGGTTTATATTATGAATTCAATTTTTTTCTTAGGTATGAAGCTAGTCAGAATTTTTATTTTTTAATCTTCCAGTTTGGGTAATTTGTATCTTTCAAGAAAACCATTTACTTTGTCTAAGTTGTCAAATTTATTGGCATAAATTTGCTCATAAAAATCTCTTATCTTTACGTGTCCATAGGATCTGTAGTGATGTCCTATCTTTTATTCCTGATATGGGAAGCAACATATGTTAGAACACTTGATATTGTTCCAGAGCCCACCCACACTCTATTTGTTATTTTTTCCAGTTCCCCCCGCCCTGCTTCAGTTTGGATAATTTCTAATATAAAGTCTTTAAGTTAACTGAGCTTGTCCTTTGAAATGTCTAATCTCCTAGTAATCCCATTCAGAATATATTTTACTTCAGATTATTTTTTTTTCAGCTCTAGAAGTTTCATTTGGTTATTTTAAATCTTTCATTTTCCTCCTAATTATGTTAAATTTATTTTAAATCCTTGAAATTTATAAACATTCATTTAATTATACTTGGGTCTGTTTCTAGTGACTGATTTTTCTCACATGTCTAGCAGTTTTGGATTAGATGGTTGACATTATGAATGATATATTATTGAAGATCTGTATGTTGTTCTCTTTTAAAGATCTAGATAGGTTTTGTTTGTTTGGTAGGCATGTAACTTATTGTGGGTCACCCAAATTTTTTGAGGCTTATTTTTAAGCTCTATTAGGAAGGTTCTATAGTAGTCTTTAAAGATAGTTTAGCCCTATTAGATTTACCTTTTTAAAGCCTCTATTTAGTATTTGGCCAAAGACTCAAGAGTTTCCTCCATGTGATTTTGGATTTTCTTTTTTATGTACCGCTTTCCTTTCTGGTGCTCTGCTTTTTAAATGCCAGCCATGTTGGCCTCCCCACACATTCATTACTCTGCTATATGCTACGTGCTCTGCTTAGATCATGCTTCCTTGCATTGTGCTGGAAAGTGCCTCCAGCCAGAAAGCCAGGGTAATATTAGGGCTTGTTTTTCCTCCCATCTTAGTAATCACACACTTGGGCTGCTTGTTGTTCAATGCCTGTAAACAATTGTTTCATATTGTTGACCTGAAACAATTAGACTGTCAGATATTTTTCCAGCAAAGATGGATTTATTCAGGATCAGCAGAGAATTGCAATTTGGGATCTGCAAACATGGTGAGCCACCTGCAAGCCCCCACATGACAAGATTAAGGAGATTGCTTTTATAGAGAGAAAAAGGAAGTCGGGAGGGCTATAGTAAACAAGTAGTCCATGGCTTTTCATTGGCTGAGTCCTTGCCAGTAAGGAGTCTTTCTTCTTCCTGTTGGGCTCTGCTCTTGTCACAGGGTGTGAGAGCTTCCCCTTCTGGTCTCCCAACTCTATTTAATTGAGGTTTCTGTTTATTAATTTTTTTAGAATATTTAGTCCAGTTTTCCAATCAGGCAAATCTGGTAACAGTTACTCCATCATGACTAGAGGTGAAAGTTAACATTCTCTTTTAGAAATACATACTTTTAATGACACTATTATGAGGGAAATAAAATAATTTATAAACCTATATGTTCATTTGCATAATAGTTTATTAATATGTACTCATAGAAAGGAGACAAGAAGCAATGTATAAAAAATAATGATTGTGGGGATTAGTAGTGAAATTTTTGTTGTCTTTAGTTTTATTTTGCAACTTTTCAATATGCCTTTATTTTTCAATTAGAAAGATGTTATTTTTTTATGGAAATGTAGTTGATTTACAGTTTTTTAGGTATACAGCAAAGTGATTCAGTTATATATTATTTTTCAGATTCTTTTCCATTATAGGTTATTACAAGATATCAAATATAGTTCCCTGTGGTATACAGTAGGTCCTTGTTGTTTATCTGTTTTATACATGGTAATTTGTATCTGTTAATCCCAAATTCCCAGTTTATCCCTCCCCCCCACTTTCCATTTTGGTAACCTTAAGTTTGTTTTCTATGTCTGTGAGTCTATTTCTGTTTTGTAAATAAGTTCATTTGTATCATTATTATAGATTCCGCATATAAGTGATACCCTATGATATTTGTCTTTCTCTAACTTACTTCACTTAGTATGACAATCTCTAGAAAAATGTTACTTTAAAAGTTCTGTTTAATACAGAATATGGTATGGTCTTTCTGTATCATCCACTTTTTAGTAAGCATTATTAACATGATGTTAAATAAATAAATAGATGCTTATGAATTTCAATTATTAAATTTAGGGAGACTTTCTCTACACGCCACATTTGAAAAGTTGGGTTATTGTTAATTTAAGACTTAATAATGGTCATGGACTTCAGAGTTGACAGGAACTTCAAAAGTTCACCTGGTTCAATCTCTGTAAGTAACTGATGTTTTATGAAGTAAAGTGATTTCGTGGAGGTTTGATAGTTAGTTAATAGCAGAATCAGGACTAATTTCCATTATAGGGTTTTTTGATACTACTCCAAGCTGTGTACTTCTTTGAAGATGTCTGGAGGTAACTTATAGGTTAATAGGCTATTACTAAATTAAAGATTTAGGGGTTCATTAGAATTAAGTAAGAAAGGAAGCAGGACTAGATGCTACTAGCTATCTACAATTGTAAAACTGGACAGAAAATTAAGATTTCTGTTGTTGAGACAAAATTGAAAACACTTCCAGCTAGAATAAGCATGCATTTTTATATTTATAGAGGCATACTTTGGGGGAGTATTTATCATAAATAGGATTTTACTATGTGAAAATGCACTCGTATATATATTTATAACACATTAAATGACTCATTTGTAATTAACAGTATCAGTTTAACACATTTATGTGCAAATGTCACAGAAAGAGTACCTCTAAGTAAGTTAAACATCTGCAGTATCATTTGTATTAATAATTTGCTGAGCAAACCTTATCTTCAAATAGCATAAAATAGTAAGCTCTAGTTCAGCTCAGATCAAAATAAGACAAATTCTAAATCAGTGTATTCAGAACAAATGAGATTTTTTTAAAGGGTAGTAGTGATTCATATCCTGGTATACCCTTAATTCTCTGTGTAAGTCCCTCTTGTAGCTTCCACACTAAACTCAGCCAAGTCAGGCAAAGGTAGCCCATTTGGGTCAATCACATTTTCACTCCACCAGAATTCCCACTTCATCAAGAATGCCACAGAATTCTTTTTGTTTAAATGTATTTATTTATTTATTTTGGGCTGCATTGGGTCTTCGTTGCTGCGTGCAGGCTTTCTCTAGTTGCAACGAGCAGGGGCTACTCTTCGTTGAGGTGCGCGGGCTTCTCTTTGCGGTAGCTTCTCTTGTTGCGGAGCACGGGCTCTCGGCACACGGGCTTCACTAGTTGCCGCACGTGGACTCAGTAGTTGTGGCTCATAGGTTCTAGAGTGCAGGCTCAGTATTTGTGGTTCACGGGCTTAGCTGCTCCGTGGCATGTGGGATCTTGCCAGACCAGGGCTTGAACCCATGTCCCCTGCATTGGCAGGCAGATTCTTAACCACTGCACCACCAGGGAAGTCTCAGAATTCTTGATGAAAGGAGGTAATAATTAGAATTGATTATTCATCTCATCTCAGATGCAATCAGGATTAATCCTATTATTCTCTTCCTCCAAAATTATTTTAATCTTCACAAGAAGCCCAAGATTCAGTCTCATCCTCAGACCCCTCCATCGTGCCTATGAGACACATTACTTTTCACGGGTAAAATCCCTATTTGCTCATCACGATGGGTCTGTGAAAGTATCTTTACCTTCTTCGAATAGAGCGTGGATGCTCCCCGAGGATACTGATTCCACAGAAAATGATTCCTTTCACACTCACATACAGTTGAGCTGGGGGAAGGGAGTTAGTGTTCTTATTCTTAGTCGCTGCTTCTGGCAGGTTGCTTCTTCCTTTTTCCATAAAATGCCCAGAGACTTTGAATTTTCATCATCTACTCCAGCCAGGTTGTGCAGGGGCACAGGAGTGCCTGCACAGTAACTTCCAATCTCACGGGAACACCGGACCTCTTCTTGCTAAGCCAGAAGCCCTGGCTCAGGGATGCATCCTGTTGACGGAGGTTCCTGTTTCTAAGGGGTTCAGAGGAACCATTCACTTCCAAGTTGACCTTTTGCATGGCAGTGTCTGTCCAGAGGGGGTGCTGGGGTGTTTGTTTTTTTCTAAGAAAAGAAGAAGAAAAAAGCATCGTATGGGCTGGTGGTTCTGTCTTGTCATGTACAGATGTCTGGGTCCCTCCCCCACTTTCCTCAAATCTTTTACGATCTGGTTTATGGCTGCTCTCTCCAAAACTACCACTATCATAATCTTGGTGATTCTTCACCTCAGATTTTTCCTTCCATGCTTATTATCCAACATCTGCACTGGTGCCACAACCTCCAGACATTCCCCTCTCTGACTTCTACTGCCTGCGCTTCAAGCACATTCACTCCAGTATCTAAACTCCAAAAATGTTTGACTCTGCTGGGATTTCCAGGCCATTGGCCATTCTTTACCTTATATCCTCTCTTCCTTACCTACTCAGTTTAGCTTCCGTGATCCATCATAGAAATCACTCCTTAAAGCACATCTCTGATGATCTTACCCCTGTCTCTCTTTGTTCTACTTTCTGGTTGAAACGCCAACGCTGGCTAAAATTCAACTCTCCGTTTGTTCTTCACCTTCACCCGAACAATTGAATGTAACTGAAGAAAAACAAACTGTGAGACTGATTAGTCTCACTCTCATATGATGACCACAAACCTTATAGAGACCTTAGGATTAACTGTGATCCTACTGCATTTTCTTAGTCCAGAGATTGGCCCTCTTCTAGGTGACCCTTTCCCATTATCTCCAACCAAGCAACACCTCATCATATCTTCACATGTTCAACTTCTTATTTCAGAAGCAAATAGGAGCAATCTGATGAAAATTCCTACAAGTTCCCACCAATACGTATGTAAACCGTATATCGCGTCTTTCCATGAGTTACAATGCCATGCCCAGACTTGAGTCCAGCTTTTCCACTTGTGTACGAGATCTTATCCCTTCACGCACTACAGGACTTTACAGATACAATTTCCTCCATTTATCCTATATCATCCATTTTCCCCAGTACACTGGATAAGTGTTCTTGTGTTCTTGTGTTCACAAGAACACAAAAATGTGATACATCTTATTTTAAACCCTTTAACATTACCATGAGGCTGGGTGAAGGGAACACGGAATCTCTGTAATACTTTTGCAGCATCTTAGGCATCAACTGTCATTTCAAGATTAAAACTTAAAAATGTAACAGTCTTTCGCTTTACCCAAATCTATATCTAGCTGCACCTTATTTATCTACTCCTTTTATGGTAAATCTCCAGTAAGGAACTGTACATCCTTACAGTTTCCAGTGCTCCTTCACCTCTCCTGAACACACTCCAATGACTTTAGTCCCCACTACTCTGTTGAAACTGATGATGTTAGCGTCTTCAGTGGCCACCTCATTGCCAAAGTCAGTCCATAATTCTCAGTCCTTATCCTATCCTGCCTTTCGGCATCGTGTGACCCAGCTGACCACCATCTAAAAACTCCGACATACTTTGGCTACCTGGACTTCAGAGATAGAGGAGCAACACTTTTTCTTTTTCTCCATCCTCTTCTCTTCGACTTATTTTGACTAAACTTTGACGTGCCCAGGCCTCAATCTTCGGATCTCTCTCTCTCCCCCTCTCCCCTTCCCTCTCTCTCCCTTTCCCTCTCTCTCCCTTTCTCTCTTTCTCCCCCCCCGCAATCTCACTTGTGCATCTTGACTTCCAGATGCACATCCTCCCCTACCCTCTGCTGACTCTCATTTTTACCACCTACTCCGTGCTCCCACCTGTATGTCAAATAGACACCTCAAAGTAAACATGCTGATAGGGCTCAGGACATTCTACCCCAAAGAGGGCACCTTGACATATTAAATACCTTAAGCTGCAGGAAGTTTCGAAAAGGCAGAAGCAGGGAGGGCACTCTGACCTGTTCCCCCTTCCCCTCTTCTCTGAAATAGGTCATGAAACTCCCACGTGAAAGCTATCGTCCCCGTATCTGGAGGAGGGGACACATCCTCATCACCAGAGACAGGCAATTGTGGGCTGAAAAAATCTTGCTTTCACAAGATTAGCAAACCTTGTGAAACTAACCTCCGTCTTCCTAGCTACCACTTCACCGCTGACTACCCCTCACCCCAATGCCTTAGTTTTGTCAATTCTTCACAAATGGATTGTTTGTTTGTCTGGAAGGTATAAAAGCTTCCTGCCGTGGTCACTTCTTCAGGTCTTCATTGTCTTGTGAAAACTCCCATATACATAAAAATGTAATACCATGTGTATGCTTTTCTCCTGTTTATGTCAGTTTAATTTTCGGACCCAACCCAGGACGCTTAGAGGGTCAAGGAAAGCTTTTCCTCCCCAACGATGTCTAGAGCAGAGCTCTTGATTCGTCTGCTCCCTTCCTTACACCCCGAGACTAGCTCTTTCCTTGGTGTTCTCTTCATAGGATGGAGCAGGACCGCTCACCAAGTTTGTGAAGCCCCAAATCCCAAAGGAATCTTTTATTCAGATGTGCACCTCCCCATCCATTCCATTCCATTAGGAAATCCTGTGTTCTCTGTCTTCTAGATGAACCCAGAATCGGTCCACCTCTCGCAGCCTGGGTCTAAGCCCTCAGCAGCTCTCTCCTGCACTGTCGCGTGGCCTCCTAGCCAGCGCTCCCATGCTCACCGCTGCTCCCATACAGGCTTTTCCACACAGTGTTCACAGTGATACTTTAAACACTGAAGTCACGTCAATCATGATTTAATATCGTATCAATCTTATGTTCCAAAACCTTCTGATGACATCCCATGACGCTTAGAGTACAATCCAAACCCTTTGTCATAGACTGAACATACCTGCACAAAAGGCTTTTCAGACCTAATTAGCTGCCATACCCCTTCGTCACCCACACTGCCTCAGTACTGTTCCTTAAACACAGTGGGTACCATTCTGCCTCAGGACCTTTGCATTTACTGTTTCCTCTGCATGGAATGGTCCCTTCTCCCCTCCAGCCCTGACGTCTGCATCAGCCGTTTCACATATCCTTTTAGATCTTTGCCCAAATATAACCTTACTTGAGGTGGTCAGACCTTTTGGAACTGCTCTCTGTAAAAGACAATACCCTCCCAATCTGGCGTCCCTCTCTTTCTCTACTTTGCTTTATCTCCTTCAGACCACTGATCACAACCTGATATTTTATCTATTTATTTGTTTTTTTATTGTCTTCATCCTCTATTAGAAAGTAAGCTCAATGGGGAATTTTTCTCCTCTGTTCACTGTACTAAAGCTAATGCCTAGGCAGTGCTTAGCATATAGTAGGTGCTCAAGGAGTATTTTTGGATGACTGATTCACTAATTGAATGAATGAATGAACGAACTTTAAGGTCCAGCTCTACCAGGACACAGTTTACTCTTTACCTGCCTTTTCCCCCCCACACTTAACATTTAATGAACATCCAAATGCTACGCTGGGCATCAGTGATACAAAAGTAAAACAACAGTAAAACATTTATAAACAGACTAGAGTAGAGAAAAACGGAAAATTGACATCTATTGAAATAAATGCAGCGTGGGATTCATTCTAACAGTGAGACAAGGTACTTGGAAAGACTAAGGAAAGAGATAAATAACTTAGCCTGAGGAAGGAAGGATTCTAAGAGGAACAATTATTTGGCAAAGGGCAGTTGATGAAGATGATTATAGGATATAAAATCACAGAAAACAGGATAGAAAAAGATATTCTACGTGCTTGTAAGTGTTGGTAGGGTCTCAGGATATTTACCATAGTTGGAAAAATAAAGTAAAATCAGGGCTGAAATCTAAGCAGCCAAATATAATTTGGTCTTTGGCCAATTTATATCCTTTTCTTCCTTCTTCATCTTTCTGCTTGTTGTTTGCAGAGACTCGTTTTCAAGAGACCTAATTTGGGAAAATTGATTTTCAGAGTCAGAAAATTTCAGGGTCATTTGGAATAAAGACCTAAGAGACATATATATTTAGGGTTCCCTTTACCTATAGGTATCTAAAAACTGACTTTTTTTAGATGTCTGTGCTTCCTTAGGGTAATTTGCTCTATGCTTTGTGTTTTGTTTTGTTTTTTAATTGAAGTGTCGTTGATTTACATTATATTAGTTTCAGGTATACAGCATAGTGATTCAATATTTTTATAGATTATACTCCATTTACAGTTATTACAAAATAATGACTGTATTTCCCTGTGCTGTACAATATAGTCTTATTGTTTATTTTGTACACAGTAGCTTGTATCTCAATCTCATACCCCTATTTGCCCCCGCCTTCCCTCTCCTCACTGGTATCGACTAGTTTGTTTTCTTTATATATAATTTTGTTATATACATTTGCTTGTTTTATTTTTTTAGTTTCCATATATAAGTGATGAAACAATATTTGTCTTTCTCTGACTTATTTCACTAAGCATAATACTCTCTTGGTCCATCAACGTTGTTGCAAAAGTCAAAAGAAATTTTTTTTAACATCTTTATTGGAGTATAATTGCTTTACAATGGTGTGCTAGTTTCCGCCGTGTAACAAAGTGAATCAGTTATACATACACATACATCCCCATATCTCCTCCCTCTTGCGTCTCCCTCCCACCCTCCCTCTCCCGCCCCTCTAGGTGGTCACAAAGCCCCGAGCTGATCTCCCCGTGCAACGCGGCCGCTTCCCACTAGCTATGACTAATATTCCATTATGTGTACACGTGTGGGGGGGGGGGCATGTGTGTGTATAACATATCTTCCTTATCCATTCATCTGTTAATGGACACTTGGGTTGCTTCCATATTTTGGTTATTGTAAACAATGCTGCTATGAACATTGGGGTGCATGTATGTTTTTGAATTAGTGTTTTTGTTTTTGGATATATACCCAGGAGTGGGATTGCTGGATCATATATATGATAAAATTAAGGTGTTCTATAAAATATAAAGCTCTCTTAAAATTGTGTTAATACTTAGCATGACACATAGTTAAAACAGTGATATTTAGTGAAGTGTGACAATATTTGGAAATATGAACTGAGGTTTTATACCTGTGTTTCCTTATACTACTTAACCTTTCTCCAATTTGAGTACTCAGGCCATTAAGCTCTCAATGCCTTAGGGAAAGAGATTTAATATAATACAAGTGGAGGGGAAAAGAGCCATCTCTACCTTTTTATTGCCCAAAGCAAAAGCTTCCAGGGGAGGTGTGGCCCAAACAACAGATTCAAAACACCTCTGAAGAACTCAGAGTAGGGCTCCCTGTCTAGAGACAAATTTTACTTTTCCCAGATTGTGGTGGGAAGCTCGTTAGAAGGAAGCCAGGAGAGAGTAAACTGCTGGATTTGTGAGAAACTGCTCTCTCCATTTGGTGCGAGTCCAACACCCATTGCAGAAATGCAGAATCCTAGGTAGTTTTGCAGAGACGACAGGAGCAGAAACTATGCCCCTGCAGCCTGCCACAAAAGACAGAGCAAGGGCAGTCATACACACACTGAAGGGTGACCTACAAATTAATAGGGTGTTAATTCCACAGAATTTCCATGGCTAGTGTCATCTGGGAGCAAGAAAATGATGCTCATGCACTAAGGAGAGGCACCAAAATGGCAAAAGGGCAAAAGCCCACCAGGCCTTAAGGTTAGGAATGAGGGACAACGCAAGTCAGCCTTACAGCCTTAAAAGGGACAAGGCAAGTCCTGGATGAAGGACCAGAAGGCATGAGGATGTGACACTGGATACATAACACAGTGGATAAGCAATTTTAAAACGAGTGAACATGGCTTCCCTGGTGGCGCAGTGGTTGAGAGTCCGCCTGCCGATGCAGGGGACGCGGGTTCGTGCCCCGGTCCGGGAGGATCCCACGTGCCACGGAGCGGCTGGGCCCGTGAGTCGTGGCCGCTGCGCCTGCGCGTCCGGAGCCTGTGCTCCACAACGGGAGAGGCCACGGCAGTGAGAGGCCCGCGTACCGGGGAAAACAAAAAACCAAAAACCAGTGAACAGATCAGACCTCCCCCACCCTCAACCTTTGATCTCCTCTTAAAGGACTAGAACCAAAGTGAAAACTGAGGACAACTGAGGTTAAAAATAGAAAGTGAATTCAGTGACAGAGAAGGAAAGGAGGTTCTACTTCGTATGCCTTTTAGTTGTGGGCTAAGAATTGGACTTGCTACATTTGTTTTCACACACACACACACACACACACACACACACACACTGCCATAAGCAAATGTCTAAACGTTTATAAGTCGTGTCTGTTTGTTACAGATCCAAACATGCAGTCGTCTCTTACTTTGGGAATTGAGCACAAAGGATTGTGGGGATTTCCTCAACTTGGCTCATTATCTTTTTCAATCTACATGGTCTTAGTGATATTTGAGAAACAGGCAATGTTTTTTGACAGAGAAACCCACAAGAGTGGATACAGGAATAAAAAGGGCCTCCGAATGTTTTCCTCTTAAATGAGTTTTAGGCATTTAATTTATATAAAAATGGTATGAGATCAACTGAGAAGACAGGTCTAAGTTGCCATCATGAAAAAAAAAGTTTTTAAGTTCCCAGAGCTATAAGATCCTACTTAAAATACAGACCATGGAAGACTGCAGGCCTGTGTCAGGCTTTGGGAGAAACATATTTGAGCGTTTGAAGAGCTTTAGCGTATTATTATTACTAACAATGCAGCATTTGAATGCTGATCTCAGAGAAGCCATCCACTTGGCAAACAAGTCAGCAACTCCCATTTCCAGAGCGGCTGAGCTGAGTGTCAGCTCCCTGACGAGGCAGATTAATTTCCCGTGCACACGTCATTAAAGCCAGCTCTGTATGCAACACGCAGCGTCTCGGCAATCAGAGATCTGTGGCGTCTCGAATATGCAAGAGCAGCAGCTAAGATACAATTTACTCCTTACTAAAGGAAAAGTGATCACCAGGCACAAAATCCTGTGGAAAAGAAAACATGCAGGATGGGGCCACCTGAGGTTTTGAGTCACTTGCTTTTATCGTATTTCTTGGGACTCGGCTGCTGTGTTTTGTATTTCCCTTGAGATTAGCTATGACGGACCCCACTGGGAAGATTTGGAAGGTGTCCTCTAAGTAATTATGCAGAAAAGGATGGAAATGTCCAAAAAGTCAAATGGTTTCTATATGCTTCTTGCATGTTCTCATATAGTGCCTTAATTTAAAATAGCATCTACTGCACAGGATGCAATGTGTTAACCAGCTGGAATCTATGGTCCTTGAGATTGAGAGAAAAGAGGCAGCCACATGGAAATTGAGAAGAATAGAAACCTAGTGTGTTACCCATCCAACAGAGAGCTGCCTGGGGTTACTTTATCAGAGGGGTCCATGGAGCTCTGTGACCCCGGATGAAGTCCCCCAAGAAAAGCCACACTGTGGCTTTCACTACATTTTGTGTCTTTCATGCAGAGGATCAAATCGGTTGCTGTGAGTCAATGCACTCATTGCTCTGTCATTAGAAAAAGGATCTCGGAGTAGCTCTTATACTTGAACTCTCTAACTCACTGTTATGTGATAATCTATAAGTTATTGGGAAGAGGAGGGGCTCTAGTTTATTGAATACCTGGTATAAGTCAGACCCCTGGCTAAATATTTGCATGTGTTAATTCCTTAAGCACCTCAAGTAGATACTACCTCCTGCTTACAGGTAAGGAAAATGGGGGTAAGAATGTTCTTGGTCACAGAACCAAAAAAGTAACAATGCTGAGTATCAAAGGCGGGTCTCTTGGACTCCAAAGTCCTTGTTTGTGCTGCTGTGCCGCGTTCTTCCTTTTCTTTTTTTTTTTTTTTTTTTAACATCTTTATTGGAGTATAATTGTTTTACAATAGTGTGTTAGTTTTTACTTTACAACAAAGTGAATCAGTTATACATATACATATGTTCCCATATCTCTTCCCTCTTGCATCACCCTCTCTCCCACCCTCCCTATCCCACCCCTCTAGGTGGTCACAAAGCACAGAGGTGATCTCCCTGTGCTATGCGGCTGCTTCCCACTAGCTATGTATTTTACGTTTGGTAGTGTATATATGTCCATGCCACTCTCTCACTTTGTCCCAGCTTACCCTTCCCCCTCCCCGTGTCCTCAAGTCCATGCTCTAGTAGGTCTGTGTTTTATTCCCGTCCTACCACTAATCTCTTCATGACATTTTTTTCCCTTAGAGTCCATATATATGTGTTAGCATACGGTATTTGTTTTTCTCCTTCTGACTTACTTCACTCTGTATGACAGACTCCAGGTCCATCCACCTCATTATAAGTAACTCAGTTTCATTTCTTTTTATGGCTGAGTAATATTCCATTGTATATATGTGCCACATCTTCTTTATCCATTCATCTGTCGATGGACACTTAGGTTGCTTCCATGTCCTCGCTATTCTTCCTTTTCTTAAAGACAGACTAGTAGTAAATATCATGCTAACCTTAACAGCAGAGACACTGAGTTGAGGGGAATATATAACCTTGGGGTGCAGCGTTAGATGAGCTCCGTGGGAAATCAGACGCATGCTCATTTCCCAGGAGCCCTGCTGCCAGCATCCCCTGCCTGGTGGGTTGATAGCTCTTGTCCAGATTGTTCAGAGGAGCTAATATTATCCCTTGAGGGGGCCTCACAAGTTACCAGCTGAAAAAGGAACAGAAAACAAGTCCACTGAACGTTTAAACACAAAACTAACAGAGGACGAGGCATCAGGGGCTCTCTGTGAAAGGAAATTACATCAAACTAACCTCTGTCAGTTCTTGGAGTAGGTAAATAAAATGCAGATAAGGGAGAACAAGGGGTCCTAGTTGGAAGTGGATTTGAGCCTTTCAAAGATCTGTCTCCAGTGAGAACTGTTGGGCAATAGAATTACCTTAAGTCCCGCGGGCCTATTTTGCCATGCCTAGGGAGCCTTAGCAAAGATGGAAGCCGGTGGAGGAAAGAAAGAGATACTTTACATAATGGAGAAATGTGAGTGCTACGGTATCCCAAGGATTAACGCTTGGAAAAACTTTACTTTTAAAATTTTATGCATAATTGTAAGGAATAAAAACTCCACATCGCACACAACAACAGATTCTAATTTGAAATACTAAGATAACACGCTGGCGAATTTCTCCAAATCATGTGAATGGGCTGGAAGACAAGAGATGAATTTGAAGTAGTCCGGAGTTAACTAGCATATACTCAGTCATTCACGTTTTAGGTTTGAGGCCAGACACTACAAATAAACAGAAGGTTCCAACAACAAATTAATTCATGACCCTTGGTTTGTAAGTGTAACATTGTCATCTGTGGTGCCAGATAATTTGAATAAAGTGGATAGAAGTTTCTTTCTCTAAAGGGTACAAAGTATAGATACACACATAGAACTGTAATACAACATGGTAGGTATAAGGACAGATACACACAAAGAATGCTTTAGCATAGGGCTTCTCTGCCGTAGTATTACTGGCATCTTCAGTTGGATAATTTCTAGTTGTTGGGGAGTGTCCTGTGCATCTTTAGCAGCATCCCTGGCCTCTGCATAACAGATGCCAGTGGCACCGCCTCCCTACCAAATTTTGACAGCCGAAAACGTCTCCAGACATTGCTAGGTGTCACACAGGAGGGATGTGAAATTGCTCTCCCTTGAAAACCTCCATTGCTTAGCAGTTTGCACAAGGGGCATCTAACTCAGCCCTGAGATGATGGTGGGGACGGGGCAATCCAGGGGGAAAGAGAGGGGTCAGAGGCTGCAGGACGGCTCTCGGAGGTGATGCCTGAGCAAAGATGTTGAGAGCGAGGAGGTGGCAGCCGGCCAGAGGGAAGACATACCGGATCAGAAGCGTTCCTGAAAGCGGAAGGTAAAGAAAACTCCGGTTCCTCAGTTTGGAAATTCAACTTGCTCTACTTTTTCGGACATTTATTGAGCGCCTACCGTATGCCAGGTGCTCAGAAGACAAAAGCTCAAATGAGCTCGCAGCCCAGTTAAGCGATCTCCAGTCGCAACACCTCCCCACACTTGTGTGATACTGTGATGCTTTGTGGGGTTTGTCTTACACAATTGCTTACTAATGCTTCATTTTTAAAAATGTTTGGTAGTGGTTTACTGTTTTACCAATAAGTTATCCCTGGAGTGAAATCATTTTAATTCCCTGGCTTTCTGATATTTGTCTTGAGTGATGGGTAAAGGGGTGGTGTTCAAGAAAGGCTATCTTACTGGAAAACATGGTTCATCCTAAATTTGCCTCATTTATGATACAGCTCAGAGATGGTTGCCCGGGTGCTTATTATTAGCTTTGGTGGACAAAAGCCTGAGATCTATTTAAATTAGGGGAAAGAGAGAGACAACTAAAACAGAGTGTGATAAAACAGAAATAGACTTGCAGACATATTATAGAAAACGAACTTATGGTCACCAAAGGGGAAAGTTGGCGGGGAGGGATAAATTAGGAGGTTGGGATTAACAGATACACACAACTATATATAAAACAGATAAACAACAAGGACCTACTGTATGGCACAGGGAACCGTATTCAATACAGCTGTAATAAACTATAATGCAAAAGCATCTGAAAAAGAATATATATAACTGAATCACTTTGCTGTACACCTGAAACTAATGCAACATTATAAATCAACTATACTTCAATAAAAATAATAATTAGTTAAAATAGAGTGTGGGCAGATCTAAATACACATGTCTTCAAAGAAGACATACAGATGGCCAGTAGGCATGTGAAAACATGCTCAGCCTCGCTAATGATTAGAGAAACGCAAATCAAAACTACAGTGAGGTTCCACCTCACACCAGTCAGAAGGGCCATCATTAAGAAGTGTACAAACAATAAATGCTGGAGAGGGTGTGGAGAGAAGGGAACCCTCCTGCACTGTTGGTGGGAATGTAAATTGGTGCAGCCAGTATGGAGAACAGTATGGAGGTTCCTTAAAAAGCTAAAAATAGAGTTACCATGTGATCCAGCAATCCCACCCCTGGGCATATATCCACAGAAAGCCATAATTCGAAAATATACACGCACCCCTATGTTCACTGAAGCACTGAAGTTCTCTGAAGCACTATTTACAGTAGCCAAGACGTGGAAGCAACCTAAATGTCTATCAACAGAGGAACGGGTAAACAAGGTATGGTACATATAGACAATGGAATATTACTCAGCCATTAAAAAGAATGAAATAATGTCATTTGTGGCAACATGGATGGACCTAGAGGTGATCATACTAAGTGAAGTAAGCCAGACAGAGAAAGACAAATACCATATGATATTGCTTACATGTGGAATCTAAAAATGACACAAATAAACTTATTTACAAAACAGAAATAGACTCACTGACAGAGAAAACAAACTTATGGTTACCAAAGAGGAAAGAGAGTGGGGATAAACTGGGAATTTGGGACTAACATAGACACACTAGCATATGTAAAATAGATAACCGACAAGGACCTACCACATAGCACACGGAACTATGCTCAATACCTTGTAATAACCTATAAGGGAAAAGAATCTGAAAAAGAATATATATATATATACACACACACAGTTGTATGACTCCATATCACTCTGCTGTACACCTGAAACTAACACAACGCTATAAACCAACTATACTATAACAGAAGAACTTATACCTCACTAAAAAACAAGTGTGATAAACTCACCCACATATGTTTGACAGTTTTTATCTTGTTTCTATCTCTTCTTTTGGTTTCTTTGGTACCATCTTTCCTAGTTTTCCTTCTCCCCCTTCAACCATTTTGTATCTTAGCCTCTCTTGGCATTCTCTGTGGTTCTGGTCTGTGTTCAGCACATGATTTTTTTGAGAGCCCACCGTGTGAGGCTACTATTTTAGGCGGGTTTGGTGTTGCTCAGGGATGCCTGCACTTACGAATCCACATTAGTGGCTCAATCACTTGCGGGTGAGATGGAGGCTATGAAAAGTGTGTCTATTTTGTTTTGGTGGGGTTTCTCCTCCCCCCCACATTCAGTGGGGTGATCTTGCGGCCACGCTCAAAAACCATGGCAGAAGGGAAGAGCTGCTGATGAGGGGGGTGTGCCTTAAGCTTCTGGCACATTGGGCAAAACAACAACAACAAAAGAGGTTTGAAGCATGCTTCTAGAACAATCCTCCGAACCCGTGGCTTCAAATACCACCTACCCCTTGCTGACTGACTCTCTGACTCATCCAGACCTTCCTCCCAAGCCCCAGAACCACCTCTACATGCTCTGGGATGTCCCCCAGGTACCAAGACAAACTGAGCACATCTGGAAATTCAGATATTATTTATTACCCAAATCTCCTGTCTCCTCCTGCAGTTTCTACATCACTTAAAGACACAACCCTCCATCTAGTAACAGCCAGAGATCTGCTCATCGGACGTTCCACCCTCCGTTGTTCCTACCTGTCACTCATCCAGAGCTGAATATTCTATCTTCTTAATATATTCTCTGTCATCATATCTCCTCTTTCTCTTTCTCATTGAGTTATTTTTTAAAAAATCCAGACCGCCTTTGCTCTTTTGGTCTTCTACATGGTTCTCACAGAATAGTCAGATCCAGTCACATCCCAGCTTAAAACCTTAAAATTCCATATTTCCCTATAGCTGTAAACTAAATTGATCCTTGCCACCCCAATTCTCTTACATTTTGTCATTCCTATCATATATCTGTCTGTCTTCAACACCAAGACCACAAACCTAGCCCAAATCACTGTCCTATCTGGCCTGGGCAAATAAAGCCTGGCTTTTGTTTTCTCTGTGGTCATGCTTCTCTCCTCATAATCTGTCCTCCACATGGTGCCCCGTGTAATCATTTAAAAATATCATCCCTCTGTCAAACCCTTAATAGCTTCTCTGTGAACGAAGGGCAAAATACAGTCTTTAACTTGCCCACAAGTCGCTGCATGACCCAGCCCCGCCCAGCAGCCCGGTCTGAGCTGCGTTCCCTCTGCTACTGCTCAGGATACCCCGGCCACAATGCCTCCCTTCAGGTCTGCAAATGTGCCTCTGCTTCCTCCTTTCCCCACGGTCTTCCCACACACACTGCTTTCTCTGCCTAAAATACCCTTGCCTCCACGTTTTCCCCGGCGAAGTCTTACTCATCCTTTGGGTATCATCAGACTAAATAACTTGTGGTTTTGCAAAAATGCTGGGCTATTTATGTCACCATTCCTTGCTGTTTCTTTTTTTTTTTTTCATTTGAAATAACTCTTTCTCCCACCCGACATCACATTACTCTGTCCTAAAGAACTTGGTTCGTTAGGACTTTTCTCATTTGGGAACACTTTCTGGAAACCTCATGCTGACGTGGATATCCCTCCTCCGTGATCCTGTGGATCGTGGTCTAACCCCACCTCATTTCAATTAAAGTCGCCAGAGACATTTTTTCTATATTGAATTTCTCCTTAGTCGTGAGCGTATTAACCAGCCACATTCATTCAGTAAATACTCCAGTTAGAATGCGGTGCCGACTTCCCTGGGAATTTAGCTTTAAAAGTTGGAACTTTGCTTTTATTGCTCAAATTTAGTGATTTTTTTTCTCCAGCAACCCACAGCACAAAAATCATAAGGACCACTTGCTTAATTGAACTTGTATTTCCATCTCTCTTTCAATCTCTTTTTAAGATTATTTTGGATGAATCTGAGTTCTGCTAGATTCTTTTTTTTTATTCTTTTTAAGATTTGAAGAGGGTTCTAGGAGAAGGGGAGAAATTAGTTTTGTTTTGCTTATGTTTATTATTGTTTTTGTTTCGATAACTTCATATTTGGGGGGCTCTCATGCAAAAATCTTTGCTCTCCCTTGTACTTCACTGCCTTTGAGTCTACCAGGACTCCCTGCTGATCAGTCGTCACAGGGATGCAGGGTTTGTTTCTCTTTTTGCACGTGACAGAGGCCCTGGAGCTTTCTGCGGGAAGAACTCCTGGGGACAGCGTTTCTCCCGGGGAAGGTGGGAGTGGTTTTCCTCAGGCAGCCCCACCACGTGGTTGGCGTTTTCAAAATGCCCCACCTAAACTGATTCAGTGACCCCCCCCCCCTTTACTATATGCAGTATCAGTAACAATTATTAGAATGGACTCAAACGAGAATCATACTGGTAAATCATATTCTGATTTATCCTTAGAAGTCATTACAGCTTTTGGCTCTGTCACCCTCTCTCTTTCTTCTCCTTCCTAACTCTTTGGCATCTAATCAATGTATTAGACTTGCATCTATGTCCATTTTTCAATGTTTGTTTTTAGTTCCCTTTAAATATGTTTTCTGTCTCAGGACTTTTGTTTTCTTTCTCAGGAATATCAATTTTATGTACATTGAATCACTTCTGTATATTTTTCACGTGCTGTTATTTTCTCTGCTTCTGTTAAACTTCTTGTTCATTTCCATTTTACTTCTTTTTAAAATCTCTCATGTCTTCCTGGCTTGCGGCAGTGTCGTTTCTCCTTTGTGCTGATGCTAACGTGGCCTTCACATGTGTGATCGCTTTGTTTCCCCCCCCCCACGATCTCTTGACGGCTCATCTGCACAGATGCTTCTCCACTCAGCCTCTCTGACTCACTGGTTCATGCAAATGCGGCTTCTTTCCCCTGACACTTGCATTCATCATACGAAGCGTGATACTTTCATCAAGAATGTGGTTCCTGCCGTCAATTACCATTTGGGAGTCAGTCGAACAATGTGTTTTGAAAATGCACATTCTATCCCACCATGGTTTATCCTCTCTTGCAAGTGATAGTTTATTTTCTTTCTTGACAAATTGTTTATAAATTCTCCAGGACGATTATACTGTGAGAAGGAAGCAGAGAAAGTTTTACAGATGAGGAGACATCTCAATTTGATTTTGAAAGATTAGGAGTTTTCCGGGACAGTAAAGCTGGACACAGGATGGCTAAGCCAACAGAACATTGTAAACAACCCCTGCACTCATGTTTATCGGATTTTAATGATTCCCCTTGAATCACGGGCCATCTTTGGACTGGTCACAGTGTTCTCCATGACTGAGTCTGGTTTATATGCTGATGCTGTTTGGTTCCTGGGATGAGGCAGATCTCACCCCAAGTAACACGGACAATAAATGGGAAAGAAATGACTTTATAAGAAATAATCAACTAGAAAACATGGGAATGGATGTTAGGAAGGAAAAAAAAGATACATAGCTCATGTGATCTAACTTCTGGCCACTTACCATCCACATAAATCCTTCTTTCAGTACACAGAATTTCAAAAACTTTTCCATCTAATTTTATGCAATTGTGCCATCTACAAGAGATTATGTATTCGCTCCCTCCCAAGCAGGAGAAAACCGAAGTCATATCCAGGGGCATTGAACTCCAAGTCCAGGAACTCAAGGGAACGCTTATCCACCTTCATCACAGTCAGTGTAGAGTTCCTCAGAGCCCAGGGCCCTGTGGAGATAAAGCTCAGTGCAACCACTGCCAAAATACCCCCCTCCTGGTAGAGGGAAGGCAGGCATATGCAAATATAAACTCACATTTGCAGTTCCCGGCTCCACAGATCATTGCGTATTCTGCCACAGTGAGCAAACGAAAGGTGACCGACCTTGATTCTCATATTTTTTCTTCTTGTTCATTGTTCTCTGTGCCCACATTAGAAATGGTCACTGAGAAGGTGCTCGTCTGAAGGCTGTGCCTCTTTGGGTACAGATTTGGAAGTCTGAGGAGCTCCTTAGCATTTCAATAATTAAGCACAGGTCTTTGTTTTCTAGGCTCTGTGTTTACCTGGCGGTTTTAGTCCATTTTGATTTGTTTAGTCATGTTAACCACCGTCAGATCTCATCACATGGGTGTCCTTAAACAATGGCTTGGGATGATCCACCTCTTAAAAACTAAGCGCTCTCTGTGCAAACCTCAAGCCCTTAGATGAATGGCTTCTATGTTAGCCCGCATCTCGGGTCAGCGGAGAGCCTTCTGGGAAGAAAGACAGTCTATCTTGCTTACGAGCCGAGTCGCAGCGATGGCTCTTTATGATGGGCTGACAGACAGTAGGCATTGGTGAGTAGAGTGTCTGAGTCAGCAGGAAGTTATCTCCTCCCGGACCCCCTCTCACTTTGTTCCACACTCATCTTTGCTCCCATGTCCTCCAGGTCAGGACACTTTGGCTTTTTTGATCCAACAAGCTGCACATCTATCTAGGTTTTCAATGACTTTTAAAATTTCTGGCCAAAGGCAGATAGACTTACTTGTAACAAAATGTATTTTCTTCCATTTTGGTGTTCTTCGGCTTACGTTTTGTCTTTCTCGTTGGATTTTACTGAAAGCGTCAAGGCATTATAATCACAAACTTGACACTCTTTATGAAATTACTCAAGCGCCAGGCTCGGTGAAACACAGGGTTTGTATCTCCAGTGACAGCAGGCATCAGCTGAATCAGTTTCTCCCCTGATATATAAAGGAGCTGCCCATTTCCCAGTTTGAGACAGGAATATTCTCACTGCCCAGAACTTCATCTTGATGTAGACAAGCCTGTAGTTTAGAAGTCGTCATGTGTAACATTCTACTTCCAAGTACTAATTTCTGTATGATCTAAGTTTTTTAAAGACGTAAATGACAGAAACTCAACTCAAACTGACTTGCACAAAAAAGGCTTTAAGCTGAATCCAGATGTGCAGTGAGGTTCTCTCCACCTACTGCATCTACTTTGTCCGTGATGACTTTATTGTTTGGCAAGATGTCCCCTGGTCATGGCACAGTAGTCTGGTTTGCATCACCCAGATTAGCGGCTTCAGCAAGAAAAGTTTCCCTTTCCCAGTGGTTCTAGAAGAAGTGTTCTGACATTTCCTAGGAGTATTAGTTCCCTATGACTGATAGAACAAATTTCCACAAACTGAAGAGCTTTAAGCAATAGAATTTTATTTTTCTCATAGTTTAGGAGGCTAGAAGTCCAAAGGCAAGGTACTGGCAGGGCCATGTTCCCTCTGAAGTGTCTAGGAGAACATCCTTCCTTGCCTCTTCTGACTACTGGTGATTTCTGGTGTTCTTTTGCTTGTGGCAACATAACTCTAATCTCTGCCTCTGCCTCTGATATCAGATGGCCTTCTTTCCTGTGTCTGTGTCCAAATTTTTCTCTTCTTACAAAGATACTCGTCATTGGATGAGGGCACACCCTAATCCAGTATGAACTCATTTTAACTTGATTCTATCTGTAAAGACCCTATGTCCAAATAAGGTCACATTCTGAGGTTCTGGGCACGTATAAATTTTGGTGGCGACGTTGTCAATCCAGTACATGAGGTATCACCAGACTCCTTCTCTGCCTAGAGCCTTTGCACCTGCAAATAACTAAAATTCTCTAATTCTGTCAGAACACGTTAAATGTCACATCCTCAGAGAGGAGTATAATCCAAGGTAATCTCTTCTCATTATTCTCTATAGTATATCTATTTGGCTTCTTTCTTTGCATTTATCACAACATGTAATTATTTGTTTGTTTACTTTCTCCTTCAGAAGAATACAATATTCCTGCAACTGCAGAGCCCAGGTCTGTTTTATTTATTCTTTTATCCTTAGCATCTGGCATTATTCTTGACACATGGTAGGACATCAATAAAAAGTGATGAAGAAATAAATCAATGGATGAATGAATGGATGGGTGGATGGATAGAATAACTGATTATAAACCATAGGCATGTTCTACTTAATTATATTCATTCAATCAACATTTTGCCTTCTGCAATAAATAATTATTATAGTTGTATACTTATCTGTTTGTATCTGAGTTAATACCTGCAGAAAATATTGAGGGCCTTCGACAGGAGCAATGTCCAGGAGAAAAAAATGAGAACAACCTGGATAATTTAAGATACAAGAAACAGATTTTTTTAAAAAGAAAGAAAACAATCATCGCCCTTAGGATTTTTATCTTTATGGTGGTATTAATTCAGCATATTCATAAAAACCGCAAAGTTTTAGGTTCATATATAGTTCACATTCTTCTAAAGTTTACACCGCATGGCAATAAACAAGGCTCTCTTAAAGGGTCCGGCACATAATAAACTCAAAAACTATTAGTTGGATAAATTAATGATTGACTATTTTGTAAAGAGGCAGAAGAATCCAATCCTTATCTCTAAGGAACAGGCACAGTTTCTGCAGAGCTTAAACTGGCAGGAACCATTAGTACATATGCTGTTCATGAGGGCCTCTCCCACCAGAATGCCTGGCTAGACTGACTGGTGGCAGAGTTTGTCTTGCTGTCTGAAAATTTGCAAGAAAGAATCCAAAAGTGACAACCGACTTAGCGGGACTCCTCTCTTTTTAATTTGGGAACCTTCCATGATCCCTTTCAAAGAGAGATCGATTCATAGATTGTTTTTTTAGTTCATTAAATCCTCCAGCTTGATAAGCAAGGAAAAGCTTAGAAGTAACTGAAAAATCTATGATCTAAAAAATAGCGTGTCTCATATAACCTATGGGCTAGATTGCAATGGGGCATTTTAAATATACATACTTCCTCTTCTCCACTAGATAAGGAGAGTGAAATCTGACTTTCTTGACATACTACATGACAAACATGTCCCATGACAATTTGAGCCACGGTGTTGGCAGTTTTCTTGGCAAAAAGCCGGAGGCTGTATTACTAATTTAGCAGCATTGCCACAACATCTGAGCTGGCTTTCTGCGATTTTCTTGCTCTCAATCTCTTGGACCCTTACGTGTATTCTCCATCTTGGGAGTTAACGGTGTTTCTCCTTTTTACTGCATCTGCCTTTAGATGAATAATTTTATTCATCACTGTCCAGGAACCCTTTGAAAATTCCTTTCTTGCTCAGTCACACAGCTGTATCCTGAGCCCCGGACCGCACGGGAGGCCCTTGGAAACCTGCTCTCACAAATCCTATTGTCCATCTCGGGAAGTGCCTCTCCTTGCATGTATGTTTCTTGCAAATAACGTCTTCTTGAGTTTCTGACATGTTCCCAAACAGTCAAGCTGGCGCTTGCTTTCTTCTGGGGATGAAGGAGCAGGAGTGATAAGTTTCTCTCTCTCCCACCCCTCCCAATTTGCTCAAATCTGTGAGCTGCTAAGATAGGAGGTCTGCCTACACGTGTCACAGGCACTGCCATTTAGGGTAATAGACAAGCAGCCAGGACCCCGGGGTTGAACTGTGTCATGTGTGACGCTGGTTTACACATAATGAAAACAGGAGAGTCAGGATCTCTCTGACTCACGATGTGTTCTTTTCGAAGAGGGCATTGTGATTTTTGACAGAGGAAGGAAGGAATTCGGACAAAACAAGGGAAGGAAGAATTTGTTATTTCCTTCCACCAGCCAAGTCTCTGGTTCCTGTTGCCAAGAATATAACTAATTTATAAGACAAATACTAACCTAATTATATATCATTGAAAATTTAATTCGGAGTAACACCATATCTTTGGAGTCAAGTTCTCTATTTAGAGGTTAAAAGAAATAGGAACATGAGAAAGATAAGAATTCTGACGGGTCCCCTAATGCAAATTCCATCACCTGTATGTGTGCTTAATACAAATATGGGTGTCGAATAAAATTTCATTTCATGAATTGTATGTATTTTTAAAGTAAGTCTGCTGAATATATATACCATGCTACAATAAGGAATATGTTCTGATTTTCGGCAAAATCCATAATAGGAAGAAGGAAAGTAGAAGAAACAAGGTAAATATGGACTGGAATTATTATATGACAATATGCTGTTGTCAGGATACAGCTTCAAACCTATGACCATGCTTCACTGCGTCCTCTGCAAATAAGGCACAAACCATTGCATTAAAAACACACGAGACACCTGAAGTCACGCCGAAGGGATTCTTTCCTGTTTTGTTCATCCCAAAGTAAAACATCCCCACCAAAGCTCACCATTGAGAAAATGTCTGTAAGGAATATATTTCAGTTGAGCTGGCCCTTATTTTCTCAATGCAGTAGTTTGCGTGTCACCACGAAGGCTTTCTGATATGAAGACGTCTAAGTTACGAACAATTAGCTTCGAGAACAAAAGAGTGAATGTGTGCACCAGCTACCAGCTAGTCGGCCTCAGTTGACAGTTCATACGAAGGCAGCCACCTGAAGCAGATCAACTTGTTTTTGAGAATGAGCTTTAGGGCTAATGCTCTACTGACTTCGATTGTTAGTGAACATAGGTATTGGCTTTTCATCTTTCCATACAGATGTGAATAAAATCATAGAAAATGTGAGCAAAAGATATTAAGCAAGATATTTTATATTCAAATGACATATTCAGGAAATATCACCATTAAGGTCATTTTGAGCAATGTTAAATTGAGAACATTGTTCACTGCCTTTTCACGGAATTATGTATTAGAGCGTAAAAATTATTATAGCATACTGTGTAAGTGGAATGTGATAAAAATTAACACTCCACTAACAAGAAAACCCAGTAGAGAAAGAGATGAAACAACTACAGATGATCCAATATTTATTTTACTTTTACAGAGAAAAGTGAGCAAAAAGCATAACTATTTTGCATTTTAATAGTAATGTTCAGTGTTCATGTCTCCCCATAGATCTAAAAATACTCAGGAGTTTCTTAAAGTTAGTAAATCTATGGTGTTATATTTTGGATTAAAAAAACATTTATTCTGTGGTTATGTTTATTTATTTTGAATAGGACAAGAGAAAACTCTCACTGCATTTTCCTATGAGAAATTTCCATTTCTAAAAGAACAATGTATTTTCCCACTTGGTAATTCAACAGTTTTCCAGGGGTCCTTGTGTTCTCAGACATTTTTGTGGTAAAAGGGCACTCTGCTGCCCCGTCGCTTCACGGAGTAGAAGTGGAACACAACACCCCTGTTTGTAAGACAGCAACGCACCTTCGGACTGGTGCATGGAAAAATCCATCAGTTAGACACACTGCTTAGAAAGTTATGAAACTTAAAACAAGCTATAGTATTTGGGTGACTGGAACTTCTAGATTAAGTCAATGGCAACAGGAATCATATGTATTTGTGACTGAAACAAGCTTTCACCAGGAAAATTCTCTACGAGGGCTTTCCTTGTGACACTGTCCCATCTGCTCCCTGCATATATCTTTAATATTTCCCTTTTATCTGAATCAGCATATAACCTTATAATCGTTTCTAGCATGAGGAAGTCCCTCGACCTCCCATTCTCCATCCAGCCTCTGCCCCATTTCTCTGTCCTGCATTACAAAACTCATAACAGATATTATCCCTGTTCCCCGTGTCCAGCTCTTTTCATCCGCAGCCTCTTTAACCCACCAATCACACTTTAGTTCCTGCAGCACCCCCTGGAACTGCTCTGCGGAGCTCAAGGTCACCAACGATATCCACATTCTCCATCTGAGTGTTTCATCCTCAGTTGCTGACATGATATGCCCTAAGCACCGTTTGCTAGAATGGATCACTCCTTTATGAAAAACTTGTCAGCATTTGTGTTGCATAAGCAAGTGCTCTGACTTCACTGACTGCTTCATGTCAATACTGTTTTAAGGAATCCTCCCTTTATCTACTCGGGCTTCACAGATGATTTTATTCAACTGTGTCCTTCCTTTTTATTTCTCTCACATAAGGGCACTACTATGCTGACACCTGTCACATAAACCTTAGGATGAGATTTGCTTGATTTCTTTCACTTATCATCATGGCACTGGGAGTCATTGCTGCTTTTGTTGCATTACCAGTAGTTCATTCTTTTACACTGTTGTGTCGTACTCTGTTATATGAATATTCCCATTTATTTCCTCTATCACTGATGAAAATTTAGGTTGTTTATGATTTGGGGATACTATGAGTCAAAATACTATAAATATTCTTGACCATGTGTTTGGTTGGATATAAGCACTTACTTTGGTTGGGAATGTGTTCAAGAAAGGAATTGTTCAATTCCATTCTTGGACATAGGTATATTTATTTTAGTTGGTACTACCAAAGAGTTTCCTGAACATTTGTATCAAGTTACACACCTATAATCAACGTAAGAGAGCTTCATTTAATTCAAATTTACACCAAACTTAATACTGATTTTTAATTTTAGCCATAGTGGATGTATAGTGGTATCTCATGATTTTAATTTGCATTTTTTCCTAATGCTGAATGATATTGAGAATTATTTCGTATGTTTAAAGTCCATTTTTATAACTTCCTTCCTGAAGTGTCTTTTTAAGTCTTTGCTTATATTTCTTTTTTTTTTTTTTTTTTTTTTTTTTGGTGGTACGCGGGCCTCTCACTGTTGTGGCCTCTCCCGTTGCGGAGCGCAGGCTCTGGATGCACAGGCTCATCGGCCACGGCTCACAGGCCCAGCCGCTCCGCGGCATGTGGGATCTTCCCGGACCGGGGCACGAACCCACGTCCCCTGCATTGGCAGGTGGACTCTGAACCACTGCGCCACCAGGGCAGCCCTTATATTTCTTTTGGATGATCTTTTTTATTATTAATTTGAAAATTACTTTTTAGCAATCCTAAATGGCTTTATGTATTTTATATAAATATTTGAAATATCTTTTACTGGTCTGTGATGTGCTTGCCTTTTACTTTTTTAATAGTGTTTTTGATGAATAGAAATTTTTAACTTTAATGAAGTCCAATGTACTGATTTTCTTTTATCATTAGTGATTTTTATTTTTTATACTGTTTTATTTCTTTTTTTAACTGAAGTATGGTTGATTTACAATATTAGTTTCAGGTGTAAAACAGTGATTTAATATTTTTATACATTATAATTCATTTAAAGTTATTACAAAATAATAGCTATATTTTCCTGTGCCATACAATATATCCTTGTTATTTATTTTATACATAATAGCTTTTATCTCTTAATCCCATACCCTTTTCTTGCCTCTCCACCCACACAGCCCTCTCCCCACTGGTAACCACTAGTTTGGTCTCTATATTTGTGAATCTTTTTCTGTTTGTCACACATTTGTTTTATTTCTTAGATTCCACATATAAGTGATAGCATAGAATATTTGCCTTTCTCTGTCTGACTTATTTCACTAAGTGTAATACTCTCTAGGTCCATCCAAACTGTGGCAAATGGCAGAATTTTATTCTTTTTTATGGCTAATATTCCATTGTATGTATGTACCACATCTTCTTTATCCATTCATCTGTCAATGGGCACTTACATTGTTTCTATAGCTTGGCAATTGTAAATGATGCTGCTATATGTACCTTTTTGAATTTGTGTTTCTATTTTCTTTGAATATATACCTAGCCATGGAATTGCTGGATCACATTGTATTTCTATTTTTAGTTTTTTAAGGAAACTTCATACTGTTTTCCACAGTGGCTGCACCAATTTACAATCCCACCGATGGTATATGAGGGTTTCATTTCATCACCAACATTTGTTATTTGTAGACTTTTGATGATAGTCAGTTTGACAGGTGTGAGGTGATATCTCATTGTGGTTTTGATTTGCATTTCTCTAAAGTTTAACAATATTGAGCATGTTTTCATGTGCCTTTTGACCATCTGTATATCTCTGGAGAAATGTCTTCTCAGGACTTATGCCTGTTTTTTAATTGGTTTCTTTGTGCTACTTTTTATTATTTTTTTTATTTTTTGGCAATACACGGGCCTCTCACTGTTGTGGCCTCTCCCGTTGCGGAGCACCGGCTCCAGACGCGCAGGCTCAGTGGCCATGGGTCACGGACCCAGCTGCTCCGCAGTATGTGGGATCTTCCCAGACCGGGGCACGAGCCCGTGTCCCCTGCATTGGCAGGTGGACTCTCAACCACTGCGCCACCAGGGAAGCCCTCTTTGTGCTCTTGATATTGAGTTGTGTGAGCTGTCTATAAATTTTGGATATTGATGCCTTATCAGTTATATCATTTGCAAATATTTTCTCTCATTAAGTAGGTGAACTTTTCAGTTTGTTGTTGGTTTCCTTTGCTGTGCAAAGGCTTTTAAGTTTACTTAGCTCCAATTTGTTTATTTTTGCTTTTGTTTCTTTTGCCTTAGGAGAAAGATTCAAAAAATATTGCTATAATTTATATCAAAGAGTGTTCCACCTATGTTTTCTTCTAAGAGTGTTATGGTTTCAGGTCTTACATTTAGGTCTTTAATACATTTTAAATTTATTTTTGTATATGGTGTGAGAAAATGTTCTAATCTCATTTTTTTCCATGTAGCTGTCCAGTTTTCCAGCACCCCTTATTGAAGAGACTGTCTTCTCTCCATTGTATTTTCTTGCCTCCTTTGTCATAGATTAATTGACCATAAGTATGTGGTTTTATTTCTAGGCTCTGTTTTCTGTTCCATTGATCTATGTGTCTGTTTTTATACCAACACTATGCTGTTTTAATTATTATAGCTTTATAGTATAGTCTGATATCAGAGAGCATGATACTTCCCGCTTTGTTCTTTTTTCTCTTGGTTCAGCTGTTTGAGGTCTTTTATGGTTCCATATAAATTTGGATTATTTGTCCTAGTTCTGTGAAGAATATCATGGACATTTTGATAGACATTGCATTTAATTTGTAGGTCGCTTTGGGTAGTGTGGCCATTTTAACAATAATAATTCTTCCTATTCAAGAACACAAGATATCTTTCAATTTCTTTGTATCATTCTCAAATTTCTTTATCAATGTTTTGTAGTTTTCAGAGTATAGTTCTTTCACCTCCTGGGTTAAGTTTATTGCTAGATATTTTATTCTTTTTGATGTGATTGTTAATGGGATTGTTGCCTTAATTTCTCTTTCTGATAGCTCATTATAAATGTATAAAAAAGCGACATATATGAATCTTGTATTCTGCAACTTTAATGAATTCATTTATTAGTTCTAACAGTTTTTTTGGTGGAGGCCTTAGGGTTTTCTATGTATAGTATTGTGTCATCTGCAAACAGTGGCAGTTTTACTTCTTCCCTTCAATTTGGATGCCTTTTATTTCTTTTTATTGTCTGATTGCTGTGGTTAGAACTTCCAATACTATGTTAAATAGAAGTGGTGAGAGTGGGCATCCTTGTGTTTTTCCTTATTTTAGAGGAAAAGCTTTCAGCTTCTCACCATTGAGTATGATGTTAGCTGTGGGTTTGTCATATATGGCTTTTGTTATGTTGAAGTATGTTCCCTCTATATCCACTTTATTGAGAGCTTTTATCATGAATGGATGTTGAATTATGTGAGATGCTTTTTCTGTGCCTATTGAGATGATCATGTGATTTTTTTATCCTTCCTTTTGTTAATGAGGTGTATCACATTGATATGTGAATATAAACCATCCTGGCATCCCTGAAATAAATCTCACTTCATGGTGTATGACCCTTTTTATATATTGTTCAATTCGATTTGCTAATATTTTGTTGAGGATATTTGCATCTATATTCATCAGAGGTATTGGCCTCTAATTTTCTTTTTCTGTAGTGTCTTTGTTTGATTTTGGTATCATAGTAATGGTGGCCTTGTAGAATAAATTTGGGAGTGTTACATTCTCTTTAATTTTTTGAAATAGTTTGAGAAGGATAGGTAATAGCACTTATTTATGTTTGTTAGAATTCCCCTGTGAAACTCTCAGGTTCCGGACTTTTGTTTGTTGTGAATTTTTTAAATTACAAATTCAACTTCACTATTCATGATCAGTCTGTTTAGATTGTCTATTTATTTCTGATTCAGTCTTGGAAGGTTGTATGTTTCTAGAAATTTGTCCATTTCTTCTAGGTCGTCCAATTTGTTGTCATATAACTGTTCATAGTATTATAATTTTTTGTATCTCTGTGGAATCAGTTGTTTTCTTCTTTCATTTCTTATTTTGTTAACTTGGGTTCTCTCTCTTTTATTCCTTATGAGCCTAGCTAAAGGTTTATCAATTTTGTTTATCTTTTTCAAAGATCTAGCTCTTGATTTCTTTGATCTTTTCTAATTTTTGTCTCTATTTTATTTCCTCTCTGATCTTTATTATTTCCTTCCTTCTGCTGACTTTGGCTTTGTTCTTTTTTTCTAATTCCTTTTGATGGAAGATTAGGTTGCTTATTTGATATTTTTCTTGCTTCTTGAGGCATGCCTGCATCACTATAAACTTCCCTCTTAGAACTGCTTTTTCTGTATCTCACGGATTTTGGAAAATTGCATTTCCATTTTCATTTGTCTCGAGGTACTTTGATTCCCTCTTTGATTTCTTTATTGACACATTGGTTTTCTAGAGCATGTTGTTTAGTCCCCACATGTTTGTGTTTTTCCCATTTTTTCTCCATATAATTGATTTCTAGTTTCATACTATTGTGGCTGGAAAAAATGCTTGATATAATTTCTATCATCTTAAATTTGTTGAGGTTTGTTTTGTGGCCTAGCATGTGATATATCCTGGAGAAAGTTCCATGTATACTTGAAAAGAATATGTATTCTGCTCTTTTTGGACGGAATGCCCTGTAGATCTCTATTAAGTCCAACTGGTCTATTGTATCATTTAAGACCACTGTTGCTTTATTGATTTTCTGTCTGGATGATCTGTCCGTTTATGTAAGTGGGGTGTTAAAGTCTCCTACTATTACAGTATTGTTGTCAATTTCTCCCTTTATATCTGTTTATATTTGCTTTATATCATTAGGTGCTCCTGTATTGGGTGTGTATACACGTTAACAAGTGCAGTATTCTCTCCTTGTGTTGATCCCTTTATCATTATATAATGCCCTTCTTTGTCTTTTCTTATAGACTTTGTTTTAAAGTCTCTTTGTCTGATATGAGTATTGCTACCACTATTTTCTTGTCATTTCTATTTGCATGAAATATATTTTTCTATCCCCTCACTTTCAGTCTCTGTGTGTCTTTAGTTCTGAAGTGAGTCTCTTGTAAGCAGCATATAGATGAGTCTTGTTTATTTTCATCCAATCAGCCACCTTATGTCTTTTGATTGGAGCACTGAGTTCATTGACATTTAAAATAATTATTGATAGGTGTGTACTTATTGCCATTTTGTTAATTGTTTTGTTGTTTTTTGTTTGATGATTTTCTTTAGTAGTATGCTTGTGTTTCTTTCTTATTTTTTTTTTTTTTTGTATCTGCTGTAGGTCTTTGATTTGTGGTTACCATGGGGTTCCTATATGTTGACCTATAACCATTTCCATTTGTTTTAAACTGGTAGTCCTTTAAGTTCAAACACATTCTAAAAGATCTACATTATTTATTCCTTTTCCCCACAGTTTGTTTTTCTTTTTATTGAAGTATAGTTGATTTACAATGCTATGTTAGTTTCTGGTGAACAGAAGAGTAAGTTTATACTATATATATATATATATACATATATATATACACTTTTTCATGTTCTTTTTCATTATGGTTTATTATAGGATATTGAATATAGTTCCCTGTGGTATACAGTAGGACTTTGCTGTTCACATTTTGTATTTTTGATTTCATATTTTACATCTTCATTTTTATGTCTTTACTGATTATTGTAGTTATTCTTGATTTTACAATTTTGTATTTAAACTCCATCCTAGTTTATTTAAGTGGTTGATTCTCAACCTTGACTATGTATTTGCCTTAACTACTGGAACTTTTCCTTTTATATAGATATTTCTTGTTATACCCTTTTCCTTTCCATTTAGATGACACCCTTTAACATTTCTTTGAGGGTCAGTTTAGTATTGATGAACTCTTTTAGTTTTTGATTGAGTAGTTTTTTCTCTCTCCTTCAAGTCAAAATGATAATCTTGCTGGGTAGAGTATCCTAGATTGTAGGTTTTTCCCATTCAGCACTTTAAGTATATCATGCTACTCCCTTCTGGCATACAAAGTTTCTACAGAAAAATCAGCCGATAGCCTTATGGGGGTTTCCTTATATATGACTCTTTGTTATATATGACTCTTGCTACCTTTAGAATTCTCTGTTTAACTTTTGCCATTATAATTGTGATATGTCTTGGTGTGGGTCTGTTTGGGTACATCTTGTTTAGGACCCTCTGTTCTTTCTGTACCTGGATATCTGTTTCCTTCTTCATGCTTAGTTTTCAGCCTGAATTTTATTAAATACATTTTCAACCACCTTCTCTCTCTCTTCTCCTTCTGGGACCCATGTAATGTGAATGTTGGCACACTTGATGTTATTCCAAAATTCCCTTAAACTGTTTTCATTATTTTTTAATTTGTTTTTCTTTTTGATTGGGTGTTTTCTATCATTCTACCTTTCAGATCACTTATGTGTTCTGTGTGATCTAGTCTGCTGTTAATTCCTTCTGGTGTGTTTTTCTTTTTAGTTATTGTATTCTTAAGTTCTGCTGGCTCTTTTTTATATTTCTAGTTCCATGATAAAATTCTGTGTGCATCTATTCTTTTCCTGATTCAGTCAGCATTATTATTACTAATGCTGTGAAGTCTCTGTCCAGTAAACTGTGTATTTCTTTCATTAGTTTTTTTAGGGTTTTTCTCTCTGTCTTTCAGTTGAGGCAAATTCCTCTGTCTTTTCATTTTGCTTATCTTTATCTCTATGAAATTAGGAGAAACTATTATCTATGTGCTCTTTAAGGGTGTCCTTATGTGGGAGCATCCCTATACAGACTGTGTGTGCCCGATGCCTTTGGTGGGAGAGCTGGATTTGACATGAACACAAGTCACATGTTTCCTCAGGGTGTGCTGGCAGCTATCACCTTGGTAAGGAGTGGGGCTGGAGAAGGAGGGGCTAGGGCTGGATCCAGGTGTGAACTAGGGCTTCTCCTCTACTCAGTGGCCATCAGTGCCCTCTGGGAGTTAGGATCAGGTCCCAAGTTGCTGGAGCAGGAGAAACCCTGAGGGTCAGGTCCTAACTAACTCAGTTCCCTCTAATTGTGTGCTCTTCCCTCTCCCAGCACTGGCATCCTCAGCTCTGGAGAGGAGCGGTGCCAGAGCAGGAGGTTCTGGTGTGGGTATTCAGCAAGGGTCGGGGCAGCGGGTGTGGCGATCTGTCTGCCATTAGGGAACTGGTCTGCCTCTGACGCACCACCTGAGCAGTCACCAGTAATGGCTGCCCTCCCTGCTCAGACGCTGCTTAGGGTTTGTGCTGCCACAGCATCTCATGGTCAAGCTTTTCCCTCAGTCATGGCAGCCACCACTCCAGTGTGGAGATGCAACACGAGGCAAACACTGCTGAAGAATTCGTTCAGCTCAGGCTTGGATGTGAGTGGAGTGGTTGTGGGAAACCAGTCAGACAGCCAGGTGGTTTCAATCCACCCTTTCCACCCTCTCTGCCCTGCTTCAGAGGCAAACATGCATCTGTGCATTCCTCACAAGTGGAATCCATGCTTCCCACACAGAAGACCACCTGTTAGTCCCACTAGCCCTCCAACCAGCCAAGGGGGCTCGCCATTCCCTGGTTGGACCCCAGTTCTGTGGGGACCAATATGTGGCTTGACTGCTCCTTCCCCAGGGAGGGTCACCACCTGTGTAATCTCCCTTTTCCTCTGAGTCCCCTCCCGGGGGCATAGGTCCCCTCCTGATTGCTTCTCTTCCCTTCCTACCTGACCAAGCATGTAACTGTCTTACAGCCAATCTCCAGTTCGTTTTCAGTGAGAATTGTTCCACATGTAGATGTATGTTTGTTTAAGTATGTTTGTGGGGAGGTGAGCTCTGCATCCTCCTACTCTGCCATCTTGATTCCTTCCTTGTCCTGTTTAAAAAAAAAATTGCCCATTTCAAGTTTATGAAAATATTATCCTATGCTTTATTTTAAAAGAGGTCAGATGTGGGTCTATTTGTGTTTTGGTGGGGGGTTGGGGGCTCAGGTAGTGATCAGGTTCATTATTTTCCACATAGATGTACAATTGGCACAGCACTATTTATTATAGATAGTAGCCTCTCCCTCAGTGAACTGCAATGGAGCCTTTGTTATAAATCAGATAACTGTATATGTTTTTGTGTTTCTCTCCATTTTGTCCCACTGGCATATTAGGCTATACTTGTGGCAGTCCCTGTTATTTTAATCACTGTAGATGTAAGTAAGTCTTGATATGTGCTAATGTAAATTATCCTGCTGTCATCTTCTTTGATGCTGATTTTGCTTTTCTAGGTCCTTTGCCTTTCCATATACATTTTAGAAACAGCTTGTGAATTTTCACAAAAAAAGAAATAAAAATAAACAACAGAAAACCACTTGTGACTTTCACATGGATTGCATTGAATAGAGTGATGTGAAGAGAACTAACATCTTCACAGTTTTAAGTCTTCTAATTCACAAGCATAGTAATAAACTACCACTTACTGAGGTCTTTAACTTTCTTAATAATGTTTAATAATTTCCAGGGCAGAATTCTTATAAATCTTTGTTATATTTACTGTTAAGTATTTGATATTTTTGACATTATTGTGTTACTGGTTTTTAAATTTCATTTCCATTCATCCATTGCTACTACCTAAATATACAATTAATTTTTGTATATTGGCCTTGGGTTCTGAGACCTTGCTAAATGGACTTATTAGATCTAGTAGCTTGTTTTAGAATCATCAAGGTTTTCTAAGTCTATGAATAAAGTCAGTTTTACTTTTTGTTTTGCCTATTGAAGTAGCTAGTTTTTCCAGTACAGTGTTGAATAGAAGTGATGAGAACATATTGCTTTGTTCCCTATATTAGGGAGAAAGCAGTCAGCCTTTCAACATTAAATATGGTGTTAGCTGTAGGTTTTTCATAGATGACCACTTAAGAAAGTTTAATTCTGTTCCTATACTTCTGTGTGTTTGTGTGTGTTTGTGTTTTAAAATCATGAATGGGTGTAAATTTTGCCCAATGCTTCATCTTTGACATCATATTTAATGTTTAAAATTCTGTTAATATGGTGAGTTGCAAGTAGTTCTGAGAATCAGAGTGTGGACGGTATAAGTTAATTTCAGCCAAGGGCAGGAGAAGCTGAAGTTTGAGCTCAACTAGTCAGGCAGAGAGAGACTTCAGCCTTCCAAATTTCCTCCACATTTTTTGTTCTGTTTGTGCCCTCAGTGCATGGATGATGCTCCCATATACTGTGAAGGGCGATAGCTTTACTCAGTTCAATTCAAATGCTAATTTCTTCTGGAAACACCCATATAAATACACCCAGGAATGACATTTAACCAGATATATGAACATACTCTGGCCCAGTCAAGTTGATGCATCACAGTAATCATCACAGTCTTTAAATATTATAATTTAGGTAATTTAGATATTGTTGGATGTGACTGTTAAAATTTTGTTAAAGATATTTGCTTTTGTATTCATGAGAAATATTTGTAATTTCCTTTCTTGTAATGTCTATCTAGTTTTTGTATTAGGGTAATACTAGTCTTCTTTGATTTTCTGGAAGCATTTGTGTAAAAATCGCATCATTTCATCTTTAAAAACACAGTAAGTTCAGGACTTCCCTGGCAGTCCAGTGGTTAAGACTCCACCCTTCCAATGCAGGAGGCACAGGTTCAATCCCTGGTTGGGGAACTAGGATCCCACATGCCATGTGGCACAGCCGAAAGATAAATAGGTAAAATAATTTTTTAAAATAAATAAAGTTTAAAAAATAAAAAATAAATAAAAACGTAGTAAATTCACCAATAAAGCCTAAAGTTTCCTTTTTTGGAAGATTTTTAACTATGAATTCAATTTTCTTAATAGATATGTAACTATTCAGATGATCTATTACTTCTTGACTGAGCTTTGGTCGTTTGTGTTTTGTGATAGAAATGCATCAATTATTTGAGTTCTCAAATTTATTGGTGTAAAATTATTTACAGTTTGGAGGATCTGTGGTAATATCCCGTTTTCATTACTGATATTGGTTCATTGCGTCTTCTCTTTTTTTCTGACCAGTCTGACTAGAGGTTTATTAACATTATTGATCTCATTAAAGAACTAGTTTTTGTTTTCATTGATTTTTTTCAATTATTTTTTCTGTTTCCTATTTTTTTAATTTTTTCTTTTTTCTTTCCATATTGTTAAGTTTATTTGATTCTACTTTTCTAGTTTCTCAAGGTAGAAACTTATATCATTGATTTTAAGCATTCAAGCTTATAGGTTTTCTTCTAAGAACTGCTTTGGCTGCATTTCACAAATTTTTATGCGTAGTTTCTTTATTTCACTCAGTCCAACATATTTTCTAATTTTCATTGTGATTTCTAAATATTTTTATCTATGCTTATTTAGATGTGTGTTGCTTAATTTTCAATTATTTTAGTGATTTTCCAAGTAACATTCTATCATTAATTTCTAGTTTATTTCCATTGTGGTCTTAGGATAAACTCTGAGTGATTTCAATTTTGTAACTGATTTTAAAACTTCTGATGGTCCAGAATTTGGTCTATTTTGTGACTATTCCAGGTCTACTTGAAAGAAATATATATCCTGTTGTTTTGGAGGTAGAATTGTGTAAATATCAATTAGAAAAGTTTGGTTGATAGCAGTGGTCAATTCTTTTGTATACACTTAACAGATTTTTTTCCCAACTCTGTAACTATTACTTACAGAGGAATACTGAAATTTTCTACCATAATTGTGGATTTTAAAAATTTCTTATTTAGTTTTATTAGTTTTTATTTCATGTGTGTTGAAGCTCTGTTATTAGCCTTGTATACATAAAGGTTGCTATATCTTCTTGATGAATTTATACTTCTCTTATAGAATATCCCCTTTTATAATAATCTTTGTAAAATAGACCTTGTCATCCAATTGTCTTTTCTTCCATTCACTAAAATTCACTCCACAGTAAAATTCACACATTTTATTGTACAGCTCCATAATTTTTGACAAGCACATATAATTGTGTAATTTCCACCATAATCAAGACCTACAATAGTTCCTCCCAAAATTTCTCCATGTGTTTTTTGTAGTCACCTCTTCCTTCCACCAGCATCTGGTGACAACTGACCAGTTTTCTGTCATAGAATTTGCCTTTTCCATAATGTCCTACAACTGGAATCACATAGTATGTTTCTTTTTGATTCTGCATGATTTCCTTAGCATAATGATTCTGGGATTCATCCATGATGTTGCATGGGTCAGTAGTTCTTTTTGTATTTCTGGGAAGTACTCAATTGTAAGGATATGCCAGACACCACTGCCACCTATTTTCAAATTATGCTCTTTCCAAATTCTTGACCATCCAGCCAAACTTATCCACTGGACATAAATCAGCATAGATCTATACCTCTGGCCACCTTTTCCTACAGGAAAATGAACAATTGTCTGCATTGCTTGAAATTCTGCCCACTGGAAGGATTTCTCTTCACAATTGTCCTTAAGAGTTACTCCTGGTTGGAGCTGTAGTGTTCCAGCTGTTCAGTTTGGGTAGTGCCAACATATCATGCAGAACTATCTATAAACTAAATCTGACTTTTTTATTCTCAGTCAATGGGTTATAGCAAATTCCCCTGGAGGTCATAGGTGTAGGTTGAAAAAGAAAAGAAAATCTGGGCTACTTTCTCAGTAACTTGCTTGTGCTTTCAGTATCTTCTCATATGTGATTTCATATGAACCACTTCTTAATGATGAAGTTCAGTGATGCACATCCAACTTTATGGCTTTGGTGATATTGCAAGGTAGCTCAGTGACCTGTGATCAAGGGTTCAGTCTTCAGTAGGATCCAGTAGCAAGTCAGAAACTGTATCTTTAAAAAGTAGAATAATTATCTCCAAAGAAAGGCATAACTTTGCTCCCAAATCTTAAATGTCTGTACAGGTTTATTCTGCGTCCATGCTTTCCACACGCTGCTCCCAGCAAATGTTGAGTGCTGCATATACACTGTCGGGCCCATTCCTGAGAATAAAACTCTGAGAGCTGGCTTTAGCTTGAGATCTTCTTGACGGCCTTGCTGAACTTTTATTAAATTGTATGGCTATTTAGGGCACTTTCACCAACCACGCTTCCCTCTCTCCTTTAACTGGGGTCAGATTTGCATTGTGGTTGGACAGACTCCGTCCCTGTTTTCTCTTACACAGCATTTTCCTCATAAAATACTTGCATGTTTAATCTTGTCATGGGATCTGCTCTCAACGGTCTCTTCTTAGTTCAAACAATTGTCTTCCCAACCTGGGCAACTGCAGTAGCCTCCTAACTAATCTCCATGTTCTCCTCCAGCCCCCAAAATCTGTTCACTGATATTTTCACATTTCTACAGTCAAGGATTTTAGAACCAAAAGATCTTATATAGTCATGAAGTTTATGATTTTCTTCCAGACATATAAATCGATCAGTTAGTGCAACAATTCTGAATGTCTTACTCTCATCAAGGTGCTTTGTGGCTGTACAAAAGTCATGGTTTCTTTCTTTCAGAAATCTTACTATTTGTACAGAGAGAAAAAATAATGTATAAAACCAAAAATAATGTAGATTTTCATAAAGTCAGAGACTTTGTCCTTTGCCCTTTGTGTTCCTTACTCTTTCTCAGCTCCTAGAACTGTGCTTTGCACACAGAAAGTTCTCAATAAATATTTGTAAAATGTGTCACTAAGATAATACACAGACAATTGCAGGGTTAGTCTTTCCTTCAACAAATGTATACTGAGCACCAACTCTGTGTCGGGCATTATTCTAAATGCTGGAGATAAAGCAAGGAACAAAGTGGGCAAAAATAACTGTCTATAAAGCTTATGTTTGTGCATTTGTGTGCCAGACAATAAATCAATAAAAATCAATAAAAGAGATAGGTATCAATAAACATTATGATGGAAAAAAAAGCAGGAAAGAGGGATAGGGAGAGTGCTGATGGTGGTGGTGGACCTTTCTGAGATGATGACATTACAGTGAAGCAAGAATGAAGAGGAGGTTAGGGGGTAGCTGAGCAGGTATTTGGGGGAAGATCATTCCAGGTAGAAGAATTAGCAAGCACGGGTGCTCTGAGGGCGGGTGCATCTTTGGATGGCTTCCTAGGCCACCGTAAGGGTGTTGGTGTTTACTCTGAATGAAACAGGGAGCTTTTGGAGGGTTTAATTTAGGTTGATGTGGTCACACAAATGTAGTAGAGCCTCACAGACATGGAAAATCAGCAGCAGTTGGGCCATCTTCGTGGAGGAAGGAGATCCATCTCCAGTGAACGGGGATTCTGATTTCTTCATACCATATACCAAGCGCTATTAGTCTGCATCCGCCACAGGATGAGGACTCATACTGCAGAGCCAAGTGACAGTTCCTACTGATGGTAGAATTTAGTAGGGTGAGTGGTTAAAGTCAGCAGAGAAAGCTTGCACATTAACAGATGCAGACGTTTCTGAGGAGGCCGAAGGGAGATTGGAGGCACAATCTCTCAGCAAAGGCTTGGGGTCTGGGGAGTGAAGCTGAGGAAGTGCCTGTCTGATGGCATTATTTTCTCTGGGAAGCAGGAGACGAGGTCTCTGCTGAGAGCGCAGGAGGACGCTGAATGTGCTGAGAATTTATTCATGTGCTTAGTGTTTGAAAAGTCTGAGTATGAGTCTTTGTGGTGGCCAGTTCTGTTGCTGCCACCTGTCTCCAAGCGTAAGGCATTTAAAAAAAAAAAAAAAAAAGCTCTATGATATTTATAATGATGACTGTGGTTAAAAACTAGGAGCTGAGTAAAAAAGCATTATTGGATGGATGGATGGAAAGGTAAGCAGACTTAGATTTCCGCACAAGTCCTGGCTACTGTGGTGTTTTCCATGGAGTGTATTTTTAATATCACAAAAATTCTGTAAGATAGTCTTTTACTATCCCAGTTTATATATGAAAACTCTGAGGTTGAGAAGGGTTGGTAACTTTCCACACTTCACCACAGCAGAGTTAGAATTTGAAACCACATTTGTTTGACCCCTGAGCCAGTTTAATTGTCAACTAATTATATGCCCAGAAAACTTGATCTAGGGTGGAAAATCCTAAATAGGAGAGAAACATAAACGATTAGGAAGAAGGAGACCAGAAGAGAACAGTAAAGACTACTATGGGGTAGAGACCCAAGCTCTGCGGGGAAAGGCAAAGTGAGGCCCACAAGGGAAGATGAATTCCCCCAAAAAAGGGATGGATCATAACCATTTTCAAACACATGGACCTTTTCCTTAAGGAGAGAATCAAACCATCATTGCTTAAATGTCAATAATCAGAATAGAGTAACACACCGTTGTTATATGGTACGTAACTGGCTACTGCAAGCATTAACGAGCCCAGTTCCTGTTGACCGTGTGGATGGGGAGACCTCCCACACAGCCTGGTAATGCTGTGAAAGAAGCCATTATGGGGTGCCAAGGGAACACAGAATGGGAGCCCCCAAGCCAGACAAGGATGGAGGTATCAGGCAGTCTCCCCATGAAGGTGAGAGAGTAGGGCACATTTAGAGAACTGTGGTCATTAATTAAATAAGGCTGAGAACAGGATTCAGGCAGAGTGGCAAATGAGCCAGAGGTAGGCAGGGGCCAAGTTCACAGGACCTTTGTTTAAGACTGTGAACCCCTGAGAAGCCAGGACTGTATCTTGTTCATCTTTGCCCAGCCCAGCATGTGAAACATGGTTGACTCTATAATCGTACCGATGAAGAGATTGTCTTATTCTAAAGGCAAAGGGGCTATTGTAGGATGACGTGCAGGGAGCCACATAATTATAATAGATTTCTATTTCACAAAGTTTGAGGGTTTCGTCCAGTGCCCTTGGGATGTGGTGGGGTGAGGACCCCAGGCTCTGGAACAGAGGGGTCAGGACTGGTAGCAGTGAGAGATCATTTGGTGGGGGGCTGCTGATGGTGATCTTTCAATGCCAAAATGAGCAGTTTGGAGTAAACGGACATAAGGAAATCGAAAGCCATTGTAGGGTGATAGATTGAAAATGTGTCTTAGAAAACTTGATTAGGCAATGAATTGTAGGGGTAGGAGCCTAGAGGTTGAGTGATCAGTTTGGGGGCTTCAGGGAGGTGATTATGCACTAGATGGTAGAAGTTCAAGCTGACATCTTGAGCAGGAATAAAGAGAGATAAATTTTTATAGAAATAGCACTTGGTGATTACATACATTTCCTCATAATTCTTCAATTTATTCAATATGCCATATCATTCAATAAAGAATTTAAGTGACATATGAACAACAGAAAATAAGTTAAAGAAAGCTACAAGGTTTTCCCAGAGAAAACCGTAATTCAAAAAGACACACGCACCCCAATGTTCACTGCAGCACTATTTACAATAGCCAGGACATAGACGCAACCTAAATGTCCATCAAGAGAGGTATGAATAAAGAAGATATGGTACGTGTATACAATGGAATATTACTCAGCCATAAAAAAGAATGAAATTGTGTCATTTGCAGGGACGTGGATGGATCTAGAGACTGTCATACAGAGTGAAGTAAGTCAAAGAAAATCAAATGTATATTAACATATGTGGAATCTAGAAAAATGGTACAGATAATCTTATTTGCAAAGCAGAAATAGAGACACAGATGTAGAGAACAAATGTATGGATACCAAGGAGGGGGGTGGTGGGATGAATTGAGAGACTGGGATTGACATATACACTACAATATATATAATAGATAACTAACCAAAAAAATACAAGAAAAAGAAAGCTTCAGGGTTTTGATCCTGGGGAGAAAAGTGCCACTGTGCTGAACAGAAATTTACATGTGAAAAGAGAGGAGAGGGCTTCCCTGGTGGCGCAGTGGTTGAGAATCCGCCTGCCGATGCAGGAGACACGGGTTCGTGCCCTGGTCCGGGAAGATCCCACATGCCGCGGAGCGACTGAGCCCGTGAGCCATGGCCGCTGGGCCTGCGCGTCCGGAGCCTGTGCTCCGCAACGGGAGAGGCCACAACAGTGAGAGGCCCGCGTACCGCAAAAAAAAAAAAAAAAAAAAAAAAAAAAAAAAAAAAAAAGAGAGGAGAGAGAAATTTAATTTGTGCATAATAATAATGTAAAAAAAAATAGAAAAACTTTTATCAGACATGTGCAATATTCCCCTCACTCTGCTGTGCCTTACGTACATTACTTCCTTCCCATGGCTTAGTGATATGGGTTCTCTTATTGGTCCTATTTTGACCTTGAGGAAACTCAGTCTTGGAGGTTATCTAAGTTGCCCAAGGTCACAGCTATATATGGTAAAACTGGGATTCAAAACAAGCTAGATGATTCTAGAGCCACACTTTGAGCCAGTGTGTGACACTGTTCTCCCCTACACCCGTGGTTCTTAGGTGGTAGCTAGGCATCTGAATGGAGATATTCTGGAAGAAGCAGAATATCTAGCTGAAAGGCTCAGACAAGCTTTTTAGTTGTCAGCAATATGGTGATGATACTTGATCTTGAAAGTGTGGATTGTATTTTCAAGTAAGTGGGAGAAACAGGTCAGTGGAAACTAGATCTGAAAATATTTACAACATTGCCTTTTTAGGGGTTGCAGGAGGTTTCTACGTTTTAGGGTACAAGTTGATTTTTTTTTCTTTCTGGGAGAGGTCCTTTCGGAATGTGGTTTCAGTCAGACGGCTGTAAGTTAAGTACATAGTGGTTTGGAAAGCTTCCTTCAGAATTAGTAATTCAAGTCCTCTGCTTAGTAATGTATATTGGGTTGCTTAGCAGAGATACTTTTCTTAAATATGAGCTTATATTTCTGTGTCTCTGGAAATTACAGTTTGGGAAGAGGTGTGCATGTGTGTTCTGAGCAGCAGGCCCCAGGAAATCGGGCTTATAGACCAACAGGAAAGGACAGAAAAGTGGAAGGTGTATCTTCTACTTATTCTGGTAGCAAGAGGCTGGACAAGCATCACTGGAATCTTCACCTGGGTGATTTGCTTGTGCCCCCAATACACTGTGATTTTGAATAACTATATTAAACTTTGGGATGGATTCTTGGTTTTGTGATTGCATTCTCAGGAAGAGGGCGGAAACCTAAACAGGGAACTTTGTTTTCCAGTGTCAACTCTGATCCTGCAAAAGCCACTTGACTTCTTCTCTGTACCTGCAATACTGTCAATGATGGTATTTACCTCACAGGGTCAAGCATGTGTGAAGTCCTAACACTGTGCCTGGCACAGCACGAGCACTCCACAAATGCTCGCTTCTGATTATGAGTGATTCCTCATACGTAGAGAGTGCTTATAATAAGCAGGCACGATACCAAGTACTTGGAGTGCATTATCTCATTCACCCTCCCTATCAGCCCCATGATGCAGATGACGTCATTTCCTCATTTTAGTTGTGGAGACACTGAGGTCCAGGGAGTTGCCATGACTTCCTCACCGTCACACAGTTATAAGCAGGAGGCCTGGGATTCAGACTCATCTGAGCTTAATCCCTGTTCATCATTCTCTGTTAACCATTCTTCCACAGGAAAGAGGCCTTGACATGGAGTAGGCAGGGACTTCCTTTTTTCTCTGGGTCCTAAGAAGTTTGGTTCTTTCCCATTGTAGATGTTGAACTACGTGAAAGCCCCGAATGCTAGGCTTGGAACAGTGGGCCCTAGGACTAGCCTTTTCTTAGAGCCACTTCCATTCCTACTCTATGTGTACTTCAGTAATCCCCAAGCCTTCTGGAGGAATAGGTTAAACCTCCCAGTGTATCTTGGCTTTCCTGGGGTGGGATAATACAGGTGTACACCAGGCAACATCAGTCTGGAGTAACCAGTTATCAGATGGTGCTGAAGGGTCTGCAGGACCCTATGGCTATAATTGTTTAGGCTCTAAGAGCTACAGCTATTGTGAATTGGTGTAACATTATAAACACTGATGTAGCGAGAATTCCCAGAAATTATGTGAGAAGGGGAAAGTAAGAGGATCAGATTTCCTGCCATTTTAGACTTTGAAAATGGTGTGCTACAGTAGCACAGCTCTAAAGGCAGTGTTCACATAGGCCCTGTGCTTCAGAAAGAGCCAATATTTAGAATGCAGTGTGAGTGGTGCTCTCCAAAATTGTATAATGCAGCCCCCCCCATGTAAAGAAAAATACTACACTCTGAAAATTGGAGTGATGAGGGACATTTGAATTGCATAAAAATCATCTTTAGTTCTGACTATGAGCTAGGCCTTGTACATTCACTATAGTGCTAATCCTTATGGCAGTGCCTCTGTATTATCTCTGAAATATACTGAAATAGAAATTGAGACTTCAAGGGGTTAAGTGACTTTCTCAAGGTCACATGGCGAATAAGTGTTCAAGCTGGGATTTAAACCTAGGTCATCTCATTCTATGATCTGGCCTTTTTTTTTTTTTTTTTTTTTTTTTTGCGGTATGCGGGCCTCTCACTGTTGTGGCCTCTCCCGTTGCGGAGCACAGGCTCCGGACGCACAGGCCCAGCGGCCATGGCTCACGGGCTTAGTTGCTCCATGGCATGTGGGATCTTCCCGGACCAGGGCACGAACCCGTGTCTCCTGCATCGGCAGGCGGATTCTCAACCACTGCGCCACCAGGGAAGCCCTGGCCTTTTTTCATCATACCATCTTTAGGACTGAGCCTTGGGCAGCAGCAGCAGAAGCAAAACAGGTGAGAGTCTTAGAGGAAGTAGGAGAGGCAGAGAAGTTGGGTGCAATGGAAGCTGTGGGGACTTCAGGATGGAAGCCATGATCAGTGGTGGGAGATGCAACGGAAGGTGAAACAGCACCAAATAAAGGCAGGAACAACAGACCATGATTGCAATTTTCAACGTGAATAAAACCATATTTACCCTTAGAAGTGGCAGGGTACTCGGAAGATAGTGGTAACATCTAAAAAACCTTCCATTTAAGAGATTAGGAATTAAATAAACTATAAACAGAACAGTAAGTGTAGCCATCAGAATAAGTCACAGTAACAAACAGCCTTCAAACCTTAATGGATTAGGGACTTCCCTGGTGGTCCAGTGGTTAAAAATCTGCCTTCCAATGCAGGGGACGCAGGTTCTATCCCTGGTCGGGGAACTAAAGATCCTACATGGGGCGGGGCAACTAAGCCCGTGTGCCACAACTACTGAAGCCCATGAGCCACAACTAGAAAGAAGCCTGCACGCCTCAACAAAAGATCCCACGTGCCGCAACAAAGACCCAAAGCAGCCAAAACCAAAAATAAAGAAAAAAAAACCTTAATGGATTAATCAAAGTTTTCACCCACCACCTGTCCTTTGGCTGGCATCCTGCTCCTCACTTCGGGTCTCAAGTTGATGGAACATCCACTCTCTCAAGTATTGACAGGTATCAGCGGATGGAAAGGGGGTTCTGGGCAGTCTTGCTTGGACAACTGTGTATCCTGGCTCAGAAGTGACATATGTCCCTTCCACTCACAACTCCTGATCCACTTGACTCGTCACGTGGCCCCACCTAATCATAAGACTTTCAGCTGGGGTCACAAACCAGACATAGGCAGATGGTCCTAGTAACTCTTTATAACATGGGACCTAAAAGGGATGATAGTACCCAAGATTGTCTTTTCCAAAGGCAAGTTTTATTTTCTTTTGGCTTTGGATACTTGAAGGGAAAAGAGCCAGTTGATTGAAATAGGAAAGACTGTAAATATAAAAAAGCACGTGTCAGTGATGGAGCAAAGTCCTTAAAGCTGGAAAGGAACACAGGAAGAGGATCAGCCTGAGAATGGACAAGCCTCCGAGGCCCTGGAGACTGAGAGCAAGATGTACATAAAGAGAAAATGTTGGAGTGAGGAGAGAAGAGACACCTGAAACAGTTACTGTGAGAAATGGACTGGAGAGCCTGGTGATGCCTCGTCAGCCCAGCCAGGGCCACACTGAGCACATGCAGCTGAAAGCCGAGCCCCAAAGGACAGATGAAACTGTACGTCTAGCTGGAACCTGAAATAGTGTCTTACTTGCATTTTTTGCTTAGGAAAAGAGAAAGGCATTTTAAAGTTATATGGTTTCCTTCATGTTTGGAAACGACAACCACAGCCAGAACCCTGCAGCTTAAGATATTCTATCCATGTGCATAAATGTTCAAAAGGAGACCATTTCATGGGTACGAGCATTTTCCTCCGTGGTCCCACCCATCTTCATTGGGCCATATCTTAAGGTGAGACTGGACAAGAAAACACTCTGGATGTTAGTTTTCTTAGATAGCATGATAATTTGACTCATACTTCTAAGGAAAAGAATTGTGAGCAGAAAATTCCATAAAATAGTTTAATCAATGCCTGGGAACATATTCTTTTTCCAGAGTCAGAACACAAATGTGACTTGCTATATATATATATATATATATATATATATATATATATATATTACTCAAGACTTAGTTCCAAGTAGCAGAAAACCCAGTTTATACTGACTTAAGCAAACAGAGAATGTTTTGTGTCTTACAACTAAAAAATCTTGGGGGGTAGAATGAGGCTCCCACAGCATCTAGGGGTCCTTTTTCTTCCCTCCATCTCCATCTCTCTCACTTCATCTCTGAAACCTTCTTTCTGCTCTTTTGGCTTTATTCTCAAACAAGCTCCCTTACATGGCACCAAGATGTTCACCAGCATCTCATGTTTACATTCCATAAACTTTAAAGAAAAAGACATTTCTTCCTAATAACGTCAACAGAAATTCCACAGTTGTTTCACTGGCTCTGATTGGCTGGCTTGGGACTCATGACCATCCTGGATACATCCTGTGATGCATCCTCATTAGGCAGATCCATATCACATGCTCCCCCTCCAACTAGGGGTGGGGAGAGGGCAGGGATATCTTCCTAAGGAAAATCAGTGTCAATAGTACATGATGAAGTAACAGATGCTGTTTAAGTCAAAACAATGTCTACTATATTGAAAAAAATTTAAGTATAATTTCAATACTTTCATCTGTTCTGCAAAATTTTGGACTCATGGTAATGATGTCTCTAGTCAAAGAGAATAACATCCATGTTTTTTTAGACTCACCTACTTTTCTAAAGGTGGCTCTTTAAATAAGGGCTGTATTGAAGTAGTCAATAGATAAGCAGAAGGTAATAAGAAAAAAAAAGTATAATCCAACATAAGTTAAAGTCAGAATATTTTCAAAGATGGCTAACTAGAATGATCCTATAATTACTCCACCATGGCCCTGAAATTGTCACCAAGGACTGAATATTTATAAGCTTTCTGACCTCAAAAAATTCAAAATCTTAAATGAGGTCACCTAAGGAGACTGTGGAAAACTTCCATGCAACTTATTGGCAGATGATTTTAGTTCTTATTTCAACAAGCTTGGTATGAAATGCATGCCATCTGGTTACTGGGAAAATTCTAGTCCGTATTAACTGCTTGTGTGAGAGACATTCCTGCCATTTAGTTGTAAATGATTGCACCTGCAAATGAAAAAAAAAGCACGGCTTGTCACTTGCTCCTGGGGCTGGAAGATTTGATGACACAATACTGCTATTTTATCCACTTTTAGAATCTGTGTCGGATCAGTACAGCTGTTCTCCCACACTATTTTGAATATACTGTGTTTTATGATAGAACATAGGATTGGGGGGGGGGGATTTTCAAACAGCACAAAGTAAAGATTTCCCATCTCATTTCTTGAAGGCACTTCTAACTACTTCAGATAAAATGCAGGTACTTCTGATTTTGATTTTAACCCTGTCAAAGAAGTATATTTCAGGAAAGAAGGCTTTACATAATTCTATGCTTTCCAGACTTGATTCACCTGAGATTGTTGGGAGATCTCTGCCTGAGATGAGGTAATGTAGGCACAAGAGAAAAATACACATGGTCATCATCACTTTCCCAGTGAGACACTGGAGATCATCCAGGCAGCCAGCCTAAAACTGGGAGATTCACAGACTTTAAAACTGAAAGCCCTGTTACAAAGGGCCTGGCAGCACTACAGTCCGTTTTGTGGAACCCAGCCTTTAGCGCAGTGATGATGCACTGTGTATTGCCCTCAATATTGCAAACCCGTCAGAGAGCAAATGAGTTCTTGGTACAGTGGAAGGATGATAGAATTTAGAGTTTAAATAGTTTATTCATATCCAAGCACTGCCACTTATTAGCAGTGTAATCATAGGGAAAGGAAGAAATAAAAGGAATCCAAATTGGAAAAGAAAAAGTAAAACTGTCACTGTTTGCTGTTGACATGATACTATGCATATCCTAAAGATGCTACCAGAAAACTACTAAAGCTCATCAGTCAACTTGGTAAATCTGCAGTATACAAAGTTAATACACAGGAATCTCTTGCACTCCTATACAGTAACAACAAAAGATCAGAAAGAGAAATTAAGGAAACAATCTCATTTACCATGGCATCAAAAAGAATAAACTTCCTAGGAATAAACCTACGTAAGGAGACAAAAGACCATTACTCCAAAAACTATAAGACGCTGATGAAAGAAATTGAAGATGACACAGATGGGAAGATATACTGGATTGGATTGGAAGAATCAATATTGTTAAAATTACCATACTACCCAAGGCAATCTACATATTCAATGCAATCCCTATCAAATTACCAATGGCATGTTTCACAGAATTACAACAAATAATTTTAAAATTTGTATGGAAACACAAAAGACCCTGAATAGTGAAAATGAACTAGAGAAAGAAGAACAGAGTTGGAGGACTCATACTCCCTGACTTCAGAGTATACTACAAGCCTACAGTAATCAAAACAGTAGGGCACTGGCAGACAAACAGACACGGAGATCAATCTATGACAAGGGAAGCAAGACGATACAATGGAGAAAAGACCATCTCTTCAATAAGTGGTGCTGTAAGAACAGGATGGTTACATGTAAAAGAATGGAAGTAGAACATTCTCTAACACCATGTACAAAAAATAAACACAAAGTGGATTAAAGACCTAAATAAAAGACCTGACATTATAAAACTCCTAGAGGAAAACATAGGCAGAATACTCTTGGACATAAATCACAGCAATATCTTTTTGGATCAGTCTCCTAGAGTAATGGAAATAAAAACAACAACAAAAAAACCCTAAATTGGACCTAAGTAAACTTAAAAGCTCTTGCACAGCAAAGGAAACCTTGAACAAAATGAAAAAACAACCTATGGGATGAGAGAAAATATTTGCAAATGATACTACCGACAAGGGATTAATTTCCAAAATGTACAAATCAGCTTATGCAGCTCAATATCAAAAAAAACAAACAACCCAATCCAAAACTGAGAAGACCTAAACAGACATTTGTCCAAAGAAGACATACAGATGGCCAACAAACACATGAAAAGATGCCCAACATCACTAATATTAGAGAAATGGAAACAAAACTACAATGAAGTATCACCTCATACCTGTCAGAATGGCCATCATCAAAAAGTCTGCAAATAAGAAATTCTGGGGCTTCCCTGGTGGCGCAGTGGTTGAGAATCCGCCTGCCAATGCAGGGGACACGGGTTCGTGCCCCGGTCCGGGAAGATCCCACATGCCGCGGAGCGGCTGGGCCCGTGAGCCGTGGCCGCTGAGCCTGCGCGTCTGGAGCCTGTGCTTCGCAACGGGAGAGGCCACAACAGTGAGAGGCCCGCATATCACAAAAAAAAAAAAAGAAATTCTGGAGAGGGTGTGGAGGAAAGGGAACCCTCCTACACTGTTGGTGGGAATGTATATTAGTATAGCCACTATGGCGAACGAAGTTTCCTTAAAAAAACAGAAATAGTTACCATATGATCCTGCCATGCCATTCCTGGGCATATATCCAGAAAAGATGAAAGCTGTAATTCAAAAAGATACATGCAACCCAGTGTTCATAGCAGCGCCATTTACAATAGCTAAGACATGGAAGCAACCTAAATGTCTATGAACAGGTGAATAGATAAAGAAGATGTGGTACAAATATACAATGGAATATTACTCAGCCATAAAAATAATGAAATAATGCCATTTGAGGCAACATGGATGGACCTAGAGATTATCATGACAAGTAAAGTAAGTCAGACAGAGAAAGACAAACATCACATGACATCACTTATGTGTGAGATCTTAAAAAGTGATACAAATGAACTAACTACTTACAAACAAGAAGTAGACCCACAGACATAAAAAACAAACTTATGATTACCAAAGGGGAAAGCGAGGGTGAGGGGAGAGAGAAATTAGGAGTTTGGGATTAACAGATACACAGTACTATATATAAAATAGATAAACAACAAGGACCTACTGTATAGCACAAGGGACTATACTCAATGTCTTGTAATAACATACAATGGAAAAGAATCTGAAAAGAATATAGATAGAAATAAACAGACATAGATATATCTGAATCACTTTGCTGTAGACATGACACTAACACAACATTGTAAATCAAGTACAATTAAAAAATACATATACCTAGCTTGTATAATTTTAAATTAAATTTTCTTAAGGGAAGAAACAAAATTTTCTGTAAACATCTGATATTCCAATAGTGTAGGCTTATTAGGTGTAAATATCTTTAAGGATTTAAACTATCAATATATTATTTTTCAACCACTTATTCAATTCTTCCTACAAATTTTTCAGAGATTCTCTGATATTAATAAATAATGATTGTGAAATACAAAAAAAGACTAAAACATTTTCTAACAATCACAGAGGTACTATTTTGCAATTTATGAAATGGATATCATGGTGTAGAACTGATATACTTAAATTTTTCAAAAGCAGCCCAAAGAAATGGTTAAAACTCAACAATATATAATGAATACATACTGTTTTCCATACAACAAAGAGACATGCAAACAAAGTAGAGGTCTTTTTGACTGAGAAAATAATTTAACTTAAAACTGAAAAAAAAATCTAAATTATTTTTATAACTTCTCTGCTGAAACAATTTTTGGTAATCAACTTAACCAACATCATTTGCCTATGTCAACATAATGGAGTTAGTGGTTCTCAACTTTTCCCAATCCCGTATCCTAACTGCTTGTTGCATTAAGTCGTCAGGAACACCAGACTAAACAAATGAAGAGGAAAAAGACAGTCTACTTGAAAAAGAGTTCAGAATAATGATAGTAAAGATGATCCAAAATCTTGGAAATAGCAATGTGATACCATTTCATATCCACCAGAATCCCCAAAGTCCAAAAGATCAAGACCAAGCATGCCAAGGGCTGGAGATAAGGAGTGACCAGTATTCTCCCATTTTGCTGGTGAGAGGACAAAAATTGGGTAAACTATTATACTATAGAGAACAATTCTGCACTTTCTTACTGTTAAAAAAACTACCTTAGGACTCAGCAATTCCATTCCTACGCATTGATCCAAGAAAAAATATATTTTTTTTAAATAAAATATATAAAAGTCTTAAAAGTTTTATAAAAAAGACTTGTACAAGAATGGTTATATCAGCATTATGCATAATAGCCAACAATTAGAAACAACTCAAATGTTCACCAACAAGGATATACAAAGACTCCTGTATTTATAGGATGGAATTCAACTCAGGAGAAAAGGAGCATATTTCTGATACAATAAGGTCAAACCTCAAAACTTTTCTTAAGTGAAAGCATTTGGACTCAAAAGAGAACATGCTCTATGACTATTTATGTTAAGTCCAAGAACAGGCAAAACCAACCTGTAGTGATAGAAATCAGAATATGGTTGCTGGGAGGATTGTAGGGGAAAGGGAACAGCTCACAGGATAAGGAAACTTTATAGGGTGATGGTTGATATCATGTTTTGGAAGTGTGGGAAGTTACACAGGTGTATCCTAACTGAACACTTAGGATCTGTTATTTTATGTAAATTCCATTACTTTTTAAAAATATCTTTATTGGAGTTAATTGCTTTACAATGTTGTGTTAGTTTCTGCTGTATAACAAAGTGAATCAGCTATATGTATACATATATCCCCATATCTCCTCCCTCTTGAGCCTCCTTCCCACCCTCCCTATCCCACCCCTCTAGGTGGTCACAAAGCACCGAGCTGATCTCCCTGTGCCATGCGGCTGCTTCCCACCTGCTATCTATTTTATATTTGGTAGTGTATATATGTCCATGCCACTCTCTTCCCCTTCCCCCTCGTGCCCTCAAGAAAGTTCTCGACATCTGCGTCTTCATTCCTGCCCTGCCACTAGGTTCATCAGTACCGTTTTTTTAAGATTCCATATGTATGTGTTAGCATATGGTGTTTGTTTTTCTCTTTCTGACTTACTTCACTCTGTATGACAGACTCTAGGTCCATCCACCTCATTCAAAATGGCCATCATCAAAAAATCTAGAAACAATAAATGCTGGAGAGGGTGTGGAGAAAAGGGAACACTCTTGCACTGTTGGTGGGAATGTAAATTGATACAGCCACAATGGAGAACAGTATGGAGGTTCCTTAAAAAACTAAAAATAGAACTACCATATGACCCAGCAATCTCACTACTGTGCATACACTCTGAGAAAACCATAATTCAAAAAGATACATGTACCACAATGTTCACTGCAGCACTATTTACAATAGCCAGGACATGGAAGCAACTTAAATGTCCATTGACAGATGAATGGTTAAAGGAGATGTGGCACATATGTACAATGGAATATTACTTGGCAATAAAAAGGAACAAAATTGAGTTATTTTTCATATCAGTTTTTTAAACTCTGCTTTCAGAGTAGTTCTGAGTTTGGAATTGCAGGTAAAGGACTATGGATCTGTATTAAATGCTTATTTCCTGACAAATCTTGCCTTTGATGGAAGAAGTTAAATACGTTCTGCAGCACAGAGGAATTCTGTTGCTAGGAACTGCTGGCCTGGTGTTTCCATACTTAGTGACTGTTTGACTTTTCACAGACAAACCATACATAGTTGGGTTTGGTAAACTGTCTAGGAGTACTTCAAAGACAGAAAATGTGCTTTAGCATTTAAAGCCTCAAAGTACACTTGAGTCTAACAAACCTCATATTGAATATTTACATCTTCGAGAAAAGGCCCAGAGCCTTTTCTAGCTACCACATCTCCTGCACTCCAAATCACAGCTTGTTAGCTTTCCTACTGATTGGGAGAGTGAAACTGAGCAATGACACTTCACTTGTTCACACTCATTATTGAGGAGTCCACAGATGGGGCACCTGCTGTTCACTTCTCCTGTGGTCCTATCAGCCTTCTACATGCCCAGTCATACAGCAATGCTAGGCCTTAAACTTCCTTTTTTGGATTATGTTCCATATTGTAGAATAAACACACGATTCCAATGGGAAAACTCTTCCAGCTGGCAGGTAGAGCAGTTGCTACAATTAAGATTCTTTGGGGAATGTCCTAATGAAGACTTTCAAACCAGATATTGCTGTCTTCATTTAAATGTGGCTTTGAAGAGGGTGGAAAGCTAGGAGCATCTCTTATACAATTGTCAAAAGTCTAAATGTTTGTATCTCTGCATGTTTATATGCTAAAGAAAATTCAAACTTGGAATAATATTAAATCTTCAAATGCTGTGATGTGTTCCTTAAAGTTCATTGAGAAAAATCTCCTTGTTTACTTTATAATATCCTTGTCCTCATTTAGATTGTAATCTACTGGATGAGTGGTAGGAAAAAATATATATATATGTAAATGATAATTATGTTATTAATTACATTAGTTATACAAATCTTAAGACAATTCACTCTTTACTCCTGAAAGTAAGAGGCAGTATGGAGTAGAGGAAACCACACAAGTTTGGTGGTAGCTATCTTTTTAGCCACTGAATCAGGGACACTTTACTGATACTATTTGACTCCTAGTTTTCTCATTTGTAAAGTGTGGATGATAATATTTACTTCAATAACTACTTTGAAGAGTTACTGAAAGAACTGATGAAGAACCTGTTTATAAATGTCAATCAGAGAAATGTCACATTTAACTCCTCTTGGCAAATTTTTAAGCAAATGATTTCATTTATCTTTGCCCCATTTTCTCATCTGCAAAATAGGAATAATATCAGTACCTGACTTGTAGGGTAAAATTGATATATGTAAAGCAGTTAAAACAGTGGCTGACCCCCAAAACACATAAATAGAAGGCACTTAATATTAGCACAGTTTCTCTCCATCCCTCCCATCTGTTGTGACCTGAACAGTCTAATGTTAATTTCCTCACCACGATTGCTTTGGCTCTTCAGCCATCATTGAGAATTAAGGTCCAGAACTGCTCCAGGTCTGAATAAGTATTAGACTGACACTTTAGTCCTCATCACACAAAAACAGGGTAATAACAGTTGACACTTATTGCAAGTCTGTTATGCATAAGACACAATACTGCTTTACATGCATTATGTCATTTAACCCTAACAAAACTCATGTGATGTCAGTGATATTATTATCCTCACTTTACAGAGGCAGAAGCTTTAAATGTTAGCCTATCCATGAATAGGCAGCAAAGAATTAAGCTCCAACCCACGTCTGATAACCCAAGAAGCAGAATGTATAACCAAAATGTAGCAAGTCCTCATCAGGAAAGAGATGCTTTAACTGGGAGTTGGGTTGGGGGATTCAGGGCAGACCCCGAGCATGAGTGGAAGAGAGGAGAATCACAGCACCTCTCCTGAGCACATCTGATTGGGAGAAAAACTGCCTTTTCATCTCTGATGATCCCCAAAGCCCAACGGAGCCCTTGGTACCTACTATGTTATGATGATGGGTGCTAAGCTTAGTATCCTGTTCAAAATTCCCTGACCTAAGGAGAGCTTCCCTGAATCACCCTGATAGGATTAAATACACCTAAACACAGTACAATTTACTGATTTGTGTTAAGACTTTTAAAGGCACGCATACACTTTAAAAGAATAATGTCTCTTCCCAAAACACACTCTTAAAGAGACAATCAGTTGTGAACCAAATTTGTTGTAAAAGGGTATCTTATGCAGAATTACTTAAAAGAGAATAAAGTCTAAAACACAGGATATTGATGCTACTGATCTCTGGAACACACTTTGAGTATTTAAGCGCATTCCCAGGTGAAAAATGTTAAAATCATCTTTGCGACCTGGATCCTGGAGGTGAGCTTATTAGAGAGGCATTTCCTCTACAGGACTGGAAGTTTGAGCTGAATTTTTGGATGGGTTTGGAGAAGAAGGACTTCAATGGTTAGGACAAGAAAGATCCAGGGCACAAAGGAATGGCTTTGATAGGGGGTATTTCCCCTACTGAGAACCGGAAATCTTCTCATAGCCCACAGTAAAGCAGTGTTTTAAAGTGGTCTGCACACAGTTGAGACACGATGCAATAGAAGGATGTGAGCTCACCTCTTCTTTTGAAAACACAAAATCACAACTGAACAACCACTGACAAAAAAATGCTGGAACCTACCAAAAAAGATCCCCTACAGCCAAAGACAAAGAAGAAGCCACAGTGAGACGTTAGGAGGGACACAGTCACAATAAAATCAAATCCCATACCTGCTAGGTGGGTGACCCACAAACTGGAAAATAATTATACTACAGAAGTTCTCCCACAGGAGTGAAAGTTCTGAGCCCCACACATCAGGCTCCACAGCCTGGAGGTCTGGCAATGGGAGGAGGAGGCCCCAGAGAATCTGACTTTGAAGGCCAGCAGGACTTGATCATAGGAAGTCCGCAGGACTGGGGGAAACAGAAACTCCACCCTTGAAGGGTGCACACAAGGTCTGGTGTGCACCAGGACCCAAGGAAAAAGCAGTGACTTCATAAAATCCAGGGCCAGACCTACCTGCTAGTATTGGAGGGTCTCCTGCAGAGGTGGGGAGTGGCTATGGCTCAGAGTGGGGACAAAAGCACTGGCAGCAGTAGTTCTGGGGAGTACTCATTGGGGTGAGCCCTCTTGGAGGCTGCCATTTTCTCACCAAGACCTGGCCACACCCAACAGCCTGTAGGCTCCAGTGCTGGGATGCCTCAGGCCAAACAACCACAGGGCAGGAACAAAGCCCCACACATCAGCAGACGGGATGCTTAAAATCTTCCTGAGCACACAGCTGCCCACTAAACACACCCCTTGACATGGCCCTGCCACCAGAGGGAAAAGGCTCAGCTCCACCCACCAGTGGGCAGGAACCAGTCCCTCCCACCAGGCAGCCTGCACAAGCCTCTTAGATCAGCCTCATCCACTAAGGGAGCAGACAACAGAAGCAAGAAGAACTACACCCCTGCAGCCTGCAGAACAGAAACCACAATCACAGAAAGTTAGACAAAATGACATGGCGGAGGAAAATATTCCAGATGAAGGAACAAGATAAACCAGAAAAACAACTAATTGAAGTGGAGATAGGCAATCTACCCAAAAAAAGAATTCAGAGTAATTATAGTAAAGATGATCCAAGATCTCAGAAAAAGAATGGAGACACAGATTGGGAAGATACAAGAAATGTTTAACAAAGACCTAGAAGAACTAAAGAACACAGATGAACAATAAAATAACTAAAATAAAAAATACACTAGAAAGAATCAATAGCAGAATAAGTGAGCCAGAAGAATAGATAAGTGAGCTGGAAGAAAGAATGGTGGAATCACTGCCATGGAACAAAAAGAAGAAGGAAAAGAAATGAGAACAGTCTAAGAGACCTCTGGGACAACATTAAATGCACAAACATTCACATTATAGGTGTCCCAGAAGGAGAAGAGAGAGATAAAGGACCTGACAAAATGTTTGAAGAGATCATAGCTAAAAACTTCACTAACATGGGAAAGAAAACAGTCACTCAAGTCCAGGAATCACAGAGAGCCCCAGGCAGGATAAACCCAAGGAAAAACATGTCAAGAAACATAGTAATCAAATTAACAAAAATTTAAAGTCAAAGAAAAAATATTAAAAGCAACAAGAGAAAAGCAACAAATAACATACAAAGGAATTACTATAAGTATATCAGCTGATTTCTCATCAGAAACTCTGCAGGCCAGAAGGGAGTGGAACAATATATTTAAAGTGATGAAAGGAAGACTCTACAACCAAGAATACCCTACCCAGCAAGGCTCTCATTCAGACCTGATAGAGAAATCAAAAGCTTTACAGACAAGCAAAAGCTGAGACCCAACAGAGAAAGTAAAAGCTTTGCAGACAAGAAAAAGCACCACCAGACCAGCTTTGCAACATATGCTAAAGGAACTTCTCTAGGTGGAAAGAAAAGGCCACAACTAAAAATAAGAAAATTGCTAATGGAAATGCTCACCAGAAAAGGCAAAGATACAGTAAAGGTAGGAAATTATCCACATACAAATATGATATCACAACCAGCAATCGTGAAAAGAGGAGAGTACAAATGCAGGATATTGGAAATGCATTTGAAATTAAAAGACCAGCAGTTTAAACAATCTTCTTTACATATAAACTGCTATATGAAAACCTCATGGTAACTGCACACCTAAAATCTACAATAGATAAACACACAAAAAAGAAAAAGGAATCCAAACACAACACTAAAGTTAGTTGTCAAATTACAAGAGAACAGAAAAGGACAGGGGGAAAGAAGACCTACAAAAACAAATCCAAAACAATAAACAAAATGGCAGTGAAAACATACATATCAACAATTACCTTAAACATAAATGGATTAAAAGCTCCCACCAAAAGACATAAACTGGCTGAATGGATACAAAAACAAAACCCATATATATGCTGTCTACAAGAGACCCACTTGACATCTAGGGACACGTATGGACTGAAAGTGGGCAGATGGAAAAAGGTATTCCATTCAAGTGGAAATCAAAAGAAAGCTGGAGTAGGAATACTCATATAAGACAAAATAGACTTTAAAATAAAGCCGTTACAAGAGACAAAGAAGGACATTATGTAATGATCAATCCAAAAAGAAGACATAAAAATTGTAAATATATATGCACCCCACATAGGAGCACCTCAGTATATGAGGCAAACATTGACAGCCACAGAAGGAGAAATCAACAGTAACACAATAGTGGGGGACCTAAACACCCCACTTTCATCAATGTACAGATCATCCAGACAGAAAATCAATACAGTAATGAAACATAGGACTTAAATAACACATTAGACCAGGACTTAATTGATATTTATAGAGCATTCTATCCAAAACCAGCAGAATATGCATTCTTCTCAAGTGCACATAGAACATTCTCCAGGATAGATCACACGCTGGGCCACAAAGCGAGCCTTGGTAAATTTAAGAAAATTGAAATCATACCAAGCATCTTTTCCAACCACAACACTATGAGATTAGAAATCAACTACAAGGAAAAAACAAAACCAAAAAACGTAAAAAGCACAAACACGTGGAGGCTAAACAATATGCTACTAAACAACCAATGAATCACTGAAGAAATCAAAGAGGAAATTTAAAAATACCTACAAACAAATGACATGAAAACACGATGACCCAAAACCTATGGGATGCAACAAAAGCAGTTCTAAGAGGGAAGTTTATAGCAATAAAATCTTGCCTCAGGAAACAAGAAAAATCTCAAATAAACAACCTAACCTTAACACATAAAGCAATTAGAGAATGAAGAACAAACAAAACCCAAAGTTAGTAGAAGGAAAGAAATCAAAAAATCAGAGCAGGGATAAATGAAATAGAGATGAAGAAAACAATAGGAAAGATCAATGAAACTAAAAGCTGGTTCTTTGAAGAGATAAAGAAAATTGATAAACCATTAGCCTGCCTCATCAAGAAAAAAGGGGAGAGGGCTCAAATCAATAAAATTAGAAATGAAAAAGAAGCTACAACAGATACCATAGAAATACAAAGGTTCACAAGAGACTACTAGAAGAAACTATTTGCCAATAAAATGGATACCCTAGAAGAAATGGACAAATTCTTAGATAGGTACAATCTCCCAAGACTGAACCAGGAAGAAATAGAAAATATAAACAGACCAATCACAAGTGCTGACATTGAAACTGTGATTTAAAAACTTTCAACAAACCAAAGTCCAGGACCAGATGGCTTCACGGGTGAATTCTATCAAACATTTAGAGAAGAGTTAATACCTAGGCTTCTGAAATTGTTCCAAAAAATTGCAGAGGAAGGAACACTCCCAACTCATTCTATGAGGCCACCATTACACTGATACCAAAACCAGACAAAGCTACCACAGAAAAAGAAAATTACAGGCCAATAACACTGATGAACATACATGCAAAAATCCTCAACAAAATACTAGCAAACCAAATTCCACAGTATATTTAAAGGATCATACACCATGATCAACTTGGATTTATCCAAGGGGTACAAGGATTTTTCAATATCCACAAATCGATCAGTGTGATACACCACATCAATAAATTGAATAAAAAACATGATCATCTCAATAGATGCAGAAAAAGCTTTTGACAAAATTCAACACCAGTTTGTGATAAAAACTCTCCAGAAAGTGGGCACAGAGGGAACCTACTTCAACATAATAAAGGCCATATATAACAAACCTAGAGCAAACATCATACTCAACTGTGAAAAGATGAAAGCATTTCTTCTAAGATCAGGAAAAAGACAAGGATGTCCACTCTCATGGCTTTTATTCAACATAGGTTTGGAAGTCCTAGCCGTGGCACTCAGACAAGAAAAAGAAATGAATGAAAATTGGAAAAGAAGAAATAAAACTGTCACTGCAGATGATATGATACTATACACAGAAAATCCTAAAGATGCTACCAGAAAACTACTAGGGCTCATCAGTGTATTTGGTAAAGTTGCATGACACAAAATTATACACAGAAATCTATTGCATTCCTATTCACTAACAAGAAAAAATAAGAAAGAGAAATTAAAGAAACAACCCATTTACCATCTCATCAAAAAGAATACCTAGGAATAAACCTACCTAAGGAGGCTAAAGACCGTTACTTCAAAAACCATAAGATGCTATTGAAAGAAATAGAAAATGACACAAACACATGGAAAGATATAGCATATTCTTAGATTGGAATAATCAATATTGTCAAAATTACTATACTACCCAAGGGATTCTACAGATTCAGTGCAATCCCTATCAAATTACCAATGGAATTTTTCACAGAACTAGAATAAAAAAATTTTTAATTTGTATGGAGACATAAAAGACCCTGAATAGCCAAAATAATCTTGAGAAAGGAGAACGGAGCTGGAGGAATCATGTTCCCTGATTTCAGAGTATACTACAAGGCTACAGTAATCAAGCAGTATGGTACTGGCACAAGAGCTGACATATGATTAATGGAACAGGATAGGAAGCCCAGAAATAAACACATGAACATATGGTCAATTAACCTATGACAAAGGAGGCAAGAACATACAATGGAGAAAAGACAGTCTCTTCAATAAATGGTGCTGGGAAAACTGGACAAGCTACATGTAAAAGAATGAAATTAGAACATGCTTTAACACCACACACAAAAATAAACTCAAAAGCATTAACGACTGAAATCTAAGACCTGATACTATACAACTCTTAGCGGAAAACAATGGAAGAACACAATTTGACATAAATTGAAGCAATATCTTTTTGGATCCGTCTCCTACAGTAATGGAAATAAAACAAAAACAAACAAGTGAGACCTAATTAAACTCAAAAGCTTTTGCACAGCAAAGGAAACAATAAACAAAATGAAAAGACAACCTACAGAATGGGATAAAATATTTGCAAATTATGTGACCAACAAGAGATTAATTTCCAAAATATACAAATAGCTAATGTGGCTCAATATCAAAAAAAGACAAACAACCCAAGCCAAAAATGGGCAGAAGACCTAGGGAGACATTTCTCCAAAGAAGACACACAGATGGCCAACAAGCACATGAAAAGATGCTCAACACTGCTAATTATTAGAAAAATGCGAATCAAAACTACAATGAGATATCACCTCATACCAGTAAGAATGGCCATAATAAAAATATCTGGAGAGGGTGTGGAGAAAAGGGAACCCTCCTACACTGTTGGTGGTAATGTAAATTGGTACAACCATTATGGAGAACAGTATGGAGGTCCCTTAAGAAACTAAAAATAGAACTACCATATCATCCAGCAATCCTAGTCCTGTGCATATAACCAGAGAAAAACATATTTCAAAAAGATACATGAGGGGCTTCCCTGGTGGTGCAGTGGTTGAGAATCCGCCTGCCGATGCAGGAGACACGGGTTCGTGCCCCGGTCCGGGAAGATCCCACATGCCGCAGAGCGGCTGGGCCCGTGAGCCATGGCTGCTGAGCCTGTGCGTCCGGAGCCTGTGCTCCGCAACGGGAGAGACCACAACAGTGAGAGTCCCGCGTACCACAAAAAAAAAAAAAAAAAAAAAGATACATGAACCCCAATGTTCATTGCAGCACAATTTACAATAGCCAAGACATGGAAGCAAACTAAATGTCCATCGACAGATGAATGGATAAAGAAGATGTGGTACATATATATAGTGGAATATTACTCAGCTATAAAAAGGAATGAAATATTGACATTTGCAGCAACATGGATGGACCTAGAGATTATCCTACTAAGTGAAGTAAATCAGACAGAGAAAGACAAATAGCATATGATATCACTTATATGTGGAATCTAAAAAATGATACAAATGAACTTATTTACAAAACAGAAATAGACTCACAGATGTAGAAAAGAAACTTATGGTCACCAGTGGGGAAGGGGAGGTAGAGGAATAGATGGAGTTTGGGATTGACATGTACACACTGCTGCATAGCACAGGGAATGATGCTCAATATTCTATAATAACCTAAATGGGAAAAGAATTTGAAAAAGAATAGATACATGTATATGGATAACTGAATCACTTTCCTTTACACCTGAAACTAACACAACATATACCTACTGTATAGCACAGGGAATTATACTCAATATTTTGTAATAACCCATAAGGGAAAAGAATCTGAAAAAATATATAGGTAGAACTAAGTCAATTTTCTGTACACTTGAAACTAACACAACGTTGTTAGTCAACTATACTCCAATATAAAATTTTTTTTTCTTTTTTTGTGGTACGTGGGCCTCTCACCGTTGTGGCGTCTCCCATTGTGGAGCACAGGCTCCGGACGCACAGGCTCAGCAGCCATGGCTAACGGGCCCAGCCGCTCCGCGGCATGTGGGATCTTCCCGGACCGGGGCACGAACCCGTGTCTCCTGCATCAGCAGGCGGATTCTCAACCACTGCACCACCAGGGAAGCCCTCCAATACAAAATTTTTAAAAAACATAAAACCCAGCAAAAGTAAAGGAGTTACATAAATTGTGGGAACACCTTAACATGGGATATTATAGAAATTTTATAATGATGCCTTCAAAATTTATTTCCTAACTGAAAAAATTTATGAAAAACCATTAAGTGATAAAGAACTTCTGTATATAAAATGCTGGTTGTATAGATAACATGACAATTTTAAACCACAAAATATATGCATATAAAACATATATGGACACAAGCATACAAATTACTCTAAAATATCAATGGTGACTGTATCTGACAAGCTCTCAGGTAATTTGTATTTTCTTCTCTTTCATTTTTATGTATTTCTAATTTTCTACAGTTTTATAAATAAAAAGAAAACATTCCAAATCAAACTACATTGAAGAGCTAGAAAATTAAAAAATAATTTATGCTGTGAACTTGTCTGTGTCTCTGGTGCCAAGTAGGGAGATAGACAGATACATAGATAAACAGAAATAGCATCCAAGGTTATTTTATGAATAATTACTTTGTGTATATATATATATATATATGCACACATACACTTTACATATGTATGCATATATCTATAAGTCTCCACTTCATAGAATGACAGTTTAGTGCTACCTTTGCCGTTTTCACCACATAACCATAGCCTAGTTGTCTAATGGCCTAAGGCTTTTATTTCTTCGTTTTTGAGAACAATTTCTACTATTCAGTGTTGTTGACAGGATTAGAGATAGTACATGTAAAGATGCAAATAGTCTAGAATAGTATGGTTGCTCAATGAATAGAAGTTCTACTCATTATCATTACACTGTCGTACATTATTGTAATTTGATTTTTATGTCTATATTAATTAATTATAATCCCAGTGAGGACAGGGATTATCTTATTCCCCACAGCACCATGCATATAGTTTTGTTAAGAGCAAGTCTTCAAATGAATCCACAAAATAAAGAATATGCAATTAAGGAATACTTGAAAAATAGTCCCAGTTTACATTTGTCATATCTACAGCCACATATAACATAGAAAGGATCTCACACACAGGGATACAGGTACAGTGACTCATAGTATTCTCTCCTCTCCCAGTAACTCAGAATATGATTGATAAGGCTGGGCTTAGATTCTTTCTCTGAAGCAAACTGGAATAAGTAGAGAGTACAGTAGAAAGCAAGCCAGTTCCATCTTTCAAAATATATATAATTGAAGACAGAATTTTTTTATTTTGGGGTAAGGCATTTATTAATAAAAAGTATCTTTCAGCTTCCTCTCCTAAACCGTAGGTCTTTCTACTGATTTCCAAAAGTACATATATATATTTCAAACTATGATTACCTTCAAAGTCTTATATGTTGAAGAAATCTTGGAAACAGAAAGAATAAAATTATATTTGTCATAAAAACTTCCCACCAAAATATATATCTAATATTTTAACACACGATTGTATTTTCTTTTTCCATTTATCATTAGTTTTCAGATTATTTCACACTTTTCTATGTTGTGTTATAAAGCTTATATTCACAAATCACCTGTCATTTTTGCACAGTTTAGAAGATGATTACTAAAACCAGGTTTAGTGGCAAGAACAGGGGTTTTGGAAACAGAGGCTGGGATTTAGACTGCTGCTCTCCACTTACTGGGTGTACTATCTTGGCAAGCAAATCCCTTTGAGTTCTTCCCTTAACTGTAACATATATATTTAAATGTCACATTTTAAGCAATAAAAATCATTTAGTCTGTGAGAACTAAATGAGATTGTATATGTGGAAGCATTTTAACTGACAAAAATGTTTTTATTATCATCAATGTTTTAAATATGCACTCATCACCAGTCCCTCCCATTAGGAAACTTGCACAAGCCTCATAGATAGCCTCATCCACCAGGGGGCAGACAGCAGAAGCAAGGAGTATTAAATTCCCACAGCCTGTGGAACAAACACCACATTCACAAAAAGACAGACAAGATGAAAAGGGAGAGGACTATGTACTAGATGAAGGAACAAAATAAAACCCCAGAAAAACAACTAAATGAACTGGAGATAGGCAAATTTCCAGAAAAAGAATTCAGAATAATGATAGTGAAGATGATCCAGGACCTTGGAAAAAGAATGGAGGCAAAGATTGAGAAGATGCAAGAAATGTTTAACAAAGACCTAGAAGAATTAAAGAATAAACAAACAGAGATGAAGAATACAATAACTGAAATGAAAACTACACTAGAAGGAATCAATAGCAGAATAACTGAGGCAGAAGAACGGATAAGTGACCTGGAAGACAGAACTGTGGCATTCACTGCGGTGGAACAGAATAAAGAAAAAAGAATGAAAAGAAATGAAGACAGCCTAAGAGCCCTCTGGGATAACATTAAAGGCAATAAAATTTGCTTTATAGGGGTCACAGAAGGAGGAGAGAGAGAAAAAGGACCAGGGAAAATATTTGAAGAGATTATAGTCAAAAACTTCCATAACATGGGAAAGAAAAGAGCCACCCAAGTCCAGGAAACAGAGAATCACATACAGGATAAACCCAAGGAGAAACACATGAGACACATAGTCATGAAATTGGCAAAAATTAAAGACAAAGAAAAATTATTGAAAGCATCAAGGGAAAAATGACAAATAACATAAAAGGAAACTCCCATAAGATTAACAGCTGATCTCTCAGCAGAAACTCTACAAGCCAGAAGGGAGTGGCATGATATACTTAAAGTGATGAAAGGGAAGAACCCACAACCAAGATTATTCTACCCAGCAAGGATCTCATTCAGATTCAGTGGAGAAATCAAAAGCTTTACAGACAAGTAAAAGCTAAGATAATTCAGCACCACCAAACCAGCTCTACAGCAAATGCTAAAGGAACTTCTCTAAGTGGGAAACATAAGAGAAGAAAAGGACCTACACAAACAAAACCAAAACAATTAAGAAAATGGTCACAGGAACATATATATTGATAATTACCTGAAACGTGAATGGATTAAATGCTCCAACCTAAAGACACAGGCTTGCGGAATGGATATAAAAAAAAGATCCATCTATATGCTGTCTACAAGAGACCCACTCAGACCTAGGGACACATACAAACTGAAAGTGAGGGGTTGGGAAAAGATATTCCATGCAAATGGAAATCAAAAGAAAGTTGGAGTAGCAATACTCATATCAGAAAAAATAGACTTTAAAATAAAGAATGTTACAAGAGACAAGGAAGGACACTACATAATGATCAAGGGATCAATCCAAGAAGAAGATATAACAATTATAAATATATATGCACCCAACATAGGAGCACCTCAATACATAAGGCAACTGCTAAAAGCTGTAAAAGAGGAAATCAACAGTAACACAATAATAGTGGGGGACTTTAGCACTTTACTTACACTGTGGAGAGATGATACAAAATGAAAATAATAAGGAAACAGAAGCTTTAAATGACACAATAGAGCAGATACATTGAATTGATATTTATAGGACATTCCATCCAAAAACAGCAGATTACACTTTCTCCTCAAGTGCATGCAGAACATTCTCCAGGATAGATCACATCTTGGGTCACAAAACAAGCCTCAGTAAATTTAAGAAAATTGAAATAATATCAAGCATCTTTTCTAACCAGAATGCTATGAGATTAGAAATGAATTACAGGAAAAAAAAAAAAGAAAAAACACAAACACATGGAGGCTAAACAATACGTTACTAAATAAGCAAGAGATCACTGAAGAAATAAAAAAATACCTAGAGAAAAATGACAATGAAAACACGATGATCGGGCTTCCCTGGTGGCGCAGTGATTGAGAGTCCACCTGCCGATGCAGGGGACACGGGATCGTGCCCCAGTCTGGGAAGATCCCACATGCCACGGAGTGGCTAGGCCCGTGAGCCATGGCCACTGAGCCTGCATGTCTGGAGCCTGTGCTCTGCAACGGGAGAGACCACAGCAGTGAGAGGCCCACGTAGCACGAAAAAAAAATAAAGAAAAAGAAAACATGATGATCCAAAACCTATGGGATGCAGCAAAAGCAGCTCTAAGAGGGAAGTTTATAGCTATAGAGCCTACCTCAAGAAATAAAAAAAAAATCTCAAAGAAACAATCTAAACTTAAACCTAAAGGAACTAGAGAAAGAAGAACAAACAAAATGCCAAGTTAGCAGAAGGAAAGAAATCATAAAGATCAGAGCAGAAATAAATGAAATAGAAACAAAGAAAACAATAGCAAAGATCAATAAAACTAAAAGCTGGTTCTTTGAGAAGAGAAACAAAATTGATAAACCATTTGCCAGACTCATCAAGCAAAAGAGAGAGAGGACTCAAATCAATAAAATTAGAAATAAAAAGAAGTTACCACAGACACTGCAGAAATACAAAGCATCCTAAGAGACTAGTACAAGCAACTCTATGGAAATAAAACAGACAACCTGGAAGAAATGGACAAATTCTTAGAAAGGTATAACCTTCCAAGACTGAACCAGGAAGAAGTAGAAAATATGAACAGACCAATCACAAGTAATGAAACTGAAACTGTGAAAAAATCTTCCAATAAACAAAAGTCCAGGACCAGATGGCTTCACAGGTGAATTCTATCAAACATTTAGAGAAGAGATAACACCCATCCTTCTCAAACTCTTCCAAAAAATTGCAAAGGAAAGGACACTCACAAACTCATTCTATGAGGCCACCATCACCCTGAGACCAAAACCAGACAAAGATACTACAAAACAAGAAAATTACAGACCAATATCACTGATGAATATACATGCAAAGATCCTCCACAGAATACTAGCAAACAGAATCCAACAACACATAAAAAGGATCATACACCATGATCAAGGGGAATTTATCACAGGGGTGCAAGGATTCTTCAATATATGCAAACTAATCAATGTGATACACCATATTAACAAACTGAAGAATAAAAACCATATGATCATCTCAATAGATGCAGAAAAAGCTACTGACAAAATTCAACACCCATTTATGATAAAAATTCTCCAGAAAGTAGGCACAGAGGCAACCTACCTCAACATAATAAAGGCCATATACGACAAACCCACAGCAAACATCATTCTCAATGGTGAAAAAATGAAAGCATTTCCTCTAAGATCAGAAACAAGACAAGGATGTCCACTCTCACCACTATTATTCAACATAGTTTTGGAAGTCCTAGCCACAGCAATCAGAGAAGAAAAAGAAATGAACGAATATAAATTGGAAAAGAAGTAAAACTGTCACTGTTTGCAGATGATATGATACTATACATAGAGAATCCTAAAGGTGTCTCCAGAAAACTGTAAGAGCTAATCAATGAATTTGGTAAAGTTGCAGGATACAAAATTAATACACAAAAATTTCTTGCATTCCTATACACTAATGATGAAAAATCTGAAAGAGAAATTAAGGAAACATTCCCATTTCCCATTGCAACAAAAAGAATAAAATACCTAGGAATAAACCTACCTAGGGGGACAAAAGACCTGTATGCAGAAAACTATAAGACACTGATGAAAGAAATTAAAGATGTTACCAACAGATGTAGAGATATACCATGTTCTTGGACTGGAAGAATCAATATTGTGGAAATTGACTATACTACCCAAAGGAATCTACAGATTCAATGCAATCCCTATCAAATTACCAATGGCATTTTTTACAGAACTAGAACAAAATATCTTAAAATTTGTATGGAGACAGAAAGGACCCCAAATAGCCAAAGCAGCCTTGAGGGAAAATAATGGAGCTGGAGGAATTAGGCCCCTGCACATCAGACTCTACTACAAAGCTACAGTAATCAAGACAGTATGGTACTAGACCCAAAGCAGAAATATAGATCAGTGGAACAGGATAGAAGGCCCAGAGATAAACCCATAAACCTATTGTCAGCTAAACTATGACAAAGGAGGCAAGGATATACGATGGAAAAAAGACAGTCTCTTCAATAAGTGGTGCTGGGAAAACTGGACAACTACATGTGAAAGAATGAAATTAGAACACTCCCTAACACCATACACAAAAATAAACTCAAAGTGCATTAGAGACCTAAATGTAAGGCCAGACACTATCAAACTCTTAGAGGAAAAATTCGGAAGAACACTCTTTGACATAAATCACAGCAAGATCTTTTTTGATCCACCTCCTAGAGTAATGGAAATAAAAACAAACAAATGGGACCTAATGAAACTTAAAAGCTTTTGCACAGCAAAGGAAACCATAAACAAGAGGAAAAGACAACCCTCAGAATGGAAGAAAATATTTGCAAATGAATCGACTGACAAAGGATTAATCTCCAAAATATACAAGCAACTCATGCAGCTCAATACTAAAAAAAAAAACAACCCAATCCAAAAATGGGCAGAAGACCTAAATAGACATTTCTCCAAAGAAGACATACAGGTTGCCAAGAAGCACATGAAAAGCTGCTCAACATCACTAATTATTAGAGAAATGCAAATTAAAACTACCATGAGGTATCACCTCACACCAGTTAGAATGGGCATCATCAGAAAATCTATAAACAACAAATGCTGGAGAGGGTGTGGAGAAAAGGGAACCCTCTTGCACTGTTGGTGGGAATGTAAATGGATACAGCCACTGTGGAGAACAGTATGGAGGTTCCTTAAAAAAGTAAAAATAGAATTACCATATGATCCAGCAATCCCACTACTGGGCATATACCCAGAGAAAACCATACCATAATTCAAAAAGACACATGCACCCCAATCTTCGTTGCAGCACTATTTACAATAGCCAGGTCATGGAAGCAACCTAAATGCCCATTGACAGATGAATGGATAAAGAAGTTGTGGTACATATATACAATGGAATATTACTCAGCCATAAAAAGGAATGAAATTGGGTCATTTGTTGAGATGTGGATGGATCTAGAGACTGTCATACTGGGAGAAGTAAGTCAGAAAGAGAAAAACAAATATATTAACGCATATATGTGGAACCTAGAAAAATGGTACTGATGAACCGGTTTGCAGTGCAGAAACTGAGACACAGATGTAGGGAACAAATTTATGGACACCAAGGAGGAAATCCTTGGATGGAGTGGGGGGGTGGTGGGATGAATTGGGTGATTGGGATTGACATGTATACACTGATGTGTATAAAACTGATGACTAATAATAACCTGCTGTATAAAAAAATTAAAAATTTTTTAAATAAAAATATAAAAATTAATATGCACTCATCCCACCCAGTATTTGTGCTCATGACACTACTTGTGTTGATTGATTGATTGAAGTATCGTTGATTTACAATGTTGTGTTAGTTTCAAATGTACAGAAAATTGATTTAGTTATACATATATTTTTTCATATACTTTCCCTTATAGGTTATTACAAAATATTGAGTATGATTCCCTGTGCTGTACAGTAGGTCCTTGTTGGTTATCTATTTTATATATTAATTACTTGTACTTAAATACCAGTTAGAAGCCCCATGATCTGGCTTCATCTGTGTTCCATGATCATCACACGTCAAGTTCCTCTGGGGACTCTGCCCAGTGTTCTGGTCTTCACTAAACCCTCACATGATGGCCGATATTGTTTTTAATGCCTCAAATGCTTCCCCGCCCCTCCTTTTCCTTCTTAATCCCTCCCCATCCTTTCACTCTCAGCTTAGGTGTCACTTTTTTTTTTAACAGTTGTACACAACATTTATTGTTTTTGCATTTGCTGCCAGGAATGTTTGCCACAAGTTCGGGGCCAAGTTGTAGACAGTGATCTGTGACTCTCGAAGCATGATGGTGTCCACTCTTCCTGAGTCCATACCTGGACTCAGTCTCCACTTGGCTTGTTTGGGTTGATTTAAGCTGTAAGCTGATTAAAACCTTTCTACACAAGCTGTGTATACATTCCAAACACAGACCATCTATCGCCCTGGTGGTGAAATCTGACAAGAACAACATAAAGTGGTTTATAGCACTTATTGATTTTAACTTGGCTAATGTCCCAAACTAGTTAGGAGATAAGGCAGTAATTAGCAAACTTCTGTTATTTGCCTACAATAGTCACAGTTTTTGTTGCATGTATTACTGTTGTTTATAATCAATATTTTTCTTTAAATCTTTTTCTTTTTTTGAACTCTATTTTTATTTTTTTATACAGCAGGTTATTAGTTATCTATTTTAGACATATTAGTGTATACATGTCAATCCCAATCTCCAAATTCATTCCACCACCACCACCACCTCCACCTCCACCTTCCCCCCTTGGTGTCCATACATTTGTTCTCTACATCTGTGTCTCTATTTCTGCCCTGCAAACTGGTTCATTGGTACCATTTTTCTAGGTTCCACATATATGCATTAATATACAATATTTGTTTTTCTCTTTCTGACTTACTTCACTCTGTATGACAGTCTCTAGATCCATCCACATCTTTACAAATGACCCAATTTCATTCCTTTTTATGGCTGAGTAATATTCCATTGTATATATGTACCACAACTTCTTTATCCATTGATCTGTCAATGGGCATTTAGGTTGCTTCCATGACCTGGCTATTGTAAATAGTGCTGCAGTGAACACTGGGGTGCATGTGTCTTTTTGAATTATGGTTTTCTCTGGGTATATGCCCAGTAGTGGGATTGCTGGGTCATATGATAATTCTATTTTTAGTTCTTTAAGGAACCTCCATACTGTTCTCCATAGTGGCTGTATCCATTTACATTCCCACCAACAATGCAAGAGGATTCCCTGTTCTCCACACCCTCTCCAGCATTTGTTGTTTGTAGATTTTCTGATGATGCCCATTCTAACTGGTGTGAGGTGATGCCTCATGGTAGTTTTGATTTGCATTTCTCTAATAATTAGTGATGTTGAGCAGCTTTTCATGTGCTTCTTGGCAATCTGTATGTCTTCTTTGGAGAAATGTCTATTTAGGTCTTCTGCCCATTTTTGGATTGGGTTGTTTGTTCTTTTAGTATTGAGCTGCATGAGCTGTTTATATATTTTGGAGATTAATCCTTTGTCCATTGATTCATTTGCAAATATTTTCTCCCATTCTGAGGGTTGAGGGTTGTCTTTTCGTCTTGTTTGTAGTTTCCTTTGCTGTGCAAAAGCTTTTAAGTTTCATTAGGTCCCATTTGCTTATTTTTGTTTTTATTTCCATTACTCTAGGAGGTGGATCAAAAAAGATCTTGCTGTGATTTATGTCAAAGAGTGTTCTTCCTATGTTTTCCTCTAAAAGGTTTATAGTGTCTGGTGTTACATTTAGGTCTCTAATCCATTTTATTTTTGTGTATGGCCTAGGTGTCACTCTTTAAAGAAGTCTCCCTACATATTTCTGACCTAAGGGAATCCTCCTACTATAATGTAGCAATGCACCAAGTAGCTCTCCTTCACTGATGTTGTCACGTTTCCTTTTTACCATGCAATGCCTGTTAGTCACTCATCAAAGAACTGTAAGAATGATGAATAAGAAGCTCTTTACAGGCTCGAGTAAGGTTCGACTTGGGGTCCAAAATAAGCTCCAAGATCCAGTTAAATCCACTGCCACTCCATTAACACTGTGTTGTACCATGAACTCTATGACCTTGGGGAAATTATTTAACTTCCCTTGCTTGTTCTCTCAAGAGATTCTTGGTTATGTCTGGAACTAGTAGAACTGGCATAAGTCAAATTTGTTGGCTCAAGTAATAGTGAAGAGAATTTCCCCACAGTTCAACCTCCTATATCTAAACCATAATAGCATCTGTTGCCCTAGACTCTACCCTCCTTCCTGTTACTATCTATTTTCTTATAAAACTAGAGATGAACTATATATTTCCTTATGAGACCATTCTGTGCTTATGCCCTCAATTCCCTCCTTCTCTCTACTGCTTAAGGAAGTAGATGCAGCAATTCTTCCTTCTCACTCATGTATCACCAATTTTTCTTTCTTCTAGATCATCCCCATGGACCTAAAAATATTCTATGATTTATTTTGTCTTAAAAAATAAACAAAAGAAAAAATGTTTAATTGAATCCTTGTCACCAGCCAAATGATGACTTATTTGTCTCCCTTTGCAGCAAAAATCTACAACAAAGTTGTCCATCCTCACTTTCTGCCCCCCTCTCCTCCCATGAGCTCTTAGGTACACTTTAGTCAACCTTCTGCTCTGGCTACTTCACTGAAACCACTTCCAGGAAATGTCTCAGGTCAAGGTCAACAGTGGCTTCCACACTGGCCCACGTGACACAGCTGATTAGTCCATCCTCTCTGAGCCACTGTGGTCACTTGCCTCCTACTTCACAGCTCACTCCTTCTCAGAGGAAATCTGAAGCTCCAAGACCTCTTAATTTGGACTACCCCAGGACTCTTCTCCTGTCCTCTCTCCCTACATGTATTGCTTTGGCAAGCTTATCCATTTTCATGTCATCAAATGCCAAATTCATTCCTCTCAGAGTCTCATTCTCCTAACTCCAGCCTCAGGTATCCAATTCCTTACCATCAAAGCCACTCAGGTATCTAACAAATGCCTTATCTTATCTTATCATGTCCAAAACCAAACTCCTGCTCCACCCACAGCCTTCCTCACCTCAGCTGATAGCAATACCACTGGCTAGTTGCTCAGGGGAAAAAAATGATATCATCATTGATCCTTCCCTTTCCTTCCTTCCTTTTCCATCCAATCCCTGGGGAAATGCTGCTGTCCCTGCATTCAGATCCATCATCCAACCACTTCTCACAACCATGTCCGAGTCATCAGTAATTATGCCTTCCCTGAATTATTGCAATAACTTCCTTATTCGTTTTTTACTTCCACTGTTGTTCACCGTCATAGTCCCTCTCGAGAAATCCTTTAAATCTATAAGCCGGATCATTTCACTCTGCCACTCAAAACCTCACAATGGTTTCACATTTCACAAAGATAAAAACAAAAGTCTCCCAAGGGCTGCATGGCCCCACATCATCTGGACCTATCCCCCTTTTGCCTCTCTGACCTTCTCTCTTTCAGTTCTCCCCTCAATCAATTCCAGCCACACCGGGTACCTTGTCACTGGGCCACACCGGGTATGCTCTCACTGCTGGTTGCAGCGCTTGCTATTTCAGCTTCCTGGACCACTCTTCCCCCAGATGCCTGCTTGGCTCACTCCATCCCCTTTCAAGTATTTCGAGCATTTGCTGAAACACCTACCTTGACTCTTATTTAAATAGAAAGCTACCTACTTCCCTTCCCCCAGCCTTGCTAATTTCTTTACCTTCCTCTATTCCCCCCACCCCAAAAGATTATCACCCTCTAGCACATGATGTCATTTACTTAATTATCATGTTTATGGTCTGCCCCCCCCCCTTGCTAGATTGTAAATCCCATGAGGGAAGTGCTTTCAACTCTTTTGAATCCCAAAAACCTAAATAGTGCTTGGCCCTTGATCTAGTAGGCACTTGATAAGTGTCTGTGGATGAGGGGGGAGATTAGAGGTAGGCTGGGCTGCAGAGACAGTCCCACATCAGAACCTTTTTGTCTTTGAAGGCTTTCTGCATCCCCTGTCTCTGTTGTGTGTCTGCCTCATTCCTTCCTACTACCGATAAATTTCTTTTGTTGTGTGGTGGGGGTGTGTGGTGTGGACACAGCCACAGAGAGTCCCATGTTTATCTTGTCCCATCTATTGATCCAAAAGTGAAGAGACAGCTTTTCTCTTTAGGGGTCAATAGAATTCCAGGGAAGGACTCTGATTCATTTGGTCAACGGACAAAACAATTGGCCATGTCTGGGTCACAAGGCCACCCTCCTTGGGGATAGAACCTGTGATTGACAGCCTCATTGGAAACACATGCAGGCCAAGTGGTATCACCAAAATATCACAGAATCGAACGGGCTAGAAATATCAAAAGATGATCGCTACACTGTCTCATTCCTCTGAATTTTTTTCTATTAGCCTTTTCCTAATTTCATTTTGTTCCCTCTTCTATTAGGGCATGTGTTGTTTGTTAAAACCATGTCTCTAATCAGAATATTAAAAACCTGGAAAATATCACACGAGCCTTAAGTTACAGAAGAGTGTGAAGCTCAACACTGGAAAAGGGGGTATCACACTTTCACAGGTGGTGCCTGATAAATACGTGATGACAATCACAACAGTAACTTAAAGTGTACAAAGTGTGCTCACATACTAATTATAAAGATTTTTAAGATAAGTTATTATTAACCACATTTTTATGGATGACCAACCTGAGGGATAAAATGTTTCTTTTTCCAGGATCATGAAGCAATGAACTGGTGGATCCTGGATTGAAGATCTGGCTTTTTTAAGTCCTTATGTTACAAACTTCTTACTATACAGCACTGCTCGCTCAGAAAAATTCTACTAGCGAGTAACATTTTTTCTATCACTTTAAAGTTTTCAGAGTGGCCACATTCTTAGCACCCAATTATCATCATGAGTAGATCACTCTAGAATCCTCTCCACACCAGACCAAGTGCAGCTCTTGGTAACATAGCCAAACATATGCTTTTATTTTTTTCCACAGAATCCACACAAGAGACACTGACATGCAAGAAATATGTGGGCATTCTCTGCTTTCCATTCAATCTTCATGATCAGTACCCCTAGAGAATATTTTTTCTACTGTGACTGAATCAGTCCAAAATCATTAAGAAATGGAAATTCTTTCTAAGATTAACTGGAGATGAGACGGTTCAGCCACACTGTCCTATTTTTGTCCTCTCTGTTGCAATGATGCATCATAGTTTCAAGAAAGTGACTCATGAAAGACTTTAGACACAGATTCATACTGGCTTGGTGTATGAATGTATACTTCCTACTAATTCTGGGCAAGAAAATGAATTTTTGCAAAATTAAGTACTAGTTTTTAGATAACCTTTTCCCTCCCTACACAACAGTGAAAATATAGTCACTGAAGTGCTCAAAGGAGTATAGGATAGGAATTAAGAACATAGGTCCTAAGGCCAGAATCCCCCAGTGCAAATTTCAGTTCTGTCCCTTACTAGCTGTGTGACTTCGAACAAGCCACTTCTCTTCCCCTTCCTCTCTCTCTCTCTCCAGCTATAAAAAAGAGAATTGACAATAGATCCTACTCCATAGGAATGCTCTGAGCATTCAACAAATTATATGAAAAGCACTTAGAACAGTGCCAGGAAAAGAATAAACGCTATATACGGGTGGGCTATTATGACTGTATCCAGCCCTGTCATTTTACAGATGAGGAAACTTGGCAAAAAGAGGTAAACTAACTTGCCCAACATCATAAATCTAGTGTATAAACATCTGCCAACTCTTAATCCAGTTGTTTTTAACATGGACCTTCTTTCCTTTTATATCCTATCTTTTAACACATCAAATATTTTCCATTCATTAAAGCAAATGTTAAAAAAAAAACCCAAAACTGTACACGACATGAGAACCAACTTCATCCACCTGAGTGTATACCACACTCTAGGTAGTAAATGTTTCCAAATATGTAACTGAAGGACTCTGAGAATGGTGCACAAGCCCAGTCATATTTTAAAACCCTGTTAACTATCTCAATGAGCTCAGTGAGGGACAGGTGTCTGGTGTTTCTGGGATTCTAATTTCATTGCTTTGCATGAGTAAAGACCTATTCTTTTCTTATTCGTTTCAGTTAATTCGCTCTGCAGATGGACATCAGCAGAGGGACACTTAATATAGTGTGAGATATAAAAATGGACAACTTACATGGGAGAGAAACGGGGCACTCATGGCTCTCACCGTGCATCCATCAAGGTGCGGTGTCCAAATCAAGTGTGTTACAGTGAAGAATGTTGCCTTCAAAGGCTGGCCTTGCCACATAAAGCAGAACATGAAAGCCCAATATGCCATCCAGGCTGTGAATTACCTTCCCCCTTCCTGCTCACCTCCCTTTCCCTTTTATTTTAATGATAATGAAACTCTGAATCAGGTACGCCGTGTCAACCTAAGGTATGTGTCTTCAACGCCCTTGCATCTGTCACAAAACACCCCAGTACACACTTGCAGGCTGGGCTGCCTCTCTGCCAGGAATGATGCATGAGGACAGAGCAGATAAATCCGAGGTTGACAGTGAGGCACACTAACGTAATGTATATAATGTGTCACGTTGACAAGTCACCCCGGGAAATACTGAAAAGCCCAGCCGACACCGTTTTTGCTTTTTAGAGGGAATTTATGTGCAGACGGAAATCGATCTCAAGACAGGCTGAAGGTAAAATAATTGATATCACTTCTGAAGAAAAGCTAATACTGTTCCCTTCATTCTTAAGTAGTTAGTTATGCTTCAATCAGGTAGTTTTTCTTAGAATACCGGCTTAGTTTTATTTTATAATATTAAGCAAATGATATGTTTGAGTGTAAAGAATCATAAGAAAGTTGACGTGGACATCTACAGCCTAAGAATGCATCTGAATTGACCAAAGTAACCTTCAGTGACATTCACTCTCTCTCTTCATTTGCATATTTATTCACTCGCCTATTCACCAAGGACTTCTTTAGAATTTGTAGTCACTGTGTAAGACCCCAGAGTCGGACTCCATCATTTTCTCCATGGGGTTCGCTGACTAGTGAAAGATGTTAGAATGTTCAGGTAACTTCAGTGCACCATTCCTGATGTAGCAAGTGTACTCAAGCATGTCTCTGAATGGATGACCACCCATAATTTATTAATACGACTTCATACCTGATATGATATAGGCACAAATTTGGTGCTGAGGGAGGAGAGACTACTGCCCCAAGGAGTAAGAGAAGGGGTCAGAGAAAGGGTGACCTATGCGATGGGTCTTGAAGGACTAATAAGGTCCTTCAAGGAGAAGACGGAGGAAGCACATGTCACACATAGGGACCAGTTTGAGCAAAAACCCGAGGGGGTGACATGCTTGCGGCCTGGGGAGGAGCTCGTTCGTGGTGACTGCACACGTCATGGAGAAAACAGAGCCAAAGGGGCAGCTAGAGTTGGACCTTATTCCACATGAAAAACTTTTTTATTTTATCTTATGGTCATCCCAGGACCACCAAAGAGTTTAAGCAAGAGTGGGCTTTGTCATTTGGGGGAAAAGTAGTTGGCAGCAGTAGACAATCCAATGAGATGCAGCAACGTCAGGAAGCCACGCACAAGACAAGTGCAAGAGATTCCCCAGCCAGACATGCTCAGAGTAGGCACAGGAACGTAAGGGCTGAACTCAGAGAAAAAATAATCTCCTGTCCCAAGAATGTGATTTCATTCTTCCAAATAAAGACATCTTTATTTTATGACATCTCCATGACAATGTACCACCTGGTTCGAGCAGACTGGGGAAAAGATATTATAAAAACATTAGAAAAACAGAATGTGAGGAGGTTTTAGGTAAGCGTATCATGCTGGAAGGCAGGAAGCTATAGCATCTGATGGAGTGATGGAATGGGCTGTGCAAATTAGATACCTCACATCGATGTGTAAAACGAGGGAGGATACTCTCAATAATGCTCACCCGTTTCCCAAATGCTTAGTGATGAATTGGGGGGACAGAGAGGTGTAGCAACACTCTGAAGGCTGAGGGCTGCCTGAGGCTACGCTGGATGTTGTCTCCTGGGGTCACGGCAAGATTAGAGCAAATCTCAGATTCAAAGCACAAACAAGGAGAAGGAGGAACATCCGAAGCAAGCGTACACCCTATGACCAGAAGCTGTTAATGACGATTAGGCCAGTGGGTCAGAGCAGAAAAGAACAGGAAAACAGGGGCTAAAGGAGCAGCCGTCAGATGCAGAGCTGATGGTCTGTAGGCTGATCGTCCTGGGTCTGGTAGGCACAGATGGCCCACAGCCATAATGAGCTGAAGTCATAGTACGGTAAGTACCTCACATATGAACCTTCAAGATGCGAACTTTCAAAGATGTGAACGCGCTACTACCCAGACATCGCTGGATCGTTTTTTCAAGAGGGTGGATAGAACTGAATCCAGCAAGGAACCAGAACCTGTGCCATCAACGTCAGGCGTGAGTGCAATTGCAGCTTGCCCTCCGTCTCCTGTTGCTGACGATCCTTCAGCTCTACCATCGCCCACCTCCTCTCCTCCTCCAGTCAGTAACTGTTCCTGCCTGTTCACGCGATGCCAGCCCCTGTGTGCCAGCTGCTGTACTGGACTGCTGTACTTTTCAAGGGACTGTACTGTAAGATTAAAAGTGTTTTCTTTATTTTTTGTTAGCCAATCGTGTTAGTTGGGTATCCAGGCTAACTTTGTTGAACTTAGGAACAAACTGGACTTCCAAACGTGCTCTCGGAATGGAACTCGTTCGTATGTAGGGGACTTACTGTACAAAGACCCTAAAATCTTGCCTTTACAGACACAGCATCCTCCCTACTTCCCAGAACCTTTCAGTTTCACTCTTGGGCGTGATCAGACTGGAACGTGTTCACTGTAAAGATGCACGTAGTGGGTTGAATGGTGGTTCCCCCAAAGATATGTCTACCTGGACCCTTTAAATGTGGACCTTATTTGGAAAAAAAAAAAAAAAAAGTCTTTGCAGATGTAATTAAGGACCTCAAGATAATCTCATCCTGGATTAAGGTAAGCACTAAATCCAATGACAGCTGACCTTGGAAGAGAAGGAAAGGAGATACACAAGGAGAAGCTGCGAAGATGGAGCAGAGGTTGGAGGGGTGCATCTGTGCCCGGGAATGCGAGCATTGCCACAGCCACAGGGAGCTGGGAGAGAGGCAGGGAGCAGACTCTCCCTCAGAGTCTCTGCAAGGAACCACCCCTGCAGACACCTTGATTTTGGACTCGTGGCCTCCAGAACTGAGAAGGAATACATCTCTGTCGTGTTCAGTCACCTACTTTACAGCAATTTTTCACAGCAGCCACAAAAAACAAACACAGTGTGCAGTTCTAAGGCATCAGTTAGCATTCCCCAGTTGAGAAGTCATAGTTCTGCTTGGCATTTGAGGTGTTCAGACTTGAATCTACCTGGCTTGTCCTAAAATGCAACTGCAGGTTTTAATTTGAGGACAATAATTTTAAAAAATATCAGATGAAGTTTTTAAATGCCACTCTGGAAACAGTTTTCCCCGTGTACATTAGAAAAAAATGCTGCTGTGGGTCCATTTTGATTTTCTAGACGTTCTAGTTGAAGTAAGATTCAGTCTCCATGGAGGACAGAAACGGAAATAAGCCATTGGTCCCATCAGCACCTAAGCCACAGCCAAAGCAGATCCCTTTTGTGACAAGGTTGCCATCAATCTTACTTCTACATTTATGACGACTCTCATTACCCTTTCCACTTGTGACGTTCCTCTTTGCCACTAACTGACCAAATTAATCAGTGGGACGGGGAATAATCGCTCACTAGCTGTCAAGCAAACCTTGTCACTCTGTGACTTCCAGGGGCTCAAAGCCATTCAATTCAATTAGCCTCAGTGGTTTACATGTGGCGCTATACATCCATTTGGAAAATTCCTTAGTGTTTTGTTCTTTTTTTCCCATTAGATTATGATACATCTTAATAAATATGCTAAAAACAGATACAGAACCAACAACGGTAAAAAGCACTGCTTTTCAAGGAGTCACTATCCTCTGCTTCAAAATTAACCACTACAGAAGTTTCGTCCTTTCTGAGTGCCCTTTTCATGTCTGGAGGAAAAACCAGATTTTCTGGTTGTCCAAAAAGATCAGTAGCTAATTACAGCTAATTACAGTCAACTTTCACCTCTCCTTGCTAATGGAAGAAAGCACTGATGCAGGCAATCCCCAAATGGCGTATTCCATTAGATTTAAGCAAATAAAAACACAACAGACATTGCACCTCAAGGTTTTTCTCACAGTTCTTCGAGAAAACTCCTGATCAAATCAGGGGTTGACTTTTAGATTGTCTGAAGGTAACATGGACATGTTCCTAGGACCCACTGGACTTATCACAGTTGCACTTACACTAGAATTAAAATGTAATTTACACCACTTACACTAGAATTAAAATGTAATTTACAGGGCTTCCCTGGTGGCGCAGTGGTTGAGAGTCCGCCTGCGGATGCAGGAGACACGGGTTCGTGCCCTGGTCCGGGAAGATCCCACATGCCGCGGAGCAACTAAGCCCGTGAGCCATGGCCGTGGAGCCTGTGCGTCCGGAGCCTGTGCTCCGCAACGGGAGAGGCCACAACAGTGAGAGGCCTGCATACCGCAAAAAAAAAAAATGTAATTTACATCCTTTAGCAGGGCTGAAGAAGGAACGGGAGGAACTCAGAGAGCTCCTGGCATACAGAACTTGTAACCTGCACTTGGACCACTAGTAATTAATAACAACAATAACAGTTTCTGTTATTGAGTACCTGTTGCATGCCAGGTATGTTATCTTCATTGGCTATAATCGTGGTAACAGTCCTGCAAGGTGTTATTATCTTCATTTTAGCAACAAGAAATTGAGTCCTGGAGAAGTTATGTGACTGACTTTGCTACCTGAACAGTAACTAAGCAAGGTAGGTTCAAACTGGATCTCACCCCACACTCCACACCTCTCCCACGAGGCTGTGTGGATAACACAAGTGGACAATGTTTACTGATCAGTTTTAAATTCTCCTGTTACAATTACAGGTGACTGGTGCCTGTGCTAGTTAAATGTCTTTACAAACCTAGACCTCTGGGTGATAAAAATATACTAATATCTCTCTAAAGAGCAGAATTTATTGTATGACAAATGGAACTTAAGGGTTCAATTACTGAAATTTTAAAAGAATCTAAAGGTTTTTTTTATTTAGAAGGCAACTGATGGTAAAAGAGCAGTGAAAGGCCCTTTATATCGGTGAACAGACAGTGACAGGCCTGTTATACCAAGACCCTGGTGTACAAAAGTATCATAATCTTGCTACATTAACTTTATCCACTGCCCGGTTGAGTTCTAAATTAAAAATATTCATCAAGTTTAATTCATGTCTTCTAACTTTTTTTTTTTTTTTTTTTTTTTTTTTTTTTTTTTTTTTTTTTGCGGTACGCGGGCCTCTCACTGCTGTGGCCTCTCGCGTTGCGGAGCACAGGCTCCGGACGCGCAGGCGCAGCGGCCATGGCTCACGGACCCAGCCGCTCCGCGGCATGTGGGATCCTCCCGGACCGGAGCACGAACCCGTGTCCCCTGCATCGGCAGGCGGACTCTCAACCACTGCGCCACCAGGGAAGCCCCATGTCTTCTAACTTTGTAAAAATTATTTTCTGGAAATGAACTTTTCTTTTAAAATGATTTTAAAAGTAGATATGCTAGAAAAAAGTGAAATAGAGGAATCCTCACTACAGAGAAATTACACTTCTGCAAAATAAAAATTATGATAAAGACATCAATGTTTTTTGTATTCCTCAATCAGCTCATTATCTTTGAATAATACTGACTCAATTAAAAATTTCATGCCATGATGGTGGTAATTAAACTATTGTCAGTAAATGCCATGCCTATCCACACGGGTGGACTGAGTCAGGTGCTATGCTAAGTGCTGGAACACAGAAATTATTAACAGTCTCTGACCACATCCTAGTGGAGGAGACACACCTACAGAAAGATGATTATATGCAAAAGTATAGTTTCTGTTGACAGCACCTCCATCCATAATGCCCCTAAAGCAGAAATCTAGAGGCAATGATTCCTTACCCTCTGAAACCTCTGCTTTCAGTCATTCTCAACGTCTTGATAATTTTACTTCATAAATGTTTTCAACTCTACCTCTTCTTTCCCATCTGCGCTCTCACCGCCTTTGGCCAGAGCTGTGTGTCATCTCTCACCTAGACTTTCACTGGCCTCTTGTCCAGTCTTCCTATCTCTAATATATGATCCATTCCCGAATGTTGCTCCATAGATTTAACTGAGTTGAACATCTGACCATGTAATCTCATGGTTTCAGTCAGTTAATGAATGTCTTCGTGATACAAATGGGATTTAGCCACAAAAAGAAGTTCAAATTCTGGATTTTCCATGTATTAAATGCGTGATCTTGGGCATTAGTTGTTCTCTTTGAGCCTTGTTCCTGATGTGTAAACTGTCAATAATAATACCTTGGCACCTTCAGGGATAAGCGAGAATATTATAAATAAAACACAAGGCATGTAGCAATCACTCAATTAAAAAACTCACTAAAAAACTCAATCACAGTCATTATCTCAAGCTCTCTAGCTTTGCATGCACAAGTCCTCCAGCATCTCTCTGCCTTGTACTCTGTGCTCTAGCAACATATAAACATCTGTAGTCACCGGAAAATGCCATGCTTTCCCACACCACCACAGCTTTGCCTATTCTAATAGCTTAGCTTGGAATGTCCTTTCTTCCTGGGAGAGCAGTCAGCAGAGAGCCACCTCACCTGAGGTTACAACTTTCCTTAAGCAACCTACAGCCTGTGCCTAGGCTAAATGGAGGTATTAAAAGCCCAGCCATTTTGGCCCAAATTCTGTCGGGCACGAGTAGTCATGGAAATGGCTGGAACCAGAATCAGTACATTGTAGGATAGAAATGTTGCATCTGAAATCAAGCCCAAGTAGGGCCAGAGAGCACAAGTAGTTAGTCCAATTGCCCAAGTCACATCCCAAAGTTGCGCCAGTGCCCTTCTCTCAGCTCACACAAAAACCATATGGGCATTGCATAAGACAAGCCAATGGGGGGGGGGGGGTGGAAAACAACTTTTGTTCGCATGGTGATTGGCCAAGTATGTGAGTAGAAGCCAAAAACAGATAATGACTTCATTCTAGCCACACTCATGGGTGGCCTTGAAGGAGAGTAAAGAGGGGCATTCTTCTTAGTGGGTGGAATAGAAAGTGGTGTATCTGGTCATCCATGCTGTGTGGAAGCAAAAGTGGGTCAGGTTAGTATACATGCAGCTTCTGGGCAGTAGCCAATAGTCTGATTGTCCGATCAAGGATGTAGAAAAAGAAATGGAAGATGTGAGTGTGGCACATGGACATGCAATCAAAGTATGAAGATTCTTGTATCCCATCTTAATGTCCACCAGAAATCATACACCAGGGGAGAGGCAGTAAAGAACTAAGAAAACGCACCCCATTGATACTAACCAGTCATCATAACTGGCAACCCCGAAACTAACAAGGCAAATGACAGGAACAGCCGTGGTGGGAGAGGTGGAGGCTATGCATGGGTCCAACAGCATGCACCTACACCTCCTAAGATTGATCCAGCTGCTGATCAATTGACCTCTGAATGCCCAACGTGCTAACCATTTAGACCAACAGTCCACCCACAATATGACTCTCTTGCCTAAGAAGATCAGCTGGTCTGTTGGTGGCCAGTTGACTACATGGGGCCCTTCCATCCTGAAAGGGCTAGTGGTCAGTGTTCAGAGGGACAGATACCTCTCCTGGGTATGTTTTTGCCTTTTCTGCCCAGAGAACCTCAGCCAGCACCACAATTTGAATGCCTACAGAGTCCCTGATCCCCAGCCATGGGATCCCATGCAACATAGCATCTAGCAGGGGATTCACCGAACAGTGAAGAAAAGAGTAGACTCGAGACCACGAGGTTACCTTGCCAAATCATTTACTGCACCATCCAAAAGCAGCCACCCTCATACAGTGCTGGAACTGTCTTGAAAATGGGACTGAAGTGCCAGCTTAGAAGCAATACTCTGCAGGAATACACATTTCGTTAGAGAACCTCAATACGGTGCTGTTTCTAATAGGAGGGATACATGAGTCAGGGAACCAAGGAGTAGAACAGGAGCAGCCTTAATTATCCTCACTCCTAATGACCCATTGAGGGACTTTATGATTCTCGCAACTGCAACTCTGGGCTGGAAGTCCTGGCTCCCAAAGGAACACACTCTTGCCAAGGGACACACCATGAGCCCCACTGAACTACAGACCATGGTTGCCCTGTGCACTCTGGGCTTGTTGCATGCAAAGACCAGCGGGCAAGAGGAAGAGTCATCATTGCGGCAGAGATAATCGATTTTGATCACCATCAGAACACAGTGCTTTTCTCACACAGTTGGTGAAGTGAAGAACACAGATGGAACCCAAGTGACCCTCTTGGTTCACTGAGGACGAGCCACTCTTTGCCCAGTTCGAACTGTGAATGTGCAACAGCCCTGACCTGAGAAGGTTATGATTACCAGCGGTTCAGCCCCTCAGGAATGATAGTGAGGGTTACATCATAAAGCAACGCACCAAGACCTGCAGAGGTGATGGCTGAGTCAGGGAGAATTTGGAATGCCTAACAGCCAAGGGAGGTGATGAAAACCCAGCACAGCCCTGAGACCAACTACAGTGGTGGGGGGCTGCTTTTCTCCACTCTAACCTCCCCCTCTCTGCCTCCCCCTCAGGAGAAGAGGTGCTCCTCCATGGCTGAACAGGGCCGTGGACTTGTTGCTGTGGGAAGGGTGTGCTGAGGCAGCTATGAGGTAGCCACTCAGCTCTCCCATCAAGATGGAATTTGCTCTAAGGAGAGTCGCTAGTTGGTTCACAGCCTCCAGTGCTACACCTTAGGGGTCCACCACAGCATTCACTAAAGCCCCACTCTCCCAGGGCTGCTTCCAGCCAACGACCAAGCACAGTGGGTGGCTGGGCGGGAAGTGCTGTATCCTGACCATTTTTGCCCCCTATTGGGACTCTGGGACTCTTCCAACAAGTACTTGTGCTCTGGAGCCACCACAGACCTGGTCAAGATGGTCCCAGAGCTGCAATGAAGTTGGAACCTCTCCAACTCTATCCTTCTTCCTCTTTACTCTCACAAGCATTAGGTCTGCATTAAGTTCTGAGACTCTTCCTCATGACTCCCGCTCCTCTCCTCTTTATCCTACACAAGAATTTCCCTCAATAAATCCATTTCATATCTACTCCTATCTTGGCATCTGCATTCTGGAGGACTCAGCAAGCATAATCGATTTTACCTATTTTTCATTTCTGGGTCTTTCAATATGTTGTTTTGCCTGCCCAAATAGCTATCCTCCCCTGACCTAGCTGGCTTTGACTTTTTTTTTTTTTTTTTTTGTATTTTTTTCTGGCTGGCTTTGACCACTTTGACTACAGACAACAGATATCAGTGTAGTCATCACTTCCTTCAATAAACCTTCCCTGACCTCTCCACCACCACCAAAATCTATGTTGGATGATACTGCTAGGGGTTCCATAATGCCATGTACACTCCCATCCAGCCCTCATCCCTCTGATTTGAAATTTCTTTGTGTGTGTGTGTCTGCATCCCTCTGAAAACTATAAATGTCATGATGAAAGGGTCTGTATCTATTTCTTCAGCATTATATGCCTATCATCTATCACAATGCTTAGCATTTTTTAGGGGCTCAATAAATATTTATTGAATGGATATCTAGACACAAAGCAAGAGAATGAAAACCACGGAAACCAATCAAGGGAGCACACTGGGAGGAAGGCCAGGTAGAACTTAGAAGAATTCCACTGAATGAAAAACACTCTTCAGACATTTTTAAAAGGTATCACATAGAAGATGGCAGAGTAAGAAGACCTGAGCTCACCTCCTCCCATGGGCACACCAAAATAACAACTATTTACAGAGCAACTATTGATGAGAATGACATGAAGACTAGCAGAAAAGATCATCTACAGCTAAAGATATAAAGAAGAAACCACAATGAGACAGGTAAGAGGGACAGAGACGCAGTACAGTCAAGACCCACACCCCTGAGTGGGTGACCCACAAAGGGGAGAATAATCACAATCTCCCCAGGGAGCAAGGGGCCCAAGCCCACATCAGACTCCCCAGACCAGAGGTCTGGAACCAGGAAGATGAGCCCCCAGAACCTTTGGATTTGAAGGCCAGCAAGGATTGCTTTCAGGAGTCCCAAAGGCTGTGGGAAATAGAGACTTCACTCCTAAAGGGTGCACACAAAACCTCACACACTCTGAGACTTGGGACAGAAAGAGTAATTTGAAAGGAGCCTGGGTCAGACCCACTTGCTGATCTTGGAGAGTCTCCCAGAGAGGTAGAAGGCAACTGAGACTTACCCTGAGGGACACAGATGCTGGCACAGATATTTTGGGGAGCTTGTTCTACCATGAGGACACTACAGCTGGCAAGTGACATTTTGGAATCTTCCTTCTAGCTTATTAGCAATAGGACCTAACCCCACTCACCAGCCAGTCAGCACCAGTCCTGGTGCTCCCCCCAGGCCAAGCAGTTAGCTTCATGGACACAGCTCCATTCACCAGTAGGATGGCAGCACCCATAGGCCACCATGAGCATCCCAGGCACCCCAGGACCCAGCCCCATCCATCAGAGTAGCAGGACCTGGTCTTGCCCACCAATGTACCAGCACTAGCTCCAGTTCTGGCTTCACCCACCAGTGGGCAGGCACCATCCCCCTGGGTCCTGGCCATGCCCACCAGAGAGGGGACATCAGCTGTAAGATACCTTGGGTCCCTCAGCCAACAGACCTGAGACCCAGATTCACCCACCAGCAGGCCAGCAACAGCTACAGGACCCTGTGCCCTCAGGCAGCCACTCTGGGACCCAGCCATACCTACCAGCAGGTCAGCACCAGTTTCAGGACACCCAGGCCCCCAAAGCTAGTCACCCCATGACCTGGTCCCACCCACCAGCAGGCTGACACCAGCTCTGGGACCTCTGGACCACAGCCAGGCACCCCAGGACCCAGCTTTGCCCACCAATGGCTGACAGCCTCTGTACTAGTTGGGGCCTGGCAACCATCCAGGCCAGGAGCCACTCATGCCTACCAGTGTGCCCACGGTAGTCAGCCCACCACAACAGAAGGGCCCATGCAGCCCACATAACGGGCCCTGCTAGAGAATTTAGCTCTGGTCACCAGAGGGGAGTGTGCTACTGGGCACACATAAGATGTCTTCTACATAGGGCTACTCTTCCAAGATCAAGAAATGCAATTAACCTACCTAATACATAGAAATAAAAACAGAGAAAACAGGCAAAATGAGGCAACAGAGTAGTATTTTTGAAATGAAGGAACAAGATAAAACCCCAGAAGAAGATCTATGTGAAGTAGAGATAAATAATTTACCTGATAAAGAGTTCAAGGTAATGATCAAAAAGATGCTAAACAAACTTGGGAGAAGAATGAATAACAGAGTGAGAAGTTTAATAAAGAGTTAGAAAATATAAAGACAAACAGAACTGATGAGTACAGTAACTGAAATTTAAAATACACTAGAAGGAATCAACAGTAGATTAGATGATACAGAGGAACAGATCAGCAAACTGGAAGACAGAGTAATGAAAATCACTCAAGATGAACAGAAAAAAAGAAAAAAAAAGTTATAAAAAATTAGGGCAGTTTAAGAGACCTCTGGGACAACATCGAGCATACAAACATTCACATTATAGGTGTCCCAGAAGGAGAAGAGAGAGAGAAAGGGGCAGAGAACATATTTGAAGACATAATAGCTGAAAACTTCCCTAACCTGGGAGAGGAAACACATCCAGGGCCAAGAAGCACAGAAAATTCCAGGTAAGATCTACACCAAGACACATTGTTATTAAAATGGCAAAAATTAAAGATAAAGAGAGAATATTAAAAGCAGCAAGGGAAAAACTACCAGTTATATACAAAGGAACTCCCATAAGACTTTCAGCTGAATGGAAACTCTGAAGGGCAGAAGGGAGTGGTATGATATATTTAAAGTGATGAAAGGAAAAAAAATGTATAATCAAGAATACTCTACCCAGTAAAGCTATCATTTAGATTTGATGGAGAGATAAAGAGTTTTACAGACAGGCAAAAGATAAAAGAGTTTATCACCACTAAACTGGCTCTACAAGAAATGTTAAAGGGACTTCTTTAAGTGGAAGAGAAAAAAACCACAACTAGAAATATAAAAATTACAAAAGAAAAAAAATCTCATTGGTAAACGCAATAAAGGTAGTAGATCAACCACCTACAAAGCTAATAGAAAGGTTAAATAACAAAAGTAGTAAAATCATCTATATCCACAATAAGCAGTTAAGGGATACACAAAACAAAAAAATATGTAACATATGATGGCAAAAACATTAAATGTGGGAGGAGTAAAAAATTCAGGGTTTTTTTTTTGTTTGTTTGTTTTTTTTGTTTTTTTTTTTTTGCGGTATGCGGGCCTCTCACTGTTGTGGCCTCTCCCGTTGCGGAGCACAGGCTCCGGACGCACAGGCTCAGCGGCCATGGCTCACGGGCCCAGTTGCTCTGCGGCATGTGGGATCTTCCCGGACCAGGGCACGAACCCGTGTCTCCCGCATCGGCAGGCGGATTCTCAACCACTGCGCCACCAGGGAAGCCCAAAATTCAGGGTTTTTAAAATGCATTTGAACTTAAGAGATTATCAATGTATAAAAATCATATATATATATATGATCATAGATATAGATATATAGAGAGGGAGGGAGGGAGAGGGAGCTATGTATAAACCTAATGGTAATCACAGGCCAAAAATCCATAACAGATGTACACACACAAAAGAGAAGGAAATCCAAACATAACACTAAAGATAGTCATCAAATCACAAGGGAAGAGAAAAAAGAAGGAACAAAAAAGAACTACAAAAACAAAATGAAAACAATTTACAAAATGGCAATAAATACATACCTACCAATAATTAAATATAAATGGACTAAATGCTCCAATCAAAAGACACAGAATAGCTGAATGGATACAAAAACAAGGCCAGTATATATGCTGTCTACCAAGACTTACTTCAGAGCTAAAGACACACACGGACTAAAAGTGCACTGCTGGTGGGAATGTAAACTGGTGCATCCACTGTCGAAAACAGTGGAAATTCGTCAAAGAACTAAAAATAGAACTACCATACAATCCAACAATTCCACCACTGGGTATATGTCTGAAGAAAACAAAAAAACCTAATTCAAAAAGATATATGCACCCCTATGTTCACTGCAGCATTATTTACAATAGCCAAGATATGGAAGCAACATAAGTGTCCATCAGTAGATGAATGAATAAAAAAGATGTGATACACACACACACGTACACAAAATAGAATATTACTCAGCCGTAAAAAAGAACAAAATCTTGCCAAATGTAACAACATGGATGGACCTCCACAGTATTATCCATAAGTCAGACAGAAAAAGATAAATACTATATAATTTCACTTATATGTGGAATCTAAAAAACAAAACATGTGAATGAACAAAAGAGAGACGGACTCACAGATACAGAGAACAAACAGGTGGTTGTCGGGGGGAGGGAGGAGAGAAACAGGTGAGAGAGACGAAGAGTTACAAGCTCCCAGGTACAAAATAAACGAGTCACAGGGATGAAATGTAGAGTGTGGAGAATATAGCCAATAACAATGTAATATCTTTGTATGGTGACGTATGGTAACTAGACTTATTGTGGTGATCATTTTGAAATGTACAGAAGAATTGAATCACTATGCCATGTACCAGGAACTAACATAGTGCTGTAGGTCAATTATACTTCAAAAACAAACAAACAAACTCACTCGTAGAAAAAGGGATCATAATTGGGGTGTGGGGAAAGGAGGAGTTGGAGGAAGGTAGCCAAAAGGTATAGAATTCCAGTTATAAGATAAACAAGAACTAGGGATGTCATGTACAATATGATATCGTTAACACGGCTATATGTTATAGATGAAAGTTAAGGGAGTAACCCTAAGAGTTTTCATCATACAAAAAAAAAGGGGGGGGGGCTTCGCTGGTGGCGCAGTGGTTGAGAGTCCGCCTGCCGATGCAGAGGACATGGGTTCGTGCCCCGGTCCGGGAGGATCCCACATGCCGCAGAGCGGCTGGGCCCGTGAGCCATGGCTGCTGAGCCTGTGCTCTGCAATGGGAGAGTCCACAACAGTGAGAGGCCCGTGTGCCACAAAAAAATAAAATTAAAATAAAAGAGTTTTCATCATAAGAAATTGTTTCTATTTTTTTCATTTTGTATCTATATGAGAAGATGAATGTTCACTAAACTTATTGTGGTCATCATTTCACGATGTACATAAGTCAAGTCATTATTCTATACACCTTTTAAAGTGCTGTACAGCAATTATGTCACAATAAAACTGGACAAGAAAAAAATGTATCCTGAAATTTCAGAAGTGGGCAGAGTGGAAAATATTAAGGGCACTGACCCAGATCAACACAAATCTTCACAACGTCGGATTCCAGCCACGAATTGGCAACATGATCAGTTCTTACTGAGCTGGAGATTGATGCTATCTCTGCATTCCGGAAATCACCCCAAGCCAGATGATGCCACGTACAAGAACAGCTGAGGGTCACTCCTCTGTTTTGGCCAGTGATAAGTCACTCTGTGTATAAGCAGGTTATGGCACCAAGTCAAACACACGGATTTACATATGCAACTTAGAAAAGGATACAAGGAAGCTCCCCAGGAAGTTGAGCCTTGGGACCTTCTCTCATTTCATCTTCCAATATGCTGGACCCTTGTCCTTATTCCCATCAACTTGATCCCAGATTCCATACCTGCTTCTAACACTATTGGATTTAGTGACTCTGAATTCCTTCCTTGCCTTTTCTACCAAGGTTAGAAAAGGGGCTTTTCTCCTGTGGTTTGGGGCTTTTTCTGTTCTAGCTATTTCTGTGTCCATTGTTACTTTGAGAAGATCCGCCATTCTTTCCCAAAGGAAACCCGGCCCTTGTCCTCATAAATAGACTATATCATTTGAGGCAAAGAAAATTATCATTGTAATAATATTTACTTTAAAATGTTATCATCTAGAAGTCATTAAAATTACATTCATTTTTCTAAGTTAAAAAAATTACATGCATGAGTACATAGGAACGTCTACGAAATCAACAATGGTTTGAAGGTAGTTACATGAAATCCTCAGAAGCTGAGGTCACTTCAATTAGACATCATACCCAAGAATGTAATTTATGCAGTAAATTTTGGTCTTAATGTATCACTTTCAAAACACCTTCAATTCTCAAAGGAATGTTTGTTAAAAAGAGAAGGTGTGCCTCACGTAGAAGATTTTCTAACAGCATCCTTTCTTACTTGCCAATCTAGCCTCCTTCCGCAGCGAGGAAGCTGCGTAGGTTCACTAGGAGGCCACACAACTGATCGAGCTGAACAGGCAGCAGAAGCTCTTAAGCTACCTCGACACAGAGGGCAAGATCTAGAAAAGTGTCTAAACAGGCTTTCAAGCACAGAGATCTTAGGGGGCAAGCAGTGCAAGGGTGTCTGGGGCTGAGGCGGTAAACCAGGGACTCAGAAAAGGAATCGCGGGTTTAAAAGCACAAGAAAGAGGAGGACCAGAAAAATAATACAGACAATAAATTACAGCCCACAGCCCAACCCAGATGTCAGTTTACAGTGTTGCAGTAGCCGCTGCATGGAGAGTTTAGTGAACTACATTTAACATGTGTGCATTTCACGTTATTTAATGTTTAAGCTCTTTAATTCTTTGTGTCTATGAACAGTCCCAGTCAGAAAGTCCAGATGGACTATATTAATGAGAGCACATAATTTTAGTGGGAGACATGCTTACTCCCAAAGCCTGGATATATTCCTAGAGCCTTTGCAGTACCCCGTTGTCTCGAGGTAAGAAATATGGTTGGCTCAGCAGCATTTGTTAATTTATGTAAGAAGGAAAACGAATCACATATAAACATATGGAAATATCCAAATGCCAATTTTTTTTTTTTAGGTTAGCTCTTTGCGTCCTCATTTTCCTTCTAACCTGGGATTTATGCTATCAACTACTAACACTAAACAGATTCCTAGCTTATTCTTAAGTTTTCAACTTATACATATATACATTTAAAAGATATATATGTATGCATGCATATATATATATATATATATACACTTTTTTTTTTCTTATTAAATAAAATTAGTGTTTCATTTGGATAGAAAACTGACAAAGGACGGGAAGTCCTTCCTTCAGGACATTGCAGTTAAGGGTTGTGAACATTTAAGCAGGAGTTACTGCCATCCAGAGGCAGAAAAGCCATGAGCTGCCATGTCCTGTTACAGTTTTACTGTAAAGGAAGTAAGCCAAGAAAGAACGTGTGCATTGTTGCAGTCTGGCTCATGAAATCGTCAAAGAATGGGAAATTAAGACCCAGAATCAGGTGTCACGGGGTCTGCAATCCCACACTGTCCTCATGAATGGGGGAACATACTTTGGATTCTTCAAAGCTAGTCATAGTGGACGAGGATGCAGCTTTCTGTGACATAAGGCCAACCATTTCCAAAGACTCCTCGACGTGCAAAAGCATAAAATATCTTGAAAATGAACTCTTGTACATTTCTTAGAAAATCTATATTTTTCTTGTTTTGAAGCCATATGATACTTCAGTGGAGACACTGAAATGGATGATCCTAGTGTTTGATGAAGGTGGCCCATCACCCTCAGCAGAAGTAAAATATAGGGTTTCCTGGCTATGAAAAGTCTATCAGGACACTAGGATACCTATTATAGAAAGTGGTGCTCGGTCTTTGAATATGAGCATCCAAAAAATATTTGCAGTGTATACAGTAAATAATTTTAGTAGAATTGGTAAGTAAAATCCTGAAAGACTTTGCATAGTTGAAAAGTGTTGGGATTACACGAAGAGAGTTCCTTACTATATACAGGCTCGGATTTAGAGAAAATATGTTATTCTTCTAGGACTTGATCATTTGACATTACTATTTGACTACTTAAGTTTCTGTAGCCATTCCATAGGCTGAGTTATCTGTCAATAAATGAATAAACAAATGCACTAACTCGAGAATATTTCTGCTTGTTTACATTTTGTTAGAAATCCAAAACATGCATCAGTCTGGGTTTTTAACAACAGGAACAAATAATGACTCCAAATTACATTTGCTATTCACAGACACTTTACACAACCATGACAGGGATAGATATAACCTTTTGAATATGTTTTAAAACACTGAATACACACACACAATCTGAAAAAATAAACCAAGTAAAAATACGTCTCTTAACCAAGCCTACTTCGATTTTCTAACCAACTTACACAGCTCAAAAGATTTCAGTCTGGGAACATTTTGAATCAAATAAAATAGTTTATAATTAGATGAGAAAATATTATTAAATTACTATTTTTCACCTCTACCAAGATCATTTATTGTGTATATTAAAATATCTTTCAGAAGCCCACATTCAAATGCTCTAAAGTCAGGATGGGGAGGTCCTACCCATTAGAAGTATAAATAGTTGTGACTTTCTAAAAGAAAACCCCAAACTGCATTTCTGAAGTTGCACTGTACTATGACCTCTGCCTCAAAACCCTACTCCGCTTTCTGTTTATTTGTATCTTTACATGAGACTTCTTGCCGCTACAGGGTTACCAGCGCCCTCTACTGGTTTTCAGCCCGACGTTTAAAATGCAGAAAAAGAAGAAGGGATGAAACAGTCATTCAAATCCTGGGAAACTGCACTATCCTAATGAAATGGGGAAAAAACGGGGAGACTTACCTATGCTAATGTTATTTGTTTACTTGCTCTGTGTCTTAATAAACTATCATACACAAAATTGTTTGTGAGGTGGGTTGCTTCCGAGGAGTTCCAAATCATGATTAATTCTTAATTCAGTTCCAGGAAAGAAGTCAGCAACATAAAATAAGGGGGGAAAAGCTGAAAATAAATTGCAAAAAATATATTGTTTTTAAAAAATTATTATTTGTAAATTATTTATAAATGACATAGGAAACGGTTTGATGATACATGCACACTAAACTAACACCGGTTACCTCTGAAAAGAAGATTGGCGTTGGAGACAAAGGTATAGAAGCCATATCTTCGCTCCTCACTTACTACAGACATAGTTTAAAATTTTAATGAAGTTGTATCCTGAATCCCTGCACTTCTCACCTCCTCTCCAGCTCCCATTGTCTCCCAGGCTACAGTAGCCCCTCATCAGGTCTCTTAACTGTTCTGCCTGTGTGCTGTGTCGTCTTCCTCGAGTCCAGTCTCAGAGAGCAGGCAGTGATTCTTCTCACATATGACTGACGCCATGCCTTTCCCCCAGCAAAGCCAGCCGATGGCTTCTCATCATATTTAGAATAAATTTCAGTCTGTTGTGTTCCCTGATTCCCCAGAAGCTAGAATTATGCCTGGCCCATAGTAGGTGCTTTAAAAATGAGTCTTTAATGAATAGATGGCTAGATGAACAAGAATGTACTAAGGTATTATCTGTACAAAATGTTCAAAGAAAGAGCATTCAACTTGGAGAATAGGTGAAAACTGGTCACTAAGAGTTAAGCTTGAGTAAGTTTTCTTTACCTTTGGATCTTATTTGTCATATGGATGAATAATGGCCCTAGTTATAAAATTTTAATGGTTCAAGGTCTCCAGCTTTTGCACCTAAACATACACACCCCCACACACATAATGTGTGCTTAGTGTAAAAGAAATCCTATCTTGAGCTATTTTCTGATGACATTACACCACACAAGTGATAGAACTCTGAAGAATATAAGCGACATTGAATACTTGCTATATGCCAGTGCTATACCTTTACAAATAAATTGAGAACTTAAGGTATAGTCACTGATTTATATTTCAAACAAACATTGTTTTGGTGCTATTATAATTATTAATTTACAGAGAGGGAAATGAGACACAGAGTGATAAAATATCATTCCTAGAGTCGTATAATTAGCAAGTGACACAGGGGGATGCAAGCCCCTTCTGTGTGACTACATCACCCTAAGCCACCCCAGACCAGTGATATTCACCCAAGGAATGCCAGGTGCCAAATCAGCTTTGTCAAACCCATCTCCACCCTGAGGTTAGGGACGGACACATTTTCCCCTGAGTCACACAAGACACGTGTGGATATTTGTACAAAATTGGGGTTCTGTTAGAAAGGAAAAAGAGGTAAATGGATGCTGTATGAACAAACAGTAGTGCTTCATGCAAAATAAAGACTTCCTAACAACATAAATGTTCGTCACTAACAGAGAGTTAAGTAAATGATTCTACATCACAACGGTAAAATATGATGAAGCCACTAAAAATGAGGACAACATTGAACAATAAGAGAAATGCAGAGAGAAAAATATAGAAAGCACTATAATTATAATTATGCAAAATTGTACATGCATACGAACAAGAGGAGAAAAATTGTGTTTACCTTTTTATTTTTAGATTTCCATTATTTCTGATTTATTATTGTTTTTGCAGCAAAGAAAAAGAAAACCAGTAATCAACATCAAATTTCCTGAAAACCTACTCTAGACAAATGATCTAAATATAATATAGCCTGAACAATAGCCCAGAGAAAACGATGAAGAATGTTTACCACATACTGAAAATATGGCTCCCCATGAACAAGAATTTGTTATATTCCTCCAGCATCTTCCCTCCCTATCATTTCCTTAGAGTGATTTTTTTTAGTACATCTCATTCCTCAATACCAGAGTCTCTCATTATACTTCGCTCGAAATTTAACACATGTTTTCCCTAGTTCAAACCACCCAAGAGAGTTTATTCTACACCCTGTTAGCAATTCAGTGTATGAAATATTTCACACTCATAGAGTTTATCATTAATGAAGTACTATGAAATCTTGAATATTGTATAGCAACTGTAACTGAATGAAAAGCCCACAGGTAATATATTTTGTTTTAGAAATATGAGGAAGAAGTGGGTTTGGTGTACAGAGTGGAAATGTAAGATTACTTCCTGGAATTTTAAGCTATAATTTTTAAAAATTAAAATTACATGATTTTCCTGTACTTTATTAAACTATATGTCTATGTATATATGCATACACACATGTGATGTGTAGGTATCAGGTTATGAACTTTTTTTTTTTTTTTTTTTGCGGTACGCAGGCCTCTCACATTGCGGAGCACAGGCTCCGGACGCGCAGGCCCAGCAGCCATGGCCCACGGGCCCAGCCGCTCCGCGGCACGTGGGATCTTCCCGGGCCGGGGCACGAACCCGTGTCCCCTGCATCCGCAGGGGGACTCTCAACCACTGCACCACCGGGGAAGCCCAATGAATGTTTTTATTTGTGCTTAAGTGTGTGTGCTCCACAAATAGATCCATTTGAGTTACAATTAATTCAGCTTGGTGCTTTTTTGCTGTTTTCCTCCCTCCAATAATTAAAACTCAAAATACAATTAGTATCTTCACACTGATCAGGGTGCAATTTGAATCATACCTACACCAGAAAAATATTTTCAACCGTACAACGTTTGGCCCAAAGGATTCTTTATCTTTCAATATTGTTTGCCACAAAATGTTGAGAAGGTCAGAAAATACTCAACCGGATTTGAAAGAGAAATTCTCCTAACTAGAAAAAGCAAAAGTTCACACATCTGGTTCAAATATTTACAAAACGAGGTTGATAAAATTATCCATTAACAAAACAAAAATGTATATTTAGGAAAAATATTGTTAAAATAACTTAAGGTATTGTATAATTTTATAGTGTTTATAAATTTGCAAAAGCAATAAATCTAAGTCCTATGAAAAACAAATAAAACTTTAAATCAACACAAGAAGCAAACAACAGGTTTTGACTCCCAAAGATTTTAGATCATGGATAATGAGTTGCAAAACATAAAACAGAGATGCTTAAAATATTTTTTAAAAACAGAGATTATTCACAAACACAAAAGCCTTAAGCTACTACTTAGAATGCCATTTACATTAAGGGGGAAAAAAACCTAAAGAAAGGAAAAAATACAATCACTGAAATTAAAAACTTAGTGGAAGATTATACAGCAGATTGCATTAGCTGAGAAGTAATGAATTACAATCAATCTAAATACTAACCCAGAGAACTACAGAGACAAAAAGATGTAAATTATGAATAAGAAGTTAATAGTTATGGAGAAAGGGACATTATGCCTAACTGCAGTAACAGAAGTATAGAATAGAATAAACTGGGGAACAGGCTACATTCAAAAAGCATATACCTGAGAATTCAGATTCAAGAACCACTGTAAAACACAAGCAGGAAAAATAAAAAGTCCACACCTAGACAAATTAGAGTGATATAGCAGGACTCCAAAACAAACAAACAGAAAGACAGATTTTTAAAGCAGTCAGAGAGAGAAGACATATTACTAGAAAGGTATGATAATTAAATCAACAGCATAATTTTTAACAGCAAAAACACAAGCCAGAGGACCATAGAAACATCTTTAAGAACAAAGACAAAATAAATACTTTTTTATTCAGTTAACATCTCTGAAGATTTACCTGTAACAGATCTCCCTTAAAATAAGTTTTTAAAAAGTACTTCAGGAAATTGAAAATTATTCAAGAGAGAATGAATAAGAAACAAGAAGGAATGGAACAAAGAAACAAAAGTAGATAAGACGGAGAAAATGTTGACTACATAAGATAATAATAACAATTAATATGGGATCTAAATGAAGATGATATTAAAACTTGAAACAAAAATATATGCAAGAAATGGCTCATTTAAGAGTTTAAAATCTTATATTGTTCATGAGGAGAGTGAGGAAAATTACTAATTTCAGACATTGTCAACGTATATATACATATGTCACAAGTAATAAAATTTAAGTATAAGCACTTTGGTAGATTGATTGATGGCCTCTAATATTTTAGGCCTCCATAAATCCATAACTTTGGTAGTACCCTCCCATAGTTATTTTGGATTTTCCATGTAACCTTCTTTGGCCAATGAGACAATAACAAATTTGACGAAAGCAGAGCCTTTACTTTTTTTTTTTTTTTTTTTTGGGTGGTACGCGGGCCTCTCACTGTTGTGGCCTCTCCCGTTGTGGAGCACAGGCTCCAGACGCGCAGGCTCAGCAGCCATGGCTCACGGGCCCAGCCGCTCCGCGGCATGTGGTATCTTCCCGGACCAGGGCACGAACCCGCGTCCCCTGCATCGGCAGGCGGACTCTCAACCACTGCGCCACCAGGGAAGCCCAGCAGAGCCTTTAAATGGGCTCAAGTGTTTCTTCTTATTATTATTCTTATTTTCCTCCTCCTCCTCCTCTTTTTTTTTTTTGCCTCCACCACCTGTATCTCTATGTCTTTCTCTCTCTCTCTCTCTCTCTCTCTCTCTGACTTCTCTGTAGTTCCCATAAGTACATGCATGAGCTAACATGAAAATATGCTCAGACTAGCCTGTTGGAGAGAAGTAAGAACTTCAAGGAGAAAAACCAATTCATCCCCAATAAAATTATACCAGACCAACCAGGCTTTCTCCTCCCTCACCCAAGCAACCTACCAACTTACTTTAGAAATGTGAGCCAGGCTGGCTAAGTTAAGACCAGCTCAAATTAGCAAACTACTCAGCTGACTTGTAGAATCATGGAAAATAATAAATTTGTGTTGCTTTAATTTACTAAGACTGGGGGTAGTTTGTTGTGCAGTAAAGCCAACTGATGCAACCAGAAAAGAAAAGAGAGAGAGAGAGAGAGAGAGAATTCCAAACTAATAGAGAGAAGAAGGGATTTTTAAAATATATTAATGTGAGATTATCAAAAGTTATAAGGTACATATAATTGGAAATAAAGAAATGAAATGGAAAAGAGAGAAAAGGGTAGAAGAAATACTTGACATAATAGTGACCAAGAACTTTCCAAAATTAATAACAGATACAAAAGCCACAGATCCAAGAAGTTCAGAGAACACTGAGCAAGATAAATATCAAAAACATCACACTTGGACATATCATATTAAATGTTCAGAAAGTCAAAGAAAAAGAGAATATTCCAAAGACAGAGGAGAGGAAAAAGACATTTAATCTATAGAAGAACATGGATAAGAATTACAGCAGATTTCTTGTCAGAACCATGCAAGCAAGAAGAAAACAAAGTAAATTTTTAAAAGGTTGAAAGAGAATAAACATGTCTAGAGTTCTATATCTAGAAATTACTTCTAGATTTCCTCAATCTATAAATGATCTTTAAATGTAAAGGAAAATTAGAGACTTTCTCAGACAAACAGAAACTGAGGGAATTCACCACCATCAGATCTTCCCTTCAAGAAATATTAAAAGAAGTTCATCAGGTCAAAGAATAATATAGATTAGAAACTTTAATCTACATAAAGAAAGGAACAGCTTCAGAGGAGGAATAAATAAAGGTAAAATTGATTGTATTAATGTTCTATTCTAAATTGATCTAAAAGATAAATATTTATTTAAAGTAATAGTGATAATATAATTGGGTCATTATAGTATATGTCTAATGAAATAAAAGAGCAATAGCACAAGAAATAAAAGGAGAAATTGGGAATATTTGATTATAAGTTAGCTGCACTATACTTGATGTGGTATAGTGTTATTTGAAGATGGGCTTAGAATAGTTAAAAATATATACTGTAAACTTTAGGGCAATCACTACATAATTTTTAAGTAAGTATAACTGATATTGTATAAGGGGATAAAATGGAATTATATAAAATACTCAATAAAAACAAGAGAAGTCAGAAAAAAGACTTTAAAAGAAACAAAGAATAAGGTCAATGAATAGAAAACAGTTACAAACATGGTAGATATTAATCCAACTATGTCAATAATCACTTTAAATGTGAATAATCTAAAAGACATAGATTTTCAGAGTGGATTAAAAACAACAATTATATTTGGTCTACAAGAAACCCACTTTAAATATAACTCAAGCAAGTTAAAATAAAGGGATGAAGAAAGATATACTATGCTAATACTAATCAAAGAAAGCGCTATACTAATTTAAGGCAAACTTTGGAACAGGGAACATTATCATGAATAAAGAGTGTCACTACATCATGATAAAGGAGATAATTCTCCAAAAAACACAAGAATGCTAAATATGTATGCACCTAACAACACAGTGTCAAAATATATTAGAAAAAACCTGAAAGAAGAAATAAACAAATCTACTAACATAGTTGGAAACTTCAACCCCTCTCTATCAGTACTGACAGCCCAAGCAGTGAGAAAATCAGTAAGGATAATAAAAACCTGAACACCACTATTAATCAATTTGATCTAATTGTCCTTTATGGAATACTCAGTCCAAGAACAGCAGAATGCACATTCTTTTCAAGTTCACATAGAACATTCCACAATAGAGCATAATCTTTGTCAACAAAGAATAACAGATTTAAAAGATAAAACTCGGGCTTCCCTGGTGGCACAGTGGTTGAGAGTCTGCCTGCCAATGCAGGGGACACAGGTTGGTGCCCTGGTCTGGGAAGATCCCACATGCTGCAGAGTGGCTAGGCCCGTGAACCATGGCCACTGAGCTTGCGCGTCTGGAGCTTGTGCTCTGCAATGGGAGAGGCCACAAGAGTGAGAGGCTTGCGTACCACCAAAAAAAAAGATAAAACTCAAACAATATATGTTCTCAGACCACAATAAAATTAAACTAAGAATCAATAACAGAAAGATAATGTAAAATTCCCAAATATTTACAGATTTTACAAAACACTTTTAAATAACACAGGGGTCACTGAAAAAAAATCTCAAAAGAAATTAAAAACATTTTAAACTAAAAGAAAATGCAAACTAAATTAAATTTGTATTGAATGCAGTGAAATCAGTGTTTAGAGGGAAATCTGCACTATCAAATACAGCTAATCATGGTCTTATCATACAATTCAGCTATCATTTTCCAAAATATTTACCCAACTGATATGAAATCTTAGGTTCACACAATAATCTTCATGCAAATATCTATAGATTTATTCATATGTAAACTATACAACAATAAATTCAATTTTAAAAACAAGTATATAAAAATAAATTGCATTCCTATACAATAAAATTCTCTTTTTAATAGACCCTAAATAAGTGGCAAGATAACCATGTTCGTGGATTGGAATATACAATATTGTTGAATTGTTCACAAGATATCTATAATTCAAATAAATGCAATATTAATACAGTCTAAAACCATACAGAATGTAGGAAAAAATCTAACAAAAGATATGCTATATATTAAGGAATAAATATAAACCTTTATTTAAATACTTTGTTAAAGAACACAAATAAAATGAGTAATGTATTATGAGTGATATATTATGTTAATAGATAGGAATATATAATATATCATTTCTCTCAAAATTAGTCTATAATTATAATATAGAATCTCAACAGAGGTTTTGTGAAATTCTGCAAGTTGACTTTAATATACATGTAATTTGCAAATGAAGCGACTGACAAGGGATTGATCTCCAAAATATACAAACAGCTCATGTGGCTCTATTTCAAAAAAACAAACAACCCAATCAACAGATGGGCTGAAGATATAAACAGACATTTCTCCAAAGAAGACATACAGATGTACAAAAAGTACATGAAAAGCTGCTCAACACCACTAACTATCAGAGAAATGCAAATAAAAACTACAATGAGGTATCACGTCACACCAGTCAGAATGGACATCATCAAAAAGTCTACAAACAGTAAATGCTGCAGAGTGTGTGGAGAAAAGAGAACCTTCCTATACTGTTGGTGGGAATGTAAATTCGTACAAACACTACAGAGAACAGTATGGAGAGTCCTCAAAAAACTAAAAGTAGAGTTACCATATGATCCTGCAATCCCACTCCTGGGTGAACCATACTTCAAAAAGATACATGAACCCCAATGTTCATTGCAGCACTATTTATAACAGCCAAGACATGGAAGCAACCTAAATGTCCATCGACAGAGGGATGGATAAAGAAGATGTAGTACATATATACAATGGAATAATACTCAGCCATAAAAAAGAATAAAATAATGCCATTTGCAGCAACATGGATGGACCTAGATATTATCATACCAAGTGAAGTAGTCAGACAGAGAAAGATAAATATCATATGATATCACTCATATGTGGAATCTAATTTTTTTAATGATATAAATGAACTTATTTACAAAACAGAAACAGACTTACAGGCTTCGAAAACAAACTTATGGTTATCAAAGGGAAGGGTGCAGGGGAGGAATAAATTAGGAGCTTGAGATTAACATACACACACTATTATATATAAAATAGATAACCAACAAGGACCTATTGTATAGCACAGGGAACTCTACTCAGTATTCTGTGATAACCTATACTGGAAAAGAATCTGAAAAAGAACGAATATATGTATATGTATAACTGAATCACTTTGCTGTACACTTGAAACTAACACAACATTGTAAATCAACTATACTCCAATAAAATCTTAAAAAATAAAATAAAATATACATGTAAGAATGATAGTCAACAGTCAAGGTATTCCTGAAGAAGAAAATCTTGGGGGTTTAGCCCTTACAGATATCACATTTTATTATAAAACTAAAACAATTAAGATATAGTGGTAATAGCATATGAATGATGAAATAAACAGAAGAAAAAGTTCAGAAATATATTCATGTATATATGTATATTTGACACACAATAGCTCTGGCACTGCAAATCAGTGTAGAGAAGGATGAAATAATCATTACATAGTGCCAGGACAATTGTTTCTGCATAAATAATTAGGCCTCAGTGTCTTATCTTATACAAAGATAAATTCCAAAAATATTAAAGATCTAGATGTGAAAAGCAAAGTTAATTTTTAAGAAGTAATGTAAGAGAGGAGATATAACATGTTCTTGGATTGGAAAAATCAATAGTGTGAGAATGACTATACTACCCAAAGCAAGCTACAGATTCAATGCAATCCCTATCAAATTACCAATGGTATTTTTTATGGAACTAGAACAAAAAATTCTTAAAATTTGTATGGAGACAGAAAAGACCCTGAATAGCCAAAGCCGTCTTGAGGGAAAAAAACAGAGCTGGAGCAATCAGACTCCCTGACTTCAGACTCTACCACAAAGCTACAGTAATCAAGACAATATGGTACTGGCACAAAAACAGAAACATATAACAATGGAACTAGATAGAAATCCCAGAGATAAACCCACCCACCTATGGTCAACTAATCTATGACAAAGGAGGCAAGGATATACAATGGAGAAAAGACAGTCTCTTCATTAAGTGGTTCTGGGAAAACTGGACAGCTACATGTAAAAGAATGAAATTAGAACACTCCCTAACACCACACACAAAAATAAACTTAAAATGGATTAGCGACCTAAATGTAACACCAGACACTATAACACTCTTAGAGGAAAAGATAGGAAGAGCACTCTTTGACATAAATCAGAGCAAGATCTTTTTTGATCCACTTCCTAGAGTAATGGAAATAAAAACAAACAAATGGGACCTAATGAAACTTAAAAGCTTTTGCACAGCAAAGGAAACCATAAACAATATGAAAAGACAACCCTCAGAATGGGAGAAAATATTTGCAAACGAATCAATGGACAAAGGATTAATCTCCAAAATATAGAAGCAGCTCATGCAGCTCAGTATTAAAAAAACAAACAACCCAATCCAAAAATGGGCAGAAGACCTAAATAGACATTTCTCCAAAGAAGACATACAGATAGCCAAGAAGCACATGAAAAGCTGTTCAACATCACTAATTATTAGAGAAATGCAAATCAAAACTACCATGAGGCATCACCTCACACCAGTTAGAATGGGCATCATCAGAAAATCTACAAACAACAAATGCTGGAGAGGGTGTGGAGAACAAAGAACCCTCTTGCACTGTTGGTGGGAATGTAAATGGATACAGCCACTATGGAGAACAGTATGGAGGTTCCTTAAAGAACTAAAAATAGAATCACCATATGACCCAGCAATCCCACTACTGGGCATATACCCAGAGAAAACCATAATTCAAAAAGACACATGAACCCCAATGTTCATTGCAGCACTAGTTACAATAGCCAGGTCATGGAAGCAACCTAAGTGTCCATCAACAGACAAATGGATAAAGAAGTTGTGGTACATATATACAATGGAATATTACTCGGCCATAAAAAGGAAGGAAATTGGGTCATTTGTTGAGACGTAGATGGATCTAGAGACTGTCATACAGAGTGAAGTAAGTCAGAAAGAGAAAAACAAATATCATATATTAATGCATATATGTGGAACCTAGAAAGATGGTACAGATGAACCAGTTTGCAGGGCAGAAATAGACACACAGATGTAGAGAACAAATGTATGGACACCAAGGGGGGAAAGTGGCGGGGGGGTGGTGGTAGGATGAATTTGGAGATTGGGATTGACATGTATACACTGATGTGTATAAAGTGGATAACTAATAAGAACCTGCTGTTTAAAAAAATAAAATAAAATTCAAAAAAAAGAAGTAATATAAGAAAATTTCTTTTTGATTCTAAAGTAAAAGAGGAAATTTTTTTTAAAACAAAAATTTTAACTTATAAAGAAAAAGACTGATTTGACTGTATTCATATTTTAAAATATCTGTTCATCAAAAGACATCAAACTCAAATTGAAGAAATAAGTCCCAGTCTTGAAAAACACATTTTGGATACATATAATTAATAGTCAGGACAAGTAAAGAACTTCCACAAATCAATAATAAAAAGACAAATAACATAAAATGAGCTCTCATTCAGAAAATGAACAAAATATATGACTAGGCAATTCACAGAGGAAGAAAACAAATGGCACATACCTTCAAAAGGACGCTCAACCGGTGACAAGGAAAAATGTGAATAAAAATTACACTGAGGAGTCACTTCACACAGTCAGATTTACAAAAATAAATGTAAAAGAGGTTTGACAATACAAAGGTACGTTATAGAACAACAGAAATATTAGTGTGAATATACATCAATACAAGTGCTTTGGAAATTCATTTAGACCTATAGCTGCCCTTCCCATCCATGGACGGGGAAACCATGGATACAGAGGGAGGACTGTACTGCACCATTTTCTATAATGGACCTGGGCATCCATGGATTTTGATATCCACAGGGGCCCCTGAAACCAACCCTCTTCAGTACTGAGGGATGACTGTCTCTTAAATTTGAAGATGCACACATTACCACTTGTCATTCTACCCCTAGGAAACTTTAAGATATGCACGAAGAAAACCAGCACATAAACGTTCCCAATAATATCCAATAAATGGAGTCAATAAGAATACCTACCAAATAAAGGATGGATAACTAGTTTATACCATATTCTTGTAGCACATTATTATATATAATTTAAAAGTGATGAAAAGCAACTCTTGTATCAACATGGATAAATCTCACAAAAATAATGGAGCAAATTCTGGACAGATACAAACAGTATTTATACAAAACTCTAATTTAAATAATGTTTTTAGATATTTAATTTAAAGCAATAGGATATATTGTTTAGGAATAAATTGGTATGCATTTAAGAAAATAAATATACGGGAAAGATAGTCACAAAATTCAGACAGTGGCTACTTCTAGTGGAAAAAAAGGAACAATGTGATTAGCAGCAGAGCAAGAGCAAAGATGGTTTCAATTATCTCTTAAGCTATTTTGTGATTATATGAGTATTAGTTTTGTCATCTTTTATATCTAAATATTTTCATTAAAAAATAAAGAGTATATATATATGTATAACTGAATCACTTTGCTATACACCTGAAACTAACACAACATTGTAAATCAACTATACTTCAATAAAAAAGAATATATAATCTAGAATCAATGTGTGAATCCCAGCTCCATCATGACCATATTACTTTGAACCAGTTAATCAACTTGTTTGAGCCTCACGATCTGACATAAAGACAGTTACACTAATACCTGACTTACTGAGTTATGGTGAGGATTAATGCACAATTGTTAACATATGTGAAGCACTTAGCATAATGCCAAATACAGAAATCACTCAATAAATGGGAGCTAATATTACCTGTATGTGTTTCATCCCCTAGGAAGTTCTCTCTTGAACCTAATTATTATGAAATCATGTGTATATTGTAGTGCATTCAGGGTTTTCTCAAGAGGATACACACTCGTTTTCATAAAGCTTCTGGTGCATTTAACACCTTGTCAATTGTGTCACAGGGAAAAAATAGTTATTGTGAGCACTAAACATTGCACCACATTTAAGCAGACTACTGACATTGAGCTAATGTATGACTATATTAGCAAAATTATCAGAAAAATCTCACTTCTTTGCTAATTGCAAAATAAGCAGCTCTCTAGTCAAGAACTAATTCTAGACTAGCATTTAAGCAAAGTAGGTAAATGAGCTATTCACGGAGCCTTAGGGGTTTTTAATAACTTTCCTCTTCTCCAATAAATGAATGTGTTGCTCTTGGGAGTACTTAAGCTTTGCATTAACAGGGAGCTTGGAGTTTCTTACTGCACTGGATTTTCTACAGAAATGAGAAAATAAACATACCTTCTAAAGATAAGCAAGTCAAAATCCAGTATAACTTCTGTCCTTTTAAGAAGAGAGGGAGAGATACTAGGAAGATTGCACACAAAGAAATTGCCCATTTGAGGACACAGCAAGCCAGTGGCCATCTGCAAGCCAATGACAGAGGCTCAAGAGATTCAAACCTGCCGACACCTTGATCTTGGACTTCCAGCTTCCAGAACTTTGAGAAAGTAACTGTTGTTTAAGTGAAATGGTCTGTGATATTGTTATGGCAACCCTAGCAAACTAATAAAAATGCTATTTGATTATATCACCAAAAAATAATAATAAAATAAAATAAAAATAAGCAAGTCAACAAAGGATATTCCCCCTTCTCTTTTGACCTAATCCAGTTCCCAAAATACCTTATAGTGAAAAAGAGAAAAGCCCTTTTATGTGCTTCATCAGTACTGCCAAATTTATGATTTTATGTCATTATATTTCACTTCTACTTAAAAGAGAAAAAAAAAGTATTTTTGAATATTAGCATGCCAACCACCACAATAGTCTATTTGTTCTTGCTCTACCTAGCTGTAAACAAATATATAAAATTTCTGGATAAAAAAGTTTTTAATGAAAATGAACACTAGATTCATCATTGTAAAGTCAAACTCCAGAAACAAAAACAGACTCTCTTGCTGGCTGGTGGGCAAAATACATCACTATTATTTGCAAAAGTCCATTTATATCTCCCTTCCGAATGCAAAGAAAATAATCAATTTAGAATCCTTCAAAGACTGTACATGTTAAATTTTTAAAATTCATTATTTTTCTCTCCTCTTCACCTTTCCAATGTTTTGCTCTTCTGAGAGAGAACAAGACTTTCTGTCCTGAAGTTGTGTAGTCTGGTTAGAACATGAAACCAAACAGATTATCTTTAGAGGTGAAAATAATGCAACCTGTGAGTACTCTGGCTGAACTGGAAAAAATGTCACCTCAGGGGAGGTCTTTGATATGTACATCCCAAATGTGAACGAGACATGTATTTACTCCATCATTTCTTGCAGTCTGCTCTTGAGCCAGACTTCCTCTTGTTTCAAGAGGAACTCAAGGCATCCTGAGTTCCTCTTCCATCTAATGAATCTGCCATCTCGGTAGGGCAAAGATGTAACAGGCAAATGCAGTTTTTAAGAAGCAGGGATTGTTATATTAATATTAGACAGAAAGAATACAGACAAAGGTATTAAATGACAATGAAACACATTATATCGTTGAAGACTACAAGTCACAATGAAGGATAAATAAAGCAATATGTATACACCCCAAACACAACAGTAACTTACATACAGAAGCAACTGCAGGAGATGGAAAAAATTGAGTGAAATGCTAATTATAAGGGATTTTAAATACCTCTCTCAGTCCAAGACAGATTTAGGGGAACATCAGTAAAGATAGAGAAGACCTAAAAACCAAAATCAATAAGGTGTATATTGTACATAAATACTGTAACCTGATATTTTGACAGTAGAGAATATATGTTCTTTCATATGAACATAGAACATTCATAAAGATGGACTACATATAATTCCACACACAAAAATTAATAAATTCAAAAATAGAGCTAGTTTTTAAATATTAAAATAAATAGTACAAACAGTATACTTTGATGATATACAATAAACCATGAACTAATAAAAAAAATTTTTAAGTCTCGTCTACTTGCAATTTTTTTAAATGATATTAAAGAACCTTGGATCAACGGGAAAAACACAAAATGAAATTACAGAATTTCTCAAAAATAATGACAATGAAACAGCTTTTGAGATCTAGTGTGATATTGCTAAAGCAGTGCTCAGAGAAAAGAATGAAATACTTACCTTTTTTGTAATTATTTATTAACAAAAAGCACCTCAAAACAATAGTAAAAGACCAAAAAACCAACAAAATAAACCAAAAAGGGCAAAAGGAACAAATTTTCAAAATGAGAGATTAATAAAATAGAAAACATAAGAGGAACAGAAGTCATAAACCAACCAACCTAAAATTGGATCTGATCTTCACACACTACAGCAGAATAAATTCCAACTGGAACACAGGTGTGAATGTAAAATAATTACAACTAAACAAGTTCTAGAAGAAAACATGAATATATCCCCTTAAAATTGATTGGAAAAACATTTCTAACCATGCTTTGAAATCCAAAAGCCACGGAAAATAGTAACTGACCATAAAAAACAAATACCACTGAATAAAGGCCAAAGTTAAATTATCAGTGACAAACTGGAAAAGAAATTGAAATTTTATCACAAAGGGATTATATCCTCCATGCATAAAAGACTCCTAAAATCTGAGAAAACAGATTGTTAAAAAATGGGAGGGGGGTAAAGGTGCTTAATAGTATGGACGGATGGAAACTAAACTTTTGGTGGTGGGCACACTGTAGTGTATACAGAAGTCAAAACAATATTGCACATGTGAAACAGATAATACCATAAACCAATAAAACTAAGGAAAACAAAAATGTAGGGAACGCCAGTTTTCTGGTTCTACACGTAAGGAGCTTGGAAGACGCCATTTCATCCTAACAACAACAAAAAGCTAAACAGACTGAAAGTCAACAACTCTTCTTGGAACTATAGGTGACATGAAAACACAGGAAAAACCACTGCATCCCCGGTTGAAGGTAGAAAGGCAAAAACAGGAGTAACAGCTCACCTCAGCAGAGACTCAGGAGTGGAAATCACTGCGGGGCCCCAGCCGGGGCAGGGACAGCTGACGTGTGACTGCCGAGATGCTGGAGGCTCAGGAGGACACGTCGGAGAGTTGGAAACTCCAGGGGGACCCAGTCGTGGGGGGCCCAGCAATCCTGTGGGATTTACCTGCATGACTCGACCTAAGGGCCACAGTCAGTATCAAGGCCCCTCTGGCTTCTGGCTGGGGGCGGAGAGAAGGAGCCATTTTGAAAGTTCCCAGAGAGCTCTGCGCTTCTTAACAAGGCTGCCCTCAGGAGAAACGAGTTAACCAGAGCCTAACCTGCTGGGGGTTATCAGAATCTAATTCACCTGGGGAAGGGGAATACCCAGCTCCAACAAGCTCTACCCTTCTCTAGTGGGAGAAAGGAAAAACACAACCCTAGCCCCTCTGGCCATCCTCTCCCACCTACAGGGGAGAGAAAAACAGCAACACCTGTGAAGCTCACGGTCCAGGGGCACAGGCTCACTGAAAGACCAAGACCTAATCACAGTACTATTAGACTTAGTCATAATATTAATACTATTATATGCATACCCTACTCCAACACCTCGCCACAATATTTATTAAGGCCCATTTATAGCAGTTACTTTCACCCAGTATGTTGTGCCCAGCTATCAGGAAAAAAGCACAAGGCATACCAAAGGCAAATTACACTATTTGAAGGGAGAGAGCAAGCGTCAGAACCAGACATGGCAGGAATGTTGGAATTATCAGATCAAGAATTTAAAACAACTATAATTAATATTCACAGCACTTCAACAAATAAAGTAGACCACATGCAGGAACAGGTGGGCCGTGTAAACAGAGAGATAGAAATCTTAGAAAGAAACAAAAAAGGAAGTGCTGGACATAAAAACACTGTAAGAGAAATTAAGAATGCCTAAGTAAGCTAGACATGGCTGAGGAAAGAATCTTTGAGCTATAGGATATATGATAAGAATCTGTAAAAACTGAGAAGCAAAGAAAATAAAGACAAAAAAAAAAAAAAAAAAAAACAACAGCAGAACATCCAAGGGCTGCAGAAAACTACAAATGGTGTAAGGAACATGTAATGGGACTATCAGAAGGATAAGAAAGAGTGAAAGGAAGAGAATAAATATTTGAAACAATAGTTACTGAGAATTTCCTTAAGTTAATGTCAGACACCAAACCAAACCATGGATCTAGGGTGCTCAGAAAATACCAAGCAAAAAACGAGATAAAACAAACAAAAAAACCTGCACCAAAGAATATCATCTTCAAACTACAGAAAACCAAAGAGAAAGAAAATAGTCAGAAAGAGGAGAGAAAAAAAAAAAAAACTTACCTATAGAGGAGCAAAGATAAGAATTATATCCTATTTCTCAGAAACCATGCAAGCTAGAAGAAAGTAGAGTGAAATATTTAAAGTGTTGAGAAAAGAAAATAAGCACCAATCTAGAATTCTGAACTCTGTGAAATTATCCTTCAAAAGTGAAGGAGAAATAGACTTTCTCAGACAAAAATTGGGTAATTGTTATAAGTAGAACTGCCTTGTAGGAAATGTTTTAAAAAATTCTTAAGAAAGAGAAAAAAATAATATAGATCAGAAAGTTGGATCTTCATAAGTAAAGAAAGAACATCAAGGAAGAAGTGAAGGTAAAATAAAAACTTATTTTTCTTATTCTTAATTTATCTAACAGATAATAGTTTGTCCAAAATAATAATAGCAGCAATGTATCTGATTATATATGCTTATGTGTATACATATATATATTAGGTATACTATGTATAAGTATGCATTATATATGTGTATGTGTGTGTGTGTGTATATATATATATATATATGTTTTTCTATACTTGTATGAAAGTGGAATGAATGACCTCAATGACACGAGAAATGAGAGGAAGAAATTAGGATTATTTTGTTATCGGAAGGTACTCACATTCCCAGTGAAGTGCCGTAGTGTTATTAGAAAGTGTACTTGGACTAGCTGTAAATGCACATTGTAAAAACAAGGGCAACCACTGAAAAAATGAGTATAAAAGTATACTTTTATTGAAACATAAAAAGTATAAAATTATACTTTTATTTTTTTATTAAGGAATAAAAGTATAAAAAATAAAGGAGAGAAAATGGAGTCATATAAAATGCTCAATTAAAACCACAAATGATAGTAAAAGAATGGGAAACAAAACTGAAACAAAGAATAGGAGCAACAAATAGAAAATAGTAACTAATATGGTAAATATTAATCCAACCATATCAGTAATCACTTTGAACATCAAAGGTCTAAATGCACCTATTAAAAGACAGAGATTTTCAGAGTGGATAGAAAAACAAGACCCAACTATATGTTGTCTACAAGAAACCCAGTTTATACATATAGACACATAAAGATTAAAGGTAAATGGATGTATAAACATATACCATGCCAACACTGATCAAAAGAAAGCTGGAGTCACTATATTAATTTCAGGCAGAACAGACTTCAAAGTCAGGAAAATTATCAGGGATTAAAAAGGGGCATTGCATAATGATAAGGTTGTCAATTATCCAGGAAGACATACAATTCTTAATGTGTATGAGTCTAACAACACATCCTCAAAATACATGAGGCAAAAACTGACCGAACTGCAAGGAGAAATAGAGGAATCCACCATCATAGTGGGAGGTTCAACACCCCTCTCTCAGAAGTGGACAGACCCAGCAAGCAGAAAATCAGTAAGGACACTGTTAAACTCAACAGCACCATGAATCAACTAGATATAGTAGGCATTTGTAGACTACTTAACAAACAACAGCAGATTATATGCATTTTCCCCAAACTCACTTGAAACATTTACCAAGATAGATCTCATTCTAGACCACAAAACACACCTTCACAATTTGAAAAGAACATAAATCATGCAATGTCTCTTCTCAGACTAAAATGGAATTAAATTATAAATTAATAACAGAAAGATAACTGGAAATTTCAAAAATGCATGGAGATTAAACAACATATTTCTAAACACATGGGTCAAAAAAGAAACCTCAAGTTAAATTTAAAATACTGTGAACTAAATTAAAATGAAAACAACTTATTAATATTTGTGGTGTGTAGCAAAAGTATTACTTACAGAGAAGAGTATAGCATTGAATACATACATTAGAGAGAAGAAAGATCTAAAATCAATAAGCTAAGTTTCCACCTTACAAAATTAAATCAAAAATAAATAGAATAAAAGAAATAAGAATTAGAGCAGGAATCAGTGAAATTGAAAACAGGGAATCATGGGACTTCCCTGGTTTTCCAGTGGTTAAGACTCCACTCTCCCAATGAAGGGGGCCCAGTTTCCATCCCTGGTCAGGGAACTAGATCACACATGCTGCAACTAAGAGCCCACATGCTGCAACTAAAAAAGATCCCACACGCCTCAACTAAAAAGATCCCACATGCCACAAGTAATAAAAAGATCCCACACGCTGCAACAAAGATCCGGCATGCCACAACTAAGACCTGGAGCAGCCAAATAAATAAATATTTTTTTAAAAAAAAAGAAAATGGGGAATCAACAGAGAAAATCAATAAAACCAAAAGCTGTTTCTTTGAAAATATCAGTAAATTGATAATCCTCTAGCCAGGCTAAGGAAAAAAGAGAGAGAACAAAGATTAGGAACAACAGGAATGAAAGAAAGGACATCAGAACAAATGCTATGGACACTAAAAGGATAACAAAGGCATACTATGAACAACTTTATATGCTCAAATTTAATAACCTGGATGCAATGGACCAATTCCTTGAAAGATATAATCTACTGAAACTCACACAAGAAGACATAGACTATCTTAATAGGCCTATATCTATTTTAAAATTGGAATCAATAATTAATAACCATCCAAAACAGAAAGTACCAGGCCCTAGATGGTGATGATGTCTTTATAGATACAATAACAAAGACACGATTCATGAAAAAAAAAAAAAAAAAAAAACTGACAAGCTGGACTTGGTTAAAATTAAAAACTTCTCCTCTGTAAGATAATAGCAAGAAAGTTAAAAGTCACAGACTGGGAGAAAATATTTGCAAAAAATTCCCCTGGTAAAGGACTGTTATCCAAAATGTACAAAGGGCTCATAAAACTCAACAGTAAGAAAATAACCTGATTAAAAAGTGGGCCAAAGACCTTAACAGAAACTTAATCAAAGAAGATATACAGATGGCAAATAAGTATATGAAAAAATATATGTATTTTGAGAGAAATGTAATTTAAAACAGCAGTGAGATACCACTACACACCTCTTAGAATGACCAAAATCTAGACCGTTGATGACACCAGAGGCTGACAAAAATGTGGAGCAGTAGAAATTCTCACTCATTGCCAGTGAGAATGCAGAATGCTACAGCCACTTTGGAAGACAGTTTGGTGATTTCTTACAAGACTAAAGACACTCTTAGCATTTGACCCAGCAGTCATGATCCTTGGTATTTACCCAAAGGAGTAGAAAGCTTATGTCCACACAAAAACTTACTCTTGGGTGCTTATAGCAACTTTATCCATCATTGCCCAAATTGGGAGTAACCAAGATGACCTTCAGTAGATGAATGGATAAATACACTATGATACATCCAGACAATGGAATGTTATTTAGTGCTAAAAAGAAAGGACCTCTGAAGGTCAAGTCAAGAACAGACATGGAGGAACCTTAAATGCATACTACTAAATGAAAGAAGCCAATTTGCAAAGGCTACACACTGTATGATTCCAAGTAAATGACTTCTTGGAAGGTGCAAAACCACAGGGGCAGCAGGAAGATCAGGGGTTGCTGGGGACGGGGGAAGGGAGAGAGATAATGGGCAGAACAGACGATGTTTAGCGCAGTGAACAGACTCTGTATGATATTATGTCATTATCCATTCGTACAAGTCCACAGAATATACACCACCAAGAGCAAACCCTAAGGTAAATTATAGACTTTGGGTGATTATAATTTGTCAATGTAGCTTCATTCTTAGTAAAAAATATACCATTCTGATGAGTGATGTTGCTGGTGAGCATATCTATGAATGTGTGGGGCAGGGGGTGTATGGGAAATTCCCGTGCCTCCCTCTCAAGTTTGTTGTAAAGTTAAAACTGTTCTTAAAAAATAAAGTATTTTAAATGCGGGAGGGGATATGTATAGCTAAATCACTGGAAAAGAAATAAAAATGTCTATTAAATATGTGAAAAGATGTTCAATCTCACTCACAAGAAAAATACTATTTAAAGCTACACAATGATACATCTCTCCCTGTCAGACTGACAAAATGCGAAACTATGAACTATGAAATCATACTCCATCGATGAGACTGCGGAAGCTTCTTTTACATTGTTGGTGGGAATAAAAAATGGTAGAAGTTTAACGAGGGGAATTTGGCAATATCTAGCATAATTACATATAGATAGATGATAGATAGATAGATAGATGATAGATAGATGATAGATAGATAGATGATAGATAGATAGATAGATAGATAGATAGATAGATAGATAAATGACAGATAGATAGATCTCCTCACCTTCAGTAATCTACCCAAAAATTCACTGGCAAAAATACTAAATGACCTATACCCAAAGCTATTCATTGTAGCATAATTAGCTATAGCAAAAGCTAAGGACAACCCAAACGTCCATCAGCAAGGTACTAGTTGAATAACCTATGGCACATCAACCCAATGACATAATATGCAATATAAAAAGGAAGGAAAACCCTCTATAAGTGATATGCAGTGATCTCCAGGCTACATCACTAGTGAAAAAGCAACCTGGAGAATAGCATCTCACTTCCAGGAGCAAAATCTGTTATAGTTATCTATTGCTACAAGAAATACTACCCCCAAATCTGCTGGCTTACCACAAATATGTCACAGCTTCTCTCCGAGTCAGGACTCTGGACAGAGCCTAAACTCTGGCTTACAGTCCTCATGAGGCTGCATTCAAGGTGTGGGCAGGCATCTCAAGGCTGGGCTGGTGATGGTCCACTTCCAAGCTCACTCACATCGTCCACAGGCCTCTGATCCCTGTTAGCTGTTGGCTGGTGACATCACTTCTGTGAAACGAGGACCTCTTTCCTTAGGGCTCTGCATAGCATGGCAGCTGGATTTCTTAAGAGCTAATCAGCTATCTTTTATGAAAAAGAAGGTATGTGAGTGTGTGCGTGTGTGTACGTGTGTGTGTGTGTAGAATTAGAAAGTAACCACTTTGCAATCCCAAGTAAGTTAATGGGTTGAGGCAACAGTTGAGGAATTTTGAAACGGAAGGAGCAGGCAGACAACACCTAAAAAATGCTTAACCTCAGCGTCATTAAACGTGAACAATCAGACATTGTGTTCCTCATAATATATCGGATATATTTTTGAAAAATGAAATAATGTAAAATGAAATGAAGTGAAACTAGTCAAGTCTTTAGATTTAACTACCAGTTTACATAAAATACAGGAATGGAGGAGCAAGATGAAAGACATAACAAGGAAACAATCAGCATAACGCCGAACATGGGGTTTTCTAAAAAACGAAGACCGATTTTTCTCCAAAAACATCATGGGCATGAAAAAAAGGGCATGGTAGTAGGGACTGTTGTAGAATAAGAAAGTTTTGAGACAAAATAACCAAATGCAGTATGTTATTGTCGGGATTCTGATGCAAACAATATTAATTGTTTGCCAAATTTTCAAATATTCAGAGAAACTTGAACTCTCTATTTGCTGTTTCGTGAAGTTAAGAAATTAACTCTGTTAAGTGAAATAATGAAATAGTACTTATATACATAAAGAGAATTATTCTTATTGGTTAGAGAAGAATATGATGTCTGGAGCTTGCTTTAATATAATCCAGAAAGAAAAGTATACATGGGTGAGGGGGATTAATGAAACAATATTGGAAAGATGTTGGTAATTATGAAAACTGAATGATAGGTAAATACAGCTTTATTTTACTATTCATTTATTTTTTTGTGGGTTTGAAAATTCCATAATAAATAGTCTAAAAGATATTCTATAAAAGCATTTTGTTTGCCTTCTTTTCAAGAAGTTAAAAGTACTTTAAGGGCTTCCCTTGTAGCGCAGTGGTTGAGAGTCCGCCTGCCGATGCAGGAGACACGGGTTCGTGCCCCGGTCCGGGAGGATCCCACGTGCCGCGGAGCGGCTGGGCCCGTGAGCAATGGCCGCTGAGCCTGTGCGTCCGGAGCCTGTACTCCGCAACGGGAGAGGCCACAGCAGTGAGAGGCCCGTGTACTGCAAAAAAAAAAAAAAAAAAAAAAAAGTACTTTAAGAAAGGAATTGTGGGGTAAGGAAAAAACAGAGTCTTTTCTTTTGCGGTATGCGGGCCTCTCACTGTTGTGGCCTCTCCCGCTGCGGAGCACAGGCTCCGGACGCACAGGCTCAGCGGCCATAGCTCACGGGCTTAGTTGCTCCGCGGCATGTGGGATCTTCCCGGACCAGGGCACGAACCCGTGTCTCCTGCATCGGCAGGCGGATTCTCAACCACTGCGCCACCAGGGAAGCCCAAAACAGAGTCTTTATAATGTTCTTCATAGGCTCTGAACTCTGTGTCACTAAAGATTAAGAAAGGGGTATATATGAAGATTTCATATACCTTTACTAGGCGTCTCTTAATGCAGTTTTACAAAATAGGTAAGAAAAATAATTACTTCATGGTTAATAAAAAGATGTATCAATAATATGATTCTTTTTCTCTCAGTGTGATTGGAAATGTTAGGTCAAACAGCTAAGGAAAAATATTTCTAGGTTGCAAAATGCATTAGTCAGAAGAGGTTAGACTGTGCGGAAGTAACAGATCTCATTGATTTAACAACAAATGTTTACTTTTTGCCCATGTCCAGTAAAAGCCAGTGTGCTCAGGGAAGCAGCTATGTCTGCAAATTACCTGATGGTGGGATGGAATTGATTCCAGGGTGAGACCAAATCCTGTGGTAGAAATTTATACGGTGAATAATTCAGGAAAATGTTATGCATATTAGCATAGTTCCATCAAGAAGTCAGATCTCCAAATCTGTTTTCCTAATTAAAGAAAATTAAAGGTCTCCCGACACCATTCATTTTTCTTAATGTTTCTGCTTACTATATGCTATATTGTCATGCTAGTTAGCTTGTATTTTGCACATGTATCATAAAAGCAGAAAAGCATATATCAAAATGTGTTAAATCATTCAATATCCACATGCTATTTCAATAGGGAGGCTTTCATTCCCAAGCAGCAGAAGCCTTTCAGAACACTTGAAATAAACTCTCTCTTTTCTGCTTAAGTATAATTTTTTTATTCAGCATACTGTTAATAGCCAAAGAGCTCAACAGTTAATTCTACATGCCATTAATGTAATAAAGGGAAGATTAAGTGATTTATGTAACTAGCAGTGTATGTGGAAAATACATAGCCCTTTGTGACAGTAACAAGTTAGAATAGACACAACACCGCTTTTCCCATTGTAAAGAAAAAGCATAAGCTATTCCTGGGGCACTTTGTAATTATGATATATCATATGGAAAGATAAATGGCAATATATTTCCCTTTCAGAAGGGAAACTGCTGTGTCTATTCTAAATTGTTCCCAGGCTAAGTTTCAGGTGGTGGTGGATTCCTGGCCTCGTTTTCCCCTTCCTCTCCCTTGTTGTTCTGATGTCAGGAAATGTTATCCTAAGAAAGAGTAGGGGAAAGGTAGGCTATTTTGCTACTTGATAGCTGCTCTAATAAAAACCTTTGGAGAGAGGAGGATCATACCTTTTGGAGAAAATAAGATCAAGGAATTTAGGTAGATTCAATGTGTCTTCATCACTTCAGATATATTCTACATTTGTATTTATATTAATTCAAGTAGTTGTCATTTATTAAGCTCTTCTTTATACCCAAGGATGGATCATGTTTAAGAAAGAAAATCTTTCAATGGTCCCCTTTTTATCTGTTGGTTATTTCTGTACACCTATTTTGTGATAGTTGTGAATGAATATACATAATATGTATTTTTTGAACCATGTGAAATTTGCAGTTAAGTTTATAACCCTAGTCTACTGTTTCCAAGAGATTATTTCTTTACACCATGCCTCACAAGATGGGTAGACTTCTGCAAATGGACTAGAAGAAAATAATAAAGCTCTTTGCTGTTTAGATTGTTAGATGAGGGCTAGGAAACCTTAACTTAGTCTCTAGATTTTCATTTTCAAGCTCCTACGTTACATTTGTTTCATCCCTCTTCACCTGATTTTTTAACATTAGGCAATATTCATGAAAAGAAGCTTCAAGACCCTCATTCATCTATTCTGTTTATTAGTTGTTTCTTTTTTTATTGATGTATAGTTGACTTACAAAGTTGTGTTAGGCTCAGATATACAGCACAGTGATTCAGATAGATAGATAGATAGATGCTAGATAGATAGATAGATAGATAGATAGATAGATAGATAGATAGATGATAGATAGGAAAAAAAGAATCTTTTTCAGATTCCTTTCCATTATAGGTTATTACAAAATATTGAGTAGAGTTCCTGTGCTATAGAGTAGGTCCTTGTTTTTTATCTATTTTATATATAGTAGTGTGTAGTTGTTTTCTTTAAGGCAGAAGTTGTATGGAGGAGCAATTTGTGAATGTTTCTAATAGCATTTTTTTTCAAAACAGTGAGACACATTTTAAGGAAGGATCTTGAGGCTATTTGTTTCATCTAATGTTCTGATAAAACTCTTTCAGCTGAGGGGAAAAGTGGCCATTGCACATAATTCATCTCTCCCACTCAGTATGAAGTCCAGTTGGATATCTTATTGCTTTCACTGAATTACCTACCACGAAGATATTTAATGAAGTTGGTCATTTGAGAGGACAAGTCGCAGGCTATGTGCCACCAAACCAAATACCTCCAGTGGAACATTGTGTCAGCTCTGCCTCTATCATGAGACGATCTATTTCAATAGCATGTGAGAAACAATTGATCTTGAAGGTAATAGATAACTCCCAAGTAATAGCATCCAAGAAAAGCAGAACAGAAATCACTTGAGTACCAGCTTCTAGTGCCTGGGATTGAAAATGAGCTTTTGTGTGAGCCTAAACCTAAAAAGGTTTTCCAGAATATTTATATAATCTGCTACATTTTAAAATCTATGTATCTTGATCAAAGATAGAAAAAGCAATGGATTTTGTTATATGTAAACTGTGGCCATGCTAGCACTGTCCACAAGATTGATGGGCTGATTCTCAAAATCCTAGATGTAATTTTCCCGCACATTTGACCAGCTAAATACACATATTATGGAGAGTTTTGGCAACAGTTTTCACTTCATTGTCAGTGTTTTTTTTTTTAAACACAGACAGAAATAGAGAGGAAATCCTCAAAAGAATGAAATCATTAGAGTAAATTCTATTTGTATATTTTTAGACAATCAGAACAATTCTTTGAAGGCAGTTTGTGGTAATAATTTTATGCATGTTTCTTTTATTGCCTGTGCCTGGAATCTGCCCTGATCTGGCTTCCTGGCTGGCTGCCCTCCTGTAAACACTGCAAAAATGAAATGCTGCCACAAGGAATTGTCCCTGAGACAGGCCACTCCACGGAAGCACATGTCACAGTGGCAGTCCGAGTTAGGAAAACAAACCACTTCATCAGACTCAAGAAATTACTACTAAACAAATCGTGAGCCTTTTCTCCTCTAACTAGAGCGGTGATGATTAGGATGACTGTATACTGAGTACCTAGGATCAAGCACTGAGTTAATAACTTAACCTCTTCCTCTTTACAGCACATCAGTACTGATGACCTTCCCCCAACTTCACAGGTGAAATCAACAAAGGCCAAAGAGGTGAAGATGCTTGTCCAAAGCCTCCTGGCAAGTGGCATGTCCCCTACCCAGCACCCAAATAGAAGAGCTAGAATTGTAACTCATCCTGTAGTCAGCCAGATGACAGGCTCCTAAAGTCAGCAGCAATAGTCAGCTGAGTCCAGAACAAAAATAATGCATGATAGACTAGTGCTTCCCTCAGAGAATGAGTGATTTATATTGGCAATTCTCTTTTAAGCCTGTTAACATGCCTCCCAGAAGTTGCCTGGGTCTGAACAAAAACTAAAGAAAAAATAATAAGAGAAAAGTGTGAAATGATGTGTGACATGAAAACCACAAAGAAGAACACTTAAATGTTTTGAAAAATAATATTCAATTCTATCCAAGTTAATTGCATATCTCTTTAGTGAATGTGAGTGACTTCTGATGTCCAATTATATGAACAGGGAAAGAAAGGTATAGAAGACAATTTGAAATGAAATAAACTGTGACATGACCTTCAGTGCATATAACAAAATACTTGTTTTCAATATAAAATTATGTATTTTTAATCAATACAAAATTACTACCTTCAAGATGGGGGGAGATCCTCAAGATGGCAGAGGAGTAAGACGTGGAGATCATCTCCCTCCCCACAAATACATCAAAAATACATCTATATGTGGAACAACTCCTACAGAACACCTACTGAACGCTGGCAGAAGACCACAGACTTCCCAAAAGGCAAGAAACTCCCCACGTACCTGGGTAGGGCAAAAGAAAAAAGAAAAAACAGAGACAAAAGAATAGGGACAGGACCTGCACCAGTGGGAGGGAGCCGTGAAGGAGGAAAAGTTTCCACGCACTAGGAAGCCCCTTCACTGGTGGAGACAGGGGGTGGGGGGGGGGGGAACTTTGGAGCCATGGAGGAGAGTGCAGCAACAGGTATGCAGAGGGCAAATGGAGGAATTCTCTCACAGAGGATCGGTGCCAACCAGCACTCACCAGCCTGAGAGGCTTGTCTGTTCACCCTCTGGGGTGGGTGGGGGCTGGGAGCTGAGACTTGGGCTTCAGAGGTCAGATCCCAGAGAGAGGACTAGGGTTGGCTGCGTGAACAGAGCCTGAAGGGGGCTACGGCACCACAGCTGCCAGGAGGGAGTACAGGAAAAAGTCTGGACCTGCCTAAAAGGCAAGAGACCATTGTTTCAGGGAGCATGAGGAGAGGGGATTCAGAGCACAGCCTAAACGAGTTTCAGAGACCCGTGTGAGCCACGGCTATCAGCTCAGACTCCAGAGAGGGGCATGAAAGGCTAATGCATTTCTCTAAACAGGAAACACAAGAGAATGAAATGACATACAAAAACAAACACAAAACAATTAACAAAATGGTAATAGGAACATACATATCGATAATTACCTTAAATCTAAATGGATTAAATGCTCCACCCAAAAGACATAGACTGGCTGAATGGATACCAAAACAAGACCCATATATATGCTGTCTACAAGAGACCCACTTCAGACTTAGGGATATACAGAGTGAAAGTGAGGGGATGGAAAAAGATATTCCATGCAAATGGAAATCAAAAGAAAGCTGCAGTAGCAATTCTCATATCTGAAAAAATAAACTTAAAATAAAGAGTATACAAGAGGAAAAGAAGGACACTACATAATGATCAAGGGATCAATCCAAAAAGAAGATATAACAATTGTAAATATTTATGCACCCAACATAGGGGCACCTCACTACATAAGACAAATGCTAAGAGCCAAAAAAGGAGAAATCAACAGTAACACATTCCTATTAAGGGACTATAACACCCCACTTTCACTGATGGACAGATCATCCAAAAAGAAAATAAATAAGGAAACACAAGCTTTAAATGACACATTAAACAAGATGGACTTAATTGATATTTATAGGACACTCCATCTGAAAACAACAGAATACACTGTCTTCTCAAGTGCTCATGGAACATTCTCCAGGATAGATCATATCTTGGGTCAAAAAACAAGCCTTGGTATATTTAAGAAAACTGAAATCATATTGATTATCTTTTCAAACACAATGCTATGACACTAGATATGAATTACAGGAAAAAATCTGTAAAATATACAAACACATGGAGGCTAAACAATACGCTACTAAATAACCAAGAGATCACTGAAGAAATCAAAGAGGAAATAAAAAACTACATAGAAACAAATGACAATTAAAACACAAAGACACAAAACCTATGGGATGAAGCAAAAGCAGTTCTAAAAGTGAAGTTTATAGCAATACATTCCGACCTCAAGAAACAAGAAAAATATTAAGTAAACAACCAAACCTACACCTAAAACAATTAGAGAAAAAAAGAGCAAGAAAACCCCAAAGTTAGCAGAAGGAATAAAATCATAAAGATCAGATCAGAAATAAATGAAAAAAATGAAGGAAACAATATCAAAGATCAACAAAACTAAAAGCTGGTTCTTTGAGAAGATAAACAAAATTGATAAACCATTAGCCAGACTCATCAAGAAAAAAAGGGAGAAGACTCAAATAAATAGAATTAGAAATGAAAAAGGAGAAGTAACAACTGAACTGCAGAAATAAAAAAGATCATGAGAGATTACTACAAGCAACTATATAGCAAAAAAATGTACCACCTAGAAGAAATGGACAAATTCTTAGGAAAGCAAAACTTTCCAAGACTGAGCCAGGAAGAAATAGAAAATATAAACAGACCAATCACAAGCACTGAAATTGAAATTGTGATTAAAAATCTTCCAAGGAACAAAAGCCCAGGACCAGATGGCTTCACAGGCGAATTCTATCAAACATTTAGAACAGAACTAGCACCTATCCTTCCCAAACTCTTGGAAAATATAGCAGAGGGAGGAACACTTCCAAATTCATTCTACAATGCCACCATCACCCTGATACCAAAAACAGACAAAGATGTCACAAAATAAGAAAACTACAGACCAATATCACTGATGAATGCAGAAGCAAAAATTCTCAACAAAATACTAGCAAACAGAATCCAACAGCACATTAAAATGATCATACACCATGATCAAGTGGGGTTTATCCCAGGAATGCAAGGATATTTCAACATACACAAATAAATCAATATGATACACCATATTAACATACTGAGGGTAAAAACCATATGATAATCTCAACAGATGCAGACAAAGCTTTCGACAAAATTCAACACCCATTTATGAAAAAACTCTCCAGAAAGTAGGCATAGAGGGAACTTACCTCAACAAAATAAAGGCCATATATGACAAATCCACAGCCAACATCGTTCTCAATGGTAAAAAACTGAAACCATTTCCACTAAGATCAGGAATAAGACAAGGATGCCCACTCTCACCACTATTATTCAACATAGTATTGGAAGTTCTAGCCACAGCAATCAGAGAAGAAAAAGAAATAAAAGGAATCCAAATCAGAAAAGAAGAAGTAAAGCTGACACTGTTTGCAGATGACATGATACTATACATAGAGAATCCTTAAGATGCTACCAGAAGACTGCTAGAGCTAATCAATGAATTTGGTAAAGTAGGTAAAGTAGCAGGATACAAAATTAATACACAGAAATCTCTTACATTCCTGGACGCTAATGATGAAAAATCTGAAAGAGAAATTAAGGAAACACTCCCATTTACCATTGCAACAAAAGGAATAAAATACCTAGGAATAAACTTACCTAAGGAGACAAAAGACCTGTATGTGGAAAACTATAAGACACTGAAGAAAGAAATTAATGTTGATAGAAATAGATGGATATACCATGTTCTTGGATTAGAAGAATGAAAATTGTGAAAATGATTTATACTCCCCCAAAGCAATCTACAGATTCAATGCAATCCCTATCAAATTACCAATGGCATTTTTCACATAACTAGAACAAAAATTTCACAATTTGTATGGAAACACAAAAGACCCCAAATAGCCAAAGCAGTCTTGAGAAAGGAAAACGGAGCTGGAGGAATCAGGCTCCCTAACATCAGACTATACTACAAAGCTACAGTAATCAAGACAGCATGGTACTGGTACAAAAACAGAAATATAAATCAATGGAACAGGATAGAAAGTCCAGAGATAAACCCACGCACATATGGTCACCTTATCTTTGATAAAGGAGGCAAGAGTATACAATGGAGAAAAGACAGCCTCTTCAAAAATTGATGCTGTGAAAACTGGACAGCTACATGTAAAAGAATGAAATTAGAACACTCCCTAACACCATACACAAAAATAAACTAAAAATGGATTAAAGACCTAAATGTAAGGCCAGACACTATATAACTCTTAGAGGAAAACATAGGAAGAACACACTTTAACATAAATCATATCAAGATCCTTTTTGACCCACCTCCTAGAGAAATGGAAAGAAAAACTAATGGGACCTAATGAAACTTAAAAGCTTTTGCACAACAAAGGAAACCATAAACAAGATGAAAAGACAACCCTCAAAATGGGAGAAAATATTTACAAATGAAGCAACTGACAAAGGATTAATCTCCAAAATATAGAAGCAGCTCATGCAGCTGAATATCAAAAAACAAACAACCCAATCCAAGAATGGGCAGAACATCTAAATAGACATTTCTCCAAAGAAGATATACAGATTGCCAACAAACACATGAAAGGATGCTCAACATCACTAATCATTAGAGAAATGCAAATCAAAACTACAGTGAGGTATCACCTCACACCAGTCAGAATGGCCATCATCAAAAAATCTACAAACAATAATGTTGGAGAGGGTGTGGAGAAAAGGGAACCCTCTTGCACTGTTGGTGGGAATGTAAACTGATACAGCCACTATGGAGAACAGTATGGAGGTTCCTTAAAAACTAAACATAGAAATACCATATGACCCAGCAATCCCACTACTGGGCATATACCCTGAGAAAACCATAATTCAAAAAGAGTCATGTACCACAATGTTCGTTGCCACACTATTTACAATAGCCAGGACATAGAAGCAACCTAGGTGTCCACTGACAGATGAATGGATAAAGAAGATGTGGCACATACATACAATGGAATATTACTCAGCCATAGAAAGAAAAAAAATGAGTTATTTGTCATTAAGTGGATGGACCTAGAATCTGTCATTCAGAGTAAAGTAAGTCAGAAAGAGAAAAACAAATACCATATGCGAATACATATATATGGAATCTAAAAAAATAAAATAAACTTCTCATGAGTCTAGGGGCAGGACAGGAATAAAGACACAGACATAGATAATGGACTTTAGGTCACAGGGAGGGGGAAGGGTAAGCTGAGATGAAGTGAGAGAGTGGCACTGACATATATACATTTTTAAATGTAAAATAGCTAGTGGGAAGCAGCTACAAAGCACAGGTAGATCAGCTTGGTTCTTTGTGACCACCTGGAGAGGTGGATTAGGGAGGGTGGGAGGGAGACGCAAGAGGGAGGGTATATGGGGATATATGTATACATATAGTTGATTCACTTTGTTATACAGCAGAAACTAACACACCATTGTAAAGCAATTATACTCCAATAAAGATGTTAAAAAAAATACTACCAAACACCACTCGATGAAAGATGAACAATATTTTGTAAATGTCACTTTGGAGGGGTTCCAAATTATTAGGAAAATAGAGATAGTTTACATACCTTGTTTTATTCATCTACTTATTTATTCATTCATCCCACAAATAGTTATTAAGCACTAGCACCTAAGGATAAAGTAGTGGACATATAGCATACATCATGGTCTCTGACCCAAGGATATACAGATGTTATTATTTACACATGTGTATGAAAAGTCTTCATTATGTTCTTCTGTGTGCGCAGTGCTCTGTTTTGTCCTTAGAATGAGAAGGTGGAGCGCACAGGGCGCCTACTTCAGACCATTTGAGCTCCGGACAGAAGGAAGGAAATCGAATTGCAGGGGTTCAAGTAGAGAGAGCAGAGATGGGACACAGTGAGCTTGCAGTGGGCGTGGGCCGTCCAGCGTGTAGGTAAGCAGGCCTGGGGGAGACCGTCCACTCTTCATGCCGACCACTGTGGTGGTTGACAATGGGCAGAAACCGTACTGCACAGGAGTTTTGAACGAGGAGGAAGGACACCTGGCTCCAGTCCCAGGGCCAGGGCTCACCTGCAGGTGACTTGGCTGCTTCCTTCTCAGTCTCCTCATCTGTAAAGTGAGAGAATTTGGATCAGGTTGTCTGTGCGTTGCCCCCAATTAATTTAGGCAATGCAAAATGGTTTTTTCTGCTTTATTCTGGGAAGGGGTTATCAATGGTAAATACATTTTTATCTCTAAATTCAGCAACTTAACTTTCCTCAGTGGGAAAACTTAGTATTCCAAAACAAGTATCATGACCATCTCGGAAAGCATCTTTTAAACACTTCTTTGCCAGTGGCAGCGAGCTGATCTTGGGAGCTTATTATTCAGGTAAAAATGATAAATAACAGGCCTATAATATCCATCTATAGGATATTGAACCCTGTGTGTGAACAGTGAAAGATTCGATGGGCGACGCAGGTACTTTCTCAGTGCCATGCCTGCCATGAAGGGACTCCTATTGGTGCCGTGACAGTAGCCCACCTGCTGTGATTTGAGGACTCTCTGTTTCCAAATTATATCTGTCACTCTATCTGCCATTCTACCATTACTGGTTGATGTCTTCGTGTTAAGACATTATCTCTGAGATGTCTCAGAGATAACGTCTTAGAGAGTTTACTGCAACAGGCCATGAGCCAAGAAGGGATTAAGGAGAGAAAATGTTAGGCGTATACATTTGATGAGTAAGAGAGAAAGAAACTCAGTGACAAGTGGGCTGCCTTGGGGAGCCCCCCCCCTCCACAGAGAGTGATCAGAGGCCAAGTGTAAGCCCTTCGTTAGGCCAGAGTGGAGATTTGGCTGTGTCAGGAAAAGACATGCTGAACAAGGTGGGAGAATGCAGAAGGCAAACTTCATTCACTTGATAATTTTTCCAAGGGTTAGTCCTAGATGTCCCAGATGTTGCTCACGCAGTCAGTCAGACTTGGGGTGATTGAACTCTTCATCTTTATGCTTGAAACATTTTCATTGTTTACGTATGTTCATGGACATGTCAAGAAAGGTTGAAATTAAGTGAGATATTGCACATGAAATGACTTGTATTAACTCTAAAGTATGAACCAGATGTGGCTGTTTTTATTTGATAGAGAAAGCAAGGGCAAGGGGCTTTAGAGGATAAAGGGTAAGGGAAGTAGCTATACAAATACATAAAATTGTATCTGGCAGCATAAGCTAATTTAGCCCCAAAAGCATTTTTCCCTCTCCTCGTCATAACATCCATCCCTCACTTCAGAACAGAAACATAGGTAGGTCTTTTGGAGAGCAGCTTTTCCTGCCTGAACATAGCAGGGCCGTAAACGAGCACGATGGCCTCTGGTCAGGAAAAGAGGGGTTGCAGGAGCAGTTAACCCCCAGCATGTCCGGAAGACATCAGGGTTTCACCTGAGAGAAACTCTGTTCTCTATCAGGAGGGAAAAATGTGATCCAGAGTAAGCTCCAAATGTCAGAAGAATTAATCAAATTATTCCGAGTCCATTTACGCAGTGTTACGTGAAGGACACTAACTGTGGGCTGGTTATGAGTCTCCCATGGGGATAAGCTGTATCCTGCTCCGTAGCCACGGTATCTGCAACAGTTAGAGAATGATGGCAAAGCATCACCGTTTCTGAAAGTTGATCACGGGGCCAACTTCAGCAGTAGTTAAGACTAGTTCTCCACTCGCACTGTCTGCAACGATCACATAAAGTCTTTGGAAACTCCTGGCTCACCAAAGCCAACTCAACAGAAAGAAAGAAGAGATGAATTCTAGTTCCTCCAGAAAGATCTCGATCGTTTTCTTGCACAGATTTATGATGCTTCAGACTTAGGCTCACGGAACTTGATTCCCCAACCTAACTCCAAGAATCAAATCCTATTATTCCAGGTTCAGTTTCCATTTCCCAAACCACTGTTCCATCCTCCATTCTATTTGCTCCTTTGTTTTTATTGTTTTTCACGATCAAGTAAAAGGAAACCAGGTGTTCACGCTGATTTCAGAGAGAAAATAACCAGAATGTTCTACCTGTGAATCCCATACAGTCAAACTCTCCACCTGCGGATGCTTTTAGCACAGCAAATACCCCAGAGGCAGGAGGTAGTGCTAGAAGCAGTTAAGCGGTGACTAGAGAAACATACAACACTGAGGTCTATTGCAGACAGGTCCAAACTCAGCACCGGGTCTCCTCAGAATTTCTGGCCCTGATTACTAACCTAAGTCCACAGAAGAGAGTTCACCAGCCGCTGAGGTTTTATGGAGGTGTTACCCACGCGACACCAGCCTGGCAAAGAGTAGCCTATGATGACTCAACCAGAGTGTCTGGGTGATTCCTAGCCATGCTCTGCAAGCCATAATCACCCCCAAGTAAGCTTGTGAGGGGACAGAGCCCAGAGAAGGAGAATCCTCCCACACCACACCCCTCTCTGATGGCCATACAGAATGAGAGGAGAGACATCCTCAGGGAAATTAGAATGAGAGGCAGCTGCGTCAACTATTGTCACTCTTCTGCCAGGGCCCTGCAGACCTGGCTGGTTAAAACAAGGAGAAAGCACTTTACACCTATTAGACTAAAAAAAATGGGGAGCTGATAATGCTAAGTAAAGAGAGATACAGAGGTATGGGGAGAGTTCAGAGTGGTATAACTTTTCTAGAGAACAGTCTGGGAGCATTTAAATTACACACATTCCTCACAGCCCATCGGTTTCAATTATATAAACATGCCACACACACACAAATACATATATATTCCATATAGGTCCTTTTAGGGATAGTTATTTCCATGGAAATTGGGAGTCAGGAAATTGATGGCAATTTGAGTATCTACTGGGATACGAGAGTGAAAAGGAAAAATACAGTGGATGAACACACTCATTTAAACAACAGATTAGAAGTACATATATTAACGTAAATAGATCTTATACATACATATGGGGGAATTAGCAGAATGAAATAAATAATGCAACGCCATTTGCATAAGTTGAAAATATAGGCTGACAAAACCACGGTATCCATTTGGGAACAAGGATGGCAAACAAAAACAGCCACGTTAAATACTACAGAAAGTTATCTATGGGGAAGGGGAGGAAAATGGAAGTAGGAAGTGGGTATAAAAAAGAAGGAAGGAAGGAAATAAGGGAGGATCCTTATACAGAATTATGATAATTTGCCATAACTGGAAAATATGATTAATGCAATCATCTGAGTCCAAACAAATCCTGTCTGTAGAGTCTAACATGTACAGCTTTTCTCCTCTCTTATCTCCTCCTCCATATCAAGAGTCTTGTATGGTATAAAAGCATATGCTTCGGGGAATGGGAAGGGTAAGCTGGAACGAAGTGAGAGAGTGGCATGGACACATATACGCTATCAAATGTAAAATAGATGGCTAGTGGGAAGCAGCCGCTTAGAACAGGGAGATCAGCTCTGTGCTTTGTGACCACCTAGAGGGGTGGGATAGGGAGGGTGGGAGGGAGATGCAAGAGGGAGGAGATACGGGGATATATGTATATGTATAGCTGATTTACTTTGTTATACAGCAGAAACTGACACACCATTGTAAAGCAATTATATTCCAATAAAGATGTTAAAAAAAAAAAAACCATATGCTTATTACAGACATCAGAAAGGAGAGGTACTAGACCGGATGGACCCCACTGCAGATCTACCGGGCTCCCTCCACACACTGGGATATCCAGAGCCACACCCAGAATTCTTGTATAGACTTTTTAAAAATCACTGCACTTTAAAGCTGGATAAGAACTTAAAATATTAGTCAAATTTTACATTTTACAGATGAGGTGGCAGGAACCCCTCAAGATGACAAGTGACCCAGAAATAGAATGCATGTCCCTTAACTCCAGCTGGGAGATTTCCCACTACATCCTTCAACTATACAATTTAGCACTGAATGACTTTACCTCCCATAATATTTCAAAATTAATTAATTTATTTTTTTCATATTTTTGGCTGCATTGGGTCTTTGTTGCTGCATGTGGGCTTTCTCTAGTGGCAGCGAGTGGGGGCTACTCTTTATTGCAGTGCGTGGGCCTCTCATCTCAGTGGCTTCTCTTGTTGCTGAGCACGGGCTCTAGGCATGCAGGTTTCAGTAGTTGTGGCATGCAGGCTCAGTAGTTGTAGCTCACGGGCTCTAGAGCACAGGCTTAGTAGTTGTGGCACATGGGCTTAGTTGCTCCACAGCATGTGGGATCCTCCAGGGCTCAAACCCATGTCCCCTGCATTGGCAGGCGGACTCCTAGCCACAGCACCACCAGGGAAGTCCCATCTTCCATAACTTTTTGAGGGCAGTGGCAATGTCTTATTTGCCTCCCTCATTGGATCCAACTCAAGAAAAATTTATATCACTGAATAGAAATTTATTTATCCCAAAATGTTTATCTGCCTACCATGTTATTGACAAGGTTATACATTCAATAACTGTAAGGATCAATTACTTCTGTTCAAAAATAGATGCTACTGGTCATGATGAGACCTGGGTCCATAGCAGACCGTTATGAATTCTAGTTGAATCTCAATTAAATCAGTGAGTTTTTACCATAATGAGGAACAAAACTGTCCCTCTAAGATGATTTTTGTTTTACCCCAGTTCTCACCTGGAACACAGCAAACTAATTAAGTCGCAACTCAAGACAGAGTTCAGTACTTTCAATTTGCTAAATCCCTTGATTTAATATTGAATTAACCTCCCTGGAGCCCTGCCATATTGATTTCTCTGCCACATCACACCATGGAATGGGAGGTAGCAAAGAAAGCGTTTAAACACACTCTAGTAATAACATTATTCATTCTCATGGACGCCATATTGGTTCACACCTGTGTGTCTCTGTCATGTCCCCCAGCAGCCAGGAGGATCCCATCCTTCCAGACTCAACTTGAGTTGAGTCCAGGAAAACTCCCTGAGCCCTCACGACACATCCAAACAATAATCTATTTACATATCTTTTATTCCCACCAGTAGAGCTACAGAAGTGCAGGAATTGAGCCTTTTTCTTTGTTCCCAATAATATCTACCCAATTCCTGACCCACAGTAGGGGTTCAAGAATTGAACACAATAACGGAAAAGAATCCAAAAAAGAGTGGATACATGTATAACTGATTCACTGTGCTGTACACCTGAAACTAATACAACATTGTTAATCAACTATACTCCAACAAATTTTTTTAAAAAATTATTCAGTAATCAATATTAGCAAGGTGTCTGGACTATAGAGAGAATTTTTTTTTTAATTTTTAAGAAAAGAATTGAACAAAATAGATATAAGAGAGCTAAGAGAGGCAAGATAGGGGCCCAATTAGTTTTTTTCAGATATGTTAATTAAGAGATTATAGTCCACAGGACAGAGTAGTAGCTTAGGTTCAGGCAGGCAGAGGGTACAACTCCATGTAGGGAGGAAGGGTCTATTGGTCTCTCGGGTCAGAATCTAGGAATGTTTGATGAATGTAGACTTTAAACAAGAAGAACAGTTACTAAGGCAATGAACATCAGTACCAAAATGTCAAGATGCTGGGCAGTAAAGGGGTGGGGTACCAGGAATGAAGGCTGGAGACAGCACCAGTGACTCTGAGCTGACGGTTCTCTATAAGCTGCAAGCCAAGTACAGGGGCAGGTATCAGAATACCAGCCAACTCCAAACCCAAGTTGGCAGCAAGTCAAGATAAACTGCTAGTGTAGACACCAAAGAGACCAAGAACAAACTGGTTTGGAAATAACTTACACGTAGCTCAACATGAATTCAGTAAAACAAGGCTACATCCTAATATCTCTCTCAAAAATGTGTAAGATTGAAGCTCTTATAGAAATACAACATAAGCAGCGTATAGCCTTATAAAACTCCTAGTTTTATTTCACTGCATATTCTAATATATTAAAATAATGTTATTATTCCAAAATATCTATATTTAAGAACTACAGAAAACAAATGTTGTTAAATCATTCAGAAGTAGTATATACATTCTATAAGGTTTCTGATATGATTCTAACACATATAATTTTAATTCTTATATGATAAAACTGCTTATTCAAAGCAACAATGTTAACTTAAGCTTTTAAATTTATCTTCATTTTTATGTGTTTAAAAATGTGCCTTTAAATTTTTTGATCTACATCTACAGATTTATTTATCAGAAAATCTAGCTCAGAAGTGAAGAAAACGGCTTCTAAGGATATTCTCTAATAGCCTGCAAAGTAATTCTTTTTGCAATGTTGTCTTCTTCTACTGTTTAAACTGAGTTTAAAACTTTGCTGGTGGATCAGTCCTTTCTCCAAGAACCAGTACAAGGAAGTTTCTCACACAACTTTCAGACAATCTTGACACTTCTCCAGAATGCCAGGGAGTCATATCCTTTCCAGAAAATATTTTGGGAGAAGAAAATAACCTCTATTTCAGCGTATAATGTAGTAGCAATAAAAGAAAAAATGATTTAGAAATTTTTAAGAAATGTTTTTTTCCAGAAGTTTCCAGAAGCCATTACCAAACTCCATTGCCCCCAAAAAGTATTCTGACACAAAAAAGAACTGCTAACATGCATATCTTGAGTTTTGTTTCATAGGGGACCAGTTTAATGCCCTTTTAGAGCAGTCCACCAATATTCCAGCAAGAACCTTCTTGAAGACTACAGATTACAGAGGATAGGTGATTGAAAAATAATTTAAAATGTTAGAATGTTTACTGGGCTATTAGGGATGGGAGAAGAGGGATAGAGTTCAGGACTTCAGAGAGTCACTCATGTGTGCAGCTTCTTCTTCCTGCTCACTTACATGAATGAAATGAGGAAAGCCAGGAAAAGGTTTAAAATTATCTCACAGACAGTACAAGTCGTTTCCTCCAAGGCTCCCTCTCACAGGAACAGGTATTCTCCTCCACTTGGACTTGGATCTGGGGTTACGTACACACAATGCACCCTTTATGGAAAGCAGACATTTGTTCCTAATTCTAAAATTTTATTTTAATGAAAATTTTGTCTAAATGCAATGTGGTATCCCAGATAAAATCATGGGGAAAGGATATTAATGAAAAAACTGGAGAAATTTGAAGAGTCTGGAATTCAGTTAATGGAATGTACAAATGTTGGTTTCTTAATTTTTCCAAACATGCCAGGGTATCATAGGATGTTAACAAGGAAAACTGGGTGAAGGTTGCATGGGAACTCTCTGCACTTTCTCCAAAGCTTTTTTGTAAATCTAAAATTATTCCAAAAAAAGATGTGTATTTTTTAAAAACCCTTTGATATCTTTGTTAATAAGTGTAGTATTTACCGTTCCACGCAAAACTTATTTCACTCATGCTGCCTTTGAAATGCACATAAAATAAAGCTCCTAGTAGCTAAATTCATGACTCTAACTTGTCTTGGAAGAGCAGATATTTACAAAGGTTTCTGGAGATTCTGTAATCTCATTATAAATCAAGTCATAGAGAAAAGAGTATTCATAAAACAGATGATAAAAAATGCCAAGATATTCATATGGCTCTTGAAATTCAATTAATGGGGATTGTGAATTTCATATTTCTATTAAAAAGTAACTTTTATAAAAGGTAATTGAAACTCTTTTTTACTATGACATGCTAAACCGAGCAAATTATTAATTTATTTCAATTTAATCAAGATGTATTGAAGGTGGGAGACTCACTGCTCTGATTTGTGGTGGGGTACTAAATAATCATGAAAACAGAATACCAGGGCTTCCCTGGTGGCGCAGTGGTTGAGACTCCACCTGCCGATGCAGGGGACGCGGGTTCATGCCCCGGTCCGGAAGGATCCCACATGTCGCAGAGCGGCTGGGCCCGTGAGCCATGGCCGCTGACCCTGTGCATCCGGAGCCTGTGCTCCGCAACCAGAGAGGTCACAACAGTGAGAGGCCCACGAACCACAAAAAACAAACAAACAAAAAAACCCAGAATACTAAACCCTCATTGATTCAGAAAATCTACAAGGGTTTTTCCTAGTATATGTCTATAGCTTGAGCCACTGAAAGAACAAACTTGATAAATAAAAATAAATAACTATATAAAAACTATTTTTAAATGAATATAGAAAAGTCAGATTTTATATTATAAATTTGCTTTTAAAATCTTCACTCCAATGAGTTCCTATTCTATCAAAAGGCAAGGGAAAAAAACTGTATTAAGGTCTAATAGAGTGACGATTGGAGGAAAGACAGTAAAAGCAGTGATAGGTATTGATAGATGCCATCCACAGTAATCTCCTCATAGCAATTCCCCACAAAAGGCCATGATGATTCATCCTCCTGTTGGAAATGGGTTTGTCCATAATCTCCTAGGTAATTCATCTTCCTCGCATGTTTAAAAGATGTCCAGGAAGGACACCAAGATGGCCTGTACCTTCCAACATTTAGGAACCCTCATTGCCAGGGAAGTTTTCCCTGTTTAGCTTCCAAATTACTATGTAATTCCAGGCAAGGAAAACAGAAGATATTAGTCTATTAGCTTTTCTAGCAATCTTTTATCTACTGGTAAAGAATGAATTAATCCCTCAAAGATGTGTGCTCCCTAGATGAATGAATAAAATAGTTTCTAAATGGGCTTCCCTGGTGGCGCGGTGGTTGAGAGTCCACCTGCCGATGCGGGGGACACGGGTTCGCGCCCCGGTCCGGGAAGATCCCACATGCCGCCGAGCGGCTAGGCCCGTGAGCCACGGCCACTGAGCCTGTGCGTCTGGAGCCTGTGCTCCGCAACAGGAGAGGCCACAACAGTGAGAGGCCCGCGTACCGCAAAAAAAAAAAAAAAAAAAAAAATAGTTTCTGAACTAAAAAAAGAATTACAATATGATACAGCAATTCCACTCCTGGGCATATACCCAGACAAAACTATAATTCAAAAAGATACATGCACCCCTATGTTCACAGCAGCACTATTCACAATAGCCAAGACATGGAAACAACCTAAATGCCCATGGACAGATGCATGGATAAAGAAGATCTGGTTCATATAGACAATGGAATACTGCTGAGCCATAGAATGAAATAATCCATTTGCAGCAACATGGGTGAAACTAGAGATTATCATACTAAGTGAAGTAAGTCAGACAGAGAAAGACAAATACCATATGATACAATTTATATATGGAATCTAAAATATGGCACAAATGGACCTATCTACAAAACAGAAAGAGACTCACAGACATAGAGAACAGACTTGTGGTTTCCAAGGGAGAGGGTGGGGGGTGGGGAGCGAAGGACTGGGATTAGCAGATGCAAACCAGTATATATAGGATGGATAAACAACAAGGTGTTACTGTCGAGCACAGGGAACTATATTCAGTTTCCTGTGATAAACCATAATGGAAAAGAATATTTTTAAAAGAATGTCTATGTGTGTATAACTGAGCCACTTTGCTGTACAGCAGAGATTGGCACAACATTGTAAAGCAACTATACTTCAATAAAAGATATTTTTAAAATATATTTTCTGTTGTTTGTTCCCCTGGATGGTGACAAACAGACTTCTCCATATGAGCCCAGTTCTGACTCATTCCAGCACATTGCAAAATATAACAACAGACCTGTGAAATCCACTATGAAATAATCAATTTAGTCTTCCTAACATCATACTGCTCTTTAACCCAATGTACATATTTAGAAAACACATAGAAAACACTTACAAATGGGTTAAACATGGCTGCCTTTATTGAGATTTGGATTAGGACTATGGCAAGACAACCCAACCTCTCTGTGATATCTAACATGGCATAGGCTTCTCATTAACCAAATTCCACAATAATACCCTCAAGAAGGCAGCTTATTAGGCAATTATTGTCCCATAAACCACTTTTCCATATACCCTGTAATATTCATGCAAGCTTATTACAGTTTCTTTAAGATACTTTTTCATATTAAGGAAATTGAGAAATTTACTTCAGCACTAAAATTAGCAAATTACCTTGGATTTGCAATTCTATTAATTGCTCTTCCCTTGTATTTCTTGGCAGACTCTGAAAACTTTGTAAAATTTAGCTCTATCTCACATTGATGAAATATTTCAGGCCACTGGAAGTGTCACTAATATCATTTTCCAGGCCAGTTTCAAATTGAAAACATGTTCATACTTTACACTCAATTTTGTTACCCAACTGCTCCTCAGTGAACTTGTAGTAATTCCAGGGAATTCTTTAAATAAGGTTATTTGTGGGTATGACGTGACCATTTTTGACAGACTGAGTGAAAAATAGATTTATTCAAAAATGCCCATTTCTTTTTATTTAAAAATGTTTTAAATGTTAACTTTATGCAGCAAACTATATTTTCAAGCCATTTCTAAATTATTATTTCAGTGTCCAGGTTACTCAGTATTTTTTCCACTTTATCTATGGAAAAGTGAGATTAAAACACATTGTTAAATGCATAAAAAAGAGGAATAGAAAAGTGATCTTAAACTTTGAATTCTATCTCAGTGTTATGCCCATAAGACCTTTTTCATAGGAATAATCCACATTTTTCCATTATAGTGAAACTTCTCTATAGTTGGAGCCATCTATGACTAGAGCCACTGAAAGAACAAACTTGGTAAGTAAAATAAACAACTGTACGAAAAATAATACACAAAGAAAAATAAAGGGAGACAAGATGGTGGAATAGAAGGACTCTAAGCTCACTTCCTCTCACAAGCACACTAAAATCACAACTAACTGCTGAACAACCATCAATAGAATGACTGGAACCTACCAGAAAATATATTCTACATCTACAGACATAAAGAAGAAACCCAACGAGATGGTAGGAGGGGTGCACTTGTGATATAGTCAAATCCCATAACCCCCAGGTGGGCGACCCACAAACTGGAGAACAATTATATCACAGAAGTTCTCCCACAAGAGTGAGAGTTCTGAGCCCCATGTCAGCTTCCCCAGCCTGGGAGTTTGGCATCAGGAGGACGAGTCCTCAGAGCCCCCTAGTGGGTCTTGATTACAGGAAGTCCACAGAACTGAGGGAAACAGAGATTCCATTCTCGGAGGGTGCACACAAGGTCTTGTGCACACCAGGACCCAAGGGAAAAAGCAGTGACTACCTAGGAGCCTGGGCCAAACCTAACTGTGGGTCTTGCAGGGTTTCCTAGGGAGGCAGGGGGCAGCTGTGGCTCACTGTGGAGACAAGGACACTGATGGCAGAGGTCTCAGGGAATATTCATCAGTGTGAGCTCTCCTGGAAGCCGTCATTTTGGCACCAAGACCTGGCTCCACGCAACAGCTTGTAGGCTCCAGTGCTGGGATGCCTCATGCCAAACAACCAACAGGGCAGAAACACAGCCCCACCTATCAGCAGACAGGCAGCTTAAAGTCTTCCTGAGCCCACAGTCACCTCTAAACATACTCCTTGACAGGGCCTTGCCCACCAGAGGGACAAGACCCAACTCCACCCACCAGTGGGCAGGCACTGGACCCTCCCACCAGGAAGCCTGCACAAGTCTCTAGACCAGCCTCAGCCACAAGGGGGTAGACATCAGAAGCAAGAGGAACTACAGTCCTGCAGCCTGCAGAACAGAGACTGCAAACGCAGATTAGAACTTACCCTGGGATCAGCTGGTCCCTGGCCCTTGGGTGGTGAGAGGGGAGTGTACTGTTGGGACACATAAGACATCCCCTACAGAGGGCCGCTTCTCCAAAAGTGAGAAACATAACTAATCTTCCACATTTATAAAAGTACAAGTAGAAATTTAGACAAAATGAGACAGCAGAGGAACATGTTCCAGATGAAGGAACAAGGTAAAACCCCAGAAGAACAACTAAGTGACATGGAAATAGGCAAACTGCCCAAGAAAGAGTTCAGAGTAATGATTGTAAAGATGATCCAAGAACTCAAAAAAGAATGGAGACACAGACCAAGAAGATAAAAGTAATGTTTAACAAAGAGCTAGAAAATATAAAGAACAACCAAACAGAGAGTAACAATATAATAACTGAAATGAAAATCACACTAGAAGGAATCAATAGCAGAATAAATGAGGCAGAAGAATGGATAAGTGACCTGGAAGACAGAGTGGTGGAAATCACTGCCATAGAACAGGATAAAGAAAAAAGAATGAAAAGAAATTAAGACAGTCTGAGACCACTGGGACAATGTCAACATACCAACATTTGCATTATAGGGATCCCAGAAGGAGAAGGGAGAGAGTAAGGGTCTGAGAAGATATTTGAAGAGATAATAACTGAAAACTTCCCTGACATGAGAAAGGAAACAGTCACCCAAGTCCAAGAAGCACAGATAGTCCCATACAGGATTAACCCAAGGAGAAGCATGCTGAGACACCTAGTAATCAAACTGACAAAAATTAAAGATAAGGGAAAAAATTAAAAGTAACAAGGGGAAAGTAACAAATAACATTCAAATGAATCCCCATAAGGATATCAGTTGATTTTTCGGCAGACACTCTGCAGGCCAGAAGGGAGTGGTATGATACATCTAAAGTGATGAAAGGGAAAAACCCACAACCAAGAATACTCTACCCAGCAAGGCTCTCAGTTAGATTTGACAGAGAAATCTAAAGCTTTACAGAAGAGCAAAAGCTAAAAGAATTCAGCACCACTAAACCAGGTTTACAACAAATGGTAAAGGAAATTCTGTAGGCAGAAAAGAAAAGGCCACAACTAGAAACAAGAAAATTAAGAAATGGGAACTCTCACCAGTAAAGGCAAATTACAATAAAGGTAGGAGATCATCCACACACAAATATCTAAACCAGTAACCATGAGAGGAAAAGAGTACCAAAGCAGGATATTTGAAATGCATTTGAAATTAAAAGATCTTATGTTTGAAAGTTTTCACAATTGTTTTAAAAATTTTTTAATATAAAAATTAAAAGTAATTTCAGGATGAACGTTCAACAAGATGGGGCAAGATTATTTTAGGCTGATAAATTATTAATACTAAAAGTGTTCCATATTCTTTTAACCATGCTGAGGTTCTAAAGTGAGCTGTTTAAATACTTTTATCCTTTGCAACCACTTCTCTGTATGACTCATGATTTTCTTGATACAGTTTAACCAAAACAAAACACAGAAATCAATAGGATGGTGACCCTGATGTTAGGGTACAGTGGCCATTCTCAGCTTCTAAATATAATTTGTGCACTCTCAAAAATGATATTATAAATAAATGTTATCAATTTCAACTACTAAAAAGACATTTATACAAAAGAAGTAGCATTGTTATCTATTCTGTATAATGGGGTTCCAATTAGAATTTCCCTTGAAAAAAAGGATCCTGATGCTTTGAAAATTTAAGGATTAGTCTACTACACCAAGCCATTTAGCAAATAATTGTACCTGGCTGTGAAAGAAAAATGAACGTTTATTGAATAAACAGACTACTTTGTAAATTTCCATTGTAACAAACTGAGGTAAAAATACATTTTACTGAGCTCCATTATTCTCCAAAGCAAAGTCTTAAGAGAAATACTATTATATTCTCAAAGGATACTTCATCTATAGCATCCTCAAATGAAAGAAGGAAGAATTTTAAATGGGGTTGAGTTTATAAAACTGGATCACTTTAGCCAGTATGGCATTGCATATTTCATTGTCCATTTGTAGCATTATTCATAATAAAATATGAGGAAGCTTGATGCATTCAAGCACAAAGCAGTCAATACCATGAATGTGTGGAGTATTATTTAGAAATAGCCTCTTACCAATATAAAATATCATGGTATATTGTATTTAATGAATAACACAATCTACCCTTCTTCCAAAAAGCTCAATGACTCCAGACTGTTTCTTCACCTGTCAAATATATGTGATAGTTCCTCTAGAGCCAATCTCTCCACTGGTACCCAAATCCCATCCGTCCCACCCACTCAAGGACATCCCTGCATCAATTCTCCACACCCTCTTCTGTGCCATCATCTCTCGCTCTGCACTGGATCTTTCTCATCAGGATCTTTATATTTGGCTCATTGAAAAGAAACCTCCATGTCCCCCACTAGCTGCGACCTCACATTTATTTCTCCTCTTTACAATAAAGTTCCTCCAAAGAATGGCCTATATATGCTATCTCCAATTTCTCTCCTCTGTCCTCTGATAAATCCTCTCCACTCAGCCCAATTGAAATGATCGTGTCACCATCAGTCCATGTCTCTTATCAAAGTCACCATCACCTCCACATTTTATATCCAGTGGTCCTTCTCAGTCCTCATTTACAGACTCAGCAGCGACATTTGACACCACTTCTACATGTGGTTTCCAGGACATCAGAGTTCCCTGGACATTTTCCATCTCAAGGCTGTACTTTCTCAGTTTCCTTTGCTAGTTCTTCCTGCCCCTCTTCTTTACCATGTCATTTGTCTTTTCTTCTTTACAATAACTCCCTTGGAGATTCCATTCAGTCATGATCTTAAATAATATCTATGTGCCAATAACTCCCAAATTCCTACCTCCAACCCTGACCTTCTCCCAAACACCAGATTTGTTATCCAGTTGCCCACCTGAAATCTCTCTTTGTCTGTTCAACAAATACATCAACTCATGGATTTCCAGACCTACTCCACCTACAGTTTTCCCCATTTGCATTGATGGCAGCTCCATATTTTTAAGATGCTAGTGCTAAAACCTGCTGAATGCTTACTTACAGCCATCCAATCCTAGAAGTTCTTCCCATCTTGTTAACAATATTTTGACCTATGAGAGTTATTACTTTGAAGACATTTGACCTAGACTGTATATGGTTTTTAAGTGCTATTGAGTACTTTTAAAACTCATCCTTTCAAATGTGTTTTTACTCAAAAGCAGCACTATTTCAGGGAAAGTATGAGCTTTGAAGGTAGGCAAACTGAGGCTTTGTCAATTATTAGTTGATTGGCAATACTTATAAACTAAATTTAAATTACATATAATTTGTTCAAAATTATTAAGTATTTTAAGACAATGAGAGCAGAGCATTAAGCCAAGCATTGGGCCCATTAGAACAGAGAAAGATTACATCAACCATTTGACAATCAGCTTTGTCATTTATAAAATTTGTAAAAGTTTGCTACATAAAGTTTTTAAAAGTTTCTAGCGCATATTTCTCAAAATCACCTATCACAATACGTGTATCATGTTGTGACAACCTAACACAATTTCCAACGTTCTAGTTTAGGGTCCCACTAATTGGAAATGACACTTTGACATCTGTAGTGGATTTGTAAAGGCTCAAATGCATTTGTCTGTAAAACTGTAGCTCTAGATTAGTGAAAGAAAATTGAACTATAGGTACCAAATATTAGTAACTATGGTAACTAAAAATTAGTAAGGATATAAACAGAGAAGCATAGAGCTCCAGAGTATTTATTTAATCAGACCAATTGTTGTACCTTCCTGCCTGATTTTCTTCATCTATAAAAGTCAGAGGATTGAACTGAAAATCTTAAAGCCTCTGTTTCCATCAAAGGTACCACATCCAAGAAGGAGAGGACTCAGGGTGTCCTCAAGTAGGCACTCCCTCGGTGGAGGTAATAGGTTCCAGGTCCTGTTCCTCAGCTTTTCAGATTCAGAAAGTATCTTTGATTAGTTAAACTTAAAGAGATTTATTCACACAAACTAAAATTGCAGGAGTCTGTTTCATAAAACAAAGTGCCAATTGTTAGCTTACAATAGAAGAAGTAATACCAAGTTCACAGCCTTTGGTCATTAGCTCAGGGTGTTTCTTCCTGATGGACCAATTCAGAGACTAAATTATAGGTCAGAAGTTTGCTTGAAGAGCCCAGAATCATTATATAGGGGTTAACTTGTCATCAATGAAGGAGAACTAAGTGAATTTGATTGGGGATATTCTTGGCCCAGGAATCAATATTAGCCTTTTGGATGTAGAAGGACTTCTCTCCTGCACTAACCTGAACAATATTTACTATCTGTAAATCCATCCTTTTTCTTTTAACCTCTATGTATGTTGTTGCCCTTCTGTTAATACTTTTCATCAGATGTTTACATTTGGTATATTTAAGTCACTTTTCAACCATGGAAATATACTCTAGTCCCATTGGTTGACCTGAGCTTCCTAATCCACACATTTACAAATCATCTTTAGGGAAAGAGTAACTCCACAGTTATCTACTGCAGAGAGATTCAGAACACTTGCTCTGGGATCCGACAGAGTTGAAGTCATTTATAAGTAAATTTAGGCAAGTTAATTACCTTCTCTAAGCCTCAAAAATCCTCATTTGTAAAATAAAGTACAAATACCTACTCTTCAGTTTCATCAAAAGGATAATGAAGTAATATTTATGAAGGGCAAAGTAAGGACTTAACAATGAAAAGATATGGTCATCAATACTTTCAAACATTTTACACTGTGTTTCTACTCATGTGGGCTTTTTTTTAATTCCTTTGTCTCAAAATAGGAGAGGCACCTATATGACCCTTCATGTCTCGACTACACATTTCAGCATTAACTTTCTGTAAGTCAATGTGGTACAAAGTCAAAGGCAGGTGAACTTTCAAAGGCAATGTACTCTTCATAAACCTGATTGCAATGAACTATACATTCACAAGCTAATAACTAACGATAACTCTTTGTTTTGCCAGTATGGCAATGCGTTATGCTATTTCGTCACACTGCAAATGTTACAGAATTGAACCCATCATTTCATGAACACAAGTTCGGCATCCCCTTATCATGCTTAATAGAAATCAACTGTACAATGAAATTCTGTGTGGTTTAAGCTCGTGATCATTACCAGTGTGGACCATGCAAACTTTGGCCTTTTAACCCAAGACCATTTTTATTATAGTTCTTTGTTAGAAGGATCTGTTTGTATATAATTAAATGTGGCTTCCTTAAACCTTTACAGTTGGTAGCTTAATGTATTTTTGTTTTATTCTGAGTACAAAGGCTACATTATGCTTTTGTTGGCATCAGTGCTAGTTAGTATGGCAGCTAAATAATTTTGTTCTCTGCAGTATGTCAGTATTTGAGTGCCGTGGGCCCAACAGGTGGTGCTAGATAAGGTTCTGGCAAATCAAACAGGTAATGTGGTTATTTCTTTTGTCAAATTATAATTAAAAACAGAGTCTTTGTAAAATGAGACGTACTTCTTCCTGTTTTAAAAATGGCTCAACATCCAGTACAAATTACTTTCTAAAACAAAGACCCATTAGGAAGGAAGCATATTGTCTGTATAAATGTGTAACACCTTCTCACCTGTCCTTTTAATGCTCTCTGTAAAGTTTACTTTGTAAACCTGAAGTGTAAGCATGGTTACATAAGGTCGTGATGTTTGCACCCTTCTGTAATTCAAGAGTATGTATTTAAGGCCATGCCAAATATCTATCAGGAAATTTAAACATTGTTATCTACTATTTCATAAAATATGAAGAAATTCTTTTTTTTATTTTATTAAAGTTTATTTGATTTACAATTTTGTGTCAATTTTTGCTCTACAGCAAAGTGATTCAGTTATACATATATATATATATATTCTTTTCCATTATGGTTTATCACAAGGGTATTGAATTTAGTTCCCTGTGCTATACAGTAGAACCTTGTTGTTTTGAAGAAATTCTTTGATATTTTATTTGAATAATCTGCTTAAAAACATTTCCTTTGTATGCTCTGGTATCCTCGTCCTTGATTATACCAGAGGAAAGAGCAGTTCTTCCATGATCAAGAAACTGGCAACTATATTCAATTTCCTGTTAGATATATATATATATATATATATATATATATATATATATATATATATATATATATATATATATATATAACTGCATCACTTTGCTGTACAACAAAAATTAACACAACTTTGTAAATCAACTATACTTCAATAAAATAAATTTTAAAAAATAAAGGCCATGTGTAACTAGTAAAAAATTAAACTTAATTTTTAAAATTGTATTTTCTCAAAAGAAAAAGAAACTGGAAAGACCCTCAGCCTAAGAGTTAGGGTTAAAGTTAGTCAGTCTAAAGTCCAGCCTGAGGGAGAGGGGGCATTTCCCCACAGTGTGATGAGAGACTCATACACCTGACCATGTCTCTGAAAGTTCTTGCTGATGAAAGCTGCTTCTGCAGGACAGGCATATGTGCTGCTTGGCTAGTTGCTTTTGTGTGTTCAACATCATTCCAGAAGGAACAAACCAGATGGTGGCTATGGGCTGCCTCTGTGCCCAAGAAGAGGCCACCGTGGTCCTCCTGCAGGCCAGAGTATATTTAATATTCTGGTTTGGGTTTTATCATACTAAAATCAAGACCTGTTAGAAAAAGGAACCTATTGTGTAACTCTTTCATTTCAACAAAATTTGATCCAAGAATAGTAATTCAGTTGTCTGCACCCATATCACAGATTATCTGAAGAAAAGTCAAAGGAAACCAAAAATATTCATCTAACTTCTTATCTCTGTACAAATGTCTTGATACTTAGGAACACTGGATATTTGACATCATATAGACATGACACACAGAAGGCCGAATGAAACTTCTCCAGGAATTGGAGAAGTTTTTCTCCTTTCAACTGAATTTTCCTTGTGCCGCATAATAAGAGATAACTCATTTCAATATATTTTAATTTCCTCTAAGTCAGTAAGTTTTCTAAGGTTTCCATATAATTAACACTCATGAATTATTATGTATAAATATTCTTTAGTTATAAGATGAAGGTACATAGTTTTGGCAGACTATGCAGTATCTATTTGTATTGTGTGTCTATATTTGGCTTTATTTATAAAGAGATATCTGTATCTGGCTACAACAGAAAATCAGCTTTCCAGACTGAGAACCAAAGATAATTTAATTTTGTATAGATTTTAAACTAGTATAGATTTTAAATTAAAGGTTAAGAAGATTGAATGTATATCACACATTAAACATTAGACCATACTTCTGGTTTAACACCACTATTATCAAGCTGAGCACATGGGAAAATAACCTCTGCTGTTCATCAGTTTCTTCAGCTATAAAAATGAGGGTCTAGGGGCTTCCCTGGTGGTGCAGTGGTTAAGAATCCGCCTGCCAATGCAGGGGACATGGGTTCGATCTCTGGTCTGGGAAGAACCCACATACTGCGGTGCAACGAAACCCGCGAGCCACAACTACCGAGCCTGTGTGCCACAACTACTGAAGCCCGCGCACCTAGAAACCGTGCTCCACAGCAAGAGAAGCCACCGCAATGAGAAGTCTGTGCACCACAACGAAGAGTAGCCCCCACTCGCCTCAACTAGAGAAAGCCCGCGCTCAGCAACGCAGACCCAACTCAGCCAAAAATAAATACATAAATTTATTTTTTTAAAATGAGGGTCTGGACTAGTATTAGAGGTTTTCAATGTTTGAAATCAGTATCTCTCCTTCTTAAAGCTTAAAAAAAAAAAAAAAAAAAAAGCATAAGGCGTAAACCTAATCCATACAGCAGAATGGCCAGTGTCCCCTGCTGCATTTTCACGTCTCCTCCCTCGCGGGACCCCAGTTCTACCTCTGGCTCCAAGAAACACATAGGAAATACATAGAATTCCAAGGACTAGTGGACTAGCTCATCTCTGAGGTCCTGGTCCAGCTCTACAACTTCATTACTCCGACATTACATAATATCAAGCATTTTGTAAAACACTTTACAAAGTATATCACTACAGTTTATGTTCTTCTCAATCCTCTGAAATAAGTAGTGTGGGTATCATTATTCCTATTTTAGAGATGAAAAAGTTGAATCTCAGAGAGTTAAAGGAAATCTCTATTCCACAGTGAATAAGGGCTAAAACTAAGATAATAGAGTGAAAATCTCTCAGTGTTCTGTTTCCCACTTAAGAGTCTTTTCTATATAGCTCACTGTCGTAGGTTTTAATGCTTTATATTTTTTCAAGTTTCAAATAAGCTCCGCCAGCTTTGACCAGAATAAGACAAGACTTTACAGAAGCTTAGAAACAGACACAATCAAAATTGATAGTTAGTGGGAACCGCTGTACAGCACAGGGAGCTCAGCTCAGTGCTCTGTGATGACGTAGATAGGTGGGAGGGGGGAGGGGCGTGGGAGGGAGGTCCACGAGGGAGGGGCTATAGGTATGCATAGAGCTGATTCACTTCGTTGTACAGCAGAAACTAACACAACGTTGTAAAGCAACTCTACTCCAATAAGAAATAAAGAAAGAAAGAGATACAATCAAATTACCCAATTCAATAGGCTGAAGAAACTCTTTACCATTCACTGTTACACTAAAAAACGGTTGCTAGGATTAATGACTCTCAGTACCTCACAGGGTTTTAATGCAGAGATTTGGCCTTTAGCTACTTTATATTGAAGGCATACAATACTTCATTAACCCTATTCCATTATGGAGTCCGAGAGGCCAAAAGTTTTGTCCCACTTTCTCAGATACCGGGGTAATATCGAAGAGAAAAATTGATATTTTAATGATTCTCTCCAAATTTCTTTATAAAGAATACAATTCCCCCCCCCCAAAATTCTAACTGGATGTCATTAAAATAATAAAAATTATTTTAAATTTTAACTGAAAAAATGTGTGAAAATGGCTACAAAACTTTGGGCGGGGGAGGATAAGGACATTATAGTACAGAGTGTTAAATGCACTGTAAACATACACTAAATTCAAACAGTGAAGTACTAGTTCAGGAGGTAGATAAATAAACAGAAGAGAATAGAAAACTCTGTAAATAGACTAAAGCAGCTGGTTTTTTTTTTTTTTTTTAAGTGAGTGAGTTTGTTTTTTTAAATTTATTTATTTATTTGTTTTTGGCTGTGCTAGGTCTTTGTTTCCGTGCGAGGGCTTTCTCTAGTTGTGGTGAGGGGAGTGGCCACTCTTCAAAGCGGTGCATGGGCCTCTCACTGTCAAGGCCTCTCTCGTTGCGGAGCACAGGCTCCAGACACACAGGCTCAGTAGTTGTGGCTCACGGGCCTAGTTGCTCCGTGATATGTGGGATCTTCCCAGACCAGGGCTCGAACCTGTGTCCCCTGCATTGGCAGGCAGATTCTCAACCACTGCGCCACAAGGGAAGCCCCAGCAGCTGTTCTTAAAATGTGGTCCAAAGACCCCTGGAGGCTCCTGAGACCTGTGAGAGGTCCTCCCTTTCCCAACTATATATCTATGTGAGCCCAGATTTTCTTCATATTTTTCAAGGAAAACAAGGTATCACAGCAGATTGACCGAACAAGCAGATATGAGAATCTAGCTATCTTCTGTGAAGCCAGACATTAAGATATTTGCAAAAGCAGTGAAACAATGCCACTGTTCTCACTAGTTTTGTTTTCTTTATAGGAAAATAGAGGCTTTTCTCATAAATAGACGTTATTTACATTAACATGTAATAGCCATATTATTTTAATGAATTAATAAATATTTTAAATCCTTCCCAGTTTTAATTTCTAATATGATAAAAAGTAATAGATATAACCTACATAAACCAAAGCTGTTTGAGATCCTAAGAAAATGTTAAGAGTATAAAAAGAACATATAAAAAAAGAATGTGTATATATATATATATATATATGTATGACTGAATCTCTTTGCTGTAGAGCAGAAATTAACACAACATTGTAAATCAACTATACTTCAATTTTTAAAAATTTCCAAAATGTTAACAGTGCAAAAATGTCTGCAGCCAAAAACTTGAGAACTACTTGCCTAATAATATATCAAAGTTTAATATTCGACAACATTTCAAAGTAGGGAAAAGGAGGAAGTATTTAGTATTGTTGGAACAAGAAGCCAATTATTTGGGGAAAGTGTCTAACTAGAGGCAAATGACTTTCTAAAAGGAATTTCCTTCTCAGTGTGAGGTGCTCTCTGCACCACTCGTGGAATGGAAGTTGGGGGGTTAATATTCAGTCACGTGTCCCCATTCTACAGCTGTTTCCACAGATGGATCCAGTCCCACCTCCCGTTTAAATGACTGTCACATGATAACATGTACCACGGTAGCCCACCAAACTGGGTATTCTCTAATTTTCCTTCATTTCCAATTCTGAGTTTCCACCTGCAAGGGGCTGATGAGAAATGTAACCTCGGTTACAGTCGGGGCTATCCCCCCTTTTCCCAGGGTTCTGACAACATCCTGCAGTGTCACTAGTGCCAAAGTGTCATCCTTTCCTACCGGGTACCGTGGAGACAACCGCTAGCTCGGTGCACGAGGTCCCTTCAGGGTCAATGCCTTCAGACACAGACCACTCTTCTGTGACATCCGGCTTCCTTCCCAAGAGGCTGCCAGCACCACTCACCTGCACCCACACACGTGTGAGACCCTCCTCCCGACCCATCTCAGGTGTAATAACCATCATCTTATTTTCTGCTTTTAATGCTTCTCATCCTTTTCTAGGCCCTCCCCCAACGGCCACCCTTGTTTATCACTTTGGGGCCCAGACACGCGTCCCTGCTCTGTGACGGATGTTGCTTATACCGTACACTTCAAACACCTGTGCACCTCCTGGGTACAGCAGTGACGGGCTTCCCCTCTACCTACTTCTCACCGACCACGGAGACCCAGAGTTCTTTCTCTTCTCCAACCCTGTGTGTTTCCCCGTGAGGTCCTGTGTTGCAGGCCAGCCCGTTGCACGTGGAAACTCAGAATTGGAAATGAAGGAAAATTAGAGAATACCCAGTTTGGTGGGCTACCGTGGTACATGTTATCATGTGACAGTCATTTAAACGGGAGGTGGGACTGGATCCACCTGTGGAAACAGCTGTAGAATGGGGACACGTGACTGAATATTAGCCCCCCAACTTCCATTCAGCGAGTGGTGCAGAGAGCACCTCACTCTGAGGCAGGCCACCTCATGTGGCGGGCCGCACCCAGAAAGCTGGGACTATAATATCTTCCGTGGCTGCGTGTCTCAGCACACCTAATGAAAACAAATCCCGAGTACCATCTACAACGTGAGAAAGTTCCCTTTCAGGCTAGAAGTTCTTCCTCTGTCTTCAGGGCCCCCTTGGAAGCATCCTGATGCTTCTTGACACCGACCTGGTACTCACGTGAAGCCAGATTTTGGTAACAGGCTTCGTTATCACTCCTGAGTCTGGGCCCAGTCACCTCCTGTCCACCTTTTCTGCCTTCATCTTTGGATTTTGGTATCAGCCTGGGATCTTTCACCCTTACCAGCTCTACGCACTGTCTTGTTTTCTCCAGTCTCTCCTCCATATTCCATTGGTCTGATTACCCAAAAGCAAACCTCCCCCACTTCCAGCTGTTGCTCTTAGCTAGTCTGGTCTCCAGCCTCTTCCTGATTCACTCGCCGAGAAATATCTCCTGGGCACATACTCAGTGCCAGACATTGCGCCAGGAGTTGGGTATTTATCAGTGAAACAAAGAGACATGGTCCCTGCTCTGTGGTAAGATTGAGATTCCTAATCTTAAACTCCATGATGGACTCTTTCCCTGTCTCCAATCTGCGACATCCCATGGTTATTTGCCTGAGCTTGATGGGATGGTGGACATGTGTTTGGGGCTGATATTTCATGTTTTCCTGTCCACAAAGGTAATTATAGTTTCCAGTCTTGACATCTCTGCACCTCTCACATCCCACTATAGATCAATGATTTGGCCAAGCAGAAGCCCGATCTATGGCAGGAAGAGGTGATATTCTGTATCTGAGGAGAGTGAGAGAGGTTTGGAACAGCAACTTTAAGGAACAGAGTAGGAAATTAGCTGGGGCTGGCAGCTCAGCTGAGGTTGGAAATATGAACATGTTATTGATGTACTTTTCAATAGAGTTGAATTTGTTCATCTCGACGTCTTTGTGGCTTAACAGAAGTTTGATATGGAGTCGGGTGGCATGAACAAAAATGAATTAAAAACTAACAGTTATTGAGCTACAGTTATATTACACAATCTTTGTTTCATGTGATACACCATCCCAGTGAGATTGATACTGCTAGATATGACTATCCCCATTTCACATGAGAGAGCAAAAATTAAATAACTTACCCAAGGTCACACAGGGAGTAACTGGTAATCTTGGGATTAACCTAAATCTGTAGAGCGCCAAATCCATCTTGTCTCTTTTTAGGACATTTTCCATCACTTTATACATGGATATTTCTGTGTAAAATGTCACACTGCTGACCCATTTCACAGGTTAGGAGTGTGTTTATTATGTATTGAATATTCAAACTAAAATTGCTGCTAAACATAATTTACTACAGACCTTGCAGACAAATTACACTTATTTTATAAAAATGTTTGACTTTGTATTGTTTTGGTTTTTTTTACTTAAGACACTATTTCACTTGTGAAAGGTTTTTACGATGGTCTAAATCTTTCCCTCAACAATAAAACTTTATATGCTTTTTTATAAAAATGATTTTCCAAGTCACAAGGTGGGTAATGTTAGAAAATGTGGTAAAATAATATGAATATGCATAAATAAGCAAATATGTAATGTAATTGTTTCCCAGTTTTTACTCATGTTGTATATTAGAGCATAATAGTTTCCTATTTTTCTTGGCACCCGGGAGTAACTGTTTTCCTAAAATTGTTTGTTAGAAATAAATACAACATCAGTTGACATCCATAACAAGGAAAGAAAAACTCAATAGATAATAAACTGTGGGGATTTTTCAGTGATTTATATTCAAATGTTTAAATAAAGGCATTGCCTTAATAGAGCAGTCATCACATTAAGGTATGATATTTAAACTGGTATAATTTAAAATGATGCACAGCTCAAGTAATGATGTGATACAATCAAGGCAAACTCCTTTTTATGTAAAAAAGGACTTAGCTGTATAATCAAAAGCGAAATCGAAAAAGAATGTATTGATTTTAGTTTTTGTTTTTTTTTCTTTTTGGAAACATTCATTATAGTTGTCTTTCAGCAGTATCATAACTAGCCGCTTAAATACATGGAAATTGTCAGTTACCAATATTTTAGCACATGAATTGTCCAAAACTGACTCCACTCCTCTTATCCCTTTTGAAGTTCCTTTTTGGTTCCATTAGTGGTTAAAATGTTGACCAGGATGTTGGACAGCTGGAGCACGGCACGTTCCTGTCATTGATTTTGTTGTTTAGCCATGAATTTTTATTCTTTATCTGTTTTTGGTAAAGATCTGTTTGAGGAAGCTTTCAAAACGTTGTTGAACCATTGTTTGGGGATTTATCTCTGGCTTTATTAAAATGGTAGACTGGGGCATCCCTGCAGTCCAGTGGTAAAGAATCTGCCTTCCAATGAAGGGGACGTGGGTTCTATCCCTGGTTGGGGAGCTAAGATCCCACATGCCAAGGGTCAACTAAGCCCGCACACCACAACTAGAGAGAGAGAACCCAGGTGCCACAACTAGAGAGAAGCCCGCGAGCTGCAAAGAAGAGCCAACGCAGCCAAAAAATAATAATAATAATAAATAAATAAATTTTTAAAAATAAATAACTAAAATGGTAGACTGCAGTAATTAGGTAAAGAGTATGTACTCTTGAATCATATGGCTAGAGTTTGAATTCTGGCACCACCAATAAGCTCTGTGTCTTTGGCCAAATTGTTTGAACTCTTTATTCCTTAATGTTCTCATCTATAAAGTGGGTTAATAGTGATAATACTTACTGATGCAGTTATTTGGAGAAATAAACCAGTTGATAAATAATTATGTAATAGTTTGAAAACTTGGACTTGAGGCTTCTTCTTAATTTGAGCTATTTATATTAAGAAATTGAATTCCTCCTTTGGATGATAACTTTTTAAAGAAAAAAAGGAATATTAGGAATATAAATAACATCTTATTAAGTTTCTACTACCGAGAGCAGTAACTAGTGAATTTCAAGCAACCAGAGGCTTAAAAAAGAAAATGACAACCATAAACAAAATGAAAAGACAGCCTATGGAATGGGAGAAGATATTTGCAAATGATGCGATGACAAGGGATTAATTTCCAAAATGTACAAACATATCATACAACTCAATAACACAAAAGCAAACAACCCAATCAAAAATAGGCACAAGATCTAAATAAACATTTCTCCAAAGAAGACATACAGATGGCCAACAGGCACATGAAAAAGATGTTCAGCATTGCTAATTATTAGAGAAAAGCAAATCAAAACTACAAGGAGGTATCACCCCACTCTGGTCAGAATGGCCATCATAAAAAACTGTGAATAATAAATGCTGGAGAGGGTGTGGAGAAAAGATAACCCTCCTACACTGTTGGTGGGAATGTAAATTGGTGCAACCAACATGGAGGACAGTATGAAGGCTCCTTAAAAAACTGAAAATAAAGTTGCCATGTGATCTTGCAATCCCAATCCTGGGCATATATTGGAGAAAACTCTAGTTCAAAAAGATACATGCACCCCAATGTTCATAGCAGCACTATTTACAATAGCCAAGACATGGAAACTACCTAAGTGTCCATCAACAGATGAATGGATAAAGAAGATGAGGTGTGTGTATATATATATATATATATGTGTGTGTGTGTGTGTGTGTGTGTGTGTGTGTGTGTGTGTGTGTGTGTGTGTGTATATATATATATATATATATATATATACACAATGGACTATTACTCAGCCATAAAAAAGAATGAAATAATGACATTTGCAGCAACATGGATGGACCTAGAGATTATCATACTAAGTGAAGTAAGTCAGACAGTGAAAGACAAATATTATATGATATCACTTATATGTGGAATCTAAAAAAAATGATACAAATGAACTTATTTACAAAATAGAAATAGACTCACAGACATAGAAATAAAACTTATGGTTCCCAAAGGGGACAGGGGATGGGGGAGGGATAAATAGGAGTTTGGGGTTAACATATACACACTACTATATATAAAATAGATAACCAACAAGGACCTACAGTATAGCACTGGGAACTTTACTCAATATCTTGCAATAACCTATAACGGAAAAGAAGCTGAAAAAGAATATATATATGTATAACTGAATCACTTTGCTGTACACCTGAAACTAACACAACATTGTAAATCAAATATATTTCAATTAAGAAAATTAAAATTTTAGAAAAGACTACATTCAAGACTTTGCTTCTTCACATTTGTTCCATTTACTATAATACATTCAGCCTCTAATATTACTGATACTCAATTTAGTGTCACTAAGTATTCTGTGTATTGCAATGAATTTTTATTTAAGTATTTAACTATTTAACACTGAATGCAATGAACAACATATTTAGAGTATGTTTGTTTAATGCAAATTGATCCAAAAATATTGTCACTGTATATAGTCTGATAATATAACTATAATAGGTAATTATTATGCAACACGTATTTATTTCCTAGAGCTGTGTTCATTAAATCCTCCCTTCTCCAGAAGTGAGGGTAGATCTTTCATGTATGATATATATTTATTTCTACTGTGCTATTACTCCAAAGGGGTTTAGCCTTCTTAAGCTATAAACCATAGTTTCAGGGAACATAGCTTACAGTCAGGATGCAGCTTGGGTGTGTTCCCTGTGACTAGGGTTTACGTAGATTAAAAATCTCTGGGGACTCTGCCCAAGGGAGACACACATTAATGTTTTACTGAGTTGACTGCTTCAGCTTAGTCCTTTGGGTGATGAAGAATTACCGAAAAATGGGCCGCCTAGTTTCTTTTTTTTTTTTAACATCTGTATTGGAGTATAATTGCTTTACAATGTTGTGTTAGTTTCTGCTGTCTAAAAAAGTGGATCAGCTATATGTATACATAAATCCCCATATCCCCTCTGTCTTGCGTTTCCCTCCCGCCCATCTAGGTGGTCACAAAGCACCAAGCTGATCTCCCCGAGTGATGCAGCTGCTTCCCACTAGCTGTTTTCCTCTAAGACTTTTATAGTGTCTGGTCTTACATTTAGGTCTTTAATCCATTTTGAGTTAATTTTTGAGTACGGTGTTAGGGATTGTTCTAATTTCATTCTCTTACATGTAGCTGTCCAGTTTTCACAGCACCAATTTTTGAAGAGGCTGTCTTTTCTCCATTGTATATTCTTGCCTCCTTTATCAAAGATAAGGTGACCATATGTGTGTGGATTTGTCTCTGGGCTTTCTATCCTGTTCCATTGATCTATATTTCTGTTTTTATGCCAGTACCATACTATCTTGATTACTGTAGCTTTGTAGTATAGTCTGATGATAAGGAGCCTGATTCCTCCAGCTCCGTTTTCCTTTCTCAAGACTGCTTTGGCTATTTGGGGTCTTTTGTGTTTCCATACAAATTGTGAAATTTTTTGTTCTAGTTCTGTGAAAAATGCCATTGGTAGTTTGATAGGGATTGCATTGAATCTGTAGATTGCTTTGGGGAGTATAGTCATTTTCACAATCTTTGTTCTTCCAATCCAAGAACATGGTATATCTCTCCATCTGTTTGTATTGTCTTTAATTTCTTTCATCAGTGTCTTATAGTTTTCTGCATACAGGTCTTTTGTCTCCTTAGGTTTATTCCTGGGTATTTTATTCTTTTTGTTGCAATGGTAAATGGGAGTGTTTCTTTAATTTCTTTTTCAAATTTTTCACAATTAGTGTATAGGAATTCAAGAGATTTCTAGGCATTAATTTTGTATCCTGCTACTTTACCAAATTCATTGATTAGCTCTAGTAGTTTTCTGGTAGCTTCTTTAGGATTCTCTATGTATAGTATCATGTCATCCGCAAACAGTGACAGATTTACTTCTTTTCCAATTTGGATTCCTTTTATTTCTTTTTCTTCTCTGATTTCTGTGGCTAAAACTTCCAAAACTGTGTTAAATAATGGAGGTGAGAGTGGGCATCCTGTCTTGGTCCTGATTTTAGAGAATATGTTTTCCGTTTTTCACCCTTGAGAATGATGTTGGCTGTGGGTTTGTCATATATGGCCTTTATTATGTTGAGGTAAGTTCCCTCTATGCCTACTTTCTGGAGGGTTTTTTTCATAAAAGGGTGTTGAATTTTGTCAAAAACTTTTTCTGCATCTACTGAGATTATCATATGGTTTTTATCCTTCAGTTTGTTAATATGGTGTATCACATTGATTGATTTGTGTATATTGAAGGATCCTTGCATTCCTGAGATAAACCCCACTTGATCATGGTGTATGATCCTTTTAATGTGTTGTTGGATTCTGTTTGCTAGTATTTTGTTGAGGATTTTTGCATCTATGTTCATCAGTGATACTGGCCTGTAGTTTTCTTTTTTGTCACATCTTTGTCCGGTTTTGGTATCAGGGTGATGGCAGCCTTGTAGAATGAGTTTGGGAGTGTTCCTCCCTCTGTTATATTTTGTAAGAGTTTGAGAAGGATAGCTGTTAGCTCTTCTCTAAATGTTTGATAGAATTCGCCTGTGAAGCCATCCGGTCCTGGGCTTTTGTTTGTTGGATGACTTTTAATCACAGTTTCAATTTCAGTGCTTGTGATTGGTCTGTTTATATTTTCTATTTCTTCCTGGTTCAGTCTTGGGAGGTTGTGCTTTGCTAAGAACTTGTCTATTTCTTCCAGGCTGTCCATTTTATTGGCATATAGTTGCTTGTAGTTATCTCTCATTATCCTTTGTATTTCTGCAGGGTCAGTTGTTACTTCTCCTTTTTCAATTCTAATTCTGTTGATTTGAGTCTTCTCTCTTTTTTATTTTATGAGTCTGGCTAAAGTTTATCAATTATTTTTATCTTCTCAAAGAACCAGCTTTTGGTTTTATTGGTCTTTGCCATTGTTTCCTTCATTTCTTTTTCATTTATTTCTGATCTGATCTTTATGATTTCTTTCCTTCTGCCAACTTTGGGTTTTTTGGTTCTTCTTTCTCTAATTGCTTTAGGTGTAAGGTTAGGTTGTTTATTTGATATTTTTCTTGTTTCTTGAGGTAGGATTGTATTGCTATAAACTTCCCTTTTAGAACTGCTTTTGCTGCATCCCATAGGTTTTGGGTCATTGTGTTTTCAGTGTCATTTGTTTCTCGGTATTTTTTTATTTCCTCTTTGATTTCTTCAGTAATATCTTGGTTATTTAGTAGTGTATTGTTTAGCCTCCTTGTGTTTGTATTTTTTACAGTTTTTTCCCTCTAATTGATATCTAGTCTCATAGCATTGTGGTTGAAAAGATACTTGATATGATTTCAATTTCCTTAAATTTACCAAGGCTTGATTTGTGACCCAAGATATGATCTATCCTGGAGAATGTTCCATGAGCACTTGAGAAGACAGTGTGTTCTGTTGTTTTTGGATGGATTGTCCTATAAATATCAATAAAGTCCATCTTGTTTAATGTGTCATTTAAAGCTTGTGTTTCTTTATTTATTTTCTTTTTGGATGATCTGTCCACTGGTGAAAGTGAGGTGTTAAAGCCCCCTACTATTACTGTGTTACTGTCCATTTCCTCTTTTATGGCTGTTAGCATTTGCCTTAAATATTGAGATGCTCCTATGTTGGTTGCATAAGTGTTTACAATTGTTATATCTTCTTCTTGGATTGATCCCTTGATCATTATGTAGTGCTTTTCCTTGTCTCTTGTAATAGTCTTTATTTTAATGGTTATTTTGTCTGAAATGGAATTGCTATCCCAGCCTTCTTTTGATTTCCATTTGCATGGAATATCTTTTTCCATCCCCTCCTGCCTAGAGAAGTTCCTTTCGCATTTGTTGTAAAGCTCATTTGGTGGTGCTGAATTCTCTTATCTTTTGCTTGTCTGTAAAGGTTTTAATTTATCTGTTGAATCTGAATGAGATCCTTGCTGGGTAGAGTAATCTTGGTTGTAGATTTTTCCCTGTCATCCCTTTCAATATGTCCTGCCACTCCCTTCTGGATTGCAGAGTTTCTGCTGAAGGATCAGCTGTTAACCTTATGGAGATTCCCTTGTATATTATTTGTTGCTTTTCCCTTGCTGCTTTTAATATTTTTTCTTTGTATTCAATTTTTGATAGTTTGATTAATATGTGTCCTGGAGTGTTTCTCTTTGGATTTATCCTGTATGTGACTGTCTGCACTTCCTAGACTTGATTGACTATTTCCTTTCCCATGTTAGCAAAGTTTTCAACTATAATCTTTTCAAATATTTTCTCAATCCCTTTCTTTTTCTCTTCTTTTTCTGGTACCCCTATAATTTCAATGTTGGTGCATTTAATGTTGTCCCAGAGGTCTCTGAGACTGTCCTCAATTCTTTTCATCCTTTTTTCTTTATTCTGCTCAGTGGTAGTTATTTCCACTATTTTATCTTCCATGTCACTTATCCGTTCTTCTGCCTCAGTTATTCTGCTATTTGTTCCTTCTAGAGATTTTTGACTTTCATTTATTGTGTTGTTTATCATTGTTTGTTTGCTCTTTTGTTCTTCTAGGTCCTTGTTAAACGTTTCTTGTATTTTCTCCATTCTGTTTCCAAGATTTTGGATCATCTTGACTATCATCACTCTGAATTCTTTTTCAGGTAGACTGTCTATTTCCTCTTCATTTGTTTGCTCTGGTGGCTTTTTACTTTGCTCCTTCATGTGCTGCATATTTCTCTGTCTTCTCATTTTGCTTAACTTACTGTGTTTGTGGTCTCCTTTTCACTGGCTGCAGGTTAATAGCTCCTGTTTTTTGTGGGTTTTTTTGGTGTCTGCCTCTAGTGGGTAAGGTTGATTCACTGGTTTGTGTAGGTTTCCTGGATCAGGAGTCTGGTGCCTGTGTTCTGGTGGTTGAGGCTGGATCTTTTCTTTCTGGTGGGCAGGACTATGTCTGGTGGTGTGTTTTGGGATGTCTGTGAACTTATTATGATTTTAGGCAGCCTCTGTGCTAGTGGGTGGGGTTGTATTCCTGTCTTGCTAGTTGTTTGGCATGGGGCATCCAGCATTGGAGTTTGCTGGCCATTGGGTTGAGCTGGGTCTAAACGTTGAGATGGAGATCTCTAGGAGAGCTCTCTCTGACTTATACTACCTGGGGCAGGGCAGTCTCTGGTTGTCCAATGTCCTGAACTCAGCTCTCCCACCTCAGAGACTCAGGTCTGACACCAGGTCAGAACCCCAAGACCCTGTCAGCCACACGGAAGAAAAAGGAGAAAAAAGAAAGAAAACCTAATAATAAATTAAAAAGTGAAATAAAATAATTAAAATTTTTTAATTATTAAAATTAAAAAATTTTAAAGTAATAATAATTTTTAAAAATCAGAGAGCATCCAAACCAATGAACAAATCCATCAATGATAACAAGCACTAAAAACCATACTAAAATAAACATAAAAATCAGAAACAAGTCAGTTGCAGAGAGCAAACCCCAAGACTACAGTTGCTCTCAAAGTCCACCTCCTCAATTTTGGGTTGATTTGTTGTCTCTTCAGGTTTTCCACAGATGCAGGTACATCACGTTGATTGTGGGGATTTAATCTGCTGCTCCTGAGGCTGCTGGGAGAGATTTCCCTTTCTCTTCTTTTTTCACACAGTTCCTAGGGTTCAGCTTTGGATTTGGCCCCACCTCTGGATGTAGGTTGCCCTCTGGCATCTGTTCTTTGCCCAGACAGGAGGGGGTTAAAGGACCAGTTGATTAGGGGGCTCTGGTCACTCATGCCAGGGGGAGATAGGGGTACCGTAGTTATAACTGGAATGTAGGATGAGCCTGCAGTGGCAGAGGCCAGCGTGATGTTGCAACAGCCTGAGGCATGCCATGTGATCTCCTGGGGAAGCTGTCCCTGGATCACGGACCCTGGCAGTGGCGGGCTGCACAGGCTCCCGGGAGGGTGTGCATAGTGACCTGTGCTTGCACACAGGCTTCTTGGTGGCTGCAGCAGCAGCGTTAGCATTTCATGCCAATCTCTGGTGTCTGAGGTAACAGCCGTGGCTTGCGCCCGTCTCTGGAGTTCGTTTAGGTGTTGTTCTGAATCCCCTCTCCTTGCGCACCCCAAAACAATTGTCTCTTGCCTCTTCTGCAGCTCCAGACTTTTCCCGGACTCCTTCCCGGCCAGCTGTGGTGCACTAGCCCCCTTCAGGCTGTGTTCACGCAGCCAATCCCAGTCCTCTCTCTGGGATCTGACCTCTGAAGCCCGAGCCTCAGCTCCCAGCCCCCTTCCGCCCCAGCGGGTGAGCAGACAAGCCTCTCAGACTGGTAAGTGCTGGTCAGCACTGATCCTCTGTGTCGGTATCTCTCTGCTTTGCCCTCTGCACCCCTGTTGCTGTGCTCTCCTCCGTGGCTCTGAAGCTTCCCTCCTGCCCACCCCATCTCTGCCAGTGAAGGGGCCTCATGGTGTGTAGAAACTTTTCCTCCTTCACAGCTTCCTTCCAGAGGTGCAGGTCCCATCCTTTTCTTTCTTTGTTCTGTTTTTTCTTTTTTCTTTTGCTCTACCCAGGTACATGGGGATTTTCTTGCCTTTTGGGAAGTCTGAGATCTTCTTCCAGAATTCAGTAGGTGTTCTGTAGGAGTTGTTCCACATGTAGATATACTTTTGATGTATTTGTGGGGAGGAAGGTGATCTCCACCTCTTAGTCCTCTGCCATCTTGAAGGTCCTCCTTGGGCTGCCTCTTTTATTTAATGTGTTTTGCTTTCAGGAATTGTTGGATTGCCTTTTAATTTTGGTTCTGAAAGTACAGTAGGTTTTTCTCTAAAAGCATAAAGTATTACTTTCATAAGAAAATCTGTAAGAGATTTATCACTGTGGCTATAAAAGTGAGCTTGGTCATCATCCCTCCCCCTTCTCCATCCCATTGCCTTGCTCCTTTTTTTAAGCACATTGGTAGCATGAAAATATGAACTGTCTGCTCCACTGATTCTCTCTTCTCATGACCCTGTCTTTCATTGCGAGTGTTTCCTTGGAATTGGTAGTGAGTGGTGCAAAGAGAAATTCTTTAATGAATAGAAAGTTTATTTTCTAAACATGAGATTTATCAAAGGTTCCTAGCCTTCAATATTATACAGATCCAGTATGATGTTAAGAATACTGAGATGCATTCTACAATGATGAGGTTGAGTATCTGTCTTGGGATGTCTTCCCAGTGTGAGAAGCTTGTTTTATGAACTTAGTTATGTGTAGACTGTCAGCTGTCAATCTATCAAGTTCAGATTACAAAGACCAACAGAAGCAGAAAACAGGAATCATCTTATACATTCTAGTTAATGTACTGTACACAAATTAAAAGAGCAAATGAAGGTGATTTTAGGGGAAAAAATGGGTCAATATACTGTTAAGTTTTCCATGAAAATTTGTTGCAAATAAACTTTAATTGGATTCATATTGTATTTAGTCAGCTATATTTGAAATATCTTTGAAGTGAGGAAGATCACTGACTCACATTTTTAGAAGAAATGATTGAAGAGTAACTTTTCAAAAAACTCATGAATACAAATGGATTTTAATGGGGGTCTAGTATCGCCTCAATGCTTGTATGAAACTGCATTAATATTAATGAGTTAGACATACACATTTATGAGAGATGAATAGACTCATGTTTACTACATGATTGTTTGGCTTGTCCACAAATCCATAGTGTTGTGATTAACCAGATTTGCCAATAACAATGAATATAAAGAAAAAAGGAAACTTTCTTTAATATTTACCACTTTTGCCCTCACTCTTTTTAAGACATTTCCCATTTCCTGCAGAAATGGGTAGTTTTAAATATCTGCATTTATTGGTTTGTAAAATTTTGCTTCAAGTGTAAAGCTCATATCCTGCATAAATAATTAATAAGATAGAAATGAATATGTAGTAGGCTGTTTTCATTCCTCTAAGGGTTAAGTTCCACTTCTGTAAATTGGTTTGTACCCAATTTCAGTTCTTATGTGTCTACACATCTGCGCATTTTCCTTGGCTCTTCTTTGCTGCACTGAGACCACCAGAGACTTGCTAGTAATTGACCTGTTTGGATTACACATGAGTGGCATCTGTTAAAAGACAATGTCTTCCTGTATTTCACTATGTAGGGCTGGCCACATTATTAACTTGTGGCCAAACCACTATAAAGACTCCTGAAGACATCCTCTTCCTTTAGACGACTTCATTTTGTTCTCATTGTTATCTCCATTATAAATGAAGTACTTTGGCCCAGAACAAAGATTTGCGTGTCCTGCAGCTTGTCAGACCCTCATACAAGGTGCTTCATGATGCAGTCCTTATTGCTTCTTGTGTAACCAACCTCTTCTTCCCTCCACGGGCTCCCCACCCCAAGAATAACAACCACTAAGAATCAACACAGCTCTTCCCAGGAGAGAAAGGATCAATAGAAAGTGAAAGTCAGATGAGTTAACCTCCACCACTTAACTTAAATTATGACGTAGCCACCATTCACAGATCATTTTCATGCTTCAGAGTATGGGTGCATCTTGCAATTTCTTTCCAAATGTCCAGACGTGCCTTGTTCAGTAGGAAGCACGTGTCAGAGAAATCCTTGCTTTCCTTTTGTCACACCGAGGGATGTCAATCTGAGCTAAAATTTGCACTGAAAAGCCAGAGGTTAACAAGGAAACAAAGACACTCTCTTGGATAGAACAAAACAGCAAAATTGCTGATCTATGCATTTAAGAATAGCAACCCAAATAGAATACTATGAGGTTAGCAATAATCTAGAGCCTAATTAACTGTTCCTGAAGGGAGAGCACTCTTTTAATACTGGTAAACTGAATTCAGTACAAGTCCCTTTAGACCAATAACTGTGTTTAGACAACTTGACTAAAAATTGCTCAAAACAGAGATGACTACGTTTAAGCAACAGGATAAATGATGTCATATCAGTTATAGTATAATTTCTATGTCAGTTGATTATCAGAGTGATGCAGAGGTAAACTCAACTTTCTGTTGAAACTAAGCAGAACCCTGGGAGGCCCCCCAAGTACAAGGTCTCTCAGTGTCCTCAGTCTCTTTTTTGTAGAAAAGCTGAAGTCTCCCAGGGCTCCCTGAGTCACAAAAGGACAGGTTCAAGCAGTTAATAATTAGGACAATAGAGTCACAGAATCAGCATCTGATGAACATTCCTGAGTTGTTTTACAGACATTATAACTATCACCAGAGGAAAAAGCTAACTGCATGATAACCAGACCGTAGCCACGACATAAGCTGCTCCAACTTGAGCAGCACAACTCCAAGAACTGGCCTCAAGAGAATGGGATTAACACTACTGCTCATAATAATCTGTATCTTTGTGGGCATCAAAATAATTATAGTTTGCTCTGCCTGTATATGTAAGTGGACAACTAAAACTGTCAGCAAAGAGGTGCTACAGACCCATGTCAACATATTCCACTCTGAGAATATGGTGCCCTATGTCAGCATAAAGTAGTTACAGAGGAGGGACCTTCACCCCTAATCCCATAAAGATGGAATGATGTCTGACAGTGGACTTGTAGGCAGCTTTTTTAAGGAAAGAGCTCTCTGTAGGAGGCCCCTTTTGTCTTGTCACTTTAGCAAGGCTATATTTTAACTCACCTCCAGGCCAAGCACATCTTTCAGATCTTTTGATCACATAATACCTTGCCTAACCTGTTGATTCCTTCCACAGATCAAAGAAGTAGAAACAAAGAAGTAATTAACAGATGACTAGATCTTTTCCCCAGCTTCCCCTTCAGTTATCTTGTGAACGAGACAGTATCTAAAGAAAGATCACAAAGAGTCCACAGGCCTGCACCCAGTGGGGGATAGCAACAACTCTGACAACTCGCCTCGATGATTCACTGAGATTACTTCCCCTTTCTTCCTTTAAAACTTTCATGACTGAGCAGATTCCTCAGAGATGGTTTTGGGACACGAGTCCGCCTTCTCCCCAGATTGTCTGCTTTCTGATTAAAGCAAACTTTCTGTTTCTACCAGCACTTGCCTCTTGAGAACTGACTTTCAGCTGGCAATCAGCCAGACCTGAGTTTGGTAACACTGTCTAACTTCAAATTAAGACACTAAAAGGTTATAGTAAAAAAAAAAAAAAAATTTAGTTAAAAATGACCTGGTCTCTAAGGAAGGTATGTGTGTATCTATCTAGTGAGCACCTGGTAGATTCAAAGTCCTCTAAATAGAAATAATACAAATTATATGTTATTTTTTTAATCTTTCCAGATTGAAGAAATATGTAGTAGGACATTTTAAATCACAAGGTTTTAAAACACCAATTATAACATCATTTAGAGTGAAACTGATAGTTTAGTATATTTTGATTAAATAATCTGTAAAATACTTACATGTATATGACTTAAAGTTATTGATAACTATTAATTAATAATAATAATCCCTTGTGGATTCGATGGAAGAGAAGAAGCATCCTTGCCAGCCCTCTAGCAGGATAAGGGACTTTTCTCTCAGAGGACATGACAATACTCAGACCGTTTAACAGAGCATCCACAGGATCTTGGGAAGGTCAGATGTTCGGGTCCAGCGGGTAAGTGGAGAATCAGGAAAGAGGAACTAATAACCTGTGGGCTTGTTCCATGCAGGGGGCTTGAGGTTCAGATTACAATGTCCAGCAACATGTGTTTGGACCGCTGGAAGGTGCTCTTGGGGTTCTGGATGGGGATGGGGATCCATCTGGTTAAAAGTAGGCACCCAGACAGCATCTGGGAGACCCTGTGCCTCCGGGAGAGTGTCCTGTCTGAAGCCACAGATAGAAAGAGCCTGGGACCCCAGCTGACCATGAGAGGCAGAGTTCTCACAAATTCACCCCCAGCTGGTACCAAGTGAGCGCCTGAGTGAAAGTAAACATCTATCATCTGGGGCCACTGTGACAGCCGCCGACATCGTCAGCTCGCCCCAGATGGCCCCAATGCCCCTGTCGAGCTCCCATCCAGAAACACTGGTCCGTGCCACACGCAGAATTCAAGAGTGGGGTGGCAAAGACAGTGGCCCCAGTGGCAGGTGTACCCCTGCCAGACCAGGTTCTGCCAGCACGTCTATTTTGATCCGACCATTCCTGTGATGAAGTGCCAGTCAAGACACCTTCCTCCTACACCCCCAAGGGGAAAGTGAAGGCAAAAATATCCCCCAAGCTGCCCTCATTGCTCAAAAAACTCCCCTATCAGACTCTAGAAATCAGAATGCATGTCTGTCCCTCTTGTTTTTCTACCCAGAACTTTCTCCTTCAGGAAAGGTATATTTCCCTCTCTTTTCCTTTCCCTGGGAACTCCCTTTTATAAAACATTATGGTTGACCTAGAGGGGTGGGATAGGGAGGATGGAAGGGAGGCTCAAGAGGGAGGGGATATGGAGACATGTGTATGCCTATGGCTGATTCGCTTTGCTATGCAACAGAAACTAACATGGTATTGTAAAGCAATTATTCTCCAATGAAGATCTATTTTTTAAAAATGGGGGGGGGGAGGCTTCCCTGGTGGCGCAGTGGTTGAGAGCCCGCCTGCCGATTCAGGGGACACGGGTTCGTGCACCGGTCCAGGAAGATCCCACATGCTGCAGAGCGGCTGGGCCCGTGAGCCATGGCCGCTGAGCCTGCGCATCCGGAGCCTGTGCTCCGCAGCGGGAGAGGCCCACGTACAAAAAAAAAAAAAAAGTTATGGTTTCACCAGCAGCAGCTATAAGAGGAGTTAGAGAAATTCAGATCGCCTTTTTGTCAGGTAATATCATTGCCTGCAAAGCTACCATCCTGATGCAAAATCATATTTTCTTTAAGCGTAGCAATTAATTATCCCCTAATTCTTTTCCTTTGCAATCCTCCCATAAGGATGATTGCAAAGGAAAAGAATTAGGGGATAATTAATTCCTTCCACCCATAGGCAGAAGGAAGTTTTCCAAAAGGCAAATCTATCTTAATAATTTTCAAAACACTCATGTATGTAGATTGTACAGAATAGTACAAATAAATTTTTAATGAAGTATCATTTGATAACATTATAAATATGTCTTATATGAGTATAAAGTTGTCATTTTATTTTATAAAAATTTGCTGTGTTTATCTAATTATTAATGGAGTTTGAGAATGAGAAAATCATAGCTGACGTTAGTTTTCAATTTTTGCAAGTGTTGCTGAAAATATTCCTCGTTTTGCCATCAGACTGTTTTTTAAAGTCAGGAAATACCAATTTTTCATTCTTTGAGTATAAATTAAGTTTTCTTATAATTGCTGCCACTCCATCTTCCGTACAGAATATTCAAATTACCATAAATCCCTCGCTTTTATACTGTACTATGATGTAATTTGACCTTCATTTAGCACTACTATAATTGTAAAGACAAATGCTAATGTGGGCACTAAAACTGCATCGTGATTCTAGGTTATCTAGATTATGCCTTTTTAATTCCTCTATATTGTCTTTTAAGTAAAAACAATAAATTTTAAATTTTTTGCCAGGAACTCACAGGTCCAAATAAACAGTAAGATATCTCACTGAAACCTTAATATGTAAAACCATCCTGTGATGAGCATCTATTATTTTCTAGGCATTATACTGGTATTTTAACATACATAATTTTATTTAACCCTCACATGAGCTTGGTTTAGTTATCTTCATTTTATAGAGATTCAGAAAATTCTACTAACTCACATATAAATGAAAAGGTTATGAATAAACAACCTCAGTGCCAAATACCGTGCTTTTTTTGCACCACAATTCTATGCGTTCTGTTTCATATTATCATATGCATGCATGATAATACTATAAGTAGAATACACATTAGAATCTGGAAAAGAACAGCTTTTTTTTACTATGTCAACATGTAGAATTATTTCTACAAAGACCCAATGATTAAAGATGTGATGCTAAAATTAGTATGATCAGTATAGATTTGGAGAGTGTTACCACAAGATTTATAAAATACAATCACTACCATGAGCTACATAAGTATTCCAACAACACAATCTTATCTCCCTAAATTTGAACCTGCATAGAAGGTTATAAAATCTGTAACCTTGCTTACATGAAACAGATCACCTCGTAAGAGTCTAAGGAACACCTACAGTATAAAGCATCCACCTTCCTGGGACTTCCCTGATAGCACAGTTGTTAAGTCTCCATGCTCCCGATGCAGTGGGTCTGGGTTCGATCCCTGGTCAGGGAACTAGATCCCACATGCATGCCACAACTAAGAGTTGCATGCCACAACCAAAGAGGCAGTGAGCCACAACTAAGGAGCCCATCGGCTGCAACTAAGAAGCACACATACCGCAACTAAGGATCCCACTGGCTGCAACTAAGGAGCCCACCTGCTGCAAATAAGACCCAGTGCAACCAAAACAAAGTAAATTAATTAAATAAATATTTTTTAAAAAACAAAAAATCTTCCACCTTCCTTAACAATGTCAATCACAGTTCAAAGCCAACCTCCAGCTTTTACAGTTCAGCAAAAATACTGAAATATGAGTGAGATCAATTTAATAAGATTTTCCTTAAACTGTGAGAGAAAAATATCTTAAAGTCTGTCTGCTAATCATTAAAGAAAAGGCACATTACTTGTGCACAGCAAATTGCATTTTTAATTATTTGCTCTGGATTTCTAGATAAACCGATAAAGTTCAAGCCTGGGTCATAAGGAAAGGAAAAAGGAATAGTTAGCAAATTTATAAATATAACCTGCTCCCATGGTGGAAAAGCATCATTGCTGAAGTAAGATTGCATTTTTTATACAAATTTGTTTATCTTTTATTTATTTATTTTTGGCTGCATTGGGTCTTTGTTGCTGCGTGCGGGCTTTCTCTAGTTGCAGTGAGCAAGGACTACTCTTTGTTGCAGTGCATGGGCTTCTCATTGCAGTGGCTTCTCCTGTTGCAAAGAATGGGCTCTAGGCGTGCAGGCTTCAGTAGTGTGGCACACTGGCTCACTAGTTGTGGCACACGAGCTTAGTAGTTGTGGCTCGCGGGCTCCAGAGCACAGGCTCAGTACTTGTGGCGTACAGGCTTAGTTGCTCCGTGGCATGTAGGATCTTCCTGGACCAAGGATTGAACTCATGTCCCCTGCATTGGCAGGTGGATTCTTAACCACTGCACCACCAGGGAAGTCCAAGATTGTATTTCTTGATTGCAATAGCAATATACTACAGTGGGCTATGTCTACATCCCAACTATGAAATATAAGAAGAAAACTACAATAAATTTATAAGAAATATAATTGATTACACATGGACACTATTGCCCTTCATTGAAGAAGAATAGCTTGGATAGAATAAATAATTTACTTTGACAAATAAATGCAATTGAAGTCCTAATTAATCAGTTTGCTTGCTTTTCACTCCTGCTGCAGGAAATAGTCACCTGTCCATCTTTACCTATACATGTACCTATGTCTGGGTTCTGGTTTTTAAGTCAATTAGGAAATGAAGTAACCATCCTGTCAAAAAGAGGAATGTGTACACCTCTTGAGTAGCTTTCTAGGCACTTGAATTACAGCATTAAAGGAAACTAATTCTCTTTAATTCAACATAGATAAATAAGAATTCCTGATTGATAAATGGCATTATTCTCTTTTTCTTTCAATACTCTGCCTCAATCTGACCTCCAAGAGACCTCCCCTCACATCATCTCTACTTATCCCTTATTTTAAAACATGGATCCCCTAAATCCATCTGCATTTATACTTTTGCACACTATTAATTTCTGTTATGTAGATGTGTTTCTATTATTGCTATTGTCACTAATTGTTAAGTATTTGTTCTCCCTCCAACTATAAAAACTTACATTAATTTCATATTCATATATGGTACCACTGAGCATAGTGCTATGACACAAAAGTCACACTTTAGATGTTAAAATTGTCACAATATTGGGAGATATTGCTTGCTACTGTGAAAAGGACCTAGCACAGGTAGTTTCATTCCTAGTGGGAATCCATGCTTCAGTAGGAATTTCTTTAGAATACACAAACCTCTGAATGATGTCAGGTCTCTCTCTCTGTAGCCTAATGATTGTTTTTTTCATTGATAAGCTTTATCAGGAAAATACTTGATCATTTAGCAACATTTAAATGGATAACTTGGATGACAAATCTTACTAAGGTTTCCAAAGAAGGCTTTTCTATCTCAAATTATCAGAAACAAAAAGACAATAAGCTGAAATCATGATGTTAGGAAGGTTACTGGCAAGAGAAAATTGTCTTTAAAAACATAGGAAGCCTGAGCCTTCTGATTCATGTTTAAATCACACAAGGGAAAAAATGTATAAAGCAAACAAAATCTTACTTAAAGTGACTCCATTTAACAATTTAATCCAACATAAATTATCAGTGGTAATCCATAGAAGAATGTCTCTACTACTTGTTCAGAACTTTTTTATCACCTAAAAAAAACAAAGCAAAACCCTTTATCTATCATCCTCTATTCCACCTCCCTCCCCAGACCTGACCTAAGAAAAGACTAATTTACATTCTATCTACGTGGATTTCCCTACTCTGGACTGTCACATGAATAGAATCATATAATATATGGACTTTTGTCTGGCTTCTTTCACTTAGCATGTTTTTGAGGTTCATTGAAGCTATAATGTGTATTAGTATTTTATCCCTTTTTATGGCTGAATAGTATTCCATTGTTTGGATACACCACATTTCATTTATCTATTCATCCACTGACAGACAATTGGGTTGTTGCCACCTTTTGGCCATTATGGACAATGTTGCTATAAACATTTATGTAAAAGTTTTTGTGCAGACATATATTTTTATATCTCTTGGGTACATACCCAGGAGTGAAATTGCTGGGCCATATGGCAACTCAATGTTATTATTTGTTTGAGGAATTGCCAGATTCTTTTCCAAAGCAGTTTAACCATTTTATATTCCCTTCAGCAATGTAAGAGAATCTGATTTCTCCACATCTTCATCAAAACCTGTTATTGTCTGACTTTTTGATTCCAACTATTCCACTGAATGTGACATATGGTGTCTCATAGAAGTTGGGATTTGCATTTCCCTGATGATTATCGATATCAAGAATATTTTCATGTGCTTATTGGCCACTTGTATATCTTTGGAGAAATGTCTATTCAGATCATTGGCCTAATTTTTAAAATGTTATTTTGTCTATTTATTATTGAGTTGCAGGATTTCTTTATATTTCTAGATATAAGACCCTTATCAGATATATGATCTGTGTATGTTTTCTCCTATTTATGGGTTTTTCACTTTTTTCCCAACTTTATTAAGATATAATTAACATATCACATTGTGTAAGTTTAAGGTATACAATGTGATGATTTGATACACATATATATTGTGAAATATTTACCAAAATAAGCTTACTTAACACATCCTTCACCTCACATAATTACCACTTTATTGTCATTATTATTAAAGTGAGAACATTTAAGATCTGCTCTCATAGTAACTTTCAAGTATAAAATACAATATTGTTAACTATAGTCACCATGCTGCACATTAGATCTCCAGAACTTATTCATCTTATAACTAAAAGTTTGTACCCTTTGATGGATATCTCCCCATTTTCCCCAGCCCCAGGCCCTGGTAACCATCAATCTCCTCTGTTTCTATCAGTGTCATGTTTTTAGATTCTACATATCTGTGAGACCATATAGTATTTGCCTCTCTTTGTCTGACTTATTTTACTTAGCAAAATGCCCTCAAGGTCCATGTTGTCACAAATGGCAGGTTCTCTTCTTTTTCATGGCTGAGTAATATTCCACTGCATATGTGTACCACATCTTCTTTATCCATTCAACCATTAATGGGCACTTAAGTTGTTGTTTCCATATCTTGGCCGTTGTGAATAATGATGTAATGAATTTGGGAGTACAGATATCTATCTGAGATACTGATTTCATATTCCTTTGAAATCAGAAGTGGATATGTAATCAGAAGTGGGATTTCTAGATCATATGGTAGTTCTATTTTTTATTGAACTATAATTAACATATAATATTATATCAGTTTCAGGTATACAACTTAGTGATTCTATATTTTTATATGTTACAAAATGATTACCACTAAGAGTCTATTAACTATCTGTCACCATAAAAAGTTATTACAATATTATTGAGTATATTCCCTGTGCTGTACATTACATCCCTGTGATTTATTTTATTGCTGGAAATTTTTACCTCTTAATCCCATTGTAATTCTATTTTTAATTTTTTGAGGAACTTCCATACTGTTTTCCATAGTGGCTGCACCAATTTACATTCCCATCAACAGTGCACAAGTGTTCTCTTTTCCCCACATCTTTGTCAACACTTGTTATTTCTTGTCTTTTTAATAACAGTCACTCAGGTGTGACTTGACAACTCATTGTAGTTTTGATTTGCATTTCCCTGATGATATGTGATGTTGAGAACTTTTCATGTACCTGTTGGCCATTTGTATGTCTCCTTTGGAAAAATGTCTGCTCAGGTCATTTTCCCATTTTTAATCAGATTTGTTGTTATTGAAAAAAAATCATTGCCAAGACCCATGTCAAGGAGATTTTTCCTTATCAGGTCTTATGGTTAAGTCCTTAACCTACTTCAAATTAATTTTGTGAGTGGTGTAAGATAGGGGTCAAATTTCACCTTCTTTTACATGTGAATATCCAATTTTCCCAGCTCCATTTATTGAAGAGACAGTTTTTTTTCCTTTGGAGTATTCTTTACTCCCTTGTCAAAATAAGTGACCATGGGGCTTCCCTGGTGGCGCAGTGGATGAGAGTCCGCCTGCCAATGCAGGGGACACAGGTTCATGCCCCGGTCCGGGAGGACCCCACATGCCGCGGAGCAGCTGGGCCTGTGAGCCACGGCCACTGAGCCTGTGCGTCCAGAGCCTGTGCTCTGTAACGGGAGAGGCCACAGCAGTGCGAGGCCCACGTACCACAAAAATAAATAAATAAATAAAATAAGTGACCATGTATGTGAGGGTTTATTTCTGGGTTCTTGATTCTGTTCCACTGGTTTATGTCAGTGCCATACTGTTTTGATTACTGTAGTTTTATAATATAGTTTAAAAGCAAGACGTGCGATTCATCCAGGTTTGTTCTTCTTTCTCAAGATTACTTGGCTATTTGAGGTCTTTTGTGGTTCCAAATGAATTTAAAATTGTTTTTTCTATTCCTGTGAAAAAAATGTCATTGGAACTTTGATAGGGATTACATTGAAGCTATAGATAACTTTGAGTAATATGCCATTATAACAATATTAACTTATTCCAATCCATGAACATTGGATAGCTTTCTATTTATTTGTGTCTTCCTTAATTTCATCAATGTGGTATCATTTTCAGGATATAAATCTTTCACTTCCTTTGTTAAATTTATTCCTAAGTAATTTATTGTTGTTAATGCTACTGTAAGTAGGATTTAAAATATTTTTTATATAGTTCCTTGTTAGTATATAGAAATGCAAATGATCTTTGTATGTTGTTATTGTATTGTTGTCTATTACTCTCTTCAGTTCTATTAGTGTTTGCTTAATGTATTTAGGCACTCTGATATTGGGTGCATTATATATTTACAATCATCACATTCTCTTGTTCCCTGTGAAACCATCAAAATAAGTTTTCCTCTTTATATTACCATTTTGCTTAGGCCGTCCAATAATTTGACAGGATCCCAAATCTGATATAAAGGATGACAATGCAAAGCCTCGATGTACACAACTCTATTCTTCTAGCTGATTTGAGAAGCAGAGATGTGTAAACAGTGCTAGATATTGAGGACTAAAAGCATAAATGACTCCTTATTTGGGTTTATTTTTGTTCACAACAGGACACAGGATAAGCCATGTTGGGTAAGGATGGAGGACACAGGATGAGCCTTGGGGGTGAGGATAGAGGGATACGGGAAGAGCCATGGTGAGTGGGGGTGGAGAGATTCCTGTGAATCTAGTTGAAGAAAGCAGAGGTAGGAGGAACAGGTAAGGGCTAATGGAGAAGATTTTTACATGAGGCCCTCCTTTGACCAGTTCTTTGACTAGAAATTGAGAGTGAAGATCACGGTCTCTGGTGTGGATTCCCTGACCACCACCTTCCTGGCTTTATTAGATAGCATTTATTTGAGGGTTGATGAAAAGAGATAATTATATATTATAGAAAGAGATATTTAATCAGAAAGGAAAGAATCCTCCTCTAAATTACATATGCAATGTCTTGTCAAATTTCTAAGATTCAATAGTTAATTTTATACTTAACACTTCAAAGGAACATTTTTTAAGTTGTAACTCATTTGTATTCATGCATTGCTCCTCTGCTTCCAGGGCATAATTATAATAAATTTAACTTCCCACAATTACACTTAAAACAGGTGGCATGTTGTTTAGGGTATATTTTAATATCGAGTCTTTGCCTTTAACAACAGGTTTGATATTTGGAAACAGCAAAAGTTATTCTGGGCCAAATGTACTCAAGAAAGTAGGCAATCAAGCTACCCAATACTGTCTTGACAAAAAAGAAAAAAAATAACTTTATTCACACAGCATTTGACAAATATTTCTTGAGTCCTGGTAGGTGCCCAGGTGCTGTTCTAAGTGCTGGGGACATAGCTGAGGACAGAACAAAGCTCCTGTTCTCATAGAGTTTACATTCAAAATGGGGAAACAGACAATAAAGTATCAGATGTTGGGGAGTTCAGTGAAGAAAAATGAAGCAGCGTGACAGGATAGAGAGTAGAAGTAGCAGGGGTATTTTAAGTAGGGTGGAGGGTCAGAGGAGCCTTCTCTGATGAGGTGACATAAGAAGGGACAGGGAAGGGACTTCCCTGGTGGTCCAGTGATTAAGACTCCACATTTCCACCACAGGGGGCACAGGTTCAATCCCTGGTCAGGGGACTAAGACCTAGCATGCCATGCCAAAAAAAAAAAAAAAGGAGGTAAAGAACTATGGTGTTTGTTGTGTGTATATATGAGCAGATCCCATTCGTTCCATATACTGGCTACCCTTCTCGATTCTATAAATACCAATTTCACCATTAGAATGCATTTTTGTGGCACCCCTCTCTTAACAACCAAGCCCTGATTCCTTAGAAATATTTTCACATTCACCCAGGAATCCAAATTAATATTCAGGCATTCCCACCACTTTGTCCAAGCTGCAACAATCTGGAAGAGTTTGATTTCATCAAGTACAGATAACTAGATAATCACAAGCAGAATCTGAATTTTATTATTAGCCTTCTGCTTTCCTAGTCATAGTTTTCTGAAAGTGTTATGATGGAAATTTCCAAAAAATGAAAATACAGAGCTTACTAGAACTTTAAAAAACCATCTTTTTCTCGCTCTTCTCAACCCATCTGAGAAAGGTGTCTGTCCAATCCTTTGTCTAATCATTTGTTTAAATTCCCTAGAAGGGACTGTACCCACCCCCCCTTCTCCTTTGGCTTTGCCATAAATAAGGACATAACTAGTAACAGACACTTTGGCCAACTGAAACCATTATTTGGGGTTTTCCAAAAACATGCATTTTAGATATACTCTTCAAACAACAAATTATTTAAGCTCTATTCTGAAACCCCACTTTGTTCAAAGTCTAGCAAGTCACCATTTCCACTGAGGACTCAGTTATTGCCAGAACTGTTTCATCCATTGCAAACCATATTAGGCAGAAATTTGGCTCTTAAAATTTTAGACCAGATGCAAGTTTCAGAGTTTTTTTTGTCTGAAGATGCATTAACTATTTTCTGATTTGAGAGTTGAAATGAATTTATATTTCCCACCCTTCAGACTTAAAGTCAGAACAATTGCCTCAAGCAGCAGCTTTGAAATTCTACTAATTTGATATTTACCAGTATATTTATAAATGCAGTGATCAAAGCAGATATCTTTTTTTTAATTCATTATTATATTCTGGAACCAGTGAAAAATGTATCCTTGACTAGTGACTATCTCTGATGCCTAATTAGGGTTTTGGCCTAGTTATTGGTTGGTTTAAGATGTGCTGCTGTGTGTAGCTGCTGTTACATTATGCTGTTTTCCTTTTTACATGTCTCTGTTCCTCACTGCTTGCCACAACCGTACCCCTCACTCTGTACCTTCAGAAATCACCAGGAGCCTTGAAGACGGAGGAAACCAGGAGTTTCAGAGAGGAACAAAAGAAGTTCTCATCTGTAGCAACACCATAGCCAAGTGCTGTCGAAAGGAACTACACAAATAGTTGTAGGTGGCTTTTGCTTTATTATTATTTACAGTCAAATGAGACCACTTGTTTATCTAAACTATCACCAAAGCTATTCTACTCCAGGGAAATTACCTCCATAGATGCAGTTTCTTTGCATCCATCCTTAAAAAGAAAGGAGCACACATAAAGGATTGGAAAAGATTGGCTGCATGGATTACACTGAGATCGAGCCTTTTCTTGATTAGTCATATATGGGCTCCCAAACAAAAAGTAAATCTCATTCACATCCTATTCTTTTTTCTAACAAACATATGATCCTCTCGAAAATTTTGGCTGTCCACGAGGAAATGTATGGTGCAAAATATAACTCAGGAGAGAAACTAAGCAGAGAAAACCCTAAGATAAAAAGGGAGAATAAAAGGCTGGTTTTTTTCACATGCATTTCAATTCATTCCCCTTCTGTAAAGCAGCCAATAGCTTTGCCCCTCACTTCACATCTCGGCACAGGTACACCAGCCATGGACCAAGAAGCATCTGAGGCCGCAAGAAAGCAGGGTTGGGTCTATAGAGTAGAAGTCAACTCTCCCTACGAAACAACGTCAGGAATGCATTTGTACTAAGTGCACGCCCACCGCGAAACATTATTTGACACATTTTAAGCAAGTCATCCTCAAAACTGGAGTTTCTTCTTCTTCTTGAAAACAGAGAAATCAGCTGAATTTTTTTAAATGACCCTTTTATTCAACGTCTTCTTCCTTGTTTAGGGTCTAGCTTTATGCCTCCAATACAAATGGCAGAGGTACGAGCCTTGTCTTCTACCCACAGACCCAAATGTGAAGGGAATGGGGCGGGGGAAGGGGGGGGGGCGCAGGAAATCAGGTCCTCCACCCACTCTGGGTCTCCTGAGACTTCATTATGAAGCCCTACATATACTTTGCATACATATTATCAAGCATAGAACATTACTCAGATTTGTTCAGGAGCAACGTGTTTTCTCATTTCTACTGATAAGTAGTTTTTTGTGCCCCCTAAACCCTCATTATCAACATTTTGTGAACCTCCCACGGGGCGCCTAAACCCAACGTGATTTAAAGTTGCACATCCTGCTCCTTAAGCAATGTTGGGGTGTCACCAATATACCGCAAGACAGATGAGCCCTGCTCATGGCAGCGCAGCTTTTAACCTTTCCTCCCCTCCTGCACGTTGGGGGTGAATTACCGTCCATGACGGGGGTCCTGTCGGCAGCGGGGACAATGGATTTGACCTGACTGCCTCCCGAGTGCTAATGGACTTTGTGGCCTAATCCCCTGAGATATAAAATATGTCGAAGTGAATTGGGGCAGGTTAAAGAACAGATCGGCTTTCCATCGGAGCTCCGGCGATAATACATCTCCCAGTTGTTCGGGGAAAAAGATTAAAAATGATTAATACCCAAACCATGTTTTTCCAAGTGTTGCCCTCCGTAAGTCTATTTTGGTCATTTTTCTCCCTCTACCAAGCCTGATTTTACAAACCTTGAAAAGATCCTTTTCTTCAGACACAGAATTGCATACATGCTGTTTTCACTTTATTTTTATGTAATTTATCCTCATCTAACCAGTATATTGATTATTGGGCTGTACAAAATTTCTTTGGATTTAGATAGTGAATTTCTCGTTCTTCGAGTTTACACTGAAGTTTCTATTTGCAGCGAGAAAAAGCTTATCAAAGAAGAAGGAAATATGGAAGGAAACACTTCGGGCAAACAAAAGAGAAAAAGTAATAAAGAAAAGGTGGTCCAGATAAAGTACAAGAAATAGACAAAAAAATTAGATTATAAAAAAATTATTGTTTTCCAGGTTGAATTTTTTTTTAATTCACATGATATGTAAGAAAAAGTCATGGTCAGGCTATTTTTTAAATGCTAAATTAATTCATTAATGGTATACGAAGTAAAGAACAATAAGGAAAACAAAATTTTCATTGTTTCCAATGAAAATGAAGTCCTAACACTTGTCTCTCGTGGCCATTAGAAGAAGTGACATATACCCCAAGGGGAGATTCATGTAGAGAGAACAAAATGGAAAAGAAAACATGCAGTAAACCAAGCAAAGAACACTTTGATGAGATGCTGTGTGAATCGAGAGGAAAGCTGGTGTCTGAACAGCGACGTTATTGGGCCCAGAGTTTCTTAAAGGCTGTTCTCCAGCTCTGTGTTCTGGGAAACAACAATGTACAACGTGGCTTTTGTATCATCTTGAAAGTAGATCGCAAAAGTAACCTCCTAAAAATAAATTTTCTTTAAAAATGCAATTAATCAGGTCAGTGATGCTCCTTCAACGAATATTGAGCAATGTCCTTGACAAAATGCTGTGCTGGATGAGAAGGGGGAAAGTAGGGTGAAAGACACCTCTCTTGTTCCTTGAGGAGACTGTAATCTAGCTGAGAAAATATATAAGCACCGCTGATAACATTAAGCCAAGGCAAATCTTGTGAGTGCTCTAAGAGTTACAAAGTTCTCTGGGCGTCAGAGTAGGGAGGAGAGTCACTCCTTCGTCAGAGCAAAGGAAGCTTCGAGGAGTCTGCATATTGTACATAACCGATATGTAGCTCAAACGATTTGAAAGATGCAGACATTTTCAGAAACAAAGTATATGAGAGAGAATGATCTCCATAAGTGAGCTACGTTATGTGTGTAATTATACTGCCTTTCTATGGCTTAAACACTGAGTCTTCAATTAGGGGCCAGTAAACTGTCCTACAAAGGGCCAGACAGCAAATATTTTATGCTGTGTGGGCCACATATTTCTCCATTGCACCCACTCCACCTTAGACAATATGTAAGTGAATGAGCATGGCCGGGTTCCAATAAAACTTTACTTACGGACACTGAAATCTGGATTTCAGATAAATTGCACATGAAACAAAATATTATTCTTTTTTATTTTTTCAACTATTTAAAAGTGTAAGAGCCATTCATAGCTCCCAGGCTGCAAAAAACACAGATGCTGGGGCTGCATTTAGTCTATAAGCTGTAGGTTGTCCACCCCTGTTATGCTTCAGAGCTTCAGTATCTCATCCCAGGCTCATATTTCTTTGTAATTTTCTACCTATCACATCTTCCTCAGAGCTCAGCTTTCCAGATCATCTTCATAGTACATCCAAAGAAAAAGAAAAACCACTTCCATTTCTATATATGTTTGTAGTTATACTTTTTGGAAACATTTCAGCTCTTTTCTGATTTTCTTGGAATGAGCTAGGAGTATGTACATGGTATATGGCATATTATATTCTAGGGCTTTTTAAAAGGGCAGTGCTCCAATTTTTTGTTTGGATTTTACACTCCAATGCCCTTCCAGATGACAAGCAATATTTTTCTGAATTTTTTTAGCAACAACACATGGGTCAAAGATGATACATGTTTAATATGCTGAAGTGTTCGTTAGAAGCACAAAGGATATATTGACCCTAGAATGGTATGTGAAAGAACTTTCTAGCATGGATGTTCATCCTGCAGGTACCTGAGGACCCATTCCTGTGACCTTCAGCAAAGAACATTTATGGGATAATATATGCTATGAATCACAGTTCTGTGTTACCGCATTTGCTCTCATCCGATCTTCACTTTAACCCTTTGAAGGACATGTTACATCGTTTCCACTTTTAAATGTTTGAAGAGATTAAGTGACTTACCTAAATTAACATAGTAAATGGTAAAAATAAGCTGTAAAGCTAGACCTCCTGCCTCCAAATTCCAAAACCATTTTGTTTTGCTGTTTCACTTCTTCTGATCTGGAGTCAAGGTTATCTTAGCCTGTCTTTTTATATAACTAAATATTAAGAAACTAACCAAGCAGATGGAATGCACACATAAAAGCAAATTCATATTTATTAGAGTCAACAGGTCAATCATTATTGAGCAAATATTTAGTGCTTAATAAATATATCGTGTTACATGGCAGATAGATAAGCAGCAGTATCATCTCCTGAACTCCAGTAAAGAGGTATAACTCTCTACAGCTATTCTAATTTTCTTTACAAAGTCATTCTGACTAAGAAAGAAAAGAGTTTATGGTTCTGATATGTTGTTACTAAACAAATCACCTCCTCTATGCACAATGATTCATTCATATATATATATATATATATATATATATATACACACACACACACACACACACATAGACCCATGATACCATTTTCACCTGTAACAAAAACTAAGCTCAAAAAATTAAAGTTTCAAGGAATACTTCAAGATAACATTAGAAATATTGTATAGATATGAGGAACAGAAATATGAACTGCCACTCCTCCTGGGATAGTGCCTGAAATTCCCCGCAATCACAGAGTATCAGAGCTGGAATAGCTAAAGGGGTTTTCAGTTCAATCATTCTTGCAGAGAAGCTATGAGCTTAAATCAGAGAGTCCAGAATTATTAAAAATTTAAAAATAATAGTGTACATGTTAATGAAAAGCATAATCTCTACGTTCCAACAATGTTAAAGGGATATTGAGTTATGCAATCTACCCTAGAGGCCAGTAAACCAAGCCAGTAAGAGCCATTTCTTGAGATTATAGGACTTTAAGTGTTTTGGACCTTTTGATTTTCAGAATACTTCAATAAAGTTCTTTTAAGGGAAAAATAGATTCTCTTCAAATTTCTAACTGATTAATAACATTATGATACATGAGGAAATCAAAAGTGAAAATAATGAGAAACTTTTAACTCAGGAATAAAGGAGTTTCCAGATGTTCCATTCCTCCTCTAATTAGTCCCATTGCATTCCTCCAGAAAGGTTACAGCATTTATTAATAATTTATGGGTATTTATAATTTCATAATAACTAAATAAAATTATTCAGTTTGGTTTAATTCTACTAAATATAGGGTGCTCTTTTGTTTATCTTATTGTCACTTTCTCTACAGAATCCAGTGGTGCCTATACACAATGTTTCCATGACGATAGTTTGCTCCCCAGTGATGTAATTCACAAAAAAGAATCATTTTCTTCTATTGTATACCCAGACTTCTGTGACTCAATTGCTTTTATATAACTTGCCATATGTCTGCTTAAAAATTAGAGATCCAGTAATCAATTAAATTTCTTCAAACAACCTAATAGTAACCAATTAGCTGTACATTTGATAGAATTCTAGACTACCCAGATATTTAGCAAAACATTGATACAGATGTTTTCCATTTCTGATTCATCTTCTTCACCTGGACTACATGTGCCTTTTTTATATTATCTTTCATTTCTGCTTTTTTATCCCAGGACCTCACGCTGTAGTCTCTAGAAGTCCTTTCCAGCAGGGCGGGGCAGGCGTGGAGAAGGAAGGTAGCATAGACGTGGAGGAACCACTCTTAATAGCCGGAGGTTGTGTGGGTATATTTGAGTGGGTTGTGGGTTTTTTTTAACATCTTTATTGGAGTATAATTGCTTTACAATGTTGTGTCAGTTCCTGCTTTATAACAAAGTGAATCAGTTATACATATACATATGTTCCCATATCTCTTCCCTCTTGCGTCTCCCTCCCTCCCACCCTCCCTATCCCACCCCTCTAGGTGGTCACAGAGCACCGAGCTGATCTCCCTGTGCTATGCGGCAGCTTCCCACTAGCTATCTAATTTACATTTGATAGTGTATCTATGTCCATGCCACTCTCTCAGTTCTCCCCATCTTACCCTTCCCCCTCCCCATATCCTCAAGGCCATGCTCTAGTAGGTCTGTGTCTTTATTCCCATCTTACCCCTAGGTTCTTCATGACATTTTTTTTCTTAGCTTCCATATATATGTGTTAGCATACGGTATTTGTCTTTCTCTTTCTGACTTACTTCATGCTGTATGACAGACTCCAGGTCCATCCACCTCACTACAAATAACTCAATTTTATTTCCTTTTATGGCTGAGTAATATTCCATTGTATATATGTGCCACATCTTCTTTATCCATTCATCTGTCGATGGACACTTAGGTTGCTTCCCTGTCCTGGCTATTGTAAATAGAGCTGCAATGAACATTGTGGTACATGACTCTTTTTGAATTATGGTTTTCTCAGGGTGTATGCCCAGTAGTGGGATTGCTGGGTCGTATGGTAGTTCTATTTGTAGTTTTTTAAGGAACCTCCATACTGTTCTCCATAGTGGCTGTATCAACTTACATTCCCACCAACAGTGCAAGAGGGTTCCCTTTTCTCCACACCCTCTTTAGCATTTATCGTTTCTAGAGTTTTTGATGATGGCCAATCTGACCGGTGTGAGATGATATCTCATTGTAGTTTTGATTTGCATTTCTCTAATGATTAATGATGTTGAGCATTCTTTCATGTGTTTGTTGGCAATCTGTATATCTTCTTTGGAGAAATGTCTATTTAGGTCTTCTGCCCATTTTTGGATTGGGTTGTTTATTTTTTTTGTTATTGAGCTGCATGAGCTGCTTGTAAATTTTGGAGATTAATCCTTTGTTAATCCTTTTGCTTCATTTGCAAATATTTTCTCCCATTTTGAGGGTTGTCTTTTGGTCTTGTTTATGGTTTCCTTTGCTGTGCAAAAGCTTTTAAGTTTCCTGAGTGGGTTTTTTAATTTACTTTGCTCCTTAACTTGTTTTAGTGGACCTCTTTGACAAACCTGGATGCACACATGTAATTTTTATAAACTTCTTAACTGAAATATAACGTCCATCCGGAAAAGATATTAATCTTCAGCGTAAGCTTAATGAATGACAGTGAACACACCCATGAAACATCCCCTAACAAGATACACAGCATCACCAGCATCCTAAAACATGCCCTCCAGTCCCTCCCAATCACTACCTCATCCATCCTCTCCACCACACAAGCACCACAGGTATCAGCGCTTGGTCCTTTTTAATGTTATTTAAATTTACTCACCCACCACCATGTCATTGACACATCTTGTAACACAGCATATTGAACTATTAGTAGCTTGATCTCCAGTAAGAAAGTTGTGGCTCTGTCTTTTATTAATTCTGTAACCATGCACAAGTCCCATAACTCTCTATGATTCAGTCACTTCCTCAACAAGATGTAGACCATCATAGTATCTACCTTTGCCAGGTTATCACGGGGAGTACATGAAAGACTGCATGTAAAGTAGTTAACTCTCTGCCTGTTGTTTAGTGAGAAAACAACAAATAACAATGGTTATTATTATTTGACTTTCTACTAGTCTGGCATAAATATAGGCAGTCAAGAAATATCAGAGTCCCTACCCTGGACTCTGTGTAACTTGGCTTACATAAACTATAGAAACCTCCATATGTACATAACCTGATTCACTCTCTAATTTCAAATGTAATCAAGGCAATTCTTAATCTTAAATAAATATCAGAAACTCTTCATTATTTCTAAAATCTAGTTCACAACACATATATATTTGTGTGTATAGCTCTCCTAAAATGAAATAACGTCCACCTGGTTTCCTCCCAAAAATCTAACTATATTTTAAGACTCGTCGCAAATACCACCTCCTTCTGTAACACTTTTCTTAATCCTCTGATCACAGGTAACCTGTCTGTCCTGTGCATTCCTAAAGCCCAGAACTTGTGTGTCTCAGACAGAGAGGTTTACAAGTGACCATATTGCACCTGCTACAGGACGGTCACCTTGAGCACAGAATCTGTCTCCAAATCTGTTGCAGCCAGCCCAGCATTATATTTTACACACAGTAGCAATAACATAGTAATAAGTATACTATCAAATAAGTATATATGAGTTCACAGTTTGCTTTATTTAATTCTGATAACAGCCCTCCCAAATATGCCAGTTTAACTATTACAATTATTCTCAGTTTACAATTATTTGATTTGGGAAACACGTACATGGCACCAAATATGCCCAGGCAGCGTTCTAAGTGCTTTACACAGTATCAACTCATTTAATCCTACTGCATGAGATAAGTATCATTATTTTCCTATTTTACTGATAAGGAGACTGAGACACAAAGTGACTGAGTGGTCCAAGGTCACCCAGTGCCATAGTCTAGATGTCTATGTCCCCCCCAAATTCATATGTTGAAATGCTAACCCCCCAATGTGGTGGTATTAGGAGGTCGTCCTGTGGGGAGTGATTAAGTCATTAGGATGGAGCTCTCATGAACGGCACCTTTTAAAAGATGCCCCACAGGGACTTCCCTGGTGGTCCAGTGGCTAAGAGTCCACGATCCCGAGACAGGGGGCCTGGGTTCGATCCCTGCTCAGGGAACTAGATCCCGCATGCCTGTCTCAACTAAGACCCGGCACGGCCAAAAAAGTAAATATTCTAAAAAATAATAAAATAAAAGACGCCCCACAGGGCTTTCTCACCCTTCCACCATCTGAGGACCCAGAGAGCCATCCAAGAACCTGGGTCTTCATGGACGGCCGTCTGTGAACCAGAAAGGAGGTTCTCACCAGATGCCACAACTGCCAGCACCTGAGACTTTCCAGCCGGCAGAGCTGGGAGACGTAAATGCTGGTCGTTTAAGCACCCCCCAGTCCAGGATATTTTTGTAATAGCAACCAAAATGGACTAAGACATCCAGGTAGTATCAATACATTGCATCCCTGGGGTTCACCTCCAGGAAAGCCAGCTCTGGTGGCAATACACCTAACCACCACGGCCAGTCTTTCATGGGCTGCTCCCTGCGTGTGGTAAGGGGCCAACAAATAGGTGAACAAATTGATTGAAGATGAATAACTAACGCTTAGTTGTATACTTCAGGGGAGGAGACAGGATGGCAGAGTAGAAGGACCTGAGCTCACCTCTCATGAGCACACCAAAATCACAACTGACTGCTGAACATCCATCACTTAAAAAGGTGTATAATTCAGAGTGTGAAAGAGAGAGATTTTAAGTGTTTGTGGGGGGGAGGGGCCGGGTCTCTCTTTCCTGCCTTAACCTCACCTTCACCTGTCTCCTTCCCAGGTGGGCCCGACGTACTAGTGAGCCGGTCCCATGCACAGCGCTGTGGCAGGCGCACAGAGCAGACACTTGGGATTCTCATGCCCTGGAAGCAAGTAGATCTAAAACGCATTTACATGCTTTTTAAAAAAGAATTTAACAAATACTTCTTTGTTTTCAAACATCTAAGACACTTAGACGACAGGAAGAATAATCTACTTTCATGTTCAGTACTTAATGATGATAATTTTTCAGATCGGTAGCATTTTCAATTACCAGGTATCTCCTCTGTATATTAGCTTGTTTTAGTATTATCATCAACATGTTTATGAAACGCCTACTCTGTGCTTTGCACTATCCGAATTACCAGCGATACAGACATAAGATATTATTTCAAGTGGCTTATTATCTAGTTTTCTCTTTTATGCTGTATCTAGAAAAATAAATGTCATCTTAAAATGAAAAAAGTTATCTTTTTGCCTTAATTAACTGGTTAATTTAAATCAGATCTATCAAGCATTTTATATTTCTTTGAAAGGAGGTGATATAATGTTTTCTGTGAGCATTGCATTATTTTAAATGTCTGGGAAGAATATATTTTAAATTTGCTATTTCTATTTGCCTCTTTCCTCCTGTTGAAGTGAACACCAATTCTTTATAATGGCACGTTTGTTCTGTTCTGTGGGCTACAGTGGGTGACCTCTTGGGCCTCTGTTCTTGTACCAGAAGCACAGTCGGGTGTTGCTGGCCTCCTAGCCCCTTAAAGGCCGGGGCTGAGCCCTACATTATCTGGGCAGACGACACCTGATTCTTTCTCCTCAACAATTCTCACAGCTCATCGGCCCCTCTCAACCCCTTTATGAACACAGAACACATTTTAATGGGGGGAGAGCTGCAGTGACAAGAAGGTGACCTGTGAGTGAACCCAGGAGTGGGTGAGGCCTGCCAGTTTTTAATCTGAAACTGGTGTCAGGTCTGAGGAATGGCTGGTATAATCACGTTTGTGATTATAAACTCAGCAAACCTTCATAGGATGGCCATGGCGGGCAATATGAAATTAACAATTCATGCGGGTCTCTGGGCACCTAACGAAATCAAACGGAGCACTGAAAACAGGATAAACATCACATGTTTCCCAGATGACAAGACTGGCATCTCAAAAAAGTACTGATTGTGCTTTTAATGAAAGATTTTGGGGGGCATCAATTTATAAAGATCGCATTTTGAAGAAGATATTTGCTGTTTCAAGGCATAAATTTAACTTATCACATAGTCCAATAGAAAAAGTGTGTAAAATTCAACTCAATTCTACCATCACATAATATTCATCTCCAAAAATTACACCCTAATATATAGTTTTACAGAGTGTTACCTGCTTCAAATTTCTTCTATTCAGTCCCTCAAGATTTCCCTCGGCAAAAATTGATTCTAAATATTAGAAGTAGTGCAATTCAATAATTGTACCTTAGACACAATTTCAAAACTTAACATTTAGTAGAAAATTATTCTAACTGGAGACCTGCCTACAAAAGTCAAATTCAAATGTTCTATAAGATTATGATGTATCTCTACCAAACCTAGAAGTATCGCAAAGCTCTCCAGGGTGGAACATCCTTATAGGTTTAGAGGGTGATGTGGTATTTGACATTAAGCAATGTCAACTGATATTAGAACAAGACTGTCAGTGCACATGGGGTTTGTCCCTTTTCTTCCACTGATTTACGATGGGAGAAGAAATAATAATAATAATAACAATAATAATAATGGTAATAATTGCTGGTATTTTTAGTAATTGTTTGCCAGGAACTGTTCTAAGCCCTTCATATGTTTGATTCATCTATCTTCACAACAACCCTATGAGAAAGGTCTGTTTATTATTATTATTATTATTATTAATTATTATTCTACAGGTCAAGGAAGCTGAGGCACCACATGCTTAAGATACTTACCCAACCGCCAAGAGTGGAACCAGGATTTGAAACCAAATCTGACCCTAGAACCTTCATTCTTCTCTTCTCTTCATCATGTGCTTGGTCATCTCACTGCTGCTGAGACACTGCAGACCGTGAATATGTGGTCTATTACCAAAACATCTTAAACTGAGGGACATGTGAGAGGCACTGACAATTACGTACTTCCATAACATCCATATGTCCATAACGTCCATATGTTCACAATGTCCATAATGTTCCAATAATAATGATGACCTGTTCTTATTGTACCTCCTTAGAACTCAGTCTTCTGAAGCATCGTGTCAGGTGACATCACTCCCTAAATTTTAGACATGTGGAATCTCCTTCACTTCCAGGTAGTCAATCCCATAATCTTACCTCTCCCAAGCTGCTCATATGTCTGACAGAAGAAAACATGGTATAAGGAAACGAGCCTAGATTAAAGGGTTAGAGAACCTAGCTCTGAATCCCAGATCTGCATCTTCCTATCTGGTCAGTTTGCTCAAATGACTTAAACTTACTGTACCTTGTTTTATTTATCCCCATGATGGGAAAGAGTATTATTTACTCTTATTTTCTCAGAGGGTTTGCTTTGAGACTCAGAGGAGACAATGTATGGAAAAGTACCTTGCAAACAGTGAAATACAAGAGGCAATCCCAAATAAATTAGTGACTTGGGCTGGTGATCTCACCTGGAAACCACATCAAGAAACAGCATGGTAAATGAGAGTGTTTTCTTAATTTCAATCTCAGATTTTTCATCATTAGTGTATAAGAATGTCAGAGATTTCTGTGCATTAATTTTATATCCTGCTACTTTAACAAATTCATTGATTAGCTCTAGTGTAGTTGTCTGGTAGCATCCTTAGGATTCTCTATGTATAGTATCATGTCATCTACAAACAGTGACAGCTTTACTTCTTCTTTTCTGATTTGGATTCCTTTTATTTCTATTTCTTCTCTGATTGCTGTGGCTAGAACTTCCAAAACTAGGTTGAATAAGAGTGGTGAGAGTGGGCAACCTTGTCTTGTTCCTGATCTTAGTGGAAATGATTTCAGTTTTCACCATTGAGAATGATGCTGGCTGTGGGTTTGTCATATATGGCCTTTATTATGTTGAGGAAAGTTCCCTCTATGCCTACTTTCTGCAGGGTTTTTATCATAAATGGGTGCTGAATTTTGTCAAAAGATTTCTCTGCATCTATTGAGATGATCATATGGTTTTTCTCCTTCAATTTATTGATATGGTGTATCACGTTGATTGATTTGCATATATTGAAGAATCCTTGCATTCCTGGAATAAACCCCACTTCATCATGGTGTATGATCCTTTAAATGTGCTGTTGGATTCTGTTTGCTAGTATTTTGTTGAGGATTTTTGCATCTATGTTCATCAGTGATATTGGCCTGTAGTTTTCTTTCTTTGTGACATCTTTGTCTGGTTTTGGTATCAGGGTGATTGTGGTCTCATAAAGTGAGTTTGGGAGTGTTCTTCCCTCTGCTATCTGTTGGAAGAGTTTGAGAAGGATAGGTGTTAGCTCTTCTCTAAATGTTTGATAGAATTCGCCTGTGAAGCCATCTGGTCCTGGGCTTTTGTTTGTTGGAAGATTTTTAATCACAGTTTCAATTTCAGTGCTTGTGATTGGTCTGTTCATATTTTCTATTTCTTCCTGGTTCAGTCTCAGCACGTTGTGCATTTCTAAGAATTTGTCCATTTCTTCCAAGTTGTCCATCTTATTAGCATAGAGTTGCTTGTAGTTATCTCTCATTATCTTTTGTATTTCTGCAGTGTCAGCTGTTACTTCTCCTTTTTCATTTCTAATTCTATAGATATGAGTCTTCTCCCTTTTTCTCTTGATGAATCTGGCTAATGGTTTATCAATTTTGTTTATCTTCCCAAAGAACCAGCTTTTAGTTTTACTGATCTCTGCTATCATTTCCTTCATTTCTTATTCATTTATTTCTGATCTGATCCTTATGATTTCTTTCCTTCTGCTAAATTTGGGGTCTTTTTGTTCTTCTTTCTCTAATTGCTTTAGGTGCAAGGTTAGGTTGTTTATTTGAAATGTTTCCTGTTTCTTAAGGTAGGATTGTATTGCTATAAACTTCCCTCTTAGAACTGCTTTTGCTGCATCCCATAGGTTTTGGGTCATCATGTCTCCATTGTCATTTGTTTCTAGGTATTTTTTGATTTCCTCTTTGATTTCTTCAGTGATCACTTCATCATTAAGTAGTGTACTGTTTAACCTCCACGTGTTTGTATTTTTTACAGATCGTTTCCTGTAATTGATATCTAGTCTCATAGTGCTGTGGTCAGAAATGATATTTGATATGATTTAAATTTTCTTAAATTTACCAAGGCTAGATTTGTGACCCAAGATATGATCTATCCTGGAGAATGTTCCATGAGCACTTGAGAAAAATGTGTGTTCTGTTGTTTTTGGATGGAGTGTCCTATAAATATCAATTAAGTCCATCTTGTTTAATGTATCATTTAAAACTTGTGTTTCCTTATTTATTTTCATTTTGGATGATCTGTCCATTGGTGAAAGTGGGGTGTTAAAGTCTCCTACTATGATTGTGTTAGTATTTGCCTTATGTATTGAGGTGCTCCCATGTTAGGTGCATAAATATTTACAATTGTTATATCTTCTTCATGGATCGAATCTTGATCATTATGTAGTATCCTCCTTTGTCTCTTGTAATAGTCTTTATTTTAAAGTCTATTTTGTCTGATATGAGAATTGCTACTCCAGCTTTCTTCTGATTTCAATTTGCATGGAATATATTTTTCCATCCCCTCATTTTCAGTCTGTATGTGTCCCTAGGTCTGAAGTGGGTCTCTTGTAGAGAGCATATGAAAACACTCCATTTACCATTGCAACAAAAAGAATAAAATATCTAGGAATAAACCTACCTAAGGAGACAAAAGACTTGTATGCAGAAAATTATAAGACACTGATGAAAGAAATTAAAGATGATACAAATAGATGGAGAGATATACCATGTTCTTGGATTGGAAGAATCGACATTGTGAAAATGACTCTATTACCTAAAGCAATCTATAAATTCAATGCAATCCCTATCAAACTACCACTGGCATTTTTTTACAGAACTAGAACAAAAATTACACAATTTGTATAGAAACACAAAAGACCCCGAATAGCCAAAGCAATCTTGAGAAAGAAAAACAGAGCTGGAGAAATCAGACTCCCTGACTTCAGACTATACTACAAAGGTACAGTAATCAAGACAGTATGGTACTGGCACAGAAACAGAAATATAGACCAATGGAACAGGATAGAAAGCCCAGAGATAAACCCACACACATATGGTCACCTTATCTTTGATAAAGGAGGGAAGAAAATACAGTGGAGAAGACAGCCTCTTCAACAAGTGGTGCTGGGAAAATTGGACAGGTACATGTAAAAGTATGAAATTTGAACACTCCCTAACACCCTACACAAAAATAAACTCAAAATGGGTTAAAGACCTAAATGTAAGGCCAGACACTATCAAACTCTTAGAGGAAAATATAGGCAGAACACTCTATGACATAAATCACAGCTAGATCCTTTTTGACCCACATACTAGAGAAATGGAAATAAAAACAAAAATAAACAAATGGGACCTAATGAAACTTAAAAGCTTTTGCACAGCAAAGGCTACCATAAACAAGACCAAAAGACAACCCTCAGAATGGGAGAAAATAGTTGCAAATGAAGCAACTGACAAAGGATTAATCTCCAAAATTTACAAGGCAGCTCATGCAGCTCAATAACAAAAAAACCAAACAACCCAATCCAAAAATAGGCAGAAGACCTAAATAGACATTTCTCCAAAGAAGATATACAGATTGCCAACAAACACATGAAAGAATGCTCAACATCATTAATCATTAGAGAAATGCAAATCAGAACTACAATGAGATATCATCTTACACCAGTCAGAATGGCCATCATTAAAAAATCTAGAAACAATAAATGCTGGAGAGGATGTGGAGAAAAGGGAACCCTCTTGCACTGTTGGTGGGAATGTAAATGGATACAGCCACTATGGAGAACAGTATGGAGGTTCCTTAAAAAACTGCAAATAGAACTACCATATGACCCAGCAATCCCACTACTGGGCATGTACCCTGAGAAAACCATAATTCAAAAAGAGGCATGTACCAAAATGTTCATTGAAGCTCTATTTACAATAGCCAGGACATGGAAACAACCTAAATGCCCATCATCAGATGAATGGATAAAGAAGATGTGGCACATATATACAATGGAATATTACTCAGCCATAAAAGGAAACCAAATTGAGTTCTTTGTAGTGAGGTGGATGGACCTGGAGTCTGTCATACAGAGTGAAGTCAGAAGGAGAAAAACAAATAGATCTCAATTCTGTGTCCCCTATTTTCCAATGGCATCTGTTTTCTGCCTCTATTATTACACATATAGTTTATATCTTAACTATTCATCTGTCTCTCTCCCCAGTTTAAGTGTGAGACCCTGGAAAACAGAGAGCTTAGTTGAATTTATCTGTCTATTCCTAGTATGTAACACAGTGCCTGGAAGAGAATAGAGGCTCAGTACCTTTTTGCTGAGTGTAGACTGGGAACATGGCTGATATAGCCAAGCAGACACGAGAAACAAACTTTGAAAAACAACAGAATTCCATAAGTGGAAGGCAACTCAGGTGGGGAAATTACATAAACCACACATACATAATATGAGCAATACAGAAGTAATTTGTGGCAAATTATTCAGTATTAGCAGGCTAAGTGGAAGAAAAGATGTATTTTAAAGAATATAGATAATAAAGTCTTTTGAAAACCAATTCCAATAATTTAGACATGTAGAGTAGGTTATTACTCACTCATTAATCAATGTATTCATTCATTCAATAAGCATTTTTGAGTACCTGCTATATGTCATTTAATAGTAACTCATAAAAATGAATAGGGTATGGTTTTCTTCCTTGAATAGTTTATTGTACTATAATTTAACATGAAGCATTTGTAGAAAACATCATAGCACAAAACCAGAAGAGTAGTCTGATGGCTAAATGTTTATAAACCACTGGGTCAGGTGTGTATCTGGAGAGCACACAGCCAAGAAATCAGTGAAGCACCTTCACCCCTCCTCCCCTCTTCATGATACTCATCAGGCAGAGGTCTAAGTCCCGAGCCATTTGCTCTCAGTTAAACCAGGGAACTTCCCAGGAGACTTGTCCACACAGCAAGGCAGAGCTGCTATCAACAAATTTTATTTTCACGGCGTACTTCAAAAGGACTTTCCTTTCCTTTTCTTTTCTTTTTTCTTTTCTTTTCTTCTCTTTTCTTTTCCTCCCTTCCCTCCTTCTAGCCTTCCTTCCTTCGTTCCTTTTCTTCCTTCGTTCCTTTTCTTCTTCCCCATCCCTACAATCATTTTGAGTCTTGTATTTGTTTGCTAGGGTTGCCATAGGAAAGTACCACAGATAGGTGTTTATTTTCCAACAGTTCTGGAGGCTGGAAGTCTGAGGTTAGGGTGTCAGCAGGCTTGGTGTCTTTTGAGGTCTCTCTCTTTGCCTTGTAGCTGGTCCTATCCCTCATGCCTTCACACGGTCTTCCTTTTGTGTGAATGTCTGTACCCTAACCTCCTCTTTGTCAAAAGACACAGGTCATTTGGGATTAGGACCCAACCTAATGACCTCATTTTAACTTAATTACCTCTCTAAATACAGTCACATTCTGAGGTCCTGAGTGAAAAGGATTCAACACATGGATTTTGCAGGGACACAATTTAGCAGGTACCAATCTCTGTCCTGTATCCTCCTACAATCAACTTGTTTAAAAGCCTGCAGCCACAGAACCACTCCTACTTTTGACTGGGCACGAATCTACAATACCAGTTCCATAAAGAGAGTTTAGAATAATGAATGCACTTTGGAGAGAATTGGGAAGTTTAAAACAACAAGAAGACTGGTACTGCCTCTCGTACCTGGAGATCTGATTTAACTGGTTTGGGTGGCAGCCTGGGCATGGAGATCATTAAAAGCTCTGCCAAAAGATTAAAATAGGTAACCAAGGATGAGAACCAAGGAAGGAGCTCTTCAAGTTAAGATGGGTAGGAATTTCAGATATCAATTCCAAAGGGGATTCTGTGGGTTCAGATAAAGAGGGAGCCATTTAAACATTTATATTATACAACACACTTCAGGAGAATTAAGACCTACCTCACCTTTCTAGCATCTACAGATGTTTCCCACAATCAGTACTGACCTGATCACTCCCTAGTACTAAATTAACCGTAAGAAAGCCTGCCAGTGAGGAACACTGTTGCAGCCAACACTCCACAATATGTTCTGGTGTGAAGAACCAGAAGTTGGAGCGGGAGAGGGGAGGGGAGAGTACATCCACTTTTATGGTCCCACCTAAATATGGATGCCAAACCCAAAATAAATTATTCTGAGAGAGTCCTTTTTTCTTCCATTTTCCCCATTCCTGAAAGTGCTATTTTTAATCAATGTCATAAAGTTAATTTAATAAAGCATTGTTGAAACTCTGATGCCATTTATAAAAAACTAGGTTTTTAACCGATTCGTTTACACTTAATTCTCATTATACCCTTCACTTAGCTGGTACATAAGTAGGGCTGGTTTCTCCCAAAACATCAGCAGATCCTTGTGAGTCAAGGTCGGATGTTACATTTGAGTTCAGAAAAACAAAACAGAATTTACAGAAAAAAAATATATCAAATGTAGGGCTTCCCTGGTGGCGCAGTGGTTGAGAGTCCGCCTGCCGATGCCAGAGACACTGGTTCGTGCCCTGGTCTGGGAAGATCCCACATGCCGCGGAGCGGCTGGGCCCGTGAGCCATGGCCGCTGAGCCTGCGCGTCCAGAGCCTGTGCTCCGCAACGGGAGAGACCACAGCAGTGAGAGGCCCATGTACCGCAAAAAAAAAAAAAAAAAAAAAAAAAAAAAAAGTATAAAATTGTTAATGTCTGCGAAAATTAAAATTCCTGGCTTCTAGAATATCTGACTTTGAAATAGTTGCCATTTGCTTAGAACTCTTTATTCATTTCCCAGACAACTGATAGTCAACATAGAGGTTAGAGTTGTGGAGGAAGACAACAGAGAAAAGAAACTTTTTTCTAGTTCAGCTTAGTGGTAATGAAACGCACCTTCATAAATAGGAAGAGACGCTTGAAAGTTTTGAAGAAACTTCAAAACTTTAGTGTTTCTAAAAGAGCTTTGAACTGTATCATTATAATGTTTACAAAGGCTTCAACGTCATGTTTAATTTGCATTTAATTCATGTTTTACCTTCAGAAAAACTTAGGGAAATATTCTTGGCTACTGAAATTCATATGCTTCTTCCTCATATTACATATGAATTGTGATTCTCAAATGCCACCTTCTTCACTGGGAATTTTTGTCCTCTGTTCCATTTTACTTCCATACTTACACACACACACACACACACACACACACACACACACACACACGAGTCTATCAAAATTACCAAAATGAGAATTACTTCTAAATACTAGGGCAAAATATAATTGCAACCTGACAAGCCAATGTAGGCAATCCTCAACTTACAAACTAGTTTTTGCTTCAAGGTCCATGTGTGATGTGATTATAACTTGAAAAATATTTTCCTCTATAAATAGCTTATAAAGAGTGGTCACAATTTCAGACCTGTCAACAACAACAAAATAATTGAGACCTGTGCTTTATTATTAGACACTAGCATGCTAGTGTGGACTTGGTTAGTATACAGTGATGCCAAGGGCTATATGAGAAAAAGGAAGGGGAGACTTGCTTCCTCCTTCCTAAGTTCCAAAATCACCCATCTATCCTCTCTCTCAGTCAAAATGTACATCCTCTCAGTGTCATTCACTTTAACGAGAAAGCACAGGTTACTTCCCTTCATCCTTGCAGCAGCAGTGAAGATTTACTTCCATCTTACACTTGAGTAAACTATGGGTCAGAAAACTTGAGAAGCTTGCCTGAGACAAAACCATCGGAACTGGTAGAGCAGGGATTCAAGTTCACGTTGGTCTGACTCCTAACCAAATCACAGGAACCGAGGACTTCCATACACTAATGTATGAACACTGGCCTTTCCTCACCTGGTCTCTGGGCATCACAGCTCCCATATCCAAAGGCCTCTTTTTGGTCCTTATTTGAGGCATGTGTTACTTTTTATTAATCCCTCCTTGTTGGCTACTACATCAACCAGGCTGAGTGTTTTCCTCCCTCTTTTCCCCATCTTTCTCCTCAATCTGTTGACCTCCCTAATCTCTCTACATCTATCAGGCCGGAAGTTAACAATTTTTAATTTTTCCCTAAAGTTAAATTGACCACATTCTTCTCTTCTCACCCAACATACTCCCTGTTGAGAGTCTGAACCATTCCACTATTTCAAGTATCATCCGTGGGCTCATTATTATGAATACTATCTCTAACCTAGCTTGATGAGTTTTAGAACTTTCTTTCCAACAACCTACTGGAAGTTTCCACCTGATAAGTCATAATTACCTCAAACTCAACATATTCAAAATTGAACTCAGTATCTTCCACTAAATACATCTGTGATTCTTGAGTCCCAATTTCATTTAATGACATTATGGTCAGCTATCCGCTCTTCTAAAAAACTAATCTGATTCGTTCTTGGCCTCACATCCTCCAGGCATCAATCCTATCAAACCTACTTCCTGGATAGATAACCTCCTGAATGTATCTTATTCTGTTTATTCCAACTGACTACATCTTTTCTCACTGAAACTATTTAAATTTTCTTTTAAGTGGTGTTCCTGCTTTCAATCTCACTTCACTCCAGTCAAGCTATTTAGACACTATGACATTTATTAAAATATTAAAGATTGCATCCAACAAATATTTGTTAAGCACCTATTACATGGCAGCAGTGCACTGGGTCCTAAGGATACAACATAAAAGAAGGCATAATCCAATCTCTCAAAAAGCTCACAGGTTCTACTAGAAAAAAAAAAATAAGAGAATATCTTTTAGGAACTATTAAAATAGAAGTAAGCACAGGTTTCAGGAGGGTCAGAGAGAGAGAGAGGGCATCTGACCTACACAGGAAGTAGGTCTTCTTTCTTATGTTCCCAACACTTTTTACATACCTCTATTTTGGTTTGTTTAGCACGGTCATTGTTAGAAGAGCTTGGAGCTGCAGCCAATAATCATAAGTAAAAAGAATCAGGCAATAAATAGACTAGGAGAATCTAATCAAGTGGTGACAGAAACTGAGTATGGGTAGCAGAATTTCATCCATGCAAGTGATTAAAGTTGTAATAGGTTTGGGGAAATGTTGAGTAAGAGGATAAAACCCAGGGCATATAGGTTGCAAAAGGAATATCATCCCGAAGGCTATATAGACTTGGAGTTTTCCTTTGTCATAGTGACTACAAAATTGTTCCTTTGTCCATTTGTGTTCAGGATAAATCAATAGCCAGGTTTTCCTTCTCACACTCAAATCCCATGGCCAGAAACTCCCCAAGGTGATAACCATGTGATAACCATGAAATGTTGAACTAGCAACCCGAGCTCACCTATGACGACCCTTGTCTCTTTCAGAAGGTAAGTGTCTGGGAAGGCTTGGAAATAAACACAACAATTATGACATAAAGAAATCCCATATTACTAATTATGTTTTGTCAAATTGATGATAATCTGTTTTTAAGTATTTGCCATATTTAAAAGATAGATCTATTAGAGAATCTGACAGATTTATCTTGTGATTCTAATTTAAATAAATGATTGAGTTTGAAGTAACAATTTTTAAGCTAAAAGGTATGCAGAAACTGGTTAAGTTTGCTAAGAGAGTCAAACCATTTTTTTAACTTGATTTTATTTCCAAGTGTAACTGATTAGATTTTCAAGAGTTGTTTAAAGTACTTGGGAATTTTTATTTCTAGAATTCTATAGTTTCCCAATTATACATTTTAAATGCTTAAAAAGAAAATATGTTAACTTTACAAATTATTTTAAAATATTTAAGGGAATTCCATTAACTAAATTCTTAAAAGAGATCAAATTGTTAAGGGGATTTAATCTGTTTAACTAAGATAATCAGATAGACACAAAGAAAAAGTGGAAGAGAATGTGAAATAGATTTGCTCAAGCTTTGTGAGTTAAACATAAACTTTAAAGGAAATCCATTTGAATTTTAATATAAATTTAAAATAACTGCAAATAGTTCTCTCTGATACAAAAGCTAAGCTCTGACACAATAAAATTTATTTTGATAATTATATTATGAAGTTTTATTATGTGTCTGTCTCCTCAATAGACTGTAAGCTCCCTGGAGACCAGAGCTGAAACCAGAAAATGCCACATTGCCTGATAAAATTGATACCTGGTAAATGTTCACAAAAGGACAGTTCCCTAGTCCTACCCTGTGGTAAGCTCACATGGGTCTCCTTCTTGAATCTTATATTCTCTAGGGTCTTATCATTCTTTCTGCTCCTGCTGCTATGTCCGCCTGGACTTCACTCTCGACTCTCGACTTCACCTCTGCACATTCATACTCCAATCTAAGCATAGTACCACCATACAACCATATAATGATCCAAAGCAGAAAGTACATATATACATATGTATAAGTATAGTGTGTTTTAATACTCATGACACAAGTGACAAAAGAAAACTATTCCTTGATTTTTAAAATCTTATTTCCAGAAAACACTCTTGTTTGATTTTAGAAAAGAAAATATGATGAGACATTATTAGTCAGCTGCACCTTTTCAAGAAGAAAAAACATTCATGGTACTGTAATTCTCCTGACACAAGCACATGATTAGGAAACATCAAATTATAATTCTATTTACAACGTTTGTATCATTAAACCATCCTACCTTTATTTTCTTATCTTTAAAATGTGAGTATTTTAAAGGCTTCCTAATATACTAAATCTAAAAAACTCTTACAATTATAAAATACAAGAAATGTGGGAAAAGGAAGTCCTAAGTTCACAATGTTTCATCATGAAATATCTTTGTGTCATTTTCTTTAATAAGAGTTTTACGTTCCATTTTGTCATTTTCTGGGGTTATACACATATATGCCAAGTGTTTAGATGTTGGAAATTTGAAAACCTTTGTATCCCTAGTGTTGACTTACTTCTGTTATCAAATAAAATTAGGCTCTATTAGGCAATATCCAAATGGAGTTATATTGTTACTAAAATGCCCAATGCCATGGAAAATTCTTAATTAAAAATAGTGGCTGGGAATTTCTGCTTTAAGCCATGGTGGAGTTAACTAGAAACAGACTAGCTTTCCTGCCATGAACTAGGACACTGGACAAAATATATGAAGCAACACTTTTCAGATGTTGGAAAACAAGCAGCACAGGACTGCGATCTCTGAAAGAAGGAAAGCACACATACAAGGTAAAGCCCACCTTTTTATCTGCCTAAAGGAACTTTCCAGACTGTGGCACAGAGTGGTGGAGACCAACCAGGACACGGTGGTCTTGCTAAAGTGAGAAGGCAGGAACCAGAGTCAGGGCTGGGGAAGCAGGCGTCATTCACAGAGCATACTACCAGAGAGGAAGGCTCCATAGGAAGAAGGAATTCCAGAAATCTGCATGATCAGGGAGACAAAACACAGAGGGAACTGGGATCTCAATGGTATTTCTGAAGGCTAAACAATATTGAGAGACATAGGATTTCTGAACTACCAGACAGGAGAGATCTCACCCCAGGCATTCAAATGAAATGCCCAAAACTCCCAGATATTAGGAGTAGGGCCACATTGACCCTAGAATAAAGACTACTCTGGATTCACCCTAACAAAAGTTAAAACAAGTCTCACATGGAAGCAACTTAAGTGTCCATCGACAGATGAATGGATAAAGAAGATGTGGCACATATACACAATGGAATATCACTCAGCCATAAAAAGAAACAAAATTGAGTTGTTTGTAGTGAGGTGAATGGACCTAGAGTCTGTCATACAGAGTGAAGTAAGCCAGAAAGAGAAAAACAAATACCATATGCTAACACATATATACGAATCTAAAAAACAAAAAAAAATGGTTATGAAGAACCTAGGGGCAGGACAGGAATAAAGACGCAGATGTAGAGAACAGACTTGAGGACATGGGGAGGGGGAAGGGTAAGCTGGGACAAAGTGAGAGGGTGGCATGGACATATATACACTACCAAATGTAAAACAGATAGCCAGTGGGAAGCAGCTGCATAGCACAAGGAGATCAGCTTAGTGCTTTGTGACCACCTAGAGGGGTGGGATAGGGAGGGTGGGAGGGAGACGCAAGAGGGAGGGGATGTGGGGATATATGTATACATATAACTGATTCACTTTGTTATACAGCAGAAACTAACACACCATTGTAAAGCCATTATACTCCAATAAGGATGTTAAAAAAAAAAGTCTCAAGAGGAACATGTTGATCTACCCTTAAATCAACTTCTTGTTAGAGCAGAGTTCAACACTCCTTAAGGGTAAACTATAAAACACAGACTCTCAACAGTGTAGTAGCCATGCTTTCCACCACTACTAAAAAAATGACTGGATGGATAAAGAAGCAGAAAAAATAACCGATACCAGGAAAGCAAAAAGAAAAAATTCAATAGAAACTGGCCCATAGATGACAGAGCTCTTGGAAATGGCAGAGAAGAACATTTTAAAAGGCACTGTGAATATATTTAAGGACTTCAGGGAAAATACAGACACATCAAGTTAAGTCAAGTAGTTTCTCAGTAGAGAAATGGAAATTATTTTTTTAAGATACAAATTAATTTCTACATCTGATGTATTTTAACAGCATTGATAAAGAGACCAGGCCTTAAATTTCTGTGGTTATTAGTGTGTGAATTTGGAGGCAATGTGAACTGTTACATAAAGGAAAATGAACAATGGGTGGAGGCTTTTAACAACTCATTTCTCTGAATAGAACAGAAACTGACTTCTACAGGATGTTTGTGTGAAGGATTCTTTTTTTTTTTTTTTTTAACCAGGGCTGTTCTAAAGGACCCTTGTGATTACATTGGACTCACCTGTATAATTCAGGCAACTCTCCCTATTTTAAGGCAAAAGAGACAAGCCAGTAATCGGGTGCTAAATGCAGCATAAAATTAAGTCTCCTAAAGAACACACAGAGTGTCTCCTTCTCCAGGACCTCACCTGGCTACCCCCTGTTCCAGCTGGTAAGAGTTTATGAGCACACTGCAGTGTTAATACCTTGTTAAGGTGGTTTCAGCTGTTGGGTCTTTGAGACATCAACGCCTGGACTGTTTTACCATGAATCCTTAATGGGTAGGGTAAATCCTGGGATAGGCTGAACCTCCACCTTCTCCCACTGCAGGCATGTCTTCCCATGATGTGTTGTTGCTGGCAGGGAGTGGGAGGAGACAAGATGGTGGAAGGACTTAAGCTTACCTCATCTCATGAAAACACCAAAATCACAACTAACTGCTGAACAACCATCCACAAAAAAGACTGGAACCTGCCAAAAAGGATATTCTACATCCAAACACAAAGAAAAGTCACAACAAGATGGTAGGAGGGGTATTTTCACAATGTAATCTAATCCCAAACCTGCCAGGTAGGTGACCTACAAACTGGAAAATAATTATATCACAGAGGTTCTCCCACAGGAGTGAAAGTTCTCAGCCCCACAGCAGGCCCCTCAGCCTGGGGGTCTGGCTTCAGGAGCTGGAGACCCCATAACATTTGGTTTTGAAGGCCAGCGGAGCTTGATTGCAAGAGCTTGACAGGACTGGGGGAAACAGAGACTCCACTCTTGGAGGGCACACAAAAGGTTTCACATGCACCAGGACCCAGGGTGAAGCAGTGCCTCCATAGGTGCCTGGGCCAGACCTATCTGCTGGTCTTGGAGGGTCTCCTGGGGAGGTGGGGTGGCTGTGGCTCACAGTGGGGGCAAGGACACTGGAGACGGAGGCCCCAGGAAATATTCACTGGTGTGATCTCCCAGAGATCACCATTTTGGCACCAAGACCTGACCCCACCCAACAGCCTGCAGGCTCCAGTGCTGGGGCACCTCAGGCCAATCAGCAGGGTGGGAACATAGCCCCACCATCAGCAGAATGCTGCCTGAAGTCATCCTGATCTCACAGACACCTCTAAACACACCTCCTGATATGGCCCTGCCCAACAGAGAGACAAGATCCAGCTCCACCTACCAGTGGGAAGGCACCAGTTCCTCCTACCAGGAAGTCTGCATAAGTCTCTGGACCAACCTCACCTACCAGGGGGCAGACACCAGAAGCAAGAGGAACTGTGACCCTGCAGCCTGCAGGACGGAGACCACAAATACACAATGTTAGACAAAATGAGACAGCAAAGGATTATGTCACAGAAGAAGGAACAAGATAAAACCCCAGAAGAACAACTAAGTGAAGTAGAGATAGGCAATCTACCTGAAAAAGAATTCACAGTAGTGATAGTAAAGATGATCCAAGACCTCAGAAAAAGAATGGAGGCACAGAAGATACAAGGAATGTTTAACAAAGATCTGGAAGATTTAAAGAACAAACAGATGAACAACATAATAACTGAAATGAAAAATACACTAGAAGGTGGACTTCCCTGGTGGCTCAGTGGTTAAGAATTTGCCTGCCAATGCAGAGGACACGGGTTCGAGCCCTGGTCCAGGAAGATCCCACATGCCACAGAGCAACTAAGCCCATGCACCACAACTACTGAGCCCGCATGCTGCAACTACCAAAGCCTATGCACCTAGAGCCCATGCTCTGCAACAAGAGAAGCCACCACAATGAGAAACCCACTCACTGCAACAAAGAGTAGCCCCCGCTCACTGCAACTAGACAAACCCCATGCACAGCAATGAAGACCCAACACAGCCAAAAATTAATTAATTAATTAATTAATTTTAAAAATAAGGACTTTTTTTTTTTAATACACTAGAAGGAATCAATAGCAGAATAAATGAGGCAGAAAAACAAATAAGTGAGCTGGAAGACAGATTGGTGGAAGTCACTGCCATGGAACAGAATTTTTTAAAAAAAGAAAAATGAAAAAAAAATGAGTACACTAGGGGCTTCCCTGGTGGCGCAGTGGTTGAGAATCTGCCTGCCGATGCAGGAGATACGGGTTCGTGCCCTGCTCCGGGAAGATCCCACATGCCGTGGAGCAACTAAGCCCGTGAGCCATGGCCGCTAGGCCTGCGCGTCCGGTGCCTGTGCTCCGCAACGGGAGAGGCCACAACAGTGAGAGGCCAGCATACTGAAAAAAAAAAAAAAAAAAAAAAATGAGTACACTCTGAGAGACCTCTGGGATAACATTAAATGCATTATAGGGGTCTCAGAAGGAGAAGAGAAAGAGAAAGGACCTGAAAAAATATTTGAAGAGATCACAGTGGAAAACTTCCCTAACCTGGGAGAGGAAACCCTCACTCAAGTCCAGGAAGCACAGAGAGTCCCAGGCAGGATAAACCCAAGGAGTAACACACCAAGACTTATAGTAATCAAATTGACAAAAATTAAAGACAAAGAGAAAATATTAAAAAGGGAAAAGCAACAAATAACAGACAAGGAAATTCCTATAAGGTTATCAGCTGACTTTTCAGCAGAAATTCTGCAGGCCAGAAGGGAGTGGCATGATATATTTACAATGATGAAAGGGAAAAAACTATAACCAAGAATAATCTACCCAGCAGGGCTCTCATTCAGATTCAATGGAGAAATCAAAATCTTTACGGACAAGTAAAAGCTAAGAGAATTCAGCTCCACCAAACCAGCTTCGAAACAAATGCTAAAGGAACATTTCTAGGCAGAAAATAAAAGGCTACAACTAGAAACAACAAAATTACAAATGGGAAAGCTCACCAGTAAAGGCAAACATACATTAAAGGTAGGAAATCATCCACACAAATATGATATCAAAACCAGAAATCATGAGAAGAGGAGAGTACAAATGAAGGATATTGGAAATGCATTTGAAATTAAGAGACCAGCAACTTAAAACAATCTTGTTTATATATAGACTGCTATATCAAAACCTCATGGCAACTGCAAAGCAAAAACCTACAATAGATACACACACAAAAAAGAAAACACAATCCAAACACAACACTAAAGATAGCAATCAAATCACAAGAGAAGAGAACAAAAGAGGATGGGAAGAAAAAAGACCTACAAAAACAAATCCAAAACAATTAACAAAATGGCAATAAGAAAATATATATCGATAATTACCTTAAATGTAAATGGATTAAATGCTCCAACCAAAAGACTTAGAATGACTGAATGGATATAAAAACAAGACCTGTATATATGCTGTCAACAAGTGACCCACTTCAGATGTAGAGACACATACAGACTGAAAGTAAGAAGATGAAAAAAGGTATTCCATGCAAATGGAAATCAAAGAAAGCTCGAGGGCTTCCCTGGTGGCGCAGTGGTTGACAGTTCGCCTGCCAATGCAGGGGACACGGGTTCATGCCCGGTCCAGGAGGATCCCACATGCCACGTAGCAGCTGGGCCCGTGAGCCATGGCCACTGGGCCTGTGCATCTGGAGCCTGTGCTCCATGACGGGGGAGACCACAGCTGTGGGAGGCCCACATACCGCAAAAAAAAAAAAAGAAAGAAAAGAAAGCTCGAGTAGCAATACTCATATCAGATAAAATAGACTTTAAAATAAGGACTGTTACAAGAGACAGAGAAGGACTCTACATAATGACCAAGGGATCAATCCAAGAAGAAGCTATAACAATTATAAATATATATGCACCCAACATAAGAGCACCTCAATATATAAGACAAATGCTAACAACCATAAAAGGAGAAATTGACAGTAACACAATCACTTACATCACTTACACCACTTACATCAATGGACAGATTGTCCAAACAGAACATCAATATGGAAACACAGACCTTAAATGACAAATTAGACAGGATGGAGTTAATTGATATTTATACAGCATTCCATCTGAAAGCAGCAGAATATACATTCTTCTCAAGTACACATGGAATATTCTCTGGTATAGATAGCATGCTGGGCCACAGAGCAAGCCTCAGTAAGTTTAAGAAAATTGAAATCTTATCAAGCATCTTTTCCAACCACAAAGCTATGAGATTAGAAGTAACTACAAGAAAAAACTGTAAAAAACATAAACACATGGAGGCTAAACAATATGTTACTAAACAACAAATGGATCACTGAAGAAATGAAAGAGGAGATGGAAAAAACACCTAGAGACAAATGAAAATGAAAACACAACAGTCCAAAACTTATGGGATGCAGCAAAAGCAGTTCTAAGAGGGAAGTTTATAGCAATACAGTCTTACCTCATAAAACAAGAAAAATCTCAAATACAACCTAACCTTACACCTAAAGCAACTGGAGGAAGAAGAACAAACAAAACCCAGAGTTAGTAGAAGGAAAGAGTCATAAAGATCAGAACAGAAATAAATGAAATAGAGATGAAGAAAAAAATAGCAAAGATCAGTGAAACTAAAAGATAAGCAAAATTGATAAACCTTTAGCCAGACTCACCAAGAAAAAAAGGGAAAGGGCTCAAATCAATAAAATTAGAAAGGAAAAAGGAGAAGTTACAACAGACACCACAGAAATACAAAGGATCATAAGAGACCACTACAAGCAACTTTATGCCAATAAAATGGACAACCTGCTGTATAGCACAGGGAGCTCAGCTCAGTGCTCTGTGATGACCTAGACAGGTGGGACTGGGGTGGTGAGGCGGATGGGCAGTGGAAGGGAGGTCCAAGAGGGAGGCAATATATGTATACATATAGCTGATTCACTTCGTTGTATAGCAGAAACTAACACAACATTGTAAAGCAACTATACTCCAATAAAAAAAAATTTTTTTAATGGACAACCTAGAGGAAATGGATAAATTCTTAAAAAGGTACAATCTTTCAAGACTGAACCAAGAAGAAATAAAAAATATGAACAGATCAATCACAAGTACCAAAGCTGAAACTGTGATTTTTAAACTCCCAACAAACAAAAGTCCAGGACCAGATGGCTTCACAGGCAAATTCTATAAAACATTTAGAGAAGAGTTAATACCTATCCTTCTGAAACTATTTCAAAAAATTGCAGAGGGAGGAATACTCTCAAATCATTCTATGAGGCCACCATCAACCTCATACCAAAACCAGACAAAGATATCACAAAAAAAGAAAATTACAGGCCACTATCACAGATGAACAAAGACACAAAAATCCTCAACAAAATACTAGCAAACTAAATCCAACAATATCTTAAAAGGATCATACACCATGATCAAGTGGAATTTATCCCAGGGATGCAAGGATTTTTCAATAACTGCAAATCAGTCAGTGTGATACACCACATTAACAAATTGAAGAATAAAAACCATAAGATCATCTCAATAGATGCAGAGAAAGCTTTTGACAAATCCAACACCCATTTATGATAAAAACTCTCCAGAAAGTGGGCCTAGAGGGAATATACCTCAACATAAAAAAAGGCCATACATGACAAACACAAGCCAACATCATACTTAACAGTGAAAAGCAGAAGGCATTCATTCTAAGATGAGGAACAAAAGAAGGATATCCACTCTTGCACTTTTATTCAACATAGTTTTGAAAGTCCTAGCCACTGCAATCAAAGAAGAAAAAGAAATAAAATAATCCAAATTGGAAAAGAAGTAAAACTGTCACTGTTTGCAGATGACATGATACTATACATAGAAAATACTAAAGATGCTACCAGAAAACTACTAGACCTCATCAATGAATTTGGTAAAGTTGCAGGATACAAAATTAATATACAAAAATTTTTGCATTTCTATACGCTAACAATGAAAGATCAGGAAGGGAAATTAAGGAAACAAGCCCATTTACCATAACACAAAACAAACTAAAATATCTAGGAATAAACCTACCTAAGGAAACAAAAGACTTGTACTCCAGAAACTATAAGACACTGATGAAAGAAACAGAAAATGACACAAACAGATGGAAAGATATACCATGTTCTTGGATTGGAAGAATTAACATTGTCAAAATAACTATATTATGCAAGGCAATCTACAGATTCACCACAATCCCTTTCAAATTACCAATGCCACTTTTCACAGAACTAGAAAAAAAAAATTTTAATTTGTATGAAAACACAAAAGACCCCAAATAGACAAAGCAATCCTGAGAAAGAAAAATGGAACTGGAGGAATCAGGCTCTCTGACTTCAAACTATACTACAAAGCTACAGTAATCAAAACATTATGGTAAAAAAAAAACATTATGGTACTGGCACAAGGACAGAAATATAGATCAACAGAACAGGATAGAAATCCCAGAAATAAACCCATGCACCTATGGTCAATTAATCTATAACAAAGGACGCAAGAATATACAATGGAGAAAAGACCATCTCTTCTATAAGTGGTACGGGAAAAATGAACAGTTCCATGTAAAAGAATGAAATTAGAACATTCTTTAACACCATACACAAAAACAAACTCAAAATGAATTAGACCTAAATGTAAGACTGGATACTATAAAACTCCTAGAGGAAAACATAGGCAGAACATTCTTTGACATAAATCGCAGCAATATCTTTTTGGTTCCATCTCTTAGAGTAATGGAAATAAAAACAAAATAAACTAATGGGACCTATTAAACTTAAAAGCTTTTGCTCAGCAAAGGAAATCATAAACAAAACAAAAAGACAATCCACAGAATGGGAAAATATATTTGCAAACAAAGCACCCGGCAAGGGATTAATCTCCAAAATATACAAAGAGCTCATTCAGCTCAATATAAAAAAAAAACACACAAAAAAAAAAACCAATCAAAAAATGGGCATAAGATCTAAATAGACATTTCTCCAAAGAAGACATACAGATGGACAAAAAGGACATGAAAAGATGCTCAACATAGTTAATTATTAGAGAAATGAAAATCAAAACTACAATGAGGTATCACCCCACACCAGTCAGAAAGGCCATCATCAAAAAGTCTACAAACAAAAAATGCTGGAGAGGGTACTGAGAAAAGGGAGCCCTCCTATACTGTTGGTGGGAATGTAAATTAGTGCAGCCACTATGGAGAACAGTATGGAGGTTCCTTAAAAAACTAAAAGTAGATCATAATCCAGCAATCCCACTCCTGGGCATATACCCAGAGAAAACCATAATTCAGAAAGATACATGCATCCCAATGTTCATTGAAGTGCTATTTATGATAGCCAAGACATGGAAGCAACCTAAATGTCCAGCAATAGAGGAATGGATAAAGAAGATGTGGTACATATATACAATGGAATATTAGCCACAAGAAGGAATAAAATAATGCCATTTGAAGCAACATGGATGGATCTAGAGATTATCATACTAAGTGAAGTACATCAGACAGAGAAAGACAAGTATCATATAATACTATATAAGTGGAATCTAAAAAAAGTGATACAAATGAACTTGTTTACAAAACAGAAACAGACTCTCAGACTTCAAACTTATGGTTACCCAAGGGGAAAGGTAGAGAGAGGGAGAAATTAGGAGTTTGGGATTAACATATACACACAACTATATATAAAATAGGTAACCAACAAGGACCTCCTATATACCACAGGGAACTCTACTCAATATTCTGTAATAACCTATATGGGAAAATAATCTGAAAAAGAATATGGATATATGTGTATATATAACTGAATCACTTTGCTGTACACCTGAAACTAACACAACATTGTAAATCAACTGTACTCCAATATAAAATAAAAATAAAAATAAAATTCTCCATCTGGAGAAACAACTGATAGGAAAAATGGTGAAACAGGAACACGGGAAGGATAAATGAGAAAACAATGAGGTAGTTACTTAGAAGACATAGTGGGTGGTGGGGAACAGGTGGGAATACGGGAAAGGGAGTGGAGCTTCTAGATATATAGGGATGGATGCTTAATAAAATTCTGCATATTCGAAACAAGTATTGAAAGGGGGAAAAAACTAAAACTAAATGGAAACAGAAACAACTAAATTCAACTGAACCGCATTTAAATTGAGTAAGCTAATCACACTTAAGAAAATAATTCCTAAGATTGCGTTTATATTAAATCCTAGAACAGGTAATACACGATGAAAGATATCAGAAGAGTGGCTGCCTGGAAAAAGGGGGGTGGGAGCAGAGGCGGGGTTTGCAGAGTAAATTGCTTGTAAGTATTCTTTTGACTTTCGCCACTTCTTTACACCTGCTAAAAATTTCCACCATGGCCAGCTCCTCCCTCGCCATTCTAGAGTAAATGATGATCTAAATGAACAGGAATAAGGTCTGTCTGACCTGCTGTTAGCTGTAGAGAAACATGAGCCATCTGCCCTGAGTCTTAAGCCACTTTTCTTTTTCTTAGTGTCAATACTATTATGTGGTATATGCGAGCCCCATACCGTGCAATTTACACAGCTGGGTTGCTCCCACTGACAAAACGCCTTTTAAAACAATGATCTATCTCTGCTGGAAGTTTCATATACCCTAAGAGAGCGGAGGGAATGAAGAGGAAAGTCATTTCTTCTGAAAAAAAACTTCTGCAAGGAAACGCGCATTTAAAAAATCTACCAGACCGCACGTCGAATTATCTCTTACCACTGGCAGGTTAAAAACTATTTTGCCCAGGAATGGCATTCTACAAAACAAACGACTACGTCCATCACATTGTCCAGTCTGTTGTTCTCTATGTGCAATAACTCCCTAAATAAAAAAGTCCAGGACTCTTTCCTAAAGAGGATTTCAACTTTATAATCTGCATTGTATTTCCTAAATCATCTGGACTCCACTACCTTAATGATAACAAAACAGTCACTTTTTTAACAAAACATTTTGTGCTTAAAATGTCCTATTGGTGCAGTCAATTCTTTTGCATATTTTTATGGTAATAAATGAAATTTTGCTGGGAGTCAAAATAAAAACAAAACATTTCAAATTCATTCTACTTGTCAATTATCAATACTTGAGTCTTACAACAATACCACAGTTTCAACACTTTTACACCGTCACATGTAATAGTTCATATCAGAATAAGCAGATGAGAACTTTCCCAGAGTATCTCTCAAGCAGATAAGTGAATATCCCAAAAGAAATTACAGGTAAAAAAAGAATAACAAGCATTACAGTTCTGCACAGATATTTATATATTTTCAAGCTTTTACTATCATGTCAGTGTATGTCAATCCTATCCAACAAACTAAATAAAACTAAATTTTGATATGTGGTCTTTTTTTCACTTCAAGCTACTGTACATTCTTTCAAAGCTCTATAAAGGGAGAAGTCTGCATTTCCAGAAGCTTCCCATTCCTATCATTTTACTACTATCTAGTGTTAAAACTCTGTACTTAGGACAATGGTTTCTCAAATGTGACTTTTCTTTCCATATAAATAATATTCTGAAGGGGGAGAAAGAAAACATGGCAGTAAACAGCACCACTGGCTTCTATCCACTAGATGTCAGTCATGCTACTAACATCAATTTACATTCTTAATCCTGAAGGACGCGGACAGAAATTCTATTGCATCAGGGATTCTATTGAATCCCTGATTCAGTATGAATATACCTCAGAGGCACCTAGGATTTGACACGATGTGAACTAAGCCTTGTGCCTAGAAAAACTACGGTTCTGCCATCAATGAGATACAGGCTTTCGCTAACCGCCATTGTTAGTTGAGGACAGTTGGGTTGGGGGCACTTGTGACACTAATCGGTTTACAAGAAAGAGTGATGTGCTAATAATTTCAGAGAGAGATGTTTTCAAAGACTTAGCTTGTGGAAACAGGGACGCAAAAAGCCGATCATTTCTTAAATATGTAAGAAATTCAGAATATTTCATAGAACGGCCTTCCTGCCCCCTCAAAAATGCTGACTGTATTGAAAATAAAACGTTTCCTGGGAAATTGACTTAAGAAGATAGAACATCCTCGATTGTTGCCACCAAAATCACAAATTAGTTCTGTTCTTAAAGATACCTGAATTCCTCTTCCCCGTAAAATGGTGTGAGTGAGGTTTGCAAGAAAAGTTCTCAAGCATCCTCACAGAAAAGAACCATATAAGGCACTTAGTGTTTCTGGGAAGGCAGTAAAATGACTGTTTACGCAATTCTCGGATCATCCCAGGCCAGTTCAACACGGTAATCGTCACCGTGAACTTTGCAATCTCACCATAATACCAAGCATTCCACACCATCCCCTAAATAAATGTGGGAGGTAACATTAAAAGAAGACCCGTAAAAATCTTTGGGAAAGTCCTGATATCATCGACAGTAAAATTAAGAGACTGAATTAGGTAGTCTCGAATTTTCTTCCAGCTCTACCATTTTTTGTTTCTATGATACAAACATGCTCTTTTCCTCAAAGTAATCATCTTTTCTGAGGACTAGCTGTAACATGTTAATTGTTCCTGAAGATAGAAGAATATAAATATGTGTTGTCAATTACGTTAACTCAGTGAGAACACTGATCCCTGGCTTTTGTGGTCGCAAAGTTTGCGGTTCTCCCCCCCGCCCCACATCCAATGCACGTCAAGGAGTTCTTCCCCAGAATTCTCTTCATGTTGCCTCGACTCCCATTTCTTACCCCCTAACCACCCTTCCTACACACCCCACACCACGCAGGATCCTCTCTGAAGAAATATTAGTTTGCCTATTTAGGGAGATCCTACCCCATCTACATTGTGCTGCAGTAAATTCCCGGTGAGGACCTATTATTGTATTGTAGTATGTTTTCCACGTGTTGGAAGCAGCATCCGATGTCTTCGGTATAGCACCGCTTTCACGATGACATCGCCAACACCTGATTTCATAACCGAGAATGAAATAAGCACACCATCTGAGTGTCACATACGCTGGGAGGAACAGGAAGTGGAACTTGGAATTCTAAGATGAGTAGATCCAACACACGCCGTCGGTCTGGGTATCACCCCATTTCTGGGCACACTGTTACTGGGATCACATATTCATTCAGTTTTTCAACAAATATGTCGGCCCACTGTATGCCTGGTGTTGTGCTAAGCACTGAAGAGGAAGCTGTGAAACGGGCAGGTGCCGTCTGTTCTCAAAGAATTTAAAGTCTAGTAGAGGATAGTGACGAATTAAATCACATAAGGTTCTAATGAGAAATACAATCGGGGGAAGAGTTATTACGGTTACAATACTGCAAATTCTATGGTTACCAGTATAAATGTAACAGAATCCTGCACAGAACAGAAATGTAGACTCTCCCAATAATGTGCCCTAAATTGCAGGATGATTCTAATATAGATTCCAGAACTATAGTTCTGGTGAGTCTGGGGTGCATGGACCTAGCACTTCTAGAGCATTCCATCGTTTCAGTCACTCCTTATGAATTCTGGGGGCCTGGATGAACCTAAGGAAAAAACTGCTCAGGGGACAGATTCTAGCCCACTGTTTTCATTATTAATTTAATTTGTATTTCCTCAAAAACCTCATCAAAGGATGATACCAACTGCCAGAGAGAGAGAGAGGGAGAACTGAGATGAAAAGCCATCCCTCTTTTCTTTATACTTTTGATGTTAGACTCCCTAGAAAAGAGTCTAAGGAGAAACCCTGGAAGACCTCAAGACCAATCCTGCTGTCACTCTGCAGAACTTATAGGGGAGAAATGTAGCTAATAGACTGTCAGAAGAGAGAGGTTTATTAAACCAAGCAATTAGCCCTTTACTTTAAAGGGATGTGGTGAGACTCAATGAAGTCAAGCACACAAGGTGATTTAAGCGTTTTGAAAGGAAGGACGGAGCATTCAGGGCTGTAGAAATAAAGTCTCAAAGATTTAATGAATGTCTGTCCAGCGCTTTCCACTTGGTAAGTGGCTTTCACTTATTTTATTACCTTCTCACAGTCGCCCTGTTAAACAGTAGGGCGGATACATGTCTTTCTGTGATGCCTGAAGGTCACGGTGAACACACACTCCATGAGTTTACATAAACACACAACGAGGGGGGCGGGCACCGATGGAGACCCAACCAGTTACCTTACAAGGCTCAGCAACCTGAAGGATGTCGGCAAGAAGCGGGAAGGGGCAGACTTCTGGGCGAGTGTGACCCTCAGGAGGCAGATCGAGGATGTATTAGACGTATGTGAGCCATGCCTCAGGCAGGTTAAAATGGCCTGGTTGACACTGGACCAAGCCTACAGACATCGAAGACAAACTTATGGTCACCAAAGGGGAAAGGGGGAGGGGGAGGGACAAGTTAGGGGTTTGGGATTAACAGATACACACTACTATACATAAAACAGATAAACAACAGGGACCTACTGTATAGCATAGGGAATTATACTCCATGCTTTGTAATAATCTATAAGGGAAAAGAATCTGAAAAAATATGTATATACATATATATATGTATATATGTCTGTATAACTGAATCACTTTGGTGTACCCCTGAAACTAGCATGACATTGTAAATCAACTATATTTCAATTAAAAGAATTAGACACAGCCCTTAGTCTTTCCAGTATACAATATTTTCTCTTCAACAGGTCTTAAAGCAAGGAAAGGGGTGAGGGCGTTGGCCTTTGTTGAAGTCCTACTATGTGCAAAGAGCATTCTTGGTGCTGGGCATCCCTGACCTCATTTCATTCCCATCATAACCCCATAAGACACTATTATGGACTCAATTTTACAGACAAAGAAACTGAGTTTCAGAATTTAAATAACTTACTCTAGCTTATTTGGCTCAGGAAGATATGAAGGCTAGATTTGAGTACAGCTCTGTCTTTTTGAAAGTTTGTGATTTTTGTGGACATGTAAATTGGTGCAGCCACTGTGGAAAACAATATGGAAGTTTCTCAGAAAAATCTAAAAATAGAACTACTACATGACTCAGCGATTCCCCTCTTGGTTGTATATCCCAAAAAAAGAAAAACAAAAACTCTAATTTGAAAAGATACATGCACCCCAATGTTCATAGCAGCATTATCTACAATGGCCAAGATATGGAAGCAACCCAAGTGTCCACTGACAGATGAATGGATAAAGAAGATGTGGTACATGTATACAATGGAATATTACTCAGTCATAAAAAAGAATGAAATTTTGCCATTTGCAGCAACATAGATGGACTTGGAGGGTATTATGCTAAGTGAAATAAGTCAGACAGAGAAAAACAAATACTGTATGAGATCACTTATATGTGGAATCTAGAAAATAAAACAAACTAGTAAATATAACAAAAGGAAGCAGATTCACAGATAACAGAGAACAAACTAGTGGTTACCAGTGGGGGAGGAGGGAGGGGTAGCATAAGGGTGGGAGAGTGGGAGATACAAATTATGGGTGTAAGACAGGCTCAAGGATGTATGTACAACACGGGGAATAGAGCCAATATTTTGTAATAACTGTAAATGGAGTATAACCTTTAAAAGTTGTATAAAACATTAAAAATAATAAAAAGTTTGTGATTCCTTAAAACGATGTTGTTGCCCATCCTATGTTTTTTTGTGTGTGTTTATCGCATAGTACCTCTGTCTACTTTAAGAAGTGTAATATACATTTTCAGAGCTAGAACCATGTTTGCTAGACCTTGAGATACTTGAGGCTGCTTCCTGCCAAGTTATCCAAAGGGACCTTGAAGACAACATTAAAATACATAATTCAAAAAGCAAATGAATGCGTGGACACAAGATATTATGTAATAGAATTAAATAGGTAATTGAATAAATACCTAAATCAGAGATTGAGCAACTTGGATAATCTAAACTTTTAATTACCTAAACAAATACATGCTTTTAAGAGATTAGACCATTATTTCGGCATCAGCTTGTTCACATCACTTAACTAAGTTGATTAACATTTCTAGGAAATATGAAATCATATCGATAATATTAGAAAAACTTGCATTTATCATAAAATCTATCCACAAGGAAATGTTTTTGGCAATATACACTGCTATATCAAAGGTATCTGAATATTCATTTTTCTTAAAACTTAAATTATACTTTCAGTGCCCTGCAGGAAAATCAATCCTACTGTCAATTATCTTAGAAAGGAGAAACTATTATGAAGCAAATATTTTACTCCTTATCCCAATTTACCTTCCATTGTCTTAAAGTGAACTCTTCAGATGTCTGTCACATCCTGCCATGAAAAGCAATTTGCCCTTAGAAAAAGGAAATTATAAACTGAGCCCCTACAGACCCCAAAAACACTCTACCCGAGAGCAAACAACCTGAAGCTTATTTCCCATCCGGAAAATTTTCATTCACATCCCCTCCCATTTCCTCAATACTGTGACCTTACCCCAGCTGGTGAGCTAGTCCCACAATCCATTTAGACTCCACCGCAGAAATAAAATGCACACATACTGTGGCTGTAATTCAATTAATCTCCTCCTTGGGTTTCCTCTCGCTCCGTGCCAGGGTCATTTGTAAGGCCATCACTCACTCCAAACTGTTGCACCTGTGATGCTATGGAAACACCCCCTTCCTCCCTCCCCATCTCTATCCTCCCAGGCACCGTGCCCTAATCACCTTTTTCCCAGGGACAAAAGCTTTCCCCTGCAAACGAGGAAGGCTAGAATTCCCCCAAGCTTTGGCAAGGAAATATTTAAATGTAATCAGAGGATCTCCCTTTGTTTTATTTTTTTTTTCCTGGGGAAATTAATCTCTCTAAGGTATTCGATGTATTCTTTTGCTCTTCCGTGAGGCCACATCATCACACAGTGCCCGAGTGGTCACAGCTTGCAAAGGCTAAATATTTTCTTCTCTTTTCACTGCGGACACAGATGATACGTGCCTGGTTCCCTCAAGCATTTCTAATTGAATACTTTGCTTCGTGTAAACTGTTTTAAACTTGGCTGTGAGAAATGTGTGCTTGGATACCCTAACCCTCCCCCAGCTAGAGCAAGCTTGAGAAACTTCTCAGCTCACTTCTCCCCAAACAGTGCGAATCTAGGGACCTTCCAATTTCACGGAGTTCCTCGTAGAAAAGCTAAACTCTGTTCTATATTTTTATAAGGTTGGAAGTCAAACCAGCCTTCAGTTTCTGCTCTACCACTTTGGAGCCATGTGAGCTAAGACAAATTATTTGGCATTTCTGAATTTCAGCTTCATTATTTATAAAGTGGGGGATAACGTCCACTGCATGGGTTGCTGTGAGCATTAAATGGGATAATGGATGGATATAAGGTGTCTAACTTAATACCTGGTCCGTTCTCTGCCCTTCAAGGATATGACAGCCCTCCTTCCCATATTGTTACTTAATTACTGGGTGTCCTCAAATTGTGATTAGATAGAGCAGGCAAAGGTGCAGACAGATCTGACCCCATCACTCTCAAAACAACAGGAAGCAGACAGACCTGAGGGTTCTGGGGGTCAAAGCTCTGGGACCGGGGGTCCTCAGGGTTCAGCCAGCATTGCAGTCACCGGCAGAGCTATGAAAACATGGGCCACGGGGCCCCTGCTCCGGAGCCTCGGATTCAGAAGGCCTGGGCAGGCCTTTGAGAATCTGCACTTACAAGAAGTTCCCAGTGCTGCTGCTACTGGCTTAGGGACCGTATTTTGAGACCCATCGCTTTACAGGATGTGACAATATGCAATTTGGGGAACGTAACTGACGTGATGGGATAAACAAATATTTCAAGTTGGAAAGAATGAACGTTTTGGAGATTGGAGGGAGCCTTTTGCCAAAGGAGATCCCCTGTTTCACAACAGTGCCTGGATTACCCAGGCAGAGCTCCCCGAGTGAAATACACTCTCCCAGCCCCAGCAGAGAGACAATAGTTTTGGTTTTTGTTGTTGTTGTTTTTTTAACATCTTTATTGGAGTATAATTGTTTTACAATAGTGTGTTAGTTTTTCCTTTACAACAAACTGAATCAGCTATACATATACTTATGTTCCCATATCTCCTCCCTCTTGCATCACCCTCTCTCCCACCCTCCCTATCCCACCCCTCTAGGTGGTCACAAAGCACAGAGGTGATCTCCCTGTGCTATGCGGCAGCTTCCCACTAGCTATCTAATTTACATTTGGTAGTGTATCTATGTCCATGCCACTCTCTCACTTAGTCACAGCCCACCCTTCCCCCTCCCCATATCCTCAAGTCCATGCTCGAGTAAGTCTGTGTTTTATTCCCGTCCTACCACTAATCTCTTCATGACATTTTTTTCCCTTAGAGTCCATATATATGTGTTAGCATACGGTATTTGTTTTTCTCCTTCTGACTTACTTCACTCTGTATGAGAGACAATAGTTTTTTGTTTTTCTTTTTTGTTGGGGGGGGGGGTGCTGGTGGTTGGTGGGCGGGGTGTTGTTTTTCAGATGAGCATTGTTTATTTCCTCTTCCCTGCGTATCTTGGTCATTAGGGCCAAGGTTAAAGCTTACCATTAATCCCACAAAGTGCTCTATACTCTACTTTGATCATAAACAGAGGCTGACGACCATCACCTCCGACAAGCTAGTGTGGCAGTGATGGTGGTGGGGCCGCAGGCAGGCCTCCCGGCTTCCCTGCTGCTGGGAGAGAGCAGGGAAGGAGCGGGTGGAATCCCTGGGACGGCAGCTTTGGGGCTTCTACGGACTCTCGATTTAATCTGGGATTCTGTAAGGCAAATGCAACCATTTCCACTTTCAAAATGGAATGGAACAAAAAGATGCATGCACCCCAGTGTTTATAGCAGCGCTGTTTACAGTAGAGAGCCAAAACGTGGAAGTAAGCTAAACGTCCATCGACAGAGGAATGGATAAAGAAGATGTGGTACATATAAACAATGGAATGTTAGCCATAAAAAGAATGAAATAATGCCATTTGCAGAAACATGGATGGACCTAGAGATTGTCATACTAAGTGAAGTAAGTCAGACAAAGACTTAGAAGTGATATAATATCACTTATATGTGGGATCTAAGAAAATGATACAAATGAACTTTTCTACAAAACGGAAGTAGAGTCACAGATATAGAAAACAAACATGGTTACCGGGGGGAAGGGAGGGGATAAATTGGGAGATTGGGATTGACATACACACACTACTATATATAAAATAATCAACAAGGACCTACTGTACAGCACAGGGAACCCTACTCAATACTCTGTAATGACCTATATGGGAAAAGAATCTAAAAAAGAGTGGATATAAGTATATGTATAACTGATTCACTTTGCTGTACAGCAGAAACTATCACAACATTGTAAATCAACTCCACTCCAATAAAACTTTTTTTAATAAAAATAAATCAAATGGAATAGAAATTAAAGCTCAGACAGCATAAGTCGCCTTCCCATTCCCCGCATTATTAAGTGATGTAACCTGGTTTTTTCAGGTTTGACTCCCAAGGTTTTATTTCCACTTTGCCATTTCAGTAGCTTTTCTGTAAGATGAGGGGGACTGAACTCTGCCTCTGCTTCCTTCTGGCCGGTTCATTCTGTGATTTACCAGCTTTCCTCTTCCAAATTTACAGTAAAAAAATTTTTTAAGTCCATACATTCCCAACACAGCAACATAAAGAGTGTCACCCTTTTAAACTATCAAACATCAACTCAGAGTGTTTAATAACAACAGAATTTTTCCCACCTGTGCTTGGTCTTAAGCCTCTATCCTTCCCTCGGGTTGCTGAGAATGAACCAAAGGAACTTTCTGCCTCTAGGTTAGTTAATGACCTCTAAGGAAATGATGTGGGTTGTAAGTGGAGTTATCAGATTGAGCAAGTAAAAATACAAGACACCCAGTTAAATTTGGATTTCAGATGAATCACAAATAATTTCTAAGTATGTGTTTACCCCCATGCAATATGTGAAAGAGAGTCATACTGGAAAATTCTTCTTTATCTGAAATTCAAGTTTAGCTGAGCATCCTGTATTTTATCTGCAACCTGCCATAAAGGCTTCCTCATCATGCTCTGTATTGTCAGAAGACAACATGTGAGATAAAAACAGGGGATGGAGGGAAGCCCCTTCCCCCTCTGAGAGCTGCTCCTTCCTTCTGCACGCCCCATGTGGTCAGGAGACATGTTAACTTCAGCTCCAACATAGGTTTCTAAATCATCACCCGCTTCCTGTCCGTTAACATTGTCAACCAGCAGAGACAACTTGTGACCTATTACCCTCCAGTCAAGCCCTTGCTTAGAGGTGCATCACGAATGTTAGCTCGCTAAGTAAATTTGTGCATTTTAATACAGACTTGCTCTTCCCTAAGTCAAATCCTAACCGCCCCCCACTGTTACTACTTTATTTTTTAGCCATAGATGCCCTGACTTATTTTCCTCTTTCACTACATCATTATCAAATGACCAAAGTTTCCAATTTTTATCATTTTCCCCATCATCAGCAATAAAGCAAAGATGTTAAAACACCTAAAACCATCAGATAACGCATAAAGTCAATTCCAAACAGGAGAGCTGCTCTCAGGAACTGGGTTGAGTGCTGAGGATATACAGATGAATAAAACAGCTGCCAGGGACTGAACAGCCCCCCTCCTCATTCATATGTTGAAACCCTAGCCACCAAGGTGATTGGATTTCGTACTTGGGGGACAATTAGATGCAGGTAATTCCCAATGAGGTAAATCTTCATGATGGGATTAGCACCCTTTTTAGAAAAGACACCAGAGAGCTTTCTCTGACTCTCCCATCTCTCTTGCTATTGAGCCGAGCAAGAAGGCAGCTGTCTACAAACCAGAAAGAGAGCCCTCACCAGAACCCGGACCTCCAGCCTCCTGACCTGTGAGCAAACACATTTCTGTTGTTTAATCCACCCAGTCGGTAGTATTTTGTTGTGGCCACCTGAGCTACCTAATGTAATATCCTTTTGTGAACCCCTTTAAAATACGTAGGAGATTTAAAATCATTTGGAAAGTATCCATCGGTCCTCTTGTTGGTCCCTGGTGCCCATTCAATGCACAGTTATCATTTTCTTGGAATTTCCTCCCCCTTCCAGAAAAGCGGATCCTGGAAACCATCTTAAGTGGCTTCTTTGTGTCCCCAGCAGCTTGGCCATGACTAGTTGGACTGGGTGCACTCCTGATGTAAGTGGCATCAATCTTAACTCCACACCTGGAAATTTCGGGGTTGAAACTGAGAAACCACAACTGAGCCTCTGAATGTGGTCAGAGCTAGGATGTGGAAACTAGAGTGCTGGGGAAGGAATTCATGCCCTCGGTGTGCTAGAGACAGAAAACGTCAGTTACAGAGAAAAGGTGGAAGCAGACAGAAAGAAGAGAGGGTGGCTATTGTGGTTTTTTTGACTCATCCATCCATTCAAGATACATTTAAGTGCCTGCCACAGGTCAGACACAGCTCTAGACTCTAGGAACAGAGCAGTGACGAGACAGTTGCTGCCCAAGGCTAGCAATAAATAGATAGAAGGAAGGAAAGAAGGGATCGGGGGAGAGAAGGAGGAAGGAAGAGAGGAAGAAAGGAAAGAAGGAAGGGAGGGAGGGAAGGAGGAAGGAAGGAAGGAAAGAAAGGATGGAAGGAGGGAAGGAAGGAAGGGAAGAAAGGAGGGATGGAGGGAAGGAGGAAGGGAAGGAAGAAAGGAAGGAAGAAGGAAAGAATATGATATGTCAGATAACTGCTAAAAAGAAAAAGAAAAATCAAACAGAAATAAGAAGCTCTAGAACCGCGTAGGAAAATTTCAAATAGAGTGGTCACGAAGACCACTCGCTGAGAACAAGATGTTTCAGAAGAGACCTGAGAATGAAGCCGTGATGCCTTAAGGGGAGATAATTTGGCGCTTTGGAAGTATTCTGAACTCAACCAGCTGAGACGGCCAGCTTCAGCATTTAAAGTCTAAAGCACCTTTGCAAACACCTTGCAGTAGGGCAGCCATCTCCTTTGCCTTTGGCAAGTATTCGGCAAAAACCCATCGTGTGTCTACCGTGTGAAGTCAAAGCAGGCATCGAGATGGAGTGGAGGTAACACAGTGACCTGGAGTGCTGATATCAAGGCCAAGAAGGGGCAGAGGCACACGTGGCAGAAGGAAGGACTTCGGGTACTCAGCGCTGGGCACCAGGTCACAGCCCCCGACAGATCATACAGAATCCGTGTCCCGGCCCAGAACTACGCAGGACATGAGCAAAAGGGCTGCCACCACTCAAGCCTGCCCCTCAGAGAAGCAATCTCCTGGGGGAAATGTCAAAGTTCAGTTAAAAGATAGAAGTGGTCCAGAACCAAGGTCAGCAGAAGACACCATCTTGAAAGACCCTGTATGAATGGGCAGCTGAGAATGTTTCATGCTGCTAATGATCTCAAGATAAAATATCTTTTGTGCTCTGCTTTATTTAAATAAAGAGGCATTAAAAGAAAGCCTGCCTCTATTTGTAGATCAGACTATAGTTCAACCTAAAATATGTTTTTATGATGTCATGCAATCAAGATAATTTGCATAAGCAGCAAGTAACATTTCCTTTGGCTGAAAAAATAACGGATGGCAAACTTGAGTCTTCATGGGTTAATAAGTAAATTACTGAGAGCAGAGAAGAGGGGAAGATAATGCAGTAAAGGAAAGCAAATAATGAGAAAGAGCAAGTCATTTAGATGAGAGTGGAGGGGCGAGCCTGAAATTGAGGTACTAGGGCAGCTGCCAGCAGCCGGGCAGCTGGTCATAACTGGAGATGCTAAAGACGGAACAGTTCCCTCTCCTCTGGGTGTCTACCAGTCTCAGGAACCACCATCTGAATTATTATGCAGCATGCAGTATTTTCAATCATTTCAGGCTTCATTAGGTTACAGTATCCCATAAGTCATAGAATGCTGTGCTTGGGAGAAGTGCCTCATATTTGTTCCTTTTCTAGGAGTTAAAATATGGCTTTCTCCCCGTTCCTTTTAAATATGTAAATATCAAAGCTCAGATGACTTCACTTTATCCAATATATCCACACAGACCTTGGGCATAACTATCACTATGTCACAGTGAGGTCAATATGAACCAATGGTGTAACCCCTCCAATCCTGTTTTGCTCCCAATCATCTCAGGTTTAGGATGGAGTTGGGGGATGGGGGAAGGTTGCGGCACAGAATGAAAGGAGAGGACATTATTGGAATGAAGGAAAAGTCAAGACTGGAGATGGTAGAATTGGGGGCAGGGAAGTATAGAGACCACCATCACACAAGAGTGTGACACCCACATGTGTCACATGGCCAGTGCAGGCTGCTCCACCACCACCCCTCCCCAGCTCTAGTCGGAATGACCCGCTGCAGGTGTTGTCACACCTGAGGATTTCAAAATGTCTCTCCCATCCGTATACTTAGTTTTCCTGCTTTTTCTTCCCTAGATGACCTGCCCCGTTGTGCACTCACAAACACTATCCCTCAAGATGCAGCTTAATCAACAACCCCCTAGAATTTTCTGATCATTTTCCTCCCTCCCCCGAAATGTAGAATTGACCCCCGCCCCCCGCTCTGCTGTGCCAGTACTCAGTCCTAACAAAACACCAGTTATATTTTACTAAACTCAGATGTCAATTATCTTCCTACCGGATGGAAAGCTCCCTGAAGGCAGGCATGGTGTCATTCTCATTATGACATACTTAGCAAGATCTATCAACTAAAAGACAAGCAATTCAGTTATATTCAGTCTTCATTCTCATGATATCAACTGGTATCTTTTAGATAATTCTCTGATCAATAGAGAATTGAAGCTAAAACACATGATGCCTTCTTTTCAAGCCGACAAACAGAGCTTTAACCTCCAAACGATCCCAAGCACAATACATGTGGAAATATGCTGCTAACAAGCCAGACTGCAGCTACAGGAGGTCACCCTGGGCCTCTTCAGCCCTTTCTGGAAGAACAGCAGTAAAGCAAAGAATGTTCAACTTGTCAGTTACTTACACTTAAAAGATTGGAGGAGGGGCTCTGTGTGGTCAGAGAGCGAGCCCCTAGCTTTTCCGAGAGAAAATTCATTTCAATTCTTTATCTCCTTAATTCTAATTCCGTTGTATCCACTAACTATTGGGTATTTCCATGTGGAAGCTCTGTAGTTACTTCAAACACAGCAGTTCCAAATTCAAACCCATCATTGCCTCATTTAATCATCTCCTTCTACCAATAACCTCCACTTCTTTGACCACCTGGCTCAGACACTGGGATCACTGTTAACTTTCTCTTCTCCTTCACACTAGTCTCACACACTATCATGTTTATCTTGCATTTGCGTGAGGCACTCGAGTTTTTTTAACTGGCACATAAATTGCCTCATTTAATCCTTACAGTGAACCTGTTAGAAATAAGGAAAATGAACATTGGAAAAATTGATCAATATCGCAAAGTTAGTAACAATGGCATATCTGAGATTCAAAACTTGCCTTCTGACTCCAAACTCAAGTCTCACATGCGAGCACTAATAAGGCCTATTTCATTCTCTTTGAAACACTGATCTCCCCTGTAGACTCCTACTGCTATGCAGCTACATTGGTGCTGGCTCTCAGATCCTCAAGCCTGGATCTCAACATGTCTCCATGCACCAAAATTCACTCATCTCCATCCATCCTCTTAATGGTAATGCCAAACTAATATGCCTCAAACACCACATTTGTCATATCCATAACTACACAAAAGGTTTCAGCAGAATCCTATTGCCCTGAGAATAGGCTCCAAGGGAGAGCAGTGTTTGAAAATGGTATGAGGTAGGAAGAGGCACTCTCATATGCTTCTGGTAGTAATGGAGATGGGTATGGCCTTTCCGGGAGAAATTTGGAAATATCCATCAATATTCAAAATGCAAATACCCTATTCTTTAGCAAGTTTACTTTAAAGATTTATCTTATGGAAAACTTGCTTAAGAATACAAATATATATTACAATTCATGATTGTTGCAGAGTGTTTTTTTAAGTAAAAGAAATTTTTTAATTAATTTTTATTGGAATATAGTTGACTTACAATGTTGTGTTAGTTTCTGCTGTATAACAAAGTGAATTAGATATACATATACATATTGCCACTCTTTTTTAGATTCTATTCCCATATTAGAATTGTTTTTAACAGTTAAAAATTAGCAATGTAAATTTCCATCAACGGTGAAGTCATTATTTAAATAAGGTTCCATCTATATAATGGAATACAATGTAGTTACTTAAAAGACTCTTATAGACCTACACGCATCTATATGACAATATGGTCTATATAAAGTGAAGTAGGCAATAAGGGAAGTGTATTATGACCCATGCCCTTGGGTTAAAAATACATGTATGTGTGTCTGAATAAGATATATGTATTATGGTTATATTCATGTACATAATATTCATTAAACTAGAAATCAATAACAGAAAGATATCTGGAAAAAAACCAAATTTTTGCAAAATAAAGAATACACTTCTAAATAACCCATATGTCAAAAAGAATATCTCAAGAGAAATAAAAATATTTTTAAATGAATGAAAATAAAAATGCAATACATGAAAATACATAGTTTTGCAGCTAAAGCAGAGATTAGAGAGAATTTTATAACATCGAATACATACATTTTTTAAAAAAGGTCTCAAATCAGTAACTAATCTTCTCCCTTAAGAAGCTAGAGAGAAAGCAAATTAAGAACAAGGAAATCAGAAGGAAGAAAATAATAAAGAAACAGATAAAAATCAGTAAAATTGAAAGAAGGGAAACAATACAGGTCAAGGAAACTAGAAGTTAATTATTTGAAAAGATTAATAAAATTGATAAACCTCTAGACAGACTGACAAAGAAAAACCAGAGAAGGCCTAAATTACCAAATCAGGAATGAAAGAGAGGGCATCACTACAGACCTTGAGACATTCAAAGGTTAATAAGAGACTACTACCAAAAACTTTATGCCCATAAATTCAACAACTTAAATGAAAAGGGTCAATTCTTTGAAAGTCAAAAACCACCAAAATCACTCAAGGAGAAATAGATCATCTGAATATTCTTATATCTATTTAAGAACTTCAATTTGTGTTTAAAGCTTTCCAAAAAAAAGAAATTTCTAAGCTCAGATAATTTCATTGGTGAATTGTACCAAACATTTAATGAGATAATAGTAACAATTCTGCATAACGTCTTCCAGTAAAAGGAAGACTTCCCAACTCAGTTTATAAAACCATCATTACCCTGATACCAAAACCAGACCAAAGAATTATTTTTAAAAAGTATAGATTAATGTCCTTCATGAACATACATGCAAAATAGTCAACAGAATGTTATCAGTCAAAACAAGCAATGTGTAAAAAAAAATGATAAATATAAACTAAGCAAGTTTTTCCCAGGAATACAAGCCTGCTTCAACATTAAAAATTAATATCCATGTAATTCATATTAGTCAAGAAAAAAGGCATACGATCATCTCAATAGATGTGGAAAAAAGCATTTGAAATCAATATCCATCCATTATAAAAACTCTAAGCAAACTGGGAATAGAAGAGAATTTTCAAAACTTGATAAACAAAATCTATAAAAATCTACAGTTAACATTATACTTAGTCACAAAATACTGAATATCCCCCCAAGATAGAGAACAAGACAAGAGTGTCCTTCCTCACTACTCCTATTGAATCTAGTACTAGAAGTGCTAGCCAGTGCAATAAGGGGGAAAAAAAAGGGAATAAAACATTGAGATGCTAAAGGATAAAATAAGACTGTTTCTATTAGCAGACAACATGACTGTCTATTAAAAAAAAAATTTCCAAATAACCTACAAAACCTATTAGAATTAATGAGAGTTTATCTAAATCATAAGATCAATATACAAAAAGAATTTGCATTTCTATATAATGGCAATGAATAATTAGAATTCAAATTTATTTTTTAAAGTGTCATATATAACGTCACCAAAAAGCAAAAAGGAAAAAAAAATACTAAGATATAAATCTAATAAAATATGTACAGAATCTATATGAATACTATAAAATACTGATAAAATAAATCAAACTAGACCTAAAAAAATGGAGTCCTAAAAATCTGTTCATGGACTGAAATACTCAGTATTATAATATTGTATTTTAATATTATATAATACTGTAATATTATACACTAATGTAATTATAATACATTGCACTATATTGCAAGTGAGTTGTAATTTTATTATAATTACAAAATATTATAATATTGTACAATATTGTTTCATAATGTTGGACTCTATTGTAAAGACAATATTGTGGAGACTCAAAATTAATCTATCAATTCATTACAGTCTCAATCAAAATACATGCAAGATGGGTTTGTTTTTTCTTTTTTTTTTTTTTTTCTTTTCTGGGGCAGTGGGGTGTAGAGATTGGCAAGTTGATTTTGAAATGTTTATGGAAAGAGAAAGGAACCAGAAGAGTCCAAGCAATTTGGAGAAAGAACAAAGTTGAGGACTCACACTACTCAATTTCAAGACATATAAAGTGTCAAAAAAGAAACAACAGGCCCCAAATGGAGTCCCTTGTGCTCAGCCCCACATCAGCAAACCAAGACTTAACACCTAACCTAACTGTAGTTTCAGCCTCTCCTGGGGATGGGACCTTTAACCAATCAGTCTGGAATTAGCTGTTCAGCACTAGTGAGGTAATCTGCCTGATAGACCCTATCTTTCCCCAAAGGAAGGTAACCTTGCCTGAAACACTCTTTGCTAGAATAACTTCCTTGCCCCACCTTGTACTGCCTAGAAAAGTCTTCCATTTTGTACAGATCCTCAGGGCTTCTTTCTATTTGCTGGGTGGGATGCTGCATGATTCGTGAATCTTTGAATAAAGCCAATTAGATCTTCAAATTTACTCAGTTGAATTTTTTTAACAAAAGTGACAGTAATAAAGACAATATGGTAACAGTGAAAAGACAGACTCAACAATCAGTAGAACAGAAGTCCAGAAATAGATCCACACAGATATAATCAACTATTTTTGAAATTAAAAAGTTAAAAAATACACTTAGAATCTGCACTTAATTTTATCTTAATATTCATTGGATTTCTGTACCAGCACAACTGTCATAGTGATACATACAGTTGTTCTGAGGAAAGCTTGTTTGATTTGGTAACAGGATTTTTCTATATATTCTTCCTGAAACGTAAAGGAAATATTTCCATTTCAAGGGAATTGGTAAAATGGCCAGATTGAGAGAGAATGATACAGATTCTCTCCTAGAAACCTCCAGCACCTCAGAAGAGTAGATAAAACCTTGGGAAATCTTTCAAGAGTTTCCTAAAATTAGACTTTTTGAATGGCATACATGTTTTGGATATGGACTATTTGTGTTTCTTCTCAAAGGGTTTTTTGTTTGTCACATTAGGGAATTGAGGACAAGCTTCTTTTTTTTTTTTTATTTTGAGAAGTTACACTGTACCTTTACAATATAGCTTTCAACAACATCACTGGTGAGAGTTTATAATTTTGATAAATGCATGGAAATTGCAATATGCTTGATAAAGGTCCTTACAAGACAATATAATGAAATTATTAACATATTACAATGTCTGTCTTGTACTTATGGGCATGTATGAGTACTATTGCAAATATTTTGGTATCCTGGGTACCTTTAGTGAAATCCTCAGCATATTCTGTAATTCTCAGGCTTCAGTTTCCTATGAATGTTCAAGATTATCTAGCAGCGATGATGTGAATGAAACACTATGACAGACAGTTAATAAAAATTATGCTAATGACTTTTCAGGGCCCAGTCTCTCCGGGTGGTCTTTTGGTCTTCATTCTTATAGAACCTTTAGCTCACTTTCTTAAGCATTTAAATCAGCTGCTATTGTAACTCTATAAAACCTGCACAAGAATTGGCATCTCTGAGCTGGCCTACAGGTATTCTGGAGCATGGTTTTCTGATATTGAGCTGTCCCTGTTACACCATGCAGTGTAATGCATGAAATGACCAGTGTTTCTATTAAGTTACTCCCTTAATTACTCTCCCAGGTATTGGTGAGGGTCCCTAACCAAATCTCTCTCTGACTCTTCAAAATTTTATATTTGGTTCAGGGAAAAGATGAGGTTGAAAAATATCAATTTCATATTCACATTTTAATGATCAGGAAAAGTAGCATTTTTTTTAAATCTACAAAATTAGAAGTGCCTATGCCTTATAAGTAGCAGTATTCTCATAAGGCTCTTAGTAGTGATCATGAGATATTTGCAATGAGAGGTGATGCTGGCACTATTTATAATTATAAATTTATAAAATATTATAATTATGGAATTTTAATTTCAATTGTATCTTAAATATTTTAATGCCTTAGCTTTGAGGGTTCCACACGAGTAAGTATCACAAAGTACTTCTTTTCAGTGATTACTGTTTTATCTTCTTTGGAGACAAGATGTACAAATTAATCTAGAAAACAGGATTAACCAGAATCACTGTAACAACACACAACACAAGCATTTTTAAGCACAGAGTATCAACAGTTTCAGAGTAGAGATTTTACTCAATAGTTGGTTACATTTTTATTAAAGAATTTATACTTTCCATTTTCTTCAGATTTCCTTTGATCAGGATCCCATTCTTAATGCCAGAATACCTACTGTGATAGAGAAATGTAGATTTGGGAGAACAAACATGAGATAACTGTGCTTGTTTAGGTGAAAAACACATCAGGGCTAATCACGTCTTAAAATCTTCAAGTCCACAAGGTAGCAACTCAGAGGAAAAATTCACTAACAGCATCATTGTTTCCAAAGTGTGTAACAATGATTCTTGAGACAGTAAGAATCTTAGAGGAAACAGTAGTCACTAACTTTGTCAAGGCAGGTCATACCCCATGCTGTCAGGTCTCCTGGAATATTTACCTAAATTCAAACCCAGAAGCTGTCCAGCAAAAGGGAGAAAGTCTGGCTTTATAGATGCAGATGACGATTGGCATTTACTTATGTTCAGAAAATAAACTCCCATCATGTCATACTGGGCAGGATTTTCCCATAAATTCAACTGTAATTGTATTCAACCCACAAGTCAACTTTGTTTCATTTTCCACGTTTTCGTTTTTCATCTAAGTTAGAGCCTCTGTTCCCTGCGGGGTGGCAAACTCAGCGGTCTTACCATCTCAAAATGGCCCCCTCTGATCCCCTTAGCTTCAGCAAGCACCTTGAACCCTTTCCCCAATGATCTGTCTTCAACAAATACATAATGCACGCTAAGAAGACCTTTTCCTTCTAATTTTTAAATCCACATTTATTTGAAGAAGTTTATATATGCCTGTTTACCCTCAAATCACCAAGAGAATTGATGGTGGCAGTGATTTGATCACCAGGAAAGCTTTATAAGCCATTGATACATTTTCAGAAAACTTTTAAAGACATTTTTAATAGAGGAAATTGGGTTTCTTTTGACTATAGCTAATGTGGAACTTCAAATTTCAGCTCATCCGCATCTACGTGATTGAAACAACGTCTAAACTCGGAGACAAGCATTTATTTAACCCACAAGACACTTTCTTTCCTCCATATTTCCTAATCAAATTTTAAAATGTTTCATAGAGATACAGTGGAAATACTATTTCCAGAGCAACCCAATTTAGACATATGCAGACCTACAATACTCCTTCAGTGTGTATTTTTTTTTATCAAAATATAGTTGATTTACAGTGCTGTGTTAGTTTCAGGTGCCCAGAAAAGTGATCCAGATATATATAGATATATATAGATATATAAAGTATTCTTTTCCAGTAAGTATTTTAAATGTAGAAAAATCTGACCTCTGAACTACCAGTTCCAGTGAGAATTGTGAGGTACCAAATACCAATCTCTGGTCTTTAAGATACAATTTTAGGTGAACTCAGTACTTAGGAAATATGAGTGAATTAAAGGAATTAACTCAAATGTATAAAGACGGTTGAAGACACCTTAATTAGAAATCACACATATGCGTCAGGTTCTCCATTTCTGAACTTTCTTAAAGAATCTACTGTTTTACCAGAGCTGAGATGTTCTCCTTTTCATATGACAGCAAAATAACAAGTCTGTATGTTCCTAGAGTAAAAAGCAGATTGTGGCTGGTACCATATTTACAACCACTGCTCTCCCGCGTTATTCTTTTATCTCTTCCTCTGCCAGAGTGTTTCATCGGTCAGTCAGCGAAGGTCAGACTCACCTCGACGGCTCAGCAGCGCAGTCTTCTTTCCATTCCATTTGGAGGCAAGAAATCGGAATCTTTACCGTGCTGACCTTATTGTTTTAGAAGCTATTGATTGTGTCTATCAGGTCCCAGCAGTTCCCTGGCGTCAGTCTCCGGAAAAAGAAAGGCAGAAAGACAGCCGCATCCCTCGCCCTTCTCCGACCGTACTGACCCCTTCATTAGTTAGGTTTGGGGGTAATTAGACTGACTCACCGCAGGTGGAGCCCCTTGTCTCTCCCAACCCTCCACTCTGCTTCACCTGGATTTTTGGCCACCCATCAGAGTACACGTCTGGTATGTAATGAGGGATGTACAGAGCCGATAGGGGAGGTCAGCGAGAAGTGGATGGCTCCTCCATAGAGATGATTACGGAGTTACTGACACGCAAGTAAAGTGGCATGTATCACACACTCCACAGCACTCAGGAAGTGTAAATCTCATATTTGACACACCCTTTGCCGAGAGACAGACTATATGAATCTTTTTCATATCACTAGAGCTGCTTTATACGAGGATACCCTGTCCCGGCGTAACTCTCAACTTCAGAATGCTTTCCTTATCCATCAGGAGTATATGCTTTTTCACCGTAAGTTTTTCAATGTATTACACATTTCATAGAATAATCATTAAGCCACAGCACTTCGGCTTCATGTGTGATCTTCTCCCTGGGCCGCTTGCCTTCTAATCGTGTGATTCCTTTAATACTACTACTACTTATTGAATACTTGCAATATTCTAGGCATGGTGCTAAGTGATTAACATAATTATGTCATTTAAACCGCAATAATCCTACAAGGAAGAGTTGTACTATTATCTCCACTTCATAGATAAGAAGGCTGAGAAACAGTGGGCTTAAGCGTTTGCTCGCAATCACACAAACATGAAGCGTCAGAAACCAGACTTAACGCAGGAAATATGCCTCTGTGCCCGATTGCTTCCTTTTCATTAAATGAATGAATGAATGAACTAAGCAACTACCACCCCCCCTCCAACTCTGCCTGATCTTGTTGCTCGGTGCTGGGAATACAAAAAGGTGAATCTGTCATCGTCCCTGAAGTAGCCCCCAAAGCAACAACAGCACAGGCCATGCAGTTTTATCACAAGGCTACAATTATAATAAACTAGCTAACGTGCATTGCTTGTTACACGCCAGACACTGCTTGAAATGCTTTACCTTCCTTACCTGACACAAACGTCACAACTCACCAAGACAGGCAGTCTTGTTATCCCCATTTGACAGGTAAGAAAAACAAAACACAGGAGAGTATAGCTGACTTGTCAAGGACAGCCAGCTATCAAGGTGTGGATGTGAGACACAAGGTAAAGTGGAAAAAGCCACAAAACATGTAGATAATGGGGTGGATTTCATAAAAGGACATGTTTTCTTTCAGTTGAGAAAAATCAGGGAAAACTTCATGGCAGAGGTGGCATTTGACCTAGACCTTGAATTCTAAGAAGTAAGAGGATGAGCTAAGACATAAATGTAGAAAAACAGGGCAAATACTGAGAACAGTAAATACTCCAGAGCGAACCATACAGAAAGCAATAGTAAGGAAAGGCCGTGCTTATATGAAATCACAGGTGTGAAACTTTTGAAAATTGTAAAGCACTACAGAATTTTTTAAATTAAAAATAAAGCCATCTCTGTAGATTCTGACCCTCATGGTATCCTTGAATTGGTGCTCTGAAATCACACAAAGGTAAACAGATTACAGAATTTAACTTGTAATCCACCTGTAAAAACAGAGATGAGCATATGCTGTTAGAAAATGATTACCCCCACTTTCCACATTTGACCTGGATTCTGATAGGAGTTATAGTGGAGTGGCAGCCCAGTGCCCCCCAGCTACTGTCTCTGTCACTGGTGTGATCTCAGGGCAGATCTTCTCACCTTGTTTTTATCAGGCACTGTATCAGTCAGGGTCCCAACAGGAAACCAAAGGCACGGTCCAAATGGGATGATTTTTTGGAGGCTTTGTTTTCATGGAGCCTATCATAAAGCTGTGAGTACAGTGTCAAGTCAGCAGTAGGGACAGTGCCGGAAACTGAGACCAACAGTCACAGAATCTTTCCCTGGCTCAGCTTACAGGCATGAGAGGGAGAACTGAGGACCCAAAGCGTGAGACAGCCCACAGAGGAGGTGACCTGGAAGGCAGCAGTGACCTTCAGTGGAGGGCAACAGCCAGTCTGTGGAAACCTTGAAGGGAACCAAGGGAATAAATGCTTTATTTCTTTCCCACCCTTCCGATCTGGCGGTGGGTGGATGGGACTGACCACAGGACTGAGCCAACCGGGAGCCCTGGGGCATGGGTACCGCAGGTGCTGTCGGAATAAGTCAGCAGTGGGAGGATGTGATGGGGGTGCCTGGAGGGGCAAAAGGAACGCATCTTGTACATGTACATAAAAACGTGCTCTGCGTGTATGGAATGACTGTCGATTTTTCAGGAATATGTGGTTTGAATAATCATTAAAATATGAAGAGATGGTCCTGATTTATATCGACTCTTTTAGATGATTACATAGGATCACTTGAACTTAATGACTGACTACCCCTTAACAAATGACTTCTAACACTTCCAAAGTAAATATACACTCCAGGTACGAAGATATTCAAGTAATTATGTTGTGACTCTTGATTCAGACAAAAGAAACTCCAGAAAAATAATTTGACATTTGATACTTATTTTAATGGTTGAAGGGTTTTTGAAATAGGTATGGCATTTTGCATGAAAAGATTCACTTAGGCCAGTGGTTTGTAAACTTGATTATACATTGAAATCCCCTGGAGAGCTCTGAAAAGCACTAATGCCTGGGACCCACCCCCAGAGATTCAGTTCTAGTGGTCTGGTTCCAGCCTAGGCGAAAGAAGTTCTAGATATTCTCCAGCAGAGTCTAATTTACAATCAAGGATGAGCATCACTGATTTAGCCTATAATGATGATTTACATAATATGATTGTATTATTTCTCAGATTCTCATAATATAATTGTACTATTCCTGTTAACTCATATGACATTTCGTCTTCTTCAAAAATCAATCATAAGACAGTTAACTGTATATTCAACTCAATCATTAAATCAATTGAAAGTAGCAAATGAACCCTGCCACCATCCCTTTAGTTTCACTCCATGTCAACCTCACCTGAATCAAACAATTATATTTTACATGGAGAGCCTACATTTTATCCTAAAGTTGCTAAGAAAACAAGTTATTCAAGCATTCACATGTTTAAACTATTATGATTATATTTTGGGTATAAGGAGAAATTACAAAAGTGAAAATGCTAAGGGAGATTGCTAGACATAAATGAAAAAGCATGGACTTTGATATCCAAAAGCCCTAGGAACTAATTCTGATACCAGCTCTTTCCACCTTGCTCTTCCAAGTGTGGTTCATGGACCAGCAAGCAATTTCAGCATCACCTGGGAGCTTAACAGAAATGCAGATCCCACCTCAGATCTACTGAATCAGAATCTACACTTTAATAAGACCTCCAGGTGATCTGAATGCACGTGACAATTTGAGAAGCAAGGATATACTGGATATAGAGTATATTGATTAGGGTTACGTACAATTGCAGGTAGAAATATGCAAGCAAGAGTGGCTTAAACACTATAAAAGTTTATATTTCTCTTTCATTCAAAAGAATTCCAGAAGTAGGTGGTCCAGAGCTGATATCATGTTCTGTACTGTAGAATCTATACTGTCAGGGCTTTTCAGTTCTTGGTAACGGTTGTCTCCTCACAATCTAAGAAGGCTGTTGGAGCACCAGCCATTGTATCTATGTTCCTGCCAGAGGAAAGAAGAAAGTATCAGGGGGAGGTGTCAGAGATACAGTCTTCTGAGACACTTCTCTGAAGTCACACACATTTGTTAACACCTCATTGGCCAGAACATAATCCCATGGTAACACCTAAATGCAAGGAATGCTTTAAAAGTAATCATTATTCCAGGTATTCTTATAGCCAGTTGGTAATCAGGAGGGTTTATTACTGATGAAGGTGGAAAGAGTAAATATTGGGAAACAACCAGCATTTCATGTAACCTTGGGCATATTAATTAACCTCCCTGAATCTCATATTCCTCTTTGCAAAATGTGAATAACAAAACCCACATAACAAAGTTATCACGAAGATGAAATGAAATGAATATAAAATATCTCACACATAGTAAGGACTCAGTTAAGTAATAGCTCTTATTTTAGAAGGAATGCTTCAAGAGCTCACTCTTATATAATATATAATGCTGATCAAAAAATAGCAAATAAATGTTAAATGTTATTGCAAATATTAAAAATTGATTACAATTTTGTCTTTTAGAAAATTCAGCCACAAGCAGATCCCAAGGGAGGTTTTATCGACTACAGTGGTATTCTTCCCTGGGCCACACCACAGCAGTCCTATGCAGCATCCTTTATCACTTCTAGATGAGGGTCCATGGATGAGAAAAAGCACCACAGCATAGGAGTTAGGAGCTGGACTCCGAAACCAGAAAGTCTGAGGCTGAATTTGGCTCCATTGCTTTACAGCTATGCTATTTCTGTCATCACTTTTCAGCTTCTGTAAAGCTGAAATAATAATTCCCATCTCACAGGGTTATTGTGAGGATTACCTGAGTTAGTATAAGTAAAAGCACCTAGAAAAATGCCTTGCTCATGGTAAGAGTTAAGTGTTAGCTATTACTCTCAGCCATGCAACTAAGGGTGAATTGTGTGCTAGGAAACAGTCTTTTTCTACAGTAGGACTTGTCTCTTAATAACGCAGCAGTTTACCAGCTAGGATTTAGTTAACATGCAAAGGTCATTCATACAGCTAATTCTTGGCTTTAGAAAGTATAGGGGGAAAAATCAATAAATACACAATTAAGAAGAAAAGGAATTAACGTTTTCATGTTTACATGGCTCTCCCTCTTAGGAGCCTTCTTGATAAATACTTGCTGATACTGCAGTCAATAAAGGGAAGGATTTGAAGATCACACCTCTCAAGAAATAGGCAGCAAATGGAGAAAAAGTTCACTCAAGTCCTCTAGGATATGAAAGAATAGAGGTAATTTTGGATAAAATATTTAGTTGAATGAGGGTGATTCAAAAATTGCCTTGGTTAGAACACTTTGAAGTTTTTCCCACTGTGAGGAAACAGGTTCCTGCCCCATTTGCATTCATGTGGTTTATATTGTTCTTACCTAATGAGATACAGAAAACCTCCCAAACGCTGACACGTTTAAAGCATGCTTCACTCAGCATGAAGGTTTGAGACGTCAAGGATACCTTGAGCATCCTCAGATTCCAACAACTTGTCAGAGAAATTAGCACCTTCTCAACCAAGGCTAAAACCGAGTTTCACATTCCTCCCTGGTGGGGGAGAGAGAACGAAGGGGAAAATCACTCTGGTTTAATGCTTCCTTTGTTAAGACAAATACAGAGAGCTTTATCATCTCTGGATGGCTCTCCCTGACCTCCTGATTTTTAATTCATTGGTTTTAAATGATCCTGGACAGTCAAGATCCTTTTGTCAATTCTTGTGTGCTTACCCCCGAAGACAGACTCTCTGACTTTTATCAGTCAAGCTAATTTCTCTTTGTGTGCGTTTAACAAGCTAGTCTCAAAGAAAAATTTAAATTGTTCTAACGTGATGAAAGTAGGTCATAAATCATAAATAAGATCTTAAAATATTATACATGGTCACTTTTTTAATTTTACAGACGTTTTAAAAATTCAGTTGCATCCAGCTGTGGTCTAAGTGAACCACTTCAGGAAGTAAGAGGGTAACACTAATTGCTTTAAAATTTCTCCACGGGAGCTTGAGAAGAACGCCACCTTGTCCTTGTGTACAAAATGTACCATGTTCCTCCTTCCTCTCTTTTTTCTACAGTAACTTTTCATTTTGTAAAGTGGGATAAAATACATGAAAAAAATGCTTTGAGAAGTATTTTGTGTGTTATTGTCATTATAGTAAAAACTATATCTTTCTAGAGATTAATCTCATAAAACCCCTAAGCTCCAGAGAAACTTCAGAAACCTCTCCCCAAAAGAACCTCTTTGGTGGTCAATCAAACCCTACACACCTGGCAATAGATGGACATTAAAAAAGCAAAGCTGGTGTCATCAGGGAGGACCTGGCGGGGGTCCATCTCTGACACTCCGACTGGCCCCCTCACTCTGCGGGAAGAAGGCTGAGCTTCACCAATGGCCGACAGTTTTTCAGTGGAACCCAAAGCGCGCAGGAGAACGGATCAAATGCCGAAGAGGCAAGAAGAGGAACGAGAGAAGAAGAATCAGAGAGCTAGAAAACTGGAAGAAATCTGGGAAATCACCTCCTCCAATCACCTCATTTTTCAAAAACTAGGAACCAGGGGCCACCAAGTGACTTTCCCACTGTCACATGGCTACCCTGTCTCCCGGTCAGAGGAGCTGCAAGCAGGTGGCCCCCCCTCATGTGGGCGGGTACACAGCCCACGCTCTCATCCTGAAGAGAACAAAAGGCCGAGAAAGAGGGACAGCCTCCTGCCTGACAGTTGAGCTCGACATAGGTCTTTTTTGGCCTTTAGCCTCTAAAACATTGACTTTCCTGGTCTCCAGCCTGCAGACTGCAGGTCTTTGGGACTTTGCAGCCTCCATAGTCATGTGGGCCAATCCCTTATAATAAATCTCTCTCTCTCTCTCCCTCTCTCTCTATCTATCTATCTATCTATCTATCTTTCTCTCTCTCTCTATATATATATATATATACACACACACATATATATAAAGAGTATATATAGTGTGTGTGTGGAGAGAGAGAGTATACATATTTATTGAGAGAGTATATGTGTATATATGTGACTGTGTATATATGTGACTGTATTATATATATATATATATACACACACACATCCTGTGGTTCTGTTTCTTGGAAACACTCTAATACATACAAAGTAACTAATTTTTAGCTGAATATATACTCCCTTTCCTATAAGAGTTCAGCTCTTTGTGGCTGGAACCAATCTACTTCTCAGAATACTAATTAGTCCAGTGTTATTCACACAACTGGTACCCCAAAACTCCAACTACACTGATACAGGCTGAGAATTTCAACAGTTGATATGTCAAAGCAAAAGGCGTTAAAAAAGCTTTTTGGAGGGATAAACCCAAGGCTACTTTTGGATGAAGAGAGGAGTCAGGTAACAATATTAGAGCTCATCAAAATGATTTAAAAATAGGAGGCAATTCTAATTTGGCTTCTGACCCAGTTGACCATGGGAAGTGCTGGCCTGGCAAAATGCTCCCAAGACTATAATAGCACTTCCCATTTAAAGTGGGTGAGAAGTAAATGTGCTCGGGGAGATGACTTTTTGTTTTCCATTCTATCTGGAATAAGCACATTGGGGCAGTTATTTGAATTCACAATCAACAGGCTTGGACATTTTTACTGTAATTATGACATCATGATACTTAAGCTTCCTAACTGCTTAAAATTTAAAAGTAAAATTAAATGTGTAGGTGGTACAGCAACCTTTAAAAGTTATTGTCCAACCATTAAATGTAAGCTGTAATCCCGGACTGGATCCTGGGCCCGAAAAAGATCACAATTAGCAAATTTAACTCAGATGTGAAGACGACCTAGTGGAATTAAATCTGCGTGAATTCCCCGATTTTGATCATTGTATCCGGCTCAGGTAACGTTAACATTGGCAGAAGCTGAGGGGAGGGCATATGGGAACTCCTCGCTCCGTTGGTGCAACATTCTTCTAAGTCTAAATTTATTTCAAAATAAAAAGGTAAAAGTTTTCAATTAAATCACAAAGTCCAAGTTAACCACAGAGCTGGGGCATGGGGCACCCCCTAAGTCAGCTCTCTCCAGAGCGGTCGCCCTCAGCGAGACCAACCACAGGGCAGCAAATTCATTATCCTCGCGGTGTTTCCCTTAGTTTACTACTTCCCACTTGCTGTGACCCAAGTATCCCAGTTGAGTTCATTTCCAATTCCATGAAAGAGAAGAGGAAGCTGTTGAAAGCGGAACGTGATTGTGGTACCACAGCAGCCTCGGTGTGCTGCATTTGGGAAGCAGGGGCCCGCCCTTTCTGATGTGTGCACATCCTGAGCAATTACAAATTAAAAAAAAAAAAAAAAAAAAAAACAGAAAACACAAAAATCTCAGTGGTGTGAATTTCCTGAGGAATGTCAAAATGTCATTCTTCAGCAGAAACCAAGCAAGGAGAGTTATAACAGAAACATGGAAGCAGTGTCTTTCTCTGCTGCTTTCCTTAGGTACCACACTGCCATTTCTTTGTTTTTTTTTTTTTAAATAAATGAAGTATAGTTGATTTACAATGTTGTGTTAATTTCTGCTGCACAGCAAAGTGATTCAGTTATACGTATACATACATTCTTTTTTATATTCTTTTCCATTATGGTTTATCACAGGATGTCGAATATAGTTCCCTGCGCTATACAGTAGCACCTTGTTGCGTATCCATTCTATATATACTAGTTTGCGTCTGCTAACCCCAAATTCCCAATCCTTCCCTCCCTCACCCCCTCTCCTTGGCAACCACCAGTCTGTTTTCTAGGTCTGTGAGTCTGTTTCTGTTTCATAGATAGGTTCATTTACATCATATTTTAGATTCCACATAATAAGTGATATTATATGATATTTGTCTGACTTACTTCACTTAGCATGATAATCTCTAAGTCCAACTATGTGGCTGCACATGGCATTATTTCATTCTTTCTTATGGCCGAGGAGTATTGCATTGTATATATGTACCACATCTTCTTTATCCATTCCTCTGTCCACAGACATTTAGGTTGTTTCCATGTCTTGGCTATTGTGAACAGTGCTGCTATGAACACAGAAGGGCATGTACCTTTTGAATTATGGTTTTGTCCAGATATATGCCCAGGAGTGGAATTGCCACATCATATGGTAACTCTATTTATAGTTTTTTGAGGAACTTCTATACTGTTTTCCATAGTGGCTTCACCAGATTATATTCCCACCAACAGTGTAGGAGGGTCCTTTTTCTCCACACCCTCTCCAGCATTTTTTATTTGTAGACTTTTTAAATGATGGCCGACCAGTGTGAGTTGCTATCTCATTGTACACACTGCCATTTCTGGCTAGAAGATTTATGCCACAAACCAGGATGTTCATAATCTCCTGGTTTCAGGTAACACAGTCAGACTCTCTGAACCTCATACCATTCTGTCAATTACATTCTATAAACCAACAATCAAACAGCTAGAATGCTTGTACATCATTTGTAGCATAAAAAGTTTTCGTGTGTTTTTTTGCATGTTTCTCAGGGGAAATAAATGAGTGGTGGTATGAGAGGAATACTTGAGCCTCCCTCCCCAGCCCGACTGTTTTAGAAGAAATAGGTATTGTTTTACAACTCCTGCACTATGGACAGGACCACTCACCAGGTGTAAAAGTTTTACCCATGGTCTGATCCTAACACTGGCCAGAAACTCCTGGGTAGTGTTACATCTTATAAAGAACAAGAGACAGTTTGTTAACTAGATGAAGACATACAACCTCTTAAACTGTGGGTCCACAGCTGTGCTATTTTGACCCAAACGATGCTGCAAATTTCTATCCCGACAGTGGGCTGTCTCGTGGTCAATCTAGAAAAATAAAGAATCAAGAGGAGTCTTCCAGGTGAAACCTTAGCAAGGGTAAATGACTTTTTAGGTCATCTGTCCTCTCATGATTTAAATGTGCTTGGTAGAGCTGGGGAAGATTATGTTTTGAGAAAGGAAGGTAAAAAATGCAAAGGTACATTTTGAACCGCTTCAGAATGCCAGAGGTGTTACAAAATGGTCCGTGGTTCTCGTGCAGGTGTGGGTGTATAGTAAGGGCACAAGCTGTAGAACTTTTGCATGCAGCTTTGTCTGTACACAGATGAAGATAACTGGAACAGCCACAAGCAAATCAGAAAACCAGGAAATTTGCCTTGAATGATTCTGTCTTACCTCTTCTGCCCCAGTCCCTGCACTTCAGGAAAACTGGAGTTTTCTGTCCCCAGAGAGCCTGCCCCCATCAAACCAGAAAAGTTCTGACACCCATATTTACCTCCCTGCCCATATGCCGTTACACCAAGATGTGAGATTTTCCAAGTGTGTTCAGCCTTTTAATTCTGTGGACTAGGAAGCTTTGTTTTCTTTTAAAAGGACAGGGGTGGGTAGAGGCAGGGACTAATTTTGCTGAGAAGCAAAGCTTTCTTTCCTGACTCCATAAAAGCAAAGGTTACACACTTGGCTTCTTTTAAGGAACCAGAGATGCTGAATCAACAAGTGAGTCTCCCTAACTCCTTTCCTGGAAAAGCCTTAGCTCCTCCCCCAACCCTCATTCTCCAGCTCCCTTTCCTGTTAGCCCACCCCTCCTCTCTGTCCATCGCTGTCTGGGCTATTTCCTCTGTTTCCCATGCTCCAGAACCTAGAAAAACCTACAGATTAAGGTGGGAGAGAAGAAAAGGGGCTCATGAGATCTGCTCAAAAGCAGAGGCTCTCAGGAGATTTGTAAGATGACAGAAAGAATCCATACCGTTTAAGGCTGTATTAAGAAAAGAACTCATACCTTAAATTATTAAAAAGTGGTTGAGGTCGAAGTAACCCCCATTGTGAAAGAGTAACGTAAAAATTTTACCAAAAAAAAAAAAAATGGGTATACCTGAGTTATGGCAATGACAGAGTTAGGATGAAACAGAACAGGTTATTTGGAGAAATTTCTTGATTATGAAGACGAAGTTACACAATGAAATTGGACTGGGTAAAATGTTCATGATCTTATTAGATTTTGAAAGAATTATAGAAATTACCTCATTTCATTTCTTATCCAAAGGAGGAAAATCTTATATTCTAATTAAAAACATTTATTTCCAAACTGAGGAGGTGAAGAGGTATGAATCTTTACTAGCTGTGTGTTCTCAGGCAAAAGCTTACCTTCTCTGGGCTTGAGAGAAAGCTAGGGTCATCTGAATCCAGCCAGCCTCTCAGATTCTATGGTAGGATGCACATAGCTTTCAATCTATGCTGATTTATAAGGTGTTACAATGGTGTTTATAAATTTTGCTAAATATATATTAGACTTAACGTACATTTAGTTCAACATAAGAACAAAATCTTCATAGTTTAAGGTTCATTACTTTGAGTAAAATTATCTGTTCTTGTAGCAAAATGCACAATCAAAACAAAAAGAATCCTGTATTGTGTGTAATGTTGCCCTATTGACACATGTTAATGATGTTGAACTCCTGACCATAAATAATTCATATTTCTGGAGGAGACCAAGAGTCTCTTGGAGACCCCTTCTGTGAGTTTCTGAGTTTTCACCCAACACTTTGAGACAACCAACATCAAGTCTCTACATACAGATGGCCAACAGGCACATGAACAGATGCTCAACATCACTAATTATTAGAGAAATGCCAATCAAAACTACAATGAGGTATCACCTCACTCTGGTCAGAGTGACCATTATCAAAAAGTCTACAAATAACAAATGCTGGAGAGGGTGTGGAGAGAAGGGAACCCACCTATTATTGTTGGTGGGAATGTACACTGGTGCAGCCACTATGGAGAACAGTATGGAGGCTCCTCAAAAAACTAAAAATAGAGCTACCATATGATCCAGCAATCCCACCCTTGGGCATATATCCAGACAAAACCATAATTCAAAAGGTACATGCACTTCCGTGTTCATAGCAGCACTATTCACAATAGCCAAGACATGGAAACAACCTAAATGTCCATCGACAGAGGAATGGATAAAGAAGATGTGGTACATACATACAATGGAATACCACTCGGCCATAAGAAAGATGAAATAATGCCATTTGCAGCAACATGGATGCAAATAGAGATGATCATACGAAGTGAAGTAAGTCAGAAAGAGGAAGACAAATATCATATGATATCACTTACATGTGGAATCTAAAATATGACACAAATGAACTTATCTACAAAGCAGAAACAGACTCACAGACACAGAGAACAGACTTGTGGTTGCCAAGGGGGAGGGGGTTGGGGGAGGGATGGACTTGGAGTTTGGGATGAGCAGGTGCAAACTATTACATAGAGAATGGATAAACAACAAGGTCCTACTGTAGAGCACAGGGAACTATACTCAATACCTTGTGATAAACTATAATAGAAAAGAATATGAAAAAGAATGTATATGTGTGTAAAACTGAATCACCTTGCTGTACAGCAGAAATTAACACAACAATGTAAATCAACTATACTTCAATAAAATAAATTTTTAAAAAATTCTTTCCTCTTCTATCTCCTCTCTGCCAAAGCTATCAAACAAGGAGGGACCACCCATTAGCCAAAAAATAAAAACTAAAAAAAACCACACACACACACATTCAGACTTCCCTGGTGGCACAGTGGTTAAGAATTCGCCTGCCAAAGAAGGGCACATGGGTTCGAGCCCTGGTCTGGGAAGATCCCACATTCCGTGGAGCAACTAAACCCGTGTGCCACAACTATTGAGACCATGTACCACAACTACTGAAGCCCGTGCGCCTAGAGCCTGTGCTCTGCAACAAGAGAAGCCACCGCAATGAGAAGCCCGCGCACCCCAAAGAAGAGGGGCCCCCGCTCGCCGCAACTAGAGAAAGCCTGCGCGCAGCAACGGAGACCCAACGCAGCCAAAAAGAAATAAACAAATAAATTTATTTTTAAAACACATACACATTTAACTATAGGAATATGTGTCCTTTACTTAAGAATGTATGTCAGATGAAGGGGAAAAAATACAAAGAAATTCCATGTATATGATACAAGCTCTCCACCTTCACTGGACACTGATTGTGATTGACTCACAAAACACCCTCTCCAACTCAAATTGAGCAAGGCTACTTAAACATGAAACTTTTAAAGCTTTTTAAGGAGCTAATTAATTCATTTGTTGGTTCCGTACAAATAAGGTCCGTTTTTATTTTCTTAGCCTCAGGCCTAGACTCTCCGAAGGCTGTAAAGCCTACGTAATGACTTCATCCGAATTTCACTTTTTTGGAGCTATTTTGCAACAATTACATGACCAACTTATATTGGTCATCTCGCAGAAATCTCCGATCAAGTTCCCACACGCACCCCTGCTCATCCTGCTTCCTTCTGTGTCACCACCAACGTGAAGGAGCTGAAAATTCCAGCATTATGAGTTGACGTCATTGGCCTTCTGCATCTTTTTACTGTTCTGTTCCTGGTAAACTAATATAAATTATCGTATAACCAAAGTTTAAGAAATTTTAGTGCATTACACAACATTGTTAATCAACTGTATTCCAACATAAAGAGTTTAAAATAGAAAGAAATGTTAGTGCATTTATATAGCTAAAATTAAACTGAGTCTTAAAAAATAAAATTACACTTACTTCGACTTGCATCATTTGGAAATAGTCTACTGTGCCAGCTACCCCTTCCTGATCTGGCCTGAGTTAACTCCAATTGGGAAGTAACTGTTAGTGGCCTTTCGCACTAGTAATTGCTAATGAGCAACTCACTCCAGATATATTGGGAAACTCAAAGAAGTCAGGTTATTTGGTCAGGAAGTTACCTTTGTTGGTGAATCATTCTATGAGCCTCCCAGACAACAGAACAAAGTGGCTTAGATATTAACCTACCATCCTCCTGACTCAGCATAGTAAGTGTCATTTTTGAAAGGGAGAAATTGGTTTTATAAGCTTTCTTGCTTTCAGAAAAATAGTCTTAGGGACTTCATTCTACCATAACCCAAACAAACTCTCTTATTTTCTTTTTTCTTCTTATTTTTCTGATCTTCTTTCTGTTCACCCACAATCCAGCCCTGTCTCCAGAACAGCAAAGGACTATACTGGTACAGAACAATGAACGTACTTTGTAGCAAACTGGGAAGTAACTTTATTCATTAGGTAAAAGCACTGCCTTCCCCCCCCACCCCCCCACCCCCGCTTCAATAAAATTGCACCAGGATTCTTTATTATTCCACCCTGCATTTCTAGAAAATACCTAAGTCTAAAAATGTGTCCCTGCCTTGTGAGTTCCAAGAATGCAATACTTATTTATTTTTTTAAATTATGACTAAAGAGTCTACAAGAGCAGTTGCAAATCACCTGGTGAATATTTTACTGAGGCATGAGAGGAGGATTTGTATAATGTTTACAGCAGAGTAATAGTTTAAGTTTCATCCTAGGCTCCTGGATGGCCCTTCTGAAGTCAGAATCTGTTCTTCAAGCATCCCCAAAATGATGAACACCAAACATCCATCTATCTTAGAGACAGGGTGGGAACAACACAACCCAAGAGTATTATAATAGGGAAGAAACTTTGTATTCCATTACACGTCAATCACTAAAGGGATATTGCCTATAAGCTTAAATTATACATAATGGACCATTTCTGGGAACCCTACCTCCCAGGTAATGAGTGTTCAGATAAAACAACTTTGTTTAGCTCACAGGAAACCTCCTGACCTTTAGCCCCTCCCCTTTTAGAATAAAAGAAGCCTGAAGTCTAACTCCGGGAGACGGTTCTTTGGGACACTAGTCCACCGTCTTCTCTGCCAGCTGGCTTTCTGAATAAAGTCTTTGTTCCTTGACCCAACAACTCATCTCTCGATTTATTGGCCTAATATGCAGCAAGTGCTGGGAGCTTGGACTCAGTAACAGGATCACCAGTTCCTGGAGGAGGTGCAGGTGTGTTCCCATCTGTGGCTCCCCTTCTAAAATACGGTAAGCTTCCTGGGCAGACATCTAAACCACTTTACTCATCAAGATATGACTGCCCTGGACTAAGGAGTCAAGAGGACTTTCTGGGGAAAATATTCACAGTCTGAAGAATGGGTAGAAGTGAAAAGTGAAAGGTGGCCAAGGGTGGGGAGGATTTTAGACCTGGGGCGGGGGAAATGTGCAAAAGTCCTGTGGCAAGCAGAGCAGGGACGTGGCACATCCTTGGAGTCGGAGAGGAGGCCAGACCGCAGAGGACAAAGGGAAGTTGCAAGAAGCCCCTGGTGATGTGAGTAGAGACCAGTACATGGAGGTTCTGTGGTCATTCACCCCCTGGGGGTAATACCACACTCGACTTCATGTCTTGTCTTCCCAGTCGTCGTGCCCCGTTAGACCTAGCACCCAGCCAGGAGCGGTTTTCTTCCTAGCTGATTATAAATTCCACAAAAAAATGCTGCACTAGCAATTGCCTTAGGTACCAAAAGTGACAGCTGAGACTAAAAGGGTCTGGGCATCTATCCAGCTGCTAGGGGTTTCCAAAGAAGCCTTGGCCTCTGGCTTCATCTAAGGAGGAAAATTTGACTCCAGTTAATGAAGGATAAGATTTCTGAGGTATTAGCCCCTGTTCTTTTTTTCTGGCATTTTCCCTTTTACCTTCAAGCAGTTCTCAAATGTGTTCTTTGTCTCAGGGCAGGGAGGTACCAGGCAGAAGACAGAAATAAAACCTGCAATGATATACACCTTCTAAAAGCACATTCTTCTAGGGAAACCTAAAGAACTAGAGTTTGGCCGATTCAGTGTAATATTAAATAGATTAACCTAAATGAAATTTAAAATTCAATCCCTAAGCCATACCAGCCACATTTCAAGTGTCCAATGGCCACATGTGGCTGTGATATTGGACAGACAGCACAGATGTAGAACATCCTCACACCAGCTGCACTGGACAGTGCTGCCCTGGAGCAGAGACAAAATATCTGTGAGAAGCAGAGGCGCAAGATAGGCAGTTTATCCTCCAATAAACTACCAACTTCTGTCTTTAAGAGAGCCGGAAAAAGACATTTATGCTCCCTTCTTTCCTCACTAATCACTCTAAAACAACAACAAAAATAAGCAAGTGAGACATAATTTCCACTGGAGGAAAAGACTGCAAGGACCTAACAGGTCCATGGGATACACCAGAACAAGACATCATTGGCTGGAGAAAGCCTACAGAGAGTGGCTCTCAAGGTGGTGAATAAGGCTGTGGAGTGATTCCAAGTCCTCTCCTTGAGTGAGAATTTGGCGGAATTGGATGGGAACCTCCCTAGGATCATGTCTGGCAAAGTGGAGAAGCAGAGTGTGGGCTGCATGGGAACATACAGATGCTTGGTCTTTGCTGAAAGTCATCTGCCAGGAGGCATGGCATGAGGAGAGGGGCTCTGGGTAGACAGCAATCATGTAACTGCTGGTCCCCTTCCAGGGGGAGAAATAACTTTGAAAGAACTCATTCAACCACATAAACTGGTGCCATGAGGAAATTTCCTAAGAGCCAGAGAGAGTACTGTTTGCCTAGGAAGCCACCCTGGACTGTTCCCCATAAACCTACTAAGAGCTGGTCCAGAAAGAACTCATCTCAGTTCAAGATTAGTAGTAGTAGTAGTAGTAGTAGTCATAATAATAATAGAACAAGCACAGGATCTGTATACAGATAGTATAAGGGGGGAAAAAAGAAGGAAAGGAACAGAAAAACAAACAAAGAAATGGTGGAAAAAGAAAGTTCACCAGAAAAATGTTGCCATGTAGCTGATAAAAACTAGGACTGAATGTACTTCTATAAATTAATAATAATAATAATAATTCTTTAAAACAAGAGCTAAATCAAGTTCAGATAAGACACAGAAAGAAAATAAAAGATGAGCAACTAGAGTTCAGGAAAAGTTGGAAGGAAAAAACCCATTATGTAAATAAAAACCATGATGGAAACAAAAATAAACAAATATGCACTGCATACAGCATGGTACAGGACCAGAAGCGCAGAAGCTTTGTAAAAAGTGGGCAAAATAAGTGGAATTGAACAAATAGTTTTAAAGGAATGGAGAGAAAGTAGTAAATACAAAACATAGACAGAAAAAGATGAATTATACATAATTGGTGCCACCAATAGAGAATAAGACAAATAGAAAAAAAATACAAAAAAATACATAAATCAAGAAGACATTACTATACTTAGGAAAAAATATTGTCGGAGAAACAGCATCATTTTATAAATTAAAAAAGAAGGGTATTAAGTGACCTTTAAAGCATGCACAGTGTCACAGATATTGTCACATTCCTTGGTCCTCTGTGTGTGCTCACTGACCTCTAGCCATCGGTACCGATGTCTCCATGCCTGAGGGCATTCCTCCAACCGTGAAGGGCTTCTCTGCCCATGTACAAGGCAGGCCAAAAGTGCCAGAGGATTAATATTAATTATTAATATAATACTTTATTATTGTACTGATTAATATTTATATCATAATTAAAGTGAAATGTTGGTGGGAATGTAAATTGGTGTAGTCACTATAGGAAACAGTATGGAGTTGCCTCAAAAAATTAAAAATAGAACTAACATCTGATCCAGCAATTCCGCTTCTGGGTATTTATTTACCTGAGGAAACAGAAAACACTACCTCGAAAGATATATGCACCTTATGTTCATTGAAGTATCATTTACAATAGCCAAGATATGGAAACAACCTAAGTGTCCACCGATGGTTAAATGGATAAAGAAAATGTGGTGTGTATATATATATATATATAATATACTATATATGTATATATATATATATATATATATATATATATACACACACACAATGGAATAGTATTTGGTCATAAAAAAGACGGAAATCCTGCCTTTTGTACAGCATGGATGGACTTGGAGGGCATTATGTTAAGTGAAATAAGTCAGACAGAAAAAAACAAATACTATAAGATCTGACTTACATGTGAAATCTTGAAAAAAAAGAAAAAAATGAACTCATAGATACAGAGAACCAGATGGGTTGTTGTCAGAGGTGGGCAAGGGAGGTAGGAAAAATGGGTGAAGGTGGTCAAAAAGTACAAACTTCCAGTTTTAAAATAAATAAATCCTGGGGAAGTAGTGTACAGCCTGGTGACTATAGTTCATAATACTGTATTGCATATTTGAAAGCTGCTAAGAGAGTCTTAAAAGTTCTCATCAGAAGAAAGAAAAAATTTTGTAACTATGTATGGTGACAGGTGTCAACTAGACTTATTGTGGTGAGTATTTTGAAACATATACAAATATTGAATCATTATGTTGTACACCTGAAACTTATAGAATGTTATATGTCTATTATGTCTCAATAAAAATTTTAAAAATTAAAAAATTAAGTGAAAGGTGATGAATATAAAAATCAACTGGCGAGCACAAGCCCAAGTTTCCCAAACAAGGGCACGCAAAAAAGCTCCAAGGAGCCTCAGGTGCTGGAGGAATTTGGGGGAGTGCATGTGTTATAGCAATTATTTCAGCTATTTATATGTTTTATGTACTCTACCATATGTGTGCTGATTTTCATAGTAAAATGAGGTTTAAAAAAAAAGTGTATTAAAAATAACTTGATAGGTTCTACAACCCAGAGTGAAGAAAAGGAAGTGGGAGGAAATGTAAGTGAGCTAAATGTTCTACCTTGATAGGAGGTAGTCTGTGAATATTGATATATGAGCGTAGCCTTAAGGATGACACAAATAAATACCAGAAGAACTAAAATCAGAAACGGTCAAAAGTCATGGAAGCAACCTAAATGTCCATCAACAGATGAATGGATAAAGAAGATGTGGCACATATATACAATGGAATATTACTCAGCCATAAAAAGAAACAGTTATTTGTAATGAGGTGGATAGACCTGGAGTCTGTCATACAGAGTGAAGTAAGTCAGAAAGAGAAAAACAAATACCGTATGCTAACACATATATATGGAATCTAAGAAAAAAAAATGGTCAGAAGAACCTAGGGGCAAGACGGGAATAAAGACGCAGATGTAGAGAATGGACTTGAGGATACAGGGAGGGGGAAGGGTAAGCTGGGACGAAGTGAGAGAGTGGCATGGACTTATATACACTACCAAACGTAAAACAGATAGCTAGTGGGAAGCAGCCACATAGCACAGGGAGATCAGCTCTGTGCTCTGTGACCACCTAGAGGGGTGGGATAGGGAGGGAGGGAGACGCAAGAGGGAAGAGATATGGGAACATATGTATATGTATAACTGATTCACTTTGTTGTAAAGCAGAAACTAACACACGATTGTAAAGCAACTATACTCTAATAAAGATGTTTGAAAAAAAAAGAAATGGTCAAAAGTAATGAAAGCTAGGGACTGGTTGTAGAACTGATAGTATGAGAAAAAAATTATTATTATTTTGATTGTGATTGTTAATGTCTTTTTCACTGTTTATTTTTCTGTTTATACTCTTATTTGGGCAATAAATATTAATATAGTCATATTCTGATCGTATTTTTTTTTTTAAAGCGTCGAGGACTAACATGCCCTGGGCAATGGGTGCCACTTGACATCCAGCTTTACTGTAGCGTGATTGGCTGGTCCATTTGGGGGGCACCTGTGACCTGGAATCGTTAGGTCTTTTCTCTGGGGCTGCTCCTGCCCTGGTCCCCCAGAGAAGGCTCCTCCAATCTCCTGCCTCGAGGATAAGGTCTGAGCTGCAGAGTTCTGGGACCCAGAGCAGGCTCAGGAGGGCTGAAGGTGTCAGCTTCAAACACAGAGGTCTAGGGATGCCCTGGGCTGCTGGAGCATATGCTCCGTCACGCACTCCCGGGGTGCCCAGCGACGGGCTTGGTTTCACCGTCTCCCGAGCCTTGAAGCCTTCATGGGAGTCGCCCAGCAGCAAACCGTGGAAAAGGGTATCTGAGGATCTCACAGTCTTCAGCAAACTCTTCTTGCTTTGGCCCCAACGCCCTCTTACCCCACTTCCGGGAACACCTGGTACTGCGCCTTTCTGAGCCTTCTGACGAGCCTGCATCTGATTGGATCTTTCTTTCCACCTTTTGAGTAAGGATTTGGCTTTCTGGGGTCTGTCAAGCCCGTTGTCACCCACCCATCTGCTTTCCAGATTTCACATGTTCTACCTTCTCCCATTTTTCTCCATCCCAGTGGTTTTATTTTTCAAAAATTTCTTTATTGTATTTTCACTGAGGTTTCAAAAGAAATAAAGTTAGAGGCGTATACTCAATCTTCCATCTTTCCACAGAAGGAGTTTTCGTTTCTTAATTTCTAAGATGAACATAAAAATAAAAGATGTAAGCTATTGTATATGGAATGACAAGGCCCTACTGCATAGCACAGAGAACTATATTCAATAAAAAAGAATATATATGTATGCATAACTGAGTCACTTTGTTGTACAGCAGAAATTAACACAACCTTGTAAATCAACTCTACTTCAGTTTAAAAAAGTAACCATCTCATGGGGTTGGCTTGACTACTAAAAGAGGTTTATGTATTTAAAGCAACCAGTTTCTTTCTTTATGGCTATTAAAAAAGAAGGACTTAATGCAGGTGAAACCGCCACCCCAGCCCCTACACACACACACACCCATCCTCACCTCTCCTTCCCCTGCCTAGGATACATGGAATCAGTTCAGATGTGGATTATTCAGATATGGAGCTTAGTGTGAAGGTGGGGCATTCTTAATCCATGATGAGGAAACATGATTGTCTACAGGAACCCTGAGAGGACATTTAGACAAGAAGCATCAAACTTTCTCTTGAAAGACACAATTAAAACAGGACGCACGATCGTAACCAGTTGTGTATCTGGGGAGATACTGGGGCTTGAATAGGGCAGTATTGGTGAGCACTAGAACGTGGTCTATTGCCTGAGTTGTTAAATATAGTAGTAAAAGAAGATCACAGTTCCCTGTTAATTAGGACCAATTACAGCGTTGGAAACCTTTCTGGGTGATCAAAGAGGAGGCATATACTTAACACAGGAGATGTTGACAAGCTTGTCGGCGTAATAGAACTTTCGACTCTGCATGCTTGATGTACAAGCTCTTTTATGCTCTGCCATGGTTTGGGTTTAACAGTTTTTAAAGAACCTGTTAGCTAAACAATAAAAGTTAAATGGGAATTTGATTTGTGCCCATTTATGTATCATTAATATTGAGTGTATTTCTGTAATATTTCTTCTCACGACAAGAATCTCAAAATACTTTAAGATAGTAAGAATGTTATTTTCATTTTTGAATCCGTAACTGAATCCATAAAGACGCAAAAGGGACAGGCTCAGGTTACATAGAAGATCACCTGTTCCCCCTCATCTTCTTCACAACAACTCAAATACTGGTCTCTGATGTGAAAACCTCAGGGAATTGAGAAGAATGCATTCTTGGTAAGGAGTCTCATATCAATGATTTCCTGAGCTTGAGAGAAACTTTTTTAAGCCTCTGGTTTACATAAATAGTCTGCCTGGCACAACAGAAAGGTGATTTCCTTTGGATGAAATAAACATGACTCAACTGCCCACGCCACCACTTACTTCCTGAGTGCTGTGCCGTATGTTTCACCCCTGAGCATGAAAAACAAGGGTCATAATAGCAACTTGTAGAATTGTGTGGAGGCGTGAAGAAGAAAATCATAAACCACCTGTCCCATTCGGCCCCTCCGTAAGTTGTACTTACTACTAATAAACGGACTCTCGATCTGTGTTCTTTTTTCCCTTAAGCCAAGGATGAAAGTCTTTATCATAGAAGGGGCTGAGGTACTAGTAGAAGAGAACTATTATATGGTATTAAAAATAAACTTGTACCTAGTGTCATCAAAAAGATTCCACTTCCTTCAACCTACTAACTACTAACAGGTGTCAATCAGTGAAGCTCATTTTGTGAACAAATCTCTCTTGAGCACTGAGGTGCCAGGCAGGGTGGAGCTGGGATGCGATGGAGACCCGGGCCGTCGTGATTCAGCAGACCAAGGCGACTCCCTGGCCGTTCTGCTCGTGGCCATGCGTCGGTCCCCTGTGAGCTTATGGAATGGGTTCCTGTCCCTCTCCACATCCATGATGTAATGTATAAACAAGGGAAGGGAGCGCTAGGCTATTTACCGTTTACATTGCTCATGAAATGTTGACTGTGGCCTTGTGATAGCTCCGTTAGAGGACAGAGAGGGGTGAGATGAAAAAGTAACGTAAAAACGGTGCATCATAAACTTCCTATTATCTTGAGTATAAAAGAGGCGGCAAGTCACCTCAAGGGGAGAAGCCCTGCTGAAGGGGTGCCGTGAAGCTTCTCCCCTCCCCCTGGGCCCCCTCTGCCCCACGTCTGCAGTTCAGGGGCCAGAGGTTAAGGCATGGGGGCCAGTTTTTCAGGAAATGGGGCTGGAGGAGCAGGCTGGGGCCAGGCTGGGGAGATAAGGCCTCATGCTTGAGGCACCGGGGAGCCCACGGAGGTCTTGAAGCAGGGAAGCCGCGTGATGAGATTAGCTTTTGGGGACAGCTCTTTACTGTGGAAAATGCAGCAGGGGGTGCAATGGGGTGGTGGAGATGTGCTAAGGGAACCAATTAGGAGGCTGTAGCCTTACTGGACTCTGACACAATAACTATATGTTATTCTATAAAGTATCTCTAAGGACCTCAGACTCCTGTAACTTTTCATGTTTATTTAATATTCGACACAATTTTATTCCCTAAGCATTTTCCTTCCCTCCTCATTAGTATATGTTGAAATGCTATCCTAATAGAAAATCAAAATTCAATCCAACCTCAACTTTAAGATATGCATGCTAATCTCCACTCTTTCAAAAGAATTAAGTAAATAAAATATGCATGTTCACTCTGTACATGAAAGTCTTAACTTTGAATTTAAAAGATCCTATATCATTTGCAAAGACGTTTGCTTCGTGTTCCATGGTACAATGTGTCTATTTTCCCACATAGACTAATGTCATAGCTTTAGATCTTAACTAGATGTTAAATTGTACAGCAGCAGACTGTGCTAAGCTGGCCATCTCCATCTAGAGCGCTCTGTAGTAAGGTTAAATATACTTGTGTGTATATACTGGCGGATCTGAGGGTTCCGCTGAGCCTAAACCATCTAATATAAAATTACCAGCAGAATTTGCTCAAGTCGCACTTTGGAAATTCGTTCTTTTTAGAAGTTGTAAAGTATTCATAAAAGCTGAAAAACTGTGCAAAAATTTGCATTGATGGATGTTTCCTTATCCTCCATCAGGAAATGATGTACTTGAAACTCATTATAGATCTTCATAGAAACTCAGCTGGACGTGCCTTGGGCTTTGTACCCGTCAGCACATACCGAGCTGACTGCATAATTCATATCTCTTGTGTCACATTTAGTATATAACATGTATTTCCTGTTAATTATGAAAATAAAAACACATCATGTATTCTAAGAGCATAATTAGAAAAAGGCTGTAAAAAATTGCAAGTTTGAAGTCCATTAGCCAATTTCTCTTTTCAACTTATAAGGGGAAAGCTGTTATTTGCTTCTGCTTTGGTAAAATCAGTTTCACAATGCTTCCTTTTTCCCTTCCACCTGACTCTGCAGAATGATATAGAGGCTCCATAACATAGGAAACAGGAAATAATAGAGACAGAGGAGCTAACAACTCTATCATCTCGAAACTTTTAGACAAATAAATAAAATGAACTCAGGACTTTCCAGGACAGAACTGAGATTGTTCTCTGGATAGGAAGACCAAAGCAATTCACCGATTAGTGATTAATTATTTCTTCTCTTTCTCTTTCATAGAGACATCATTTTTTAATATGTTTGTAGTTCATGGAAAAACAAAATTCCACAAAGGCCCTGATCCTATAAACCTCCTGCAGTCAAAACTCCCTTAGATAACATCTTCCTCTATAAGGAGGAAATATATCATGCAATTAAAATTCTGACTACTTAAAAATTATAATTTGGCTTGAGAGGACTTTTTAAGTATTATGTAGGGTTCATAAATCTTGAAGTGCTTGTGAAGTTATAACCCCTAGTGTAGTCTAAGCTTTCACACCTACATAATATACAAGCTCTGCCATGTGAGGCAGCCATCACTCTTTGGTTACTAATTAAACAGGCATGATATGAAAAATTAATTAGCTACACAATTAATATTGCATGCTTGTCATCGGTAGTTATTGTGCATCTTTTCCCTTGACTCAGAAGGGAAACTTTTCAGCATTAAACTTACTTTGAGACACTGCTTAAGAAGCGGGCTGTACTGTTAGCAGACAAGAACTTCCCCACATAGAGGCTGAAGAGACAGACTCTGAGTTCCCTAAAATGACTCTGTTTTGCCACCAAAAACCCTCCCTAAGAAAACAGTGTGACTTGTTTATTAATGCATATTAACATTCATAAACATATTCACTCATTGATTTGTTGGTTTATCTGCAAGTGCCATCAGAAACTAACATGTTTATAGAAGTGAATATAAACATTTTTATTTGCAGAAATGGTGAACAGGTTTTATCTGACCTCTTACTTCCAATCTCTTGGCATTAACTGCCTACTATACTCATATGAGTTCAGCAAATATTAATAATAAAAATAGCTATTATTAATATTTTATAAGAATTAGGTCCTACAAAGGAAGACTGAAGATGGTGATCTGTGAGTCAAATATTTGCAGACCTATAATAAAGATTCCAGAAGCTTGTAGAGCATACAGTAAAGTTACCAAAAAGAGAATGATCTAGTCTCCTTATGGGGTCATATTAGAAGTATCTCTTGGTGAGTTGAGACACCCCAGAAGAATTCCAGTAGAGATGACCCGTGAGCAGGGGCTGAGGGGGAGGTTTGGGCTTGAGATACAGATTTATGAGTTACAAGCAGATTCTTGAAAGATATGGACGTGTTTTCTAGGTGGGCCAGGCTGGAAAGCCATCCCAGGCAAAGATGCCAACTTGAGCAAAAGAACCTCCTTCTCAACTTATTTTATAGTTCGTTACAATAGAAGCATTAGATGTATTTCCTGGGTGATGAGAAGCATTCGAAACCTATTTGTCTCAAAGAAAACATGAATCTAGAATTTTGCTCTTCATCAATTTGTGTTTCTCAGAGATGAAATGTCACCACACTTACATCTTAGTGTATTTATATTACAGATTTACATACTTTGGCACTCCTAATTGTTAACTTAAATAAGTATGAAATCCGATTACTCAGTAAACTATTCTCTTTATTCAATTATAACTGCTTCTTTGTGAACCTTGTCAATTTAATATATATTTGAGATAATAACTCCAGTGTGTCACCCCCATTCAATAATGAAAAAAACTTGAGTGATATTTTAATAGATTTTCAAAAGCACTTATATACTTAGGGTTTTCTAATTAATAGAATTCTTGAATATAGGTAGGACAGATACACAAACCTTTAAGGTTTTGCTTCAATGTGTCAAGGCACAGTTCAGAAAAACAAGGGTAGGGGTTTTTATTGGACAAAATTGGTCCCTAAGCCTGGGCAAATGCCTTACAGTTCCCTCACATCTGCTTCTCTCAACTGAAAAAATAGAATGTAGAGAAGATAAAACGAGATAAAGCATGTGAAGCATGAAAATGCTAGTAAATGATGACTGTAGTCTTCTTGGAGCATCTTATTATGAAATGATGTACATGCGCTCTACAAAAAGCCAAGAATGGGCTCAAATCATCCTCAACTTTAAACGCAGCGTACGTGACAACCTATATCGTGTAGTTCCTTTTAGGAAATTTACAATCGAGCGATGTAATAAATAAAAGATGTCAAAGCCGGTTTGCATTAAGAAAGCAACTAGTGTACACGATATTGTCCAGCCGAAATCTGGTCCATCAGCACTTTACGGGTGATGGCTTTTGTAATGTAGGGAAAAGACCTACAGAATCAAATTTTGAAAAAATTTCTTTTAAAAGAGTAACTTTAAAAAAA